>NC_135839.1:12992500-13717500 GCF_029677425.1 Wolffia australiana | reverse complement strand
CGAACACCAAGATGATAATGAAGAAGAAGGTGGGATAGAAGATTTGTACCTTGGCAGAGGAGGCGGCGCGGCGGAGGAGAGCCTTGGCGTAGTTGGGGTAGATGCGGAGCGCCTGGTTGCAATCCTGAACAGACTTCTCCCACTGGCCGAGCTTGGAGAAGCAGACGGCGCGATTACAGTACAAGACGGGATTCGAAGAGTCGAATCTGAGCCCCTCTCCGTAAGCCCCGCAAGCCTCCGCGAACATCCCCGCCTTGAACAACTCATTCCCCCGCGACCTCGCTCTCGCCACCGCCTTCACGCTCGCGAACACCGCCGCCACCTCCCCGTTCTTCCCGTCCGCCCGACTCGCCCTCTCCGCCGCTGCCACCGCGTTCTCAAACCTGCACTCCCCCCACAACAGAGAAAAAAATCAACAATAATTCACTGGAAAACGATGATTCACGCTGCGCCGCGGCTTCTCACCTCCCAAGCGCCGCCTCCACCATCGCCTGCACGAAGAACACGTACGCGTGGCAGATAATCCCCGAGAAGACGCTCTGAGAAGCACCGCCAAGAGAGCTCTCCAGCTTCGCGGCTTTCCCCGCCAGCGAATCCGCTTCCTCCAGCTGGTGCAGCCGGAGGTGAGCTTCCGCCTTCGCCGCCAAGAGCTGTCGAAAACTACGCTGAATTACTCTGCCGTAGCGCCAGCCGAGGAAGAAGAAGACGACGACCTCTCGCTTACCAGCGGAGAAGAGTCGGCGCCGGCGGCAATGGCGGCCTCGCTCTCCCTCAACACGCTCGCCCAGTCCTCGATCTTTCTCACGTCCGCGCATCTCTTCAAATGCCGCTCCACCGTCTGCACTTTCTGCAACTCCTCTCTGTCCCCCTTCTGCCCCCCCGCCGCGATATGCTTCCCCGCGCTCTCCACCTGCCCCAACCTGCGCCCAAAATCTTCACGACCCACCAAAGAACCCACGCCAAAATCCCCAAATCTTCACGACCCACGAAAGAAAAACTCCCCGGTACCCCGAAAACCAACGAAAGATCCAAGCTTTCTTCCGCGATCGAGAGATCCAAGCTCACCTGAGATAGAGAGAAGCGAGTCTCTGGTGCGCGCGGGAGTAGCCAGGATCGAGCTTCACGGCCAGCTCGCACTCCTTCACCGCCTCGGGGACCCGGCCGAGCCCGATGAGCGCCGCGGCGCGGTTGCCATGGCAAGCGGCGTTCCCGGGGCACATCGCTATCGCCCTGTCGTAGAGCTTCAAGGCGTCCGCAAAGCACCCCATCTTGTACTGCTCGTTGCCGGCCCTCTTCACCTCTTCCGGGTCCGAGCTCGCCATCGCCCTCTTCACCGCCGTCTCCGCTCCTCCGCCGACCTGCGGGCTCTCCGCCGCCGCTTTCGCGGCGGCCCCCCCGCCGCGGATTATACTCCCATGGCCGTAATTCCCCGTGCCAGAGCCAAGAACATCGTTCCTCGGCGCGACTCTCGTCATCATCCCCGCCTTGGCGATCTTCCCCGACGGGCAGATATTCCCCGCCGGGAGAAGGTTCGCGTTGGGCGATGTGGCGGAGCTTCCGCCGGAGAAGACGAGCTGCCCGGACCCCGACCGGCGGTGGCCGGGCTTCCAATTCCGCTGCCCGGCCGCGCCGTCGAGCTTCTCCAGCTCGCCCGAGTGGCTCTTCCCTATCTTTCTCCCCGCACCGGACCCCGACAACGACCCCGACGAGCTCGAGCTGCTGCTCGTGTTCGTAATGGCCGCCCGCCCGCCCAGCGGCGACACCGGCGAGCCCACGTCGCCGTCCTTGTTCCCCCCTTCCAAGACCCCGACGCCCGTCTGGAATCGCTCCGACGCCGACCTCCCCTTCTTGCCATTCACCTCATCTCGACGCTGCATCCTCTTCCTCGCTCTTTTCTCCTTCTCCGGCCGGTTCTATCTCCTCTGGCCGCCTCCCAGACAAGAAGAAGAAGAAGAAGAAGAGGGGGTGACCATGGGCACGGGCAGTGGCGGCCGGCGAAGAAGAAAGAAATGTCGAGATGGGGATCTCGTGAAGGGGAAGGAGAAGGCTGCCCGATTCAATGCAGGTAGATTGGAGGTGCAGCGGATCAGAGAACAACGCTACAGCGCGCTCAGAGTGAAGCTTAGAGAGAGATAGAGAAGGGTAGAGAGAGAGAGAGAGAGAGAGAGAGAGAGAGAGAGAGAGAGAGAGAAGAAGACGAGGTGGAGTCCGTTCGATTTATTTCTTGGCCTTCTTTCGACACGGGAAAGAAGGGCCGGAGAGATGAGAAGGGGGGGAGGGGGCTTCCGCCATTTTTCCCCGTTATCCTTCCTCGGGTTTACCCGGACGGTAACTTCACCGCTCGGCGCGGGCGGTGACCGCACTCCCCCGAGTCTCTAAAATAATTTTAATTAAGGAAAATAAAGGAACCGGAGCTCTTCCTCTTCTCCTTAGATCCACCGCTTTCTAGGAAATACCGGAAAGCGGATCCGGGGTTGGGGAATTTATGGTTTTTGCCATGCCCTTCGCTCGCTGTCTGAAGGGCTTTTTCGTCATTTGTTGGGCCTCACAGTCAGAGCAAGCTGGCCATGTGCGTCAATGCTTGCCAGCTGGCAATGCCCAGGAAACCCTGGCTTGACGGCCGCGTTGCCAGCTGGAGAATATTCCGTTCCTCTTGGTCAACCGTTGACTCCTAAAGTCAATTCCTAGTGGTAAAACTAGGGAATAAAATTACAGTTTGAATTAAATTTTCTGCACGCTTAAAATCATTTTAATCGTTCACACTTGCACATTGAAACGATGACTCGGAAGCCTTCTGTAATTGGACTCTTTAATTTATAAGAAAATGGGATATAATTAGCCTCCAAACAGGAAAGAAAAGAAGACGTCAAAAGAAATCACAGTTGTGAATTGACTTATAGGCTGTTGATTAGTCAAAATAGTGGAATTTTTTTTATGTGACGGCGTCTTAAGTCTCAACCCCGATTAATCAATCAGACTTGCACACTGAAACGATGATTTAATAAATAAAAGTTATGGGAAGCCTTCTGTAATTAGAATCTTCGATTTTTAAGAAAAAGGGAAGTAATTAGCCTCCAGGGAAGAAAATAAGACGTGAGAAGAAATCTCAGTTTTTGACTTGACTTCGAGGCCGTTGATTAGTCAAAATAGTGGAATTATTTTTTATTTAACCGCATCTTAAGTTTCAACTCCGCAGGATAGCGTGTTGAAGAGGGTTGAGTAGTTTTCTTCTTTGTCGTGATGTGCAACGGATTACCAATTAAATATTAATCCCGCTGATTATATAAGCTTACCCTTCATTCATTACGCTGACGTAAGGTTAAATCCTCTTTTTCCAGACCCTTTTAAATGCCCCTTTGACTTGGCCCCTCCATCTCCATTCCCGTACAAAAATGGGCTCGTTCTTGTTTGTTTCATCTTTAATCTTACAAAATTTTATTATAGAAACTACTAACCGACTTATGGCTTCCTTTTGTCTATTCAACTTTATGAGGTGCTAATCATATACTCGGAAAGACGAAAAGGTTTACTTTTATTAAAATATACTGAAATTTATATTTGAATAAAATAAAAAGAGAGGGATGCGTTGATGAATGATATGGTTTATGAAACATTTTAGAGTCTAAAACTTTGATTGGTGACGGTGTAGAAGTTGCAATTTTTTTTGTTTTCACTGGGATTTTAACTTGGAGAGTGAAGTCTCAGTACGACCGGAAACCCATTTCTTGAAGTTTGATCATGGGCATGGTAGCGGTCAATGGCTCTGACAAAGCTGCAGCCTCTAAACTGGATGACATATCCTGTCATCTCTGCATCATCCTCTCATCCATGGTAGATCAGCTGACATGGAGCATGATAGATGTGGCCGCCATGGCCATCATTTGTTGACCACATTAAGGTGGAAGAAGATGGCGGGAGAGGCGTATATTTGAAGGAGAGAGTTGGAAGAATATTGGGTGCATCATTTAATGGCCATGATTCTTTCCGTATGGATCTGTGCATGGATGTGAACGTGGACGTCATCGTCAATGTAGCGATTTATGAGGCATGATGCCTCTCGGAGACGCCATCCACGGGCATCTTGACCATCCATGATGCCATCACTATCGCGTTACCCATTTGTTCAAGTAGGAATACACCAAATCCTAGCTTTGGGCATGAACAAAACTACCCATGTCACGTCGAATTCATCGTGAAGAAAATAGATTTGGTTTGGGGATTTAAATCGAATCGAATGTCGATCGATCTACGGTCCATCGTATTTGGACCGACACTGACGATGAAGCCCGTGATAACTCCAATTATCCGTGACCCACCGCCGTCGCTTTGTGCTGTTCTTCAGCTGAACCACGACGGACTCTACAACTAATCAAAAGAATTTGTCCTCGGCTGGTAGATCTCTCCCAAAGCTTGTCTTTGCATTATCTCCCAATCGAGGTTTAACGAATTGGACGAATATCGTCGCTGTTCTTGACTAGACCCGTTTTCACGCTGCCCGTTTACCAGCCCATAACGCCCTGCTGTTCACGAAATGGCTCTTCTTCTTTCGTCAGTCCTCGGCTGGCGTATAAACAAAGATGAATCCTGTTGCTGCAAGCAACGGATATTCTATTCCTTGACAAGAACGCGCGGAGATAAGAGTTGAGACGAAAGCCGGTAGTTTTTTTTCTGATTATTTTACGCCGCAGGCCCACGCTAGGGTTTTCTATCGTAGCTTGGAAGGTAAGGAAACGTTACGCCCTAAAAAAAGAACAGATGGAGAAGGCTTATCGGGTTACATCGAGGGCGTACTACTCTCTCGGGCAGATTCTTGGGTCATCACACGGCAGAGCTTCGCTCATAACGTGTGTTGTTCAGGCTTTAATTCACCGCGGGCAGAGCCTGCAAGTGCCGAGCACAGAGATTATCAACTGGGTCTTTCAATCCATGAAGCGAATTCCAAACCGTTTCACAAGAATAACCGTGTTTATGGATTGTCTCAGAGCTCGAAACATCGTCCAAAAGGATGAGAGGTGTTGATCATGCGGAGTTACATCGCCCATTGTGGAATTGACGACTTGTTTTACCGACGATTTTACCACCAAGGACTTTGTTATATTTAGGGTTCTCGAAGTCGGTCGATGTTCCTACGAATAATTAGAGTGCGGTGTATGATGTTTCATATACGAGAGATTCTCTGGCTCTCTCTCTCTCTCTCTCTCTCTCTCTCTCTCTCTCTCTCTCTCTCTCTCTCTCTCTCTCTCTCTCTCTCTCTCTCTCTCTCTCTCTCTCTCTCTCTCTCTCTATCTATCTATCTATCTATCCAATATATCTATCTATCCATCTCTCTATCTCTCTATCTACCTATATATCTATCTATCCATCTATCTATATAGAGAGTACGCATTCTCTCACTATCTCTCTCTATCTATCTGTCTATCCATCTATCTGTACAGAGAGTCCGCATTCTCTCACTATCTCTCTCTATCTATCTGTCTATCCATCTATCTGTACAGAGAGTCCGCATTCTCTCACTATCTCTGTCTCTCTCTATCTATCTATCTATCCAAATGTCTATACATAGTCTGCATTCTCTCACTATCTCTGTCTCTATCTTTCTCTCTCTCACTCTATCTCTATGTCTCTCTTTCTATCTATCTATGCACAGGCTATCGTAGGCTCAAGTATATTTATCGGTCGTAGAGTTACTGACTTGTTTCACCGACGCTTTACCTGATATAGTTCATCATATTGTTCGCTTTGCTTAGTCAGTTAATATTCCCATGAAAAGAAACTACATTGTAATGTGTTTTTTTTTAATAAAAAGAGTGGTATTATCTTTCTCTATGTATAAATATATATAATATACATACATGGGTCCACGAAAGTAGCATAGATCGCAAGTTTATTTATGAGTATCGAGCAACAGGAAGAGAAACTTGATGGGTACATCATGGGGAATCCAATCCCCAGCAAGAAGGGATGGTTGTCCCCAACTCCTACGTGGCATCTACTGTCATGGTGACGATGAACAGCGTGTCATGATCATTGATATCTCAAGGAGAGGATAAAGGATGACACAACAACGTGTTTGGGCCGCAAATAAACGCTGTCATCGGAAAACCTAATCTACCCTTCTCCTTTTTCATGATTTCAAGGTTGCTATCGATACAGCTACCCTTCTCCAAATAAGCAGACTTGTGCTTCCCTGGCTGCCGAGTGATGCACATGACCATACTGATTCCTTGATGGGCCGCAGCCTGAATTGGGAAAAACTTCCCTTCTACGTTAAATTGTCCGGCCTCACCTTATCACTGCTCTAGTTGGCGGATTCATCATGGTACCGTGGCGTCCAGCGCGGATATAACGAACTCGTTGGAGACTTGGGCCTGTCGGCATGTTCGAAGGAGATAAACCTGTTCAATCAAAGTCAGTCGCGTGGACATGGCTTGTGGGTAGCCCCATCGTCTGGTTCAGAGAAGCAATCGCCTAACTTTGTGTCATTAAATTTCACCGGAATGGATGGACCCATCTGGTTCATTTCATTGATTTTCATCCTACCTAATTCTGTCCTGTCCATCTTATGTCAGTGCTGTCTCCGAGCACTAAGAAGATATTTCTTGCTCAGTCGCATGATTTGTTCTGTGCCTTGATGTTCCCCTGAGTTACAGTATCTCAAACGAAAATCTCCCTCTAGGACAGTACTTTTCGTGTTCGTGATACACATTACATTTAACACGTTTCATTTAACCTGTGGATTATCATTGAACACTAATTCTTTGATTGTGCTTTAAATGTCCGCAAATCCATCCGGATATGAATTTGAGGTTTGCATACTTGGAAAAAGCACCTAGAAATCAAGAACAATAATGACAATCAATGTATCCATAAAAATTGATTATATGTTTATGGGTCTAATAATGTCTCAAGGTCTAATAGTCTCTAATAATGTCTCAAGATATATCAAGTATAGGATAACTAACTTTATGGGATTAGTCAATGCACTTGATAGGTTTTGAGGTGGGATGACTTACCACTCCTCTGAAGGTTAGGGATTCAAACATTTTTTTGTTAACTCTGCCAAAGTCTCTGTTTTGACGAATGTTCCAAATGCAACAACCTTTATATGGCTTGGTTAACCCTTAGTCCATGTCATTTTACTGTGGTCACACATGAGAACATGGCTTTATCTACTTATAAAAGTTAAATTATGTAAAAGTAAATTAACCTAGACTAGATTAGAGAATTTAGTATGTAATACATTCATATTTAAGGAGATAATTGAACTGTGGCCATACGGTCCACATGCCATATTCCAGTAAGGATTGAAAGGTTTTATGTTTTGAATAATTTCATGTCCTCAACCTTTGATAAAAGTTTCAAGATGAACGTAATGGAATTGATCAATCAAAAAGTGATGTCAATATGTTTGGAAAGGACTAGCAACTTCCTACTTATGGAACTTCAAAGAAAAAAAAGTATGATAAAATGCAAATAAATCATGCATTTGTATTCCATTACAATCATTTTATGCATATTAAGTGTTAAAAAAATCATGTTATCATTTATTTTATTCATATTAGCATTATTCGTGCATAATAATGGTAATCCGAGCATCTGTCCTGATACCGGTATCGGGACGGCCGATCCCTAGTTGAGAAGGACACCAAATTATATGGAGAGAATAACACTATCTAGACTCACTCATATGATGAGGGTAGATCTTGTTACAACTAGTGTGAAGTAGATCGGGAGAAGATCAGATCGGATCGTTAGAATCCTGATCAAATGTCTCAAACGATTAATTGGAGATTCGATACGAATAGATTGAATATTTTGATCGAACAAAAAGTTAGATCGAGTTTGAACAAATTATTTCATTGATTTAATTTGTCTGTTCATGTTTGATCAAACATTTGTTCGAACAGTTCAAACAAAATCAAAAAAGTTTGAGGAAAAAGCAACCTCTCATGCTACCTCGCTCTCTCTGTCTCTCATTTGTTCTCTCTCCCTCTCCCCTAATCTCTCTCTCTCTCTCTCTCTCTCTCTCTCTCTCTCTCTTCTGGTTCTCTCTCTCATTCTCTCTTGCTCTCTATCTCTTCTCATCCCTTGTTCTCTCTCGCTCTCTATCTATTCTTATCTCTTGCTTGATAACACCCTGAATTTTTCGTTTAATTCAAGTAATTAGCACAATTTTATCCATTTAAAGAGTTTAAAATAGGGTTGTTATCATATATTTACATAATAATTACTAGTCCAAATGAATTCTGATTTTATTCTAATTTTATGTTAATTTATGGAATTTATTTAATCTTGAAATAACTGTATTTAAATGGAAATGGCAGGTTTTAAGAACTAAATTTAATGTTAATTAATGTGGGGATGAACTACTGAAATGTTCTAGATTTTTCTAGCATTTTATTATTTTTTTGTGATTTATTTGAGAAGGAAATGAATTTAAAGAGAAAAAGGATATACTTATAAGGAAAATAGGAGTTTAAAGTAATTTCTAAAGTCAGAGGGACTTTTTTAAAATTTGGGACAAATATACCCTTAAACTAGCTCTTGGTTGTGCATTGCAGGTCTAAATATCCAATAAAATAAATTTCAAGGTCTGATTGAATTAATCCGGATTTTTCTATGGGTGGAGAGAGAAGCGGAGCCATATTTCCAACTACTTTTGGGCCGCGTCAGTTTGCGCGCATGTACAAAAGCAGGGACTTTCGCGCTAAAAGTCAAGAAACTGAGCTAGCGGCGCCATGTGGCAAAATCTCGTGCGTCAAAAGGGAATCTGATGGCTTTTATGCGGTTGGCAGTGACATCTCTTGAGGGCAGTAATTGCACCACCCATGCTGTGCATACAGATATGCATGCACGGGGGGTGACGTGGCGACACCTGAGTGGGTGTACAAGTAAGTGCAAATCGACACGTATTTTGTTATTCTATTATTTCTAGATGGGGATACGTGGCACACTGAGAGAGGATCCTTCAACCCATTGTACTAAGGGCGCCGGCCAATTAGAAATCGACATGAAAAGTTATCTTGAAAATTAATTGAATAAATGAAATATTGATACAATGGCTAGGATTGACCAATATTCATTTATTAATTAATATTAGTCCTTAAGTCAGATTGAGTTCAAATTTTATGCGTTTGCTCGTATCAACCTTCTCTTTCTATCTATATGGTTGGATCATTTGGATAAATATTGATTAATTATTTGGGGTAAAATGGTAATCGTTGCAATTTAACATAAGCATTAACACAGAAATTTGAGTTGAGGAGGTCATACTAGAGGGGGCTCTTTCACAGATGAAAAACAGAGAGGAGAACTAGCCTGGATCAACTGCATTTGGTATTTTTTACTTCATTGTAACTGAATTTGAAGTTTAGTGTATTTGGGATTATTTTTTAGTTAAAATTTTGATTGTTGTTGATCTTAGTCAGAAATTCTAAATCTCTTGGCTTGAGCGGCATGTACGAGCCCTTACTAGGATTAAAAAGAGTGATTATTGAATTGAGCTAACTATTCCATTTCACACTAAGAACATATAATAAACATAAAAAAGATTAGTTTCTATGTAAGAATAGATTAAGTTTATAAAAAAGTAGTGAGTTAGTTTGGATATCCAGTTCCACTAAAAACAAATTAACATTAAATTTTCTTCTTGACCCCTCTACTTGACTCCTTTGATCCTTTTTATTGGATCCGAGAAGTCAATTTTGACATGTTACATGAGTGAGTCAATATATTTCTTAATATCTTCTAGAGCTCAAGGTGTACCTTGGCAACCACGGGCTAGAAACTTGACAATTGATTGGATTTAAATCAATTGGTGATTAATTAATATATAAGATGATGTATATGATTAATTTCTAAGGCCAGTACATGTCGTTAACTAGACTAATAAATGTGCCTTGAGGGTGGCACACAAATGGTTTTTTGGAGCTCAAAAGATGTACTTAAAGTTTAGTAGTTTTTAATAAAACTTCCCACTTAGTATGAATAGATGAAGGCCATGAATGCAATTCACGTAGACCAGAATTTTTTAAGGCTCCTCCTTCCTCTCCCTTCTCCTCTTGGCTCCTCTTCACTTTTTATGTGATAAAAATGGCATAACGATGATGGTGGACTATTAATATGGCTTATCATGATGGAGGAGATTCAACAATTCAGGGATCTCGTGGATACATCTTAAGTTTATAGAATCCAACATTATGTATTTCCATTATTTTCGTTTTAATCTTATGTGTGTGACCCTCTAGGTTCATATAGTTTTATTTAATAAATTTAATTTATGAATACAAAATATTGGCCAACCTTAATAATCGGTAATATCAACATACATATTATTTAATCTAGTCGATAGATCAAGTTTCTCGTTTTTGGGGTGCCAGGCTACACCTTGTGTTATAGAAGATACATAATTGTACTTGAACTCTATTGTGGAAACTTTATCCCATCAGTTATATTATATGTATAGTCCTTTGTTCATGTGGGGTATGGTTCATTACCAAACCATGGTACTTCATATGGTTGATACTATTGGGAAACACAGATAATTTGGTTAGTACTGATGTGGAGCACCTTCTTCAATATCCTCACTACCCAAGAACACTATCCAAGGATTTATGACTGTTAAGATCCCGACCAAATCAGCCAAGTAGAATGAAACAAAAGATAAACAACTCTAATATGGAGCACATCGCTCAATATTCAAGGTCTTGCATCACAAGTTCGAGCATAATTATATCTACAATAGTTCCATAACCATAGGGTGTATCGAACATTCAACGTTGATAAACACACTGAGAATTCAAAGTGCTACACATGTAGAGTATAAGAATGACTCTCATGTACAACTCTTCACTGTTGATAGTCAGATCGGTGTTCGGCAGCTCCTATGGAGGAAGATCTCCTTTACACGAACAGAGTAACGATAACCACTTCTTGGTCCCTTTGAAAGATGCTGTTCCCCTCTATATTCAGTTCTCCTGCACTTTATTCAAACCTTCCCACTTGCTGCATCACTCCACACATTTGGAGTTAGCTTTGCGCCTTTTCTTGATTTGGCAAGTCCTCGTCAGAGGCTTATCAATGACATTTCCTTCCTCAAGTTAATATTCTCTAATACTCAGGGCATACGATCCCATCTTGGCCTCTCAATGAAATTTGTGTATTTCTTGCTATATAAGAGCTAATACAAGTTGAATCCCATGATCAGAGAATCATACCTCTTCATCAAAACATAGCCATCCATGCACAATATGTCCTTAAATGTATTACATAAACATACCTACCTAATCAATGACTAGGAATTGTCTAACTTCTAGGCTTGATATGAGACGATCCAGAACTTTGATTGAGCTGACATTTTAAGGTGTAGCTTTGTCTTTATGTTCTCTCTCCATCCATATTATTGGATTTATAAATTGAGCTCCTGATCTTTGAAAATCAACACACTTCCCCCTAGAGAGGCAGATTGAAAGTAAGTGAAGTTTTGAAGATCCATCAAGGGTGTGTTAGTGTCTCTAGTGCTTGTAGAGGATCGACAAAGAATGGAAAGGTTGATATTCATCAGGAAGATGCCTTGAGCCTAAGGGAACATAGGGATCTAAGGTTAAACTCTTGCCTTACATTGATTAATCTCCATCACATTTAGGTAGTTCATTTATCATTATCATCCATCACCTTTACTCATCACCATCACTTATGTCATCCATCATCATGCCTACCTATCATCTCCAATCATATATTTCATGTGTCACCAACAACATTGTGATCCATAACATGTCTCCTCCCTACTTGTTGAAGAGAATCTAACTTAGTATCCTCTCATTTATTGCCTCATTCTAGTTCTCACAACCCCTATCACCACACATTACACTATCATCTTTGATTTTTCTCATCCTACATTCTATTAAACCCTAAGTTGGTAAATCCTAATTATTAAACCATAAAGGAATTACTTTTTATCGCTAACTCTAATTGGACTCACAATTTCTAGTCGATATACTATGTGCAAACCCATGCTCCCAATGCGTCTCTAGAGTGTATGGTGGGATATTATGCGGTGTCAAATATGCCACACCTGCATTCACCATTAGCTGCGAGAGGGGAACTAGACGACGGATGACCTTGCCAACTATTCAGTATGCTCTCCAATCCATGATAACTCAGATTTTGGAGTGTATTAGTGATAAAGTAATCACTAAAATTTTAGTTGTTTAGTTAATCTAAATTAAAACAACAATATTTATAAACCTTACTAGCCTAGGGAGAGTAAGGGTCAATCCTCATAGAGCAAAGTAAGAGTTAGTGAATTTCAGTTTATCATATTTTTTTGGTAGATTTGTATAAGTTTGTTTCATACTTATAATTTATTACCTATAAAACAAAGTAACTAGATTTACTAAAATTATAATTAAGAAATTTTATCCATGTGAAAATTAATTATATAAGGAAATATTAGACAAAGTATGATTTTTGGGCATTTTAAAGATTTTTATGGGATTATTTTAAATTTAAAATAACATAAAAATAAAATATATTTAACCTTCTAGATGTCGGAGGCATTGGAATCATCTGGATGTTGGCTATTTTCTCCAAGACTAACATGTAGACAAAGGCGAACAGATAGGGATGATGGAAAGAAATAGTGATCGAACCACTTCATCATGCTCGCTAGGCCCAATGTGATCAAAGACTCTTCCACTTCTCCAACAGATCTTGCTCTGGAATGCCCCTGCTCTACCCAACTCTCACTAAATGTAAGAGGACTCAAGAACAATTGCACGCAGGCCACTAAATCTTGGATTTAGATTGAAACAAGAGTGAGTATTACATTGGATTGTGAGGGGTTTATATCGAGAAGATAGAGAAATGATGACCCTTGGATCTCTCAAGGCCTTGAGCAGTCCAGATTTTTTTTGCAACCTCAATCCTGATGAAGAGGTGTCCTCCAATCAGGTTTGAATCCTCAACTTTGGGCCACTCTTGGAGCTCGAAACGTGGTTGGGACTTCTTGAACCTCTTTTCCTTAGCCCAATAACCCTCAAATGAGATCTAAGCCTGAAAATGTCAAAGACTCTAAAAGAGAAGTGAGATTCATTCCACTTGACTCTATGAGTCAAGTGGGTTAGTCTAAAAAAATACTTATAAATACTCAATTACTAATTTAGGCAAACTTCATGAATTAAGAGCTAAATGATGTTTAAATGATAAATTTAAGTATTTATACTCATTAAACAGTTCACTCAAGTATGTCATTTAGCACCTACTATTTGATTCATCAATTCATTCTCTCTATACCACTTGGCATGATCTTTCCTAGGATGCCTAAGGCATCCATCGCGTCAAGAGACTCGGCCAGCCAGCTCTCCGCACACCAGACTCTTGCACCCGACGGCCCCCATGAGTGGTGTATTGTGTGGAACGCTGGAGGCAGGAGAGCACGGTGTCCTACCTAGACATTGTACCATTCCTAGAGCTCCAAGATGATACCTGATGAGTGCTAAAATATCACCTGTCCACTGTAAACAACTCCGGGGGACATGAATGAGCTGCTAGCATCTGAAGTCTCCATTGTGACACATAGTGGTATCACTATTGTATCTTTTTCCTTTGTATCATGGGCATCGGCGAGTGGGGTCCGTATGTAATTGGGATATTTACTCTTGCTCTATACCTATAAACTCTTCAAAACACTCAATCTTACATATAGAAACCCCCCTAGGTGGCATCTAGGGCACGACTAGATCTATCTATGAGAAAAACCTTTGGTTGGTCATACCTGACACTGTGTTTTTGCCAATAAAAAGAACTCTAATCTCATGTCAGACCACCATTCCTGTCTACCTTTACCCTCTTGTCTCATTCAACAATCCTATTTAGTTCTAACATGCTACTCATCCCATCTTGTTACTATTACCTCTATTGTGATTACTATCGTCATCCATTCACTAGCTCGTACACTATACATTACTCTTCTCACCTTCTCGAATTCACTCGATAAGGGAGGTCCTTCCATAATATCAGTTCCTTATGGAGATGACCCTCACTCATTGCTAACTAATTTAATTATTTTACGAGTAAACGTTATAAATAATACTGATTAGACTCAATTTCAAGATGACGTAACTTTACCCCTAATTTTGAGTTTTTCAAGTGGTTAAAGTCTGATAAAATAATAATAAATAAAAAAATATAAAAAAGAGAAGAAATAAAAAAATGGGTTTCTGGTGAAGCTCCTAGGTTGAGCCAAGCATGGGAGCACTCAAGCATGGCCACAGCTCGCAACCGCTAGTGCCAAATAACATCGCTCGGGGCGCAAGCACCACCCAATCGATATGACATAAGGAGGCAAAAAGGAGAGCCACATAGAGCCCAAACACATAAAGGCCCAATAGAGGAGCATCTATGCTAGCGCACCCACAAGGGGAAGGGAGTAATTGTTTCATTGAAGAGAAAGGATGGAAATTATACATAAATACATGTTTTATATTTCCTTAATATGGGATTAATTTTGTTTCTTTTCCAAACTGTCGGTGGGCAAGGCCAACAAAGATAATATAAGGATCCCGGAATCGATACACTGTGATCTTAAGAAAAATAGAAAGATACTATGACCAGGCTTCGAGCTGACCCAGTCCAAAGTTGCCATCATAATGTGCTTCCTTAAATACTCTATTATATAACAGAGGCCGTCCAATGTTCTTAAGGATGATTAGACGGCGATATCTCCACATAGTGTAAATTCTTTCTTTTTTGTCTGTTGTAGGCTTTTGATTGGCTGGATCTGCTTAGGAGGATGGTGTGGCCCCTTGACAGGTGAATCCAAATGGAGGAAAGCCTCTAACACATGTGATGTGGTAGGGGTGCACCAAATTTTAAAAGGGTCCATATCTGTGATTTAATTGAAGTTGCTAACCCTTTGGAATAGAATATCCAATGAACAGAGATAGTTTCATCCATCTCTACCCTTAAACGTCGTCCACCTCCAGTCGGACAAAGGTTTTCAGCCAAGGGGTGATAATCTGGGAAACTAGGTTTCTAGGTTATTGATACTAAATATCACTAACCTAGGTCGAGTGAGGAGTTCCCTACATGAATTTATATTCCTCATTAATAGGGAAGTGAGGGTCGAACCACAAAGAGCAACTAGACCAAATTAGAGTGGATTTAAGTTATAAATGGGCGTGTAAGAATTTTAGGAATTATATTCAATTTTATTTTGATTCAATGGAGTGTAAACAACAGTAAATTATGAATTTCCCTATTTAAATGATTTTTAATGAGTGTCAAAAAATCCAGGCAAGTTCAGAACATGTTTGTGTCATTTTTAGGTAGTTTTCTAGTTTTTTAGTCCAATTTAATTCATTGAAGTTAAATCAGGAAAAAATTCAGAAGAAAATAGACTTATTCCTATAGAACAAATCTTGGTCAAAAATGTAATTTTGACCAAGATTTGTAAGATTCTATTTCACCCCACACTTGTGGGATCTGCCAAGTGTTGTGAATGGAATTGGGTGTGTTCTTGGGCCAATAACACCCAATTCCCACAGGGTAGGTGGTCTAGAATGAGAAATAACCCCTAATCTTGATTTATACCACACGATTCAATATTAGTCAAGATGGTGAAGGTTTGAGAAAAAAAGAACTGGCTTACCTGGCGTAGGCCTGTCCTTTCACCTCCACAAGGCCTGGAAACTTTTCACTTCTTGGATCCCTTGGCAGCTCCAATGTAGAAAGAGAGAAAAGAGGGAACCCTTGGGAGAGGGAGTAGAGAGAGATGGATTTATCTCTCCCACCTAGGTCTTTTCAGCTCACCTTCCACTTGGCCCTCACTAACTCTCAGAACTCTGGAGAGAGCGAGCACAAGAAAAGAATCTTCTCAACCTTTCACTAAAATTCCATATCAAAAATCAGGATGTCTTTTACAAAGGAGTCTAAAGCATTTATAGGCATCACTTAGATAATGGATAAATTTGATGAGTGAGATTTGGGCCAAGCTTTTGAAAGGTCTCTTGGAGTTCCTTATTGGGTCTTCTCTCAAGAGGGAGGCCCATTAGCCCAATGAGTTCCCCTTGGCCTTATGAAGAGTCTTTTAGTCCTTTCATAAGAGCAATTTTCCTATCCTGAAAAATTTCCAAAATTCTCCAAATAAGAGGTTAGTTTCAGCCCACTAGGATGATTGGCTAAGTGGGTCACATTAAGTACAAAAAAAAACTTTACTTTTTGAATATTTAAAAGATAAATGTATGTGGAGAGTTCTAACATGATATTTCACTAAATGCACATGCTTCAAGGTAGGATTTAATATGAAATGTGAATAAAATGTGCCTTATTGAAATCTTATTTAATACCTTTGTATTGAGTTATCAAGGGGCCCCTCTTGAGATCTAATGGCATGGAACAACCCAAAGGCCTATCCAGACCATCTATGGTCAAAGAGATCAATGACCTCCATTCCGTCATCTTCTGACCCAAACACTCAACAACAGTGGGAGAACCATCCTTGGGTTTTCCTAGCTATCAAAGGATGTGACATCTTTCTATATACTTGGGGAGCTCAGGACAGCACCGGTGGAGCTCCATCTTGCCCTGGGATTGTGCCAGCATGGAGGATGGTAGACATAACAGCATACCAAAGCTAGGGGGCAGCAATTGGTGCCACCACACTCAGGTCGCTTGACTCAAGGTGATTCAGTTGAGCTGTTGAGTTCCTCTTGGTATATTTTTGATAGTTATTCTTTATTGATTCTTAAATCTAGTCCTAGTCGTACACCATATTGGATTTCATCTTATTTTAGTACATTGACCTCTTTGAGGGATTTTATCAAACAACTATAAAGAGATGACAGGCTTATTTGACTTATTCCCGATGACAAGCTTATTTGATCTATTCTCTCACCTATCTCTCTTAATCTTAAATCCTTAAGTATATATAAATCTTTATCTAACTCATTAATACATATAATAATTCAATAAGCCATTTTATACTATCATTAATATTCTTATCCCCTTTCTATTTCGACTTTCCTGTGATATCTTACTATAATAATACTCTTATGAAATAACCCCATCTACAATCACCCTATTTCACTGTTAAAAATAAATATTTTACAAACATCTTGCTTCGGTAAGGTTATTGTTTTATTCTTAACTCAGTTACGATCAATTTTAAATGTCAACTTGGATAAGATACACATTCTATTAGAATATAATTTTTTCATTTTAAACATTTTGTCAGTCCAAAAAACTCCGATTTTAGGTGATTAAAGGACCTCTAATCACCCATGTTTATCCGGTTTTTATCCTCTTATTTACTCATACAGAAAAAAATTCCATCATAAAATCCACTAAGAATGATATGAAGCTAAAAATAAATCCCTATTGAACTATTGAATTTCATATGCTTTTTTTTCTGAAAATTTTTAAAATTATTAAATTTTGAGTTTCAATACTCTATCGAGAAATAAGAGGTTTCTTAGAATTAAGATAGGAAATTTATTTATTACAAAAAATAGGGAGAAATTATTTTATATCAGAAAAGGTGGATTTGAATGTGGTTGGGTTTAGTGGGACAACGTGCATAAAATAAATATGCACATGCTTGGTGGTGTGGCATGTGGTGGGTAATTTGTGAGCAAAACTTGCATGGGCACCGAATGTGTAGGGAAGGCCCATCTGGTAAATGATTCTGGGAAATGATCGATCACACTGTAGTGTCTATAAAATTATTTTTTGGGTTTTCAAATAACATGAAGAAAGAACTCACTGCCTCCTTTGAAGGAAGTTTTCCCACTTTATCCTTCTTAAACCAACACGGTTTACATGTCTCCTTCTTCAAGCTTAGTATCCATTACCACTGCATAATAATTCTAAAATTAAATCCTATTGAATCCCTATCACACAATGCTTTAAAATATCTATCAGTAATAAAAATGATTGAAATCTATGATGTTAATCAATTTTAGTCATGGAATTCTAATTAGTTGATGATCTATTATTTATAATTAGAAAGTTGATTTAAGACAAGATAACAGAAATGGTATGAGTCATAATGTGATGTCATAATCACCTTGAATAAAGACATAGCCAATGTTCATCAACTAATGTCAATAAGATTATGTTATCATTTTTTTAAATCTTATGATCATGTAATGTTCATGAGATAACTAAATTATGTATTACATTATCAATATACTCACTGTAACTGCATTTCTGAATTTTCCTAGAACTTTGAATATACAATACTGATCAACGTATTAATCCTAATGTGACTCTATTTTACCAAATAATAAAAATTACAATGTTTGAATTAGAGAACAGGGAAATGGGTGAGTCAAAGAATTGGGAGAAAGAAAAGTTTCATGGTTAAACACCAACACTAAAGAGAGGATAGGATTCTAAAAAATAGCTATATTTATTATATTTTTAGTACTTCAATCATGACGAGTGGATATTTAAATATGAAGAGAGAGAGAGAGAGAATCCATGGGAGATGATATTACTTTGGAGAAAAAAAGCCATGGGGGACGAAGAGGAGAAAGAGGGAGAGAGGAAACTAATAAGAGATAGAAGAGAGATTTTGGAGTGAGGAGATAGAATACTGTAAGACAAATGGGAGGGAGAGAGAAGAAATAGAACTTATGGATATAAAGGAGAAACTGTAAGGGAATATATATATAATTCAAAGAATTAGAGAAGTGAGCATAAGTAGAGATCGTAGTGAGACAAGATGGTGAGGATTTGTGAAGAAACATATGAACAAGGAATACAATTTATTTATGACAAAAAAGGATAATGATTTGAAAGGGAGAGAGTAGAAAAACAGTAGGGAAGATAAATAAAGTGGTAGGTTGACAGGAAAAGTCCAGGAGAGAGAAATTGGAGTAAAGAATGAGAGGGATATAATAGAAGGTAAGTATACAAATAGAGAAAGCTATTTGTATACTTACCTTCTGGGTTCTTCCTCCATTTATATTTTTGGAGTGAGAAAAACTAGTGCCTTCTGGGTTCTTCTGGATCCCAATGGTTCGAAGGCAAGTTCATTCCTCCATTTATATGTTGCCTATCTTCAAAGTTTATAATTTCTTGTATCATTTAACTGTTACGCGTCTTTTGTATTTTCATGTGCATCCTATCTATAGTCCATTTGAAAAAAAAAGGGTTCATTGAAGAAAAGACCCTCATTCTTGTACATTTCCTTTTTATTCGTTGATTTGGTTGTACTGGTAAGGGTACTTCTTCATTTTTCCCTAGCTCCAACTCCCTACGGCTTCATATAATTTGACTCAAAAAAACCTTCTCCGTTTTAAAAAATGATCTTCTCTATATTGCGGTACAAGGTCAAGTACTTTATGTTCTAGCTCCACTCATTTATCTTTTGTTGTGTGAATCATGCCCAGAATGTTCAATTGTGGTCAGTCTCAAAAATTTTTGCTATCATCCACACCCATACAACACTGAACCAAAGACTTATTCATGAGCTTCTAGATCCATATCAGAAGGATGATGATTTTAGAGATCCAGACTACCATATGTCCAACATATTACATATGCCTCTATTGATTGTGATATTTTTCCTCCTATCCATATATAAAAGTTTTTGAAAGAATGCTATATACTATGATTAAGTTAGATATGATTAAACATTTTTGGGTAAGTTTTTGATAAATAACCTGATTATTTTTAAAAAATAATCAAATTAAATGGTTGGTAGTTCATTTCTCATTGAGATACTACCAAACTGAAAAATAACAATTATATTCAATATTATCTTACCTTACAAAGGGCACAATTTGACTGAAAGGTCTAGTATATCATTTCATAATGAATCTGTTTTTATGCCATTTTGTAATTTACAATTCACTGGTTTGTTAGATCACTTGTTTCGGATAACTTGTATTTGTCTTTGTCATGTCTTTTCATCCCTTCACTTCTCATCTGCTTCTTTATTCTCACTTAAAACTAAAATTTACATTTCAGAGTTTGTCTCCTCCTGCCTATGGATCCACCCCTTTCAAAACTTAGACTGTTTATCAGTGGACAAATGGTATTGAACTTTAATTGTACGAGCTGGAAACACCCAACAACAAAATAAAATTTGTGTTTAATCTCACATTTGTTATGCCTATCAATGGTCTATTATCAAACCTTAATTAATCATTGAGGTTAGTATTGATGTGTTAGGAAACCATTGAGGAACTCTTCTATGATATTCCAGTTCTTTGCGAAGTATTTCATTGCATCATCTTCCTTGAGGTATCTAATCTTGGACTTTGAGTGGACGATACCATAATGACTATTAAATCATTTTTTGAACTTATTTCTGCATCTGACCTAAGACAATTTACAATTTCATGGATTGTAACTTGAAGGTCATAGTCAAAGCACAACTGTTTTTGATGTAAATGGTCTAAAATCTACTTATAAAATCACAACAAACCTGATTTTCAATTTTGTATAATACCATTCATGGATTCATACAAAAAAAATAATGAAATATTTCCTTAAAGAGCACCCACTACATGTCCTTACTAACTCCACAGTTATGGCTATGAGATTGAGCATAACTATCAAATGAGTACGGTTGGAAATTTTGGATTGGGACCAGTTGGAGTGGGGACCAGTTGGAATGGAACAAAAATGAACTTTCAGTCATCCATTTTAGGGCAGACTCACCATTTGAACCAGTTTTGGCCTAAGGATCAAAACGAACTGAGATGATATAAATAAATTAATTAATCAAGCAGTTACTATATATAATCTTAGCCAATACTCTCTCATCTCCCCACACCCATCCACGATGTGCCCATCTCTCCCCCCTCTCTAAGCCCTACTCGGTGCCTCGCATCCCCGCTCGATACCTCACCTCACCCGACATCTGCCATCCCTGCTTGGTGTCTATTGCCCCTTCTTGGGGTCTCCTCTGGTATCCAACTTTATTCTTTACATTTCATATCGTTGTGATACATAGACACCAATAGCTTATGTTTTTCCATAACGGTACCATTTGCAAGAGGAGAGGGATATGAAGCCTAAAAAAGTTATTAGTCTTGTATCAGCTAGGCTGACTATAAAAACTCTTTCTTATTTTTTATCCTTTATATGATAGTTTCAATATTGTGATGTGGTATTATAAGAATGAAATATAAGTCATGGGTAAGCACGCGAACATCCGCTGCATTATCCTAGGAGATAAAAGAACATTCTTGGTTTTCTTTTTGACGGTCAGTGAGTTTTATGAATCAACCCATATTCCTTGAAAAATTAGCATTAGTGCCACATTGAAAAAAAGCCACAATGATGAATAGTAATCTATAAGTTTTGTCTTTCCTCCCCTTAAGGATTTTTGTAACATGTCCCATTATATTCGCATGAAAATGTCTTCATTTATTTACCTAATGGGCATTCAGTAATTATGTAAATATCCGGTAGTTGCTAGATGATGAGCAATACAGATAATACATTCTTTATTCCTTAGAAGGGCCAGTTCACTCAATATATATTATCTATAAGAAAGGGACTAGTCTCAGGTTTTTACGTTGTTTTTACAATATAGCAGAAGATCAATTGGTTCTCGAAGAAAATTATATTTTTTGGTTTATTATGGAAAGATGCTTTTTTTGAATTTTGTTGCATCTAGGTTCTTGAATCGGGAGTCTTAACCAATTCAATGATGGAAATATATATGGCCGGCAAGCCAATCCCACATTCAATATCTCATTTAAATGTTAATGAATAGAACATATTCATTATAGTGCACATGAGATGCATATAATGAAGTTTATGAATTCATGATCGGACTTAGTGAATTATGATGGGAACATAATACATGAATCACTAGTTTTTAAGCTTGAGTTCTAACTTCACTCAAGAAGGACATCAAAGTATCCTGATAGAATATTACTATCTAACTTCACTCATTATGAGTATGAATGTTCTCATAGCCATTAGTGTGGAGATACTATAGATAGATCCGTACGAACCCCTGAATGGTATTATACCAAAATGTCAATCAGATTGATTCATGTCATGGTTGTGTATGTGGTCCTTAGACTTTAGACACCAAAGAAATATTGTGGATGGACATTTGTACTTTGACTATGACATACGAGTCCCAAATCATGGGATTCTAAATAATCTTAGTTTGGGTGCATGAAAAAGTTCACGAAGATGATTGAGTGGTTCACATGGGATCTTAAATCCTTGAATTAGAGGTGAAACCTCAAGGATGGTGATGCAATTAAGTCCTTGGCCAAGACAATGAAATATCAGAGATAAGCTCTTTGATGATTTTCTAATGCATCCATACTAAGGTAGATGATCGAATAGGGTTTGACACTTGACCGCACCCTAAGTCATCCTAGAAGTGTCAACTATATGAGAGATTATACGTACACGGTAACTAATTAAGAACATGTTCCATGAGTGAATCGATACACACTTCTTTGTATCTTCTAAAGTACGAGGTGTAGCTTGGCACCCCACGTATTGGAGATCAACCTATCGATTGGGTTAAATTGATTTGACATTAAGTAATCTATATGATGATATAATAATTAATTTATAAGGCCAATAAAGGTTATTGGGCTGCTGGAGTCGTTAACTAGGCTAACACATGGTGTCACATGGTCAAATCTCGAGCTAGGATTTTGGCTCGAATTTGGCGTGTGCCGAGCTCAATGTTTAGGTCAAAACACTGAGCAGCCTTGATCTCTTGCAGCGGAAGCTTTGTAGATTGCTTAAGATCGCATAGAAGGGGTTAGATAAGATGGTGGGGACGCAGCCCCGTCAGGGAATAGGGCCATTGCATTAATATCATAAAAGAGTACATCATCATTGGGGATAATTACATGGGGGAAGACGAGGGGTGATACAAGGAACGAGACGAGGCGCTTTGCGCCGGGTAGTGTCGCCACACCGCCTCAGGCCGCCGCTCTGCACGCGCGCGCCTTCTCTGCCGCTACTCAAGTCCGCCGGGCCGGGCGCTGTGCGCACGTGGGCGTGCGATCACACACGCCACCCCTGCCTTGACTATCACACACGCCATCGGCGCCCGTGTCAACGCCCTCGCACGCGGTTTGTGCGGTGCTGCCTCATTCGGTGCCCGAGCTGGGTATTGCGCGCCTGGCACTACCCGCGGGAGCGCTACGCGCCCTCTGTGTCGTCTCAGCGCTCTCAGTGCGCCACATGCCTTAGTCTCCTAGCGGGATGTCTCCCGGCCCCGCGCCCCACACACACAATGTGCGCGTTGTCCGCGCGGCCGCTGCGTGGCAACCCACATAACTCCGCGTGCTGCATCCGCGGCACGCCGCCTGGCTTGCGCGTCCCGCACCTGCGCGCAACGCTCAGAGCTGGCGCATAGCATTGGCGCTCGGGCGTAGCGCTTGGCGTTGGCGTGCGGTGCTTGGCACGCGCGCGCGCACACACCAGCCATCCCACGCACCCAACAAGCACGAACCGTACCTGATCCATCTCGCCTTGGGCATGGACGGGCACATGCACCGTCTGTAGTGTATCACCACGTACAGGGGCAATGGCCTGAAAGATCAGGTATTTGGGCATCGCTACCCATAATGACTCAGTCCTTTAACGTCCTGAGCCAAATTACACAGACACGCCCTCCCAATAAGCACGCAGGCCTCTGGGCAGGGAATGCTGCCTAGTTAGGGGCCTAACACATGGGCTTCGAGGGTCACAAGAAAATGGTATTTTAGACGTCAGAAGATTTATTAAGTTTTGGGAGTTTTTATAAAAAATACCCACATAGTATAGATAGGAGAAGGCCTTGAACAAAAGTCATCTATGTCAGAATTGTTCAGGGGTCTTCCTCTTCTTCTCCCTTCTCCCCATGGCTCCTCTCCATTCTCGATGTAATCAAGACAACATAACGACAGTGACAAAGGTTGAATGGAGCTAATAAATGTGAAGGAGGAGATTCGATGTGCCAAGGATCACATGGATACTTCTAGAGACTACACACGTGAGCAGCTCCACGTGACTTGTTCAGGGATCAAAGGAATCATGGATGCGATTTGTGCCAAGGTGATTCATTTCATGATCTTAATGAGGATGAGATAATTTTTAAAAGTCTTCTACTGCATGGAATCATCATGTTCATCCAGATTAAGGCCTTTAGAACCCAACATCCAAGGCCTTGGAGAGATGAAAAATGAATTATTTACTAGATGATGAGCTTTTTGTTGCTAGAAAAATTGGCATGGTTAGAGACACCATTTTAATTCGTTGAGGAAGGTTGAGAGTAATTTAATCAGTCCTTTAAAGATCTTGAAAATGAAATATTTATTGGGGCATAAAGCTGTGTGTGGCTCTAGTTATAATTTATCACCCTCTGAACCTGATGCATGGGAAACTAGCTTGGGGCTAAAAAGTTTTGGGGCTTGATTTTTGCTATCCTTTGTCCCCAAGGATCTTCCTAACTAGCTCCCAGGCATAAATAAGCCATATCACTGATGTGGATCTCAAACTCTTCTATTTTATCATGGGCTCTAATGGAATATTGAGCACATGACTACTGATACAAAATAGGATCAACATGTTGATCTTTGGTCAAACTTTGATGTATGTCAGTTGTTTCATCAGAAAATTTAGTGATCCAAAATTCGGAACAGGACTTGGACCATCCAATCTGACATGTGATTGAGACTCAATAGTGATATTATATCCATCCAACATAAGTATTTTGATGTCCTTATCAAGTATTCTTTAACTAAGAATATTTAGAAAACACATTTAAAGACTCTTCATCTCCATATAATGATATTTTTCATAATTCATTTAGTTGGCTCATGCATTCATGGACATCATTATGAGCCTTTCATGTGTACTACAACCAGCTATAGAATGTGTGATTAGCCAACATGAAACATATATTTCCATCAAGTCCCTGTTATTGAACTCAAAGTAATTTTGAGATCAAGACCAATTCTTGAACCAAGGGCTCTTCTTTCTCTGCAAAGTCATGAATATTCATGAATAAGGCACAAATTTTAGACACCAGATAAAAAGTTATTACTGTTTGATTGAAGTTGTACTTTGAATATAGATAGATATCATAAATAAAATATATTATTCTTTTGATTTTGATTTTCCCATTTTTGTCGGTTTAATATATTTATGAGAAGTCAAAATTTAGGTGTGTAACATTTTCAATGTTTAATTCTGAGACGCATGCAATAAAATTTATAATATACCCCAAATTCACTAATTAATGCTGTAAATGGTGAGCAAGGGGTTGAACCACATAGAGGGATGTGTGGTTAAATTTGATTTTTATAGCAGATTGATGATTAATAAAGTGGATAAGATTTGTGAATGTGATTGAAGAGATACATAGATTTATACGATAGTTTTAATTAAATAGGTGATATGTATAAGTTCTTAATTCTTACTCATAAGTATTTAGAACTTATAATACATATATCAATGATATTAAAAATGTGGAAGGAGGAGAGGATGATAGAAACAGATTGGATAAGATGAAAAACCTTAAATCACGGGTATCTAATGAAAACCCTAACTAAGAATGGGATGTATAGGCTATAAATTCCGACTCATAGGAATTAAGAGCTTATAATAGAGAGTGAAATGATAAGAGGACATGTGAATGATGGAAACATGACAAAAATGGATTGCAACCCTAATTACATTTTTCTAGGACCTACCTTCTCTTTGGTGATGCTCCCAAGCAGTAATCTTTCTTCGTGAGCCCATACCTTTCACTTGGGGCTCTGCGTGTTGCAAGTGACACAAGGATTGATCATGAGAGATAAGAAACTCACATTTTCAAGAAGAAATAAACCCTAGAATTGGCACCCACCTGTCTTTTTTTTTTCTCACCGTTCCCCCAAATAACCAAAAATGAGTAAAAAAAACCTTTTTGATGAATGTGGTCCAATTGTTGATCATCAAGTGCAGGCTGAATGTGGGATGTTCAATCATCTTCATCAAGAGCAGATCACCGCTCAGCTGTTGGAGTAGTTGCGACCTGATCGGGCACATTTGCTCCTGTTAGATGTGATGGACACAAGGTCCATCGCACACAATCGCGCCACATGGCCTGCCATCTATCCCTGCACAAAATGAGAAATAAAAAAGATAAGCTTGCCTCTTGATTAATCGTGATCAGACGCTTCCCTTGGCTCCAAGGCGCTCTGCGTTAGAGTGCCAAAGTTCCACATGGACTAATTCCAAGTCAAATCCAGCTATAAAAGCGGAGACGACTTCCTCATTTCATCTCACATGGACTAATGCCAAGTCAAATCCAGCTATAAAAGCGGAGACAACTTCCTCATATGATTCCGAGTCAAATCCAGCTATAAAAATGAAGACAACGTCCTCATTTCGAAATTGCGCACACGCACCACCTATGTCCTCCCTCGTGCGCACTCACCTGCGCACACATGTACGCAAGGGTGTGTGTCACATGTGTACCCTGTCATAGCTTCCTCGGCACACCATGTAGGCATGCCTGCTTAGCGGACTTGCCACATCAACACGACGGAAAATGAACCCCTTCTGCATTTTTCACCCTGAAAAATACTTAAAAAACATTCATTAAATTCTAGAAAAATTCCAAAATTCAAACTTAACTATGTTTCAATTTACAACTCATTTTTAAACAATTTTTTGCCAAATTAAATATTTTTGAAATCTATCTTCTACTAATATCATGAAAACCCAAAAATATATTAAGTCTGAAATAATTATGTAGTGGAATTATCTAGTTTTGGTGAAAATTACATAAAATTCATGATAACATGCATAAAATCAGTTTAAGTATTCTCTAAAGTTCATGATTAAGCATGAACTATCATGCCTAACTTGCTTGTTATCAAATTGTCTTCTTGGAAATGAAGAGATCTCTCATTCAAATACATTCTTAAGATATCCACAAAAATTTAAGCTAAAAAAACAGAATAATATGTGATTAAAATTAATCAAGTAATAATGTGGATGTTTTAAATTTGGGTAGCATAAGAGATAAGGAACAATAAATACATAAGGGAATAAATATGAATCGAAATCAGATATTTCATAAAAATGTATACCAATATATTTCAATGATGAATCACCTTGCATTGAGTAAAATATGCTACCATTTGGTTCCCCCAAAAAATTCATATCGAGCAGCATAATTATTTGGCTAATATACATATTTGTGCATGTAGTCATCAACATTATATATCTCCTTGTCTTCTTCTTGATCGTTGCCATATATCCAATAGAATCTTCTCACCATTCAGTTCATACTGAAAGGTGAAAGTTATGAAGTAGAGAGGGAGAAGATGGGTGGTGTCTAAGGAGAGTCTTGCACGGGGATTTCTCATTTGTGACCTTAAATCCTTTTATACTTAATGTGTTTTTTCCTAAAAAGCATAAAACTTAACCATATCCTCTAACATGCAATAAACCCTATGTGTGTGACCTCGAAGCCCTTGTAATAGTCTAGTTAATGGCTCTATATTTTCTTTATTAAAATACAAGAATTAAGTAAAATAAAAAATGTGGAGTAATTAATGACATATTCACTTAACCTAAAATAATATGAAAAATTATACCATATAATATAAAATGCACAAAGTGATTCCAATAATGATAATATCCTAATCATTTATGTTAATCCTCTGAATTTTCTTGTTTAAATACATTCAAATGATTATAAAAGCTTGTTATCAATATAGAAATGCTTAAATCCATTTTTATAACGATATTTATTTTCAAAAATTTAAATTTCTGACATAAAATTCATAAATCAATGAATTTTTTAATTATAATTTTTTAGAATAAATCAAAGTTTTATTTTGTTTTGAATGGCTTTTAATTTTTAATTAAAATATGAAACATGTCACCATATGATTTATTTAAATGGACTGCAATCATTCATTTTTTTCTACTGGTTAGATCAGCTAATCATTAAAAGAAGGTCACATTGCGGCATCACAAATCCTGATGCCATAGTGAACCAATCATGAAATTCTATTTTAATCATGACAAGTGTGATTTAGAAGAAAATAAATGTGGTGCTGTGAAATACTTCATTGATTAAAATCACAACGAATGATCTACAAGTACAAAAAAGCATGTGCATATGTATCATTAAATGATTAACCAACGTGGGAAAACACATGAGAAAATACATTGATGTAGTTTTGATGGAGCGCGCCAGCTCACTCCATCAGAGAAGTCTTTTGAGCTGCCATCCTCACCATCAACAGCCCGCCGGTTCGTGTTCAGGCAGACTGGCACGCCAAGGCTAAGATGAAGACACCCAGGTTCAATACCCTGGGTGAAAAGCACGTTAGTGCATTCGAATGTCTTGATTTTCATCACTACGTGCTTTTTCTATTCTTTGTTTCACAATGTTTGTGTGTTCGTACTCGTGGTATCCGTTGCCATCGTGTCGTCTTTGCGTTCGTGTCGTCGCATGTCGTGTCATTTCGTGTCATCAAATACGAGTCAAACCCATGTTTTATTTTGTGTTAACGGGGGGTCCTATATATAAGACGGATAACACCCTAAATTTGGTCTTTATTTCAAGCAATTAGCACAATTTTATGCTTTTTAAAAAGTTTAAAATGGGGTTATTATCATATATTTATATGTTGTTAAAGTTTCCATGTGTTTTTCTGATTTTCCCCTAATTTTTAGTTAATATTATGAATTTTATGGATTTTATTTAAGCTTGAAATAATTCTGTTTAAATGAAAATTTCAGGTTTAACATTTAATTTTGATGTTAATTAGTGTGGGGATGAATTACTAAATTTTCTTGAATTTTATTGGATTTTTTGGGATTTATTCAAGGAAGAAATGAATTTTTAAAGAGAAAAAGATATATTTATAAGGGGAATATGAGTGTTCAAGTAATTTCTAAACTTCGAGGGGTTTTTTGTACATATTTGTTCCAATTATACCCCTAAAAACAGCTCTCGGTCATGCCGGCAGGGTTAAAGATACAATTATGAAACATTGTGCAGGGATTTAATTGAAATTTGTCATGATATGTTTTATGATTTCAGGAAAAATCGGAGAAGAGAGAGTGCGGAAGGGCATAAACACAAATATTTCTGGGTGGTGTTCAACGACAAATAAAAGTTTTAAGGACTATATCGCAAAAAGTACAAGAGTGGTTTTTGGGCGACCTACATAGCCGCATCTCGACCGTCGGATGAGAATCCGACGGCGCTTGATGAGGGGGCCACCAGGCGGTAAGTTCACCGCCCACGTGGCGCATACAGCGCGCACGCACGGGTGGTGACGTGACATTTTTATATTCGCCACCGTTGCAAAAAATGCACAGTTAAGTGCATTTTTAAATGTACTATGTCCATTTTTTTAAATCTTTTCTCTATGTTTCTTATTTTCGCCAGGGGGTACGTGTCGCTCAGATATTCCGCCCGAAAATTGCATTTCAAATGGCACCAGCCAATCAGGAGTTGACACATCATTGCGTGTGAAAGAAAAAAAAACAATTTCAATCCAATGTCTAAGATTGGTTGAAGTTCTTTATTCATAACTTTTGATTCTGAAGTCTGATTGAGATTATTTTTATGAATTTTCTCGTCTTGACCTCCTCTTTCTATTTGTATGGTTGGATCATTCAGATCAAGCCTACATAGATATATAAAAATTAATTTCTAAATGGGGGTTAAATGGTATTAAAGCTGAATTTTGAGAGGAGAGGGTCATTCTGGAGGTGGCTCTATCACAGCTGCAAGATAGAGAGGAGCTTCATCCTGGATCAACTCTATCAGGTGCTTTCTATTTCATTGTATTTGAAAATTTAGTGTAATTTGGATTAGTTTTAGTGAAGTTTAGTATAATTTGGATTAGGTTTTAGTGAAGTTTGTCATTTTTGTTCTTGAACTTGGTTTGATCTTCTTAATCACTGGGCTTGAGCGGCATGTACAAGCCCTTACCAGGATTGAGAAGAGAGATTATGAGATTTACTTAACTATTCTAAGTGCACCAGAAAAAAAATAAAAAAGGATTTAATTTTTAAGATATTAAATTTCCCCTTTTATTATCTAATAGTTTAGTAATTTTTGAATTACCAAGCCTCCAAAACCAACCAACACCAATCAAAATTTCTTCTTAATCCCTCTAATTGACTCTTTTGATCCTTTAAATTGGATCAAATAATTCAATTTAGAGCTCCCTATTTCTTATATTCTTCTCACCTCTTCTACCCTCTTTATAAATTTATCATCTAATTAGGGTGGTTGGATCTTCATTGAAGATCAAATTAACTCTAATTAGGGTCAAATTATTCTATTAAATCATCAATTGAACTCCTCACTAGCTTCCCTTGGACGATACACATAGAGGAGAAAAGAAAAGAAATGGAGGGAAGATAAAGGGGAGGGCGGTGCCACAGCACCGCCACCGTGCGGACCACCATCGACGGTCATCATCCTACTGCACTGCCCCTTTGCTTGGCCACGCCCTAGCACATACCACCCTACACAGCGCATTCACGCCCCCCTGCTGGTGCCCACACGTTCTACTGTAGGCATTTGTGTGATGCTAGTGAGCTCATTGAGCCGCTCGTGCGCGTTCTCGTGAACCTCCGACATATCACTAAATGGTTTTCTAGCATGTGGATGACTCGTTGACCCATCCCGCGCATGCCAGATTTGCTTCGTGAATTGTGGAATTGCCTTGCAGTTCGTGGACTCACCTCGTGGAACGCAGCTTGCTGGGTTCCGTTGACCCATCTCAGGCACGACTCTGGACTCTGCCGCAATGAATGTGTAGTACGATCTCTACCGCCCAAGCGCCATTGCATCGCCCCTACGCTGGGACCCTTGCTTGGTGATGACGCCCTCTCCTTGTGGGTCGCTGGTCGCGAATCGAGTGCTGCCTGCTGATTACACGTCTCTGGGCCAACAGGCCGCCTCCGCACCGTTCGTGTGGTTGTGCCACTAGTGTGTCATTGTCATCTCAACGTAGACTACCTGAGCTCGTCGTGCATCATCAACCCTTGATCACTCTGACCCTTGCGGCGTTACCCCCTATCGCCGCGATAGCGCGTACCCTACGCCACGCGCCGACCGTCGCTACTGTCACCGATGCCCGACGCTGCCGTAGTTGCCACCTGAACCTGTCGGTGCTACCACCAAGCCTCCACTGCCACCACGAGCACCCGTTGCGTCGCACCTCCGCAAGCTCAAGCCATTGTCTGTGCTGCACACATCCGTGCGCCGCTCTCGTTGCCTCTGTCTTGGTCACACCGCTGAGTTGGCTCATTGCTCGTGCTTGACTATCACAGTTCCATCTATCACTTGTCCTTCGCCCTTTGTATCACGGTCCAGCGTTGTGCCTTTCGCCTATCAAGCCACCTGTGCTCATTTCCTGGCACTCCTCTGTCGTATCTGCCCGTCCCGGCTATTGCATTGGTGAGATACATCGACAACGGGTGACCACCGACGAGGTACATCATTTCCCCTTGCTCATCAGTTATATTATCTTTTTTAGTATATTCTTGGCTGCACTCTACCGTGCTCGGGTTAGAATAGGTGATAGATTATATCTTGCAAAACTATGACACGCGTGAATTCTTAGGTATGGATCGAGCCCATCCGTTAAGTGCGAATGCCAACAGAATTATTCTGCTTGACATCATAGTCATCGTCGCCACTACGACGAGGATCAGAAGGTCACCGTCATGGTCACTGATCATCCACTTTGAAGCTCAGCTTTCAAAGAAACCCCACGAGTCGAGGCATGCACATACATCCGCCGAGGTTCTCTGCATCCACGTAGTTACATTTTATTTAGGGAATTACCCGTCGGACGACGTCAACAACGACGTCCGACATCATCTTGGTATCAGAGCATCGTCTCGGTACCCAACCGACGACGTCCCTGATGGACCTCCAACATCAGGTTTATTGCAAGATCTCTCTATATGTTTGGCATTTAGTGCCTAAAAATGTATATAATCTTTTTCTTATTTGGTGTAGGCACATGTCATCCTTGGAAATATATAAATAGAAGATGAACCAGAAATCAAAGATAATCATGAGGAGATTTTTTTGGAAAATGTTAAGATGTAGAACCCTAAAATGATTGGGCGGCGATGCTTACAAGGGAAGCGAGAGAAAAAATAAAATAAATGGATGATAATGCACCAACTCAAAGTTTGATATATGGGATTACAATGGCCGATTAAATTCAAAATGTTCAATTTGAGAACATATTCCTGTTTCTCCCTCTTTCAATCTAAGCCATTTGGTCTATGAGGAATTCTCAAAATGTTATAAGAATATATTTGAGTTTTCTGATATATTTGTAGGCTTTGTGAAAGAGGGGAAGTTTGATATCCTTAAAGGTGTTCTTGGCATTCTACCTTGATGGAAGGGAAGCAAAAGAGAAGATAATGATCTTATCTACATCTGCAAATTGACGAGGTTCTAGAGGAATGTAAGGACCTAAAATATCCACTTCCTCAGCCCGTTCATATAACCATTGTCATCATCCTACCATTCTCAAATTTATATCAATATGTCATATTTATTTGTGTACATATATCTATCCATATCTCTCTATTCCCCTTCAAATCCCTTCATCATTCGTAAACTCCATCCATCATGTATTTCTTTAGATTATCTCTCTACGTCTACAAATCTCTATCTTCCATATTTCAGCTTAATCTTTGTAGTATTTATAAATATTAACTATCATCTCCTCACCACACCATTTTCCTCTTCTGTCCAGATTAAACCTTATAAACATCACTTGTCACAACCTTAATAACCACTAAAATATTAATTAATTACAACCATTACCTCTGAAGATTACCCATACTAATCACTAACTATCAACATTTCCATGATTAATTGTTTATTAATATTATTAATTAAATAATAATATCAATCACAACATAACTGACATCCAAGTTTATCGATAAACTCATTTTGATGGAGCCTTTATAACATAAGTTGATGTCAACATATAATCCATCAGTGAAAAGATATGCCAAATGGCTTAGGGAATGGTTAACTTCAAAGCCTAAAATAGTCATCCTAGTTTGTAATGCGTTTAAGAAATCTTAAGAACTCATTTTTCTAAGGGTTAATATCACGGTACAGCCCAAACCAGGTCGAAAGTCTGCAATCTAACCTTAACTTTTTTTTTGGTACGGTATATCCCAAACTCACTAAGTCGTCTGCGATATATCCTGGTAATGACGTGGAGTCCATCGTGGCTGCCAGGTGGATCTCCGGCCAGATTTTGACCTTGCGGAACCCACCTGGTAGCCACGCTGAATTCCACGTCATCACTAGGATATGTCGACCTGCCAAGGGTTTTCCGATAAGAGAGAGAGAGGCTTTCTAGAGAGAGAGAGAGAAGCGGCCTAGAGAGAGAGAGAAGGAGAGAGGTTCTAGAGAGAGAAAGAGAGGTGTTCTAGAGAGAGACATTTTGTAGAGAGAGAAAGGGAGAGAGAGGCACTCTAGAGAAACCCGAAACTCTTTCTCTCTCTAGAAAGAGAGATGTTCTAGAGAGAGAGAGGCATTTTTTAGAGAGAGAAAGGGAGAGAGAGGTGCTCTAGAGAGACCCAAACTCTTTCTCTCTCTAGAAAGAAAGATGTTCTTGAGAGAGAGGCGCTCTAGAGAGACCTGACCTCTCTCTCTCTCTAGAAAGAGAGTTGTTCTAGAGAGAGAGGCATTTTGTAGAGAGATAAAGGGAGAGAGAGGCGTTCTAGAGAGACCCGACCTCTCTCTCTCTCTAGAAAGAGAGGTGTTCTAGAGAGAGAGGCGTTCTGCTGGACTTCGGTCGGGTCTCTCTAGAGAGAGGTGCTCTAGAGAGACCCGACCTCTCTCTCTCTCTAGAAAGAGAGGTGTTCTAGAGAGAGAGGCGTTCTGCCGGACTTCAATCGGGTCTCTCATCCTTTCTCTCTCTACAAAATGCCTCTCTCTCTAGAAAACCTCTCTTTCTCTCTCTAGAACATCTCTCCTTCTCTCTCTCTCTAGGTCGCTTCTCTCTCTCTCTCTAGAAAGCCTCTCTCTCTCTCTCTCTCTCTCTTATCGGAAAACCCTTGGCAGGTCGACATATCCCGGTGATGACGTGGAATCCAGCGTGGCTGCCAGGTGGGTTTCGCCAGGTCAAAATCTGGCCGGAGATCCACCTTGCAGCCATGATGGACTCCACGTCATCACCAGGATATATCGCAGACGACTTAGTGAGTTTGGGATATACCGTACCAAAAAAAAGCTAAGGTTAGATCGCAGACTTTTGACCTGGTTTGGGCTGTACCGTGATATTAAACCCTTTTTCTAATGTTTTTATACTACCTTGACCAATGACTCCTTCACATCATCCTCATTGAGATGTATCATTTCATACAAACAGTGGTGAGCTCATCATGGCCAGTCGATTAGATTTGTGGACTTATTACTTCATTTGGATAAGCTTCTTGGAACCCCTTGATTAAGGACTTAAAGGTCAAACTTAAAAATAAAAGCTATCCATTAGCAAGATATCTTTGGTGTCACAAATCTGAGGACCACTTAAAAATCCATTAGATAAATTTAGTTGGCTCACAGTTAAAGATAAAGCCATCCATGAATTCATAAATATCAACTCAGTTAACTCTTTTTCTATAAAGTACTCACCGTTTTTGCTTATCGTACTTGAAATATGATTTATATTAATTAGTTCAAACAAGCTTAATATCTGGATTGGTTATCTGATAGGCTATCCTCATCATTTGTGAAACTAGATAGGGCTATTCTATCTGGATTTTGGTGTCGTCTTGAATATCCAAGGGATAGGGATTTTTAAGATATATGTTTAAATATATGTGACCATCATTTTATCCTATCATTATTACTCCCTTATCACTGAACATATACTTTAACTTCACTATAAACCTCACAAATGAAGACTATGGAATATGATTTAGATTAATTAATACAAAGAAATGTGGAAGTGAGACTATCAATGCCATATAATTCCATCAGATGGACCTTAACTCAGTCTATGAAAAAATTACCATTTTTAATAATGGTTTAATGATTAAAAATATTATCACGTTGGTTTTTTTGTTATAAGAAACGATGCCAAAAATTATATTTATGGCTTTATCCATAAATATTTAGCATACTTAAGATTTTCTCAATATTCCATGAAAAAATGCATTTAAATATCAAATCAATAATAAATCAAAAATAAAAATGCAAATCTACAATCTAAAATCTTAATTTTAGAAAATTAAGATTTTCTAAAATTTTAATACTCTCAAATCTACATATTTAAAGTTTAATTTGAATCACTTTCTGTAGCTATAGATATAAAATATATTTATGTTTTGAGAAATAATCAATTTATAAGTAGTCTGAAAAGACAAAAAATATTCATAACCTGTTTTAAATTATTCAAATATATTTTTATAATCACTTTTAAGATATGATAGAGATTGAACTGAATCACGAATGATGTTCACAAGAGATCCATTTATATTGATAACTTGCAAATTAGCATGATTAAATAATGAATTTTACATTATATTTATGTGTTTTAAGGACTATATTTGCATATTATCATATTAAAATAAATATAAATTACTTACACTTTAATTTTATTATTATTTCTGATTTTTTATCATTTATCACATGGAATTTAACCTCATTTTAGTGAAGACATATTTTTTTGCAGGGCTTTAAATATTTGGCTAAAGGTTGGTAAGGGTTTTCATAATTTTTCTAGAAATTTTCCATATTTTTATATAATTTTTTGGCCATTATTTAGTCAAGAAATAATTTTTGAATTGAAATAATTGGTATTTATTAATTTAATATTTAAAAATGAATTTTCTAGGTGGCGTCCACGTCATTCGCCCGAAAATTCGGGCGAATGATTGGAGCGCCAGATTGTATTAATGATTAGCTCATTGTGGCATCGCGAATCGCAATGCCATAATGAGTAAATAATTGGAAGCTAACGTGGCAGGGGCGGTGAAAAGGTAACTTTTTAATTTTTTTTAATTACCTCTTCGGTCAGCCGTGTGCATTTAATGCACGCGGCAACCGACACACGTGCTTTAATTTGCACGTGAATCGGTTAGCCGCGTGCATTAAATGCACGCGCTAACCGACCCACGTGTGTTTACAAAAATTAAAAAATTGTGGCTGTTGACTTGTTGTTTTCTTTTTTTATTGAAAGACAAGTCAAAAATTGCGGCTATCAACGCCGCATTTTTTTTTTTTAAAGAAAATGGCGCCGGTAAGCTTACCTCCATAATTGTTTACTATGTTTTTAGAGGGACGCGGTCAAACATTGCGGCGGGAAGAATTAAAAAAAAGTATTATATAAAAAGGAACCTTTTGTTCTTTTCTTTTTTTTATTATTTCAGGTAACGTAGCGTCCTCTCAGCCATTCAAAAGGAGCTCTGATTTCCAATCATTGCGGGCGGCTGACGTGGACAACAAAGTGTCGACACGCGATCAGAGAATGCATAAAATGAGAAATACCGACGCCGACCAATAGAAAAAGAGCATTTCCAAATTTCTTGGAGGAGAGATAAATAATCCAACGGCTAGGATTAATCCTCAATAAAACTGCGATATCTTGAGATCTAACCGTCAGATTGGGCTGAAATTTTGAGGGCATGTTTGTCTTTTCTCCCTCTACAATCCAGACATCTGGAAATGGGCGAAAATCACTTTTGGATGCTCTCCCCAAGCAATTGGCGAGGAAGGACAAAGGAAGGGTTCTTGAAGTCGACAAATCTTGCTTCTGCACTCAAATTTGTAAGTCTCTTATTTGTATTTCAATCATCTTCTTGAACGATTCTAAAATGCCAAGGCATGGGCAAAATGTACATGCCCTAGAAGTTTTTTTTGAATGAAATTAGCACTTCATTTTGATTCTGATTCAAGATCTGGTTTTTGATCCTTAATTCTACATCAATTTAAAACATTTCTGCTTCATTAGATTTTTAATTTAGGGTCGGATTTCTTATTTTCCCCAAATTCTTCACTTTCTCTCTCTAGATTTCAATTTTTATTTTTTAGGAATTTAATTCAATATATAAAAAACCATAAAAATAAAATCTGAATCTAAAATTCATCCATCTTGAAGTCCAATTTAAAAATCCATTTCTTAATTATTTAATTCCCAATTTTTAATTCATAAAAATTGTTTTAAATTTTATAATAATTGGGAAATTAATAATCTGAATTAATCTGATCTTAAAATTAAAATATTCCTATCTTGAATTTTTTGACCGAAATATTTAAAATAAAAAATAAAGCCTTACTTAATTGTGATTAATTAAAGAATATTATTAAGCATAATTAATATTTGTGCTTCGTTAGAATTTTAATTTAGGGTTGGATTTCATCTTTTCCCCAAATTCTTCACTTTCTTCATTTTGATTAATTAAAGAATATTATTAAGCAGAATTAACATTTCTGCTTCATTAGATTTTTAATTGAGGGTCGGATTTCATCTTTTCCCCAAATTCTTCACTTTCTCTCTCTAGATTTCAATTTTTATTGTTTAGGAATTTAGTTCAATATATAAAAAAACCTAAAAATAAAATCTGAATCAAAAATTCATCCATCTTGAAGTCCAATTTAAAAATCCGTTTCTTAATTATTTAATTCCCAATTTTTAATTCATAAAAATTGTTTTAAATTTTATAATAATTGGGAAATTAATATTCTGAATTGATATGATCTTAAAATTAAAATATTCCTATCTTGAATTTTTTGACCGAAATATTTAAAATCAAAATTAAGCCTTACTTAATTTTGATTAATTAAAAAATATTATTAAGCATAATTAAGATTATTAATTGAAAATTTTATTCATCTTTGAATTAATTCATTGAAATTGGAAAAAATTCTCATTTGTTGCCTCCCTGTGGTTCGACCGCTTACTTGCTCTATATTCCATATTAAGTGATTAAGGGAAATTATAAATTTTATTGTATAAGTCTAAATCCAAAATCAACGATATCTTTACATGCTTTTTTAGGCTTATCAATTGGCGCCGTTTCCGGGGAGGCACGGTTTGAATTTTAAAAATTCTGGTTTGAAGGATCATCAATTTTCACAAGTTCTTGAATTGAATTGAATTTTGCAATTTTTTTGTGAATTTTAAATACATATTTGAAATTGCAAAAATTACCATTTCTCTCTATCTTATAGTTGATTTTTCTTGTTCGTCTAAGCTGATTGTCTTGATTATTTGTGTGTTTTGACATTGCATGAACGGTAGGAGGTCCTTCAAACCTTATCTAGTTAACCTTGAGACAATCAGTAGAAGTCCTAGCCTTGATTACATTTTTGAGAGCTCCGAAGGGGAAAATCAACACATTTATGAGAGAATGGAGGATAAACAAAATTTTAGAGCTGAACAATGAGTTAGAAGAATGAGATTGAGAGAGTTTTCTGATCTTGCATAGAGTGAAACTTACACTAAAATTTCTGCTCCTTTACCTGAAAATGTTAATTTTAGAATTGACCCGAATATTATCAATCAATTACCTACGTTTTATGGACGATTCAATGAGGAGCCTTATGAGTTTTTACAAGAGTATAACCAGATATGTTCTGCTTATAGTTATGCAGGTGTTCCTCAGGAAATTCTCAAACTCAGGTTATTTCAATTTGCTTTGAAAGATAGGGCCAAAGAGTGGTTCAAAGTGGTAGGTCAAGAATTTCAATCTTGGAGTGAGATGCAATCTAGCTTTTTAAAGAAATTCTATTCTTATGGTAAGACCACTTCAATTAGGAAAGCTATAAGGGATTTTTATCAAGGAACTGACACTCTTGGAGAAGCATGGGAGAGATTTATGTCACTTACTAGGAAGTGCCCACATCATGGAATTCCATCTCATGAATCAGTTCAAATTTTTTATGGTGGATTGAATGATCAGGAACGGCATCTAGTGGATATATCTAGTGGAGGAATGTTCCTTGACACTCATGCTGATGAATCCATGAAACTTATGGAAAAGTTAGTGGAGGATTGGACATACTAACCAAAATGCAGGTCCAAAGCGTGGAGGAATCATTGACGTCAAAGCAGTTGAGCCAGAGATCAGAATGGATAAGTTGGAAAGAGACATGAGCAAGTTTGGTAAAACAATCGAAGATATGAGCAATAATTTTAAATCTTTTTTGCAGGAAACTAAAGGAAAGGCGAATACATATGAGGGCAACAATTCCACTAACACCCCTTGTTGTTATTGCTCTAGTGAAGAACATTCTGATGAGTCTTGTCCTATGGTCGAACAGGTTAACGCATTTGGAAGACAAGATGCAGGACATACCCAATGGAATGCAATACCTAATCAGAATTGGAATTTAAAATAAATTATTGGAGAGTAATGCATAATAAAAAAATTAAATTGTATTCATTGATATTAAATTTGGGTCTAACGTCTATTAGTGAATATATATTATGTTCTTTCTTCATTGCCACACGAAATCTACTTGAAGAAGTCCTCATTAAGGTGATCCTGTATCACCCACCTTTTTATTATAGAGTCATTAGTCATTCACATGAGCAATCCCTCAAGGCCTTATTTCAGCCCTACTATTCCAACAGGGTTGTTTGATAATCTTGCACTTCATCTTTTACGATGATAGAATATTCTTACTTAATATATAAAAATCATCCATCTAATGGTTGATGTGCATTATTACTAGCTATGTGTGGGCAATTAGTATGTTAATTCATCAAATTGAAGTTTTATGGTTGGACATATAACACCATCAAATAACTAGATTATATACAACACTACACAAGGTTTTTGAGAGGGCACTTAACATTTGACTATATATTATGCCCTGATTTGGACCTGAAGGACATCATTATATTTTTTTAGCAAATTGAGAAAGAGCCTGTTAGGATGGAAGCTACATATCCAACCGCATCCAAGATGTGCTTTAAAAAAAGGTAGTATGGAAAAGGAGAATCACAAGTTTTCTGTTAGCCCCTTTGTGCAAGCCAAATACCATGAGTGATAAAATCATAAAGGAATCTATAATTACATGCATCTCATATGAATTTAAACATTTAAATATTGGATTTATAATGTAAATATCTTATATGAATTGACTCGATTGTCTTAATATTTCAGAATTTTTACCATAAATACCACTTTATGCACATTTTGGGCATTTTTACTACTCCTGATTAACTTTTGTGGCAAGAAAGTTTTTATTACTGATGACTATTTTCGAGTTCCATGTGTGCAGACATTTATAAAAAATAAATCATATGAGGATCAATGGAGTAGAGCATCCCATGTGATTTTTTAGAGCTATTTATTTGGGTTATAGGGCAAAATGGGAGCGACTTCAGTTTTGGCCTTCGAAGGAGTGGTTAGTGAGGTGTGGGTCACATATCTTTTAATTAGGATCACAATTTTCAAATGAAGAAGTTACATAATTCAGCCAATGGGAAAAGAAGGAATGACAAGGAGAGCAAATAGGAAAAAGTAGAAGGGCATTTTACAACATGCCTAATGTATAAATATTCTCTTCATCTCCCTCTAACTCATTCTGGATGTGCTCTAGCAGTGTTATATTTCTAGGTATTTTAGCATTAAACTAAACTCTAGAAAATATTTAGAATTAGTATTTATCAATTTTAGTCATTTTTTTAATTCAATTCTTTTAAAAAATATAATTTTTCAAATATATATATATTTCTCCTTTCTAAAATTAAATAAATTTCTGATAAATCATATTGGACTACTTTTAATACTTTTCTTATTTTTATTCTTGAAACTTAATTCTATAAAATTTGAAATTTTATTTTAAAACTTTATTTTTGAGTTTTGAGATTATTTGTTTGATTTTCAAGCCTAGAAGAATCTGATATTTAAGTACTGCTTCCCTTTGGATCGACCCGTTACTTACCTATATTATTTATACAGTATTAATTGGAAAATCATTATAAATGTTATTCCTTATGGCTAAATTAAAACAATGAAATAAAACCCTAAATTTGGACTTATCAACGGCCATTCCTCTTAGCTATGTCAGCAGCCCAAGTTAATGCTCTTGACCTGATTTGTCCAAAGTGATACACTAGCATAAAGGACAAGAGATGATAATTTTTTATTATACCTCTTATCTAGTGGACACCTCCTTGTTGTGAAATACCACTCAGTCACTTAGAAGAAACACAAGGATACTCTTGGAGAAGATTGGTTTTTCGTATAGAGCACTCAAGTGATTGAACTTGGGCAAATGGATATCATCCCATTTGGATCCTCACATCCATTGGAAATTCACTTCTTTCATTTATAATACTTTGTAGATCACTTACAACAAAACTTTGGCACAAATTCATTGGGCATACACAAATTTTCACTTATCATTCTTCCCACATTGACTTGTGCATTGATGCTACCAATGGATGATTCAATAAACAAGATTGGTCATCAATTCAGCTCTCAATCCTAATTTACCATAATTTTATAGCGGCCAAAACTAGGGAGAAAATGTTATTACATAGTGAAATCTCAATGGTAAATTGAAAATATTTTTTGATAAAAATGGTCCTCACATTATGCATCCATACCCCCATGACACCACTACATTGTTTTAAGCAGATATTTGATTTGACATATCACACTAAGGGTAGCCCCTACCAACATATATCTATATCCTACTTTGTATGGGAGATTTCTAAAGTGTGTAAACTTATTCTTGTTTTGTAGGCCAGCCATGCATATTTAAGAGATAATGAGGCAAGTTACGCTATGGCTGAATAAAAACCACTATCAAGTGCTTACCTTTCATGTGATGTAATACGAAAATGGGAAATACCAGCCAGCTGATCTGTACCCGACCCACATCTAGTTTATGTAATTTCACCCACCACTGGCGCTCTTGATCGAACTCAATATTTTCAATGCTATCAAGAAAAACCAAGGATAAGCTAAAAATAGAGGCCTTACATTGCTACACAAGTGTCATCCTATTTGAAAAACTACAAAAAATATGTTTTAAATTATATTTTTGGTGTATTTTAATTTAATTAATAAATCTATATAAAACTGATAAGTATACTTAGCAAGGGATGAATATGGTTCGTCTCCATAAGGAACAATGATTAGGGAGTTAATGCTCATTAAAGTAACATGAGAGGAGATACATTTAAAATAAGAGAGTGTGAGGTGACGAAAATGGTGAGGTGAGAGAGTGCTAATAACTATAGGAGGGCATGAACAGAGTGAATAAGGATGAGGGAGTAGTATAGATAAAGACATGAAAAGGTGATGATGAAATGAAAGGATGAATTAGGAGAAATGATAAGAAGAGATATTTATATTTGAATTAATGATTTAAATGAGAATTTGAAGATGATGTGTATTAAAGATGATGGCATGAGACCTAGTAATGATGTTGCAACAAAAACGGGATGAAGAAAAGGAATGGATCTAACGTAATATATATGATCAAGATTAATCAAAGCAAGGTAAGATAACTTACCATAGATATTTATGTTCCGCCCATACCATGGTGATGCAGGCAAGCCTATCCCTCTCTGTTGATCTTCTCCAAGCCCATAGGGTACCAAGGGACATGATATATTTTCAAAAATTCACTCTCTTTCAATCTCCTCTCAAAGTAGGAACTGAGTTCAAAGCTATCTTTTACAAGTACCAGGGGCTCATCTTATAAATCCAACCAAATGGATGGATAGAGGATAAAAAGATGAATATGCCTTCAAATTGCTACTCGACCAACATTATGGATTGTTCAATATCAAACACTGAAGTTTGATGACCTGTGGCTGTTGATTGAATCTATTTATTTCTATCTCCTCATCCTCAGCACTGCCATCACATTGCCTCTAGGGTTATTCCTTAACCTCTCCAAATCTCTATGCACTAGTTGGATTGTATTTTTACACATAATTCTCGATTGATGGCTAATGGCACATCATGTGTCCCTATGGAGAAAAGTCAAATAAGACTAAAATCAAACAATGATTAAAAGTATTTAACGTGGAATATGCTGACACATTGCCACATAACCACTTTTAATATTTATTACGGTGTCATGTGGACAAGTGCACACGTGGACAAGTTCTACAAATGACATGTATAGGGTGCCTTTTGGATTATTAACACTAAAGTAGCAAACTATTTAAACATTTCTTTCCTTCGGCTTTTGCATTGCATTTATTGTGAAATAAGTTTGATCTTTTTTTATTGGATGGCATTGTGACTTGCGATTACATAGTGACATCTCTTCAATGATTGGCTGATGCCAATTATTGATAAACTTGATAAATTTGTCACCAAATTGAATGGTGAAACATAATACAACAAACTATTAAGCCTTAACAACTTAAATAATTAAGATAAATTTGAAAAGAAGTTCAAAAAATATAAATAGGTATATTTTACAACTTGTAAAAATAATGCATCCATGAATTTAATATCAGAATATTGAGGAAATATCATATTCCTGCTCAAAAACATATTTCATTTTAGAACTTGTCATAAAATTATCCCTTAAATATATTAAGATCCATACAGTTCAAAATATCACTATAAAAATAAATTTAGTCATTTTAGGCTTGATAACATGTGTATATAAACAATTATATGCAGACAGTATGTCAGTATGGTCATATTCTTCATAACCTGTGAAACATGTGTGTTATCAGTGAACTTGGAGGGTGCACCTAAATCATCATTCACATAGAATGTTGTCTACATCACAAAGCCGTTACACAAATATCCTTGGAGATGCTGTGGGAAATGTTTCTACCTACACCATTGGGCACTAGGTTAAATATGTTGCTAAAGAGTCTCTATTGTGTACAGAAATATGTCTAACATCTCATGATATTTCTCAGATGATTATGGGTTGAGTCCACCATAACATTGATTGTAATAATATAGGGCTTTAAATTTAGACAAGGAAATGGTGCGAAAAAGTATGAAAAATGAAAGTAAAGATGTATAAAATAAAAAAATAGGACAAGATGAAGTAATAATTATTATAAGTAATAATAATATGTGTATGAGATATATATATATTTTAATTGGAAAAACAGTCTTGGGTACGGCCAACCCCAAGGTTTTGCCTACAGATCGATCCAGCCATGCCCCAGATGCCACCCAAGGAGTTTTTATTTATTAAGTGGATTGTTCATCAGCGTTTATAGGCGTGGAGCAAGTGTAAATGTCCCAATTACACACGGACCCTGTTCGCCCACGCCAAGGTAGAAGTAAAAAAAAGTACATGAGTGATACCTAAGAAGTGCCCAGAGAAGTTACCCTCGAGCTGGCAGCATGTTGGACCCCAGCCATAGTGGTTTTGCATGGAGTGTGAGGAGCTCTTCCCGCCTTCATAAGGTGTCAGCATAAATTAGTTTTTTATAACATAATTTAATACAAATTTAATGGTGTAAAAACATGAAACTAAATATGATGTGTTAAGTGTGGATATTTTTCCTATAGTTTTGCCGTTTACTGATGTTGCACATAGAGTGAGTCTAACTAATACAATTACTCTTGTTAGTTTTCCGTCGACCACTAAAAATATATAATTATCAGTAATAAAAGTCTTGAATCAAGAATCATCAAGCTAACGTCAAGGCACATTTGTTACAGAGCAATTTTATTGAAAAAATGTAAGCTTTCTGTGCAGTGGGTGCCTCCAATACATGTTCATCTTCATTTCTATTTATCATTTGTTCACTTTAATCTCCACATATTCTTGTTGCTATGATTAATTTTGTTTCACTGAAGTTCGACGATTTGTATTTATGATTCAATCACTTTTAAAACATTGCATTCATCTTGATAATATATTTGACTATTTAAAAAATTTAAAATATGATTGTCGGAGGGGAGTAGATTTTAATATTTATATGAAAGAAAAAAAATCATACCATATTATGGTACTATCATTATTGTGATCATATTCATATATTCAATAATCAAATTACTTATTTATACTTTATTTTTCCTATCATATTATTCCAATTTCCTAAATATTTTTATAAGTTTTAAAAAAGTCATGAAAAAAACTGTTTATAAAATATTTTTGACATGCCTAATATATTACAGAATGAAATATTAGAGATGCTAGTTTTAAAATACTTGGTACATAACATATTTGGTAACAACGGATTTACCACATGAGTTAATTGAGCCATCACTTTGTCATTGGATCCAAGCCTCCATGAGTAACTTAAAACTTTCTAAGAACTGATCATAATTCGTTTTGGCCCTCTACTCTTGTTCAATGAATCTCCTGATACTTATAAAATAGAATTATGTAGATCATACAGAAATATACACTTACACCCAAGAATAGAAACACCTATGAAAATAGTCACAGCTTTATAAGCATCAAGATTATTTTACCCTGGAACTTGGATTGATTGTAGGCTCCCTACTCTTGATTTCACTATGTGATCTAATAATCAATGCATCTATTCATTCTTATAAAGTATGATGAAAAAAAATGTTCAAGTAGATATTTTTGCTACTTCTTATCAAATTAAACGTCAATGATTTGTGCTAAGATCTCATCAAGTCAAAATACCAAGCATTACCACATTTACTAACTGCTAATTTTCAGTTATATATGATCTCTATAAGTGTTCTTAATAATTAAATTAGTTTATGGAAATCTTCATTTAAAATGGTAAATTATAAAATAATATTCTACTCATGATGTTGTGAATTTTATGTTTTAGCCATGAGACAGACAATGAATTCTTCATTTTTCTAAGATAAGTAAATCGGTATTATCTTAATGAGAACCCTGATAAAGCTTTCTTATAAAAATCATTATTATCATAAAATAATCAAATTTATTATTAAATTCAGATTTTTATAACTAAAGAAAACTGTGTCCAAAAGAAAGTGTTGCCCTGAATCATATAAAATAATTTAATCTCCAAATTTTAAATTGGCCATAAATTTTGTTAAATAGAATGATATAGAAAAACCATTATTATGGCCTATTTTGATATTTTTTAATGCACAATTTTAACTGTCGTGTAATCCCCAAAAAATTAGAAAATAAATCAATATTTTTGTTACCCAATTGGGAAAATATGGTTGTAAAGTTTAGTAATGTAAATTTTTTTCCAGAAGAATGGGTAAATACTGGTGGCATAGAGTCAATAAAAAGTTTCAAATGAAATATAATTTACCTTGTTTACCACAGGTCTCTATTAACATCACAACTTCAGTTTTTTAAAACAAGTTTCAATCAGAATTTCGATTACTTGTAAAATTTATATTGTGTTCTTAATAAATATCGCATAATTTTAATATTATAATAATTATTTAAAGGTGATGGCAAGTGAGCGTCAAAAAATTATATTTATCATCCTACACAATACATGGTTTTCAATGTGTTCTATATGTTCATGCATCAGTTAAACTTATGAGTCTAAAATCATAAAATATGAAGTTGGGTGGATAAGAAGTCGTGCATTGACCTATTTGAATATATTTATATATATAAATATTTTGTACGTGATGTGACTCCATTGCCACACAATGGATGTAGACCCCCTAAAAAAGACATATGTAGAAATCTGAATTAAAGTTATTTCAACAAAAACGTGATTCCATAATCTATGAAAAATATAATATATAATTATGGTTAAAGAGGAAATAGCAGGGTCCACTCGAACACTAAAGTGGAAGTGTGTTGAATGAAGAGTATATAGTATAATTCTTCCTTATGGGTGTTTTGTTCTGTCCCGGCTTATGAAAGGTGAAGGTGATACAATTGGTATTGGTATGTGTTGGGCTTTACTTGAAGAAATGGAAGGAACATGTACAAGATATGCAAATTTTGAAAAAAACCACATGAATATTCTACAATAATAGGTATTGAAGAATCAGTGCATAAATATATATTCCACTAAGTTACCTGAATATTAAAATGTTTTTTGGGTGAATAACTAAGATTAGTATTGAAAATTGCATTTCGTGATTCTATGAGGTTAAGATTATATCAACTAAACTTTATAGGAGCTCAATGAGAGATGGTTTTTCATTTTTTATAAGAACTTAAGGTTCTGTGATGCAAGATAAGAAAGATATTTAGCAGTAAATTGATCCACACAAAAAGACAAATAGAAACCAATCCATCTATACATTGGGCCCGATCTATAAAAAATGGAATTATACATTGACAATGAAGTCCACAATTTATAAAAATCTGGCTGATATTTGTCCCTTCTTCTTCCGACCTCATAAAGAAAGCAAACTCTCCAATGTGAGGGACACTATTCAAGGATAAATGATCATTACATGAAAAAAGTCAACATGGGCAATCATATAAATATTTGGAATTTTCACACTCAGCGACATTGGTTATGTTTTTTTTTCCCTTTATATGCATTCCTTTGCTCATCTACCATTATATGATCTATTCGTAGTCTTGCTCCATGTATCGAAGCTTTCGAGTTGTATTGTTAATGCCATCAGACTGGCATCACTGATGCGCTCAGATTGATGCTTTGTTCTATCATTGGAGGTGAGACCCACATTCTGATTTAGACAATCTGTTAAATCTCAAGCCTGAAAAGTAGGATAATTTTTTACAAGTATGGGAATGAATTACTCGACTTTGAAAATTCAAAGCAGGGTCGGGCGGAAATTGGTAAAAGCTTTAAAGTTTTTAGAAAGTAATACAAATGTATGAACCATGAAAATAAAATCTTTTGTGTTGATGCTATAAAATGCTAGAATACTCCAAAGATTCAAATAGTTAAATCATAGTAAGGACGATTTAGTCTTATCTTATCACATTACCACGAACCGTCTTGGATGAGTCCTGTAGAAATGGTGTTTTGAGTTACAGAGAGAATGCGTAATAAGTCGTCCTGCTTTTTCAATGATTTAATAAGTAATTTTAATGTACATTAAAATAGAAAACTGTCATATTCGACAGAAGTCTGTAAGAAGCCTAAATAAATGCCTGGCAGACACTGACGTGGTCCCATATGCAGTTACTTTCTCTTTTATACGTATGACTTAAGGAGAACTCGCAACCATCGATAACATGGTAAGATTTGACTGGAGCAGGAAAATACTTTCGTCCGTATGATAAAAGATAAGTCAAGGTCGAAATCGAGTGGCGAAGTTCAAATTTCTTCTCTTTACTGTAAGATGAAGGCAGGGCCCGATTTGATAGAAAAAAGAGACGTTACTAAATGGGAAACCATTGCCGTGTGTGGTAATCCAAGTTAAATGATACGTGAGGGTCAGTAGCTACATGGGTCCCAAATATGTTGTGTTAAAAGAAGTAAATATGATATTATCCCAGACCCATGACACTTCTCCTCTCTCACGTCTCTCTCTCTCTTTCTCTCTCGCTCTCTCTCTCTCTCTCTCTCTCTCTCTCTCTCTCTCTCTCTCTATATATATATATATATATATATATATAACTCTCTCGCTCACTATATATATAGTTATAACTCTCGCTCAATATATATATTCTAACTCAATAACTCTCGCTCACTATATATATTTATATTCTCATACAAAGACTAGAGACCACAAGTTCTTTAATCCTCCATCACTCTCTATATCTATCTCTCTCATTCACACACACACACACTCGCTCTGTCTATCTCTCTCTCATTCACACACACACACACTCTCTCTCTATCTCTCTCATTCACACACACAGTCCCTATCTATCTATCTCTCTCATTCACACACACACTCTCTCTCGATCTACTTATCTATCTCTCTCTATCTCATTCACACACTCTCTCTCTCTCTCTATCTATCTCTCTCTGTCTCATTCACATTCTCTCTCTATCTATCTTCATTTCTCGTTTACTCTCTCTTTTCATGGGGATCATATACGGGTAAAGGGTCAAAGACTACAGAACAAAGGTTTCATTATCTTAAAGTTATTGATGGACGACTTTCTGCCCAACTTCTAGCATGGGGTGGGTGGGTATGTAAGGATGTATCGATACTTCCACTTCGCACTACCAAACTTTTCTGGCTTATTGCGCAATACAGTACCCGGATTTCATCATTAACAGTCCCCACCGCTTCTGTGGGACGAGTGCGGGCAGATGCCAGCGCAACTTGTGAAGTTTCAGTCAATCTGGTGCCTATCCTCTGAACCCATTCTAGCAATGACGCTGCGACCGTCGAATCTCGGCACATGAAGAGAGAGAGAGAGAGAGAGAGAGAGAGAGAGAGAGAGAGAGAAACGGAGAGAGAGAGAGAGAGAGAGAGAGAGAAACGGAGAGAGAGAGATAGAGATAAAGAGCAAAATGTTGATGGAAAGATGAAGAGAGAGAGAGATTAAGAGCATAATTTTGATGGAAAGATGGAGAGAGAAAAAGAGGGAGGAGATAAAGAGAAAAATTTGGATGGAAATACGGAGAGAGAGAGAGAGAGATAGAGAGAGAGAGAGAGAGAGAGAGAGAGAGAGAGAGAGAGAGAGAGAGAGAGAGAGAGAGAGAGAATTAGAGATACAGATAGAGAGCATAATGTTGATGGAAAGATGGAGGGAGGAAAAGGGGGATAGAGATAAAGAGCAAAATTTAGATGGAAATATGGAGAGAGAGAGATATATATAAAGAGCAAAATGTAGATGGAAAAATGGTGTGAGAGAGAGAAAGCGAGAGGGATAGAGATAAAGAGCAAAATGTAGATGGAAAGATGGAGAGAGAGAGATAAAGAGAAAGGGATAGAGGTAAAGAGCGAAATGTAGATGGAAAGATGGAGAGAGAAAAAGAGGGATAGAGATAAAGAGCAAAATTTAGATGGAAATACGGAGAGAGAGAGAGATATATAAAGAGCAAAATGTAGATGGAAAGATGGTGTGAGAGAGAAAGCGAGAGGGATAGAGATAAAGAGCAAAATGTAGATGGAAAGATGGAGAGAGAGAGATAAAGAGAGAGGGATAGAGGTAAAGAGCGAAATGTAGATGGAAAGATGGAGAGAGAGATAGAGGAATAGAGATAAAGAGCAAAATGTTGATGGAATGATGAAGAGAGAGAGCAAAATGTCGATGGAACGATGGAGAGAGAGAGAGAGAGAGATAAAGAGAGATGGATAGGGATAAAGAACGAAATGTAGATGGAAAGATGGAGAGAGAGAGGAATAGAGATAAAGAGCAAAATGTTGATGGAATGATGAAGACAGAGAGAGGGAGAGAGAGACACAGAGAGAGAGAGAGCAAAATGTTGATGGAAAGATGGAGAGAGAGAGAGAGGGACAGACAAGGACAGATAGAGAGGGAGAGCAATCGGTTGATGGAGGAAGAGAGATTGAGTGTCTTCAATGAAACCGTGAGGCTGTCATAGATCTTATTTCCTTTCTTTTAACACCAATTGTCTCGATGGTCCCGGGGGTCCCCTCTCTACGAGCGTCCAGGAGACATCCACACGACATCTCCCATTATTTCCATCACAAAAAACTTAGCCAGCGCGAAGGAGAAGACATTAACCCAAGGAGCCAAAGAAAACACCATCCCCGCGCACCATCCTCGGCCAACGAAATAACAGTGTTCCAAGCCCAGCCGAAGACGGGCATTAGAAGAAGGAGGAAGAAGAAGAAGACAAAGGCGAAGAGGGGCCGCCAGGTTGGCTCTATCTAGCGTCTACACGTGAGCATCAATCAGCGCCTCCGACTTCGTCACGGGATACGCCGTCGGTGGGAGGGGCGGCTTTCTTCAATTCATCCCCCCCATAAAAGAAAGCTCGACTTCCGAACGTCCACTATCTTCCTAATGGGGGGCAGCAGTTCTTGGCCTGCCCCGCTCGCCCTTCTACTACTAGCGGCGGCGCTCTCCGCCGCCTCTCCGGCGGCGGCTTCAAGAGCAAAACGGAACTTCTCCTCAGCGCAGAGCTGCAACTTGTACCAAGGCAGCTGGGTCGCCGACGACTCCTACCCTCTCTACGACTCCTCCACTTGCCCTTTCCTTGACCCCGAGTTCGACTGTCAGAAGTACGGCAGGCCCGATAAGGCCTACCTCAAGTACCGGTGGAAGCCCGACGCCTGCGATCTCCCCAGGTCAGACTACTCCAATAGTCTCTAAGCTCTCCCCCTTAGTCTACTCTCATTATTCGTCTTATAACTAGAACTCTTTCGTCGACCCATCTAGTTTTTTCTTCTGAATTTTTTTTTAAAAAATGCAACTTTATGAGTTTTGAGTCGCTGTGGGTGCAGGTTCAATGGCGCGGACATGCTGCGGAGATACGCGGGGAAGAAGATCATGTTCGTGGGGGATTCTCTGAGTTTGAACCAGTGGCAGTCTCTCTGCTGTATGCTGCACGCGGGGGCGCCCAACGCGAGGACTTCCTTCTCTCGGAAGAGCTCTTTATCGACGTTGCGGTTCGAGGTGAGGGGAAATTGTTGACGGGTGGGTATTGGAAGGGCATTTTGTTAACGGGGGTGGCTTGTTTTTTCTTCTGAGTGAAGGACTACGGGGTCTCGGTGATGTACTATCGGACCACTTTCCTGGTGGATATTCTCAGCGAGAGCGTTGGGCGAGTCCTGAAGCTCGATTCTATTGAAGAGGGAAGCGCTTGGCTTGGCGTCGACTTGCTCATCTTCAACACATGGCACTGGTGGCTTCACCGCGGCGACAGCCAACCGTGAGACAATCTCTCTCTCTCTCTCTCTCTCTCTCTCTCTCTCTCTCTCTCTCTCTCTCTCTCTCTCTCTCTCTCTCTCCCCATAGCCCTTTCATCTGCCCCCATGGCAATTGCTCCCTCTTTGTACCTTCATGGTAATCGTTCTCTCTCTCATTCACTCTTTCGCTGCTGTCTCTTGCTCTTCTGATCTCTCTCTCTCTAATTCGCTCTTTCGCCATCTCTTTCTCTCTCTTTCGATCTCTCTCTCTTCTCTTCTTCTATCCCCATATCAATAGCTCTCTCTATAGACAAGGCAATCATTCTCTCTCTCTCTCCCATTTACATTTTTGCTATCTCTTGGTCTCTCTCTCTCTCTCTCTCTCTCCCATTTACATTTTTGCTATCTCTTGGTCTCTCTCTCTCTCTCTCTCTCTCTCTCTTTCTCTCTCTCTTCATAGCCTTTTCGTTTATCCCCATGCCAATCGCTCTCTCTCTCTGTACCTACAAGGCAATCGTTTTCTCTCTCTCTCTCTCTCGCTCTATATCTTCTCGTACCTCAACAGAAATCGTTCTGTCTCTCTCTCTTTCTCTCTGTATTTATTTGTATATCTAGCACTGTCTTTCTGGCTATATATATCTTCCCTCCATATATATACAACTTCATCAACTTTCTCTTTATATAAATTAATATATGTATGTCCATATCTCTGCACTTATTTCTAATGTATATCTCCATCGTCATCTGTATTTGAACTCCTCGCCATCACTCTATCCGTTTACCCATCGCCATAATTGAACTCTCCAACTGTTTGTGAACCACAAGTGGGACTACATCTCTCTCTCCCTACATATATATCCGTATACCTATCACTATTTTCTGGCTATATCTCTACCCTTGTACATGTATATACATATCCAACATATCTCTCTATATATATATGGATGTATACCCATATCTCTGTATTTAATTCTATCCTTGTTCCCGTCGTCTTAATTGATCTCTCCAACTAACTGCATGTGATCAACAGCTGGGACTACATCCAAGATGGGGGCGCCATGTACAAGGATATGGACAGGCTGGTGGCCTTCTCCAAGGGCCTCTCCACCTGGGGCAAGTGGGTCGACGCCAACGTCGACACCACCACCACCAAAGTCTTCTTCCAGGGCATCTCCCCAACCCACTACAAGTCCGCTTCTCCCCCTCACACCGAACTCATCTAGCCGTCAACTAACCGTTATTTACCTCGTCCAGCGGAAGAGACTGGGGAGACACGAAGGCGACCTGCGACAAGCAAACAATGCCGGTTAGTGGGTCAATTTACCCGGCAGGGCCGCCGCCGGAGCAAGGAGTGGTGAAGAAAGTCCTTAGCTCGATGGCCAAGCCCGTCAACCTTCTCGACATCACGCTGTTGTCCCAGTTGAGGAAGGACGGCCACCCTTCTACGTTCAGCGGCGACCACTCCGGCATGGACTGCAGCCACTGGTGCGTCGCCGGCGTGCCAGACACCTGGAACCAGCTTCTCTATGCGGCTCTATCCGTCTGAATCGATGTCCGCAATCAATAAAATTGGATCGATACAGAGAAGGTTAGCATGACACTGACCATCAGCAATCAATAAGATTGGAATGATACAGAGAAGATTAGCATGGCCCCAGTTATCGACAATCAATAAAATTGGAACAAGACAGAGAAGATTAGCAGCGCCCCAGGTATCGACAATCAATAAAATTAGAACAATATGGAGATGACTAGCATGGTTCCTGATTTCGACAAGCAATAAAATTGGAATGATACAGAGAAGATTAGCGTGGCCCCTGATATCAGCAGTCAGTCAAATTGGAATAGTAAAGATAAAATTATCGAGGACGACACGCACAAGTCGTGAAGTAGAAAATTAATAGTTATTAACTTGACAGAAAACTAGTCCATTTATAAAAAAATTCAGAATACTGTTAGTAGCCCACGTAGACTGCTGCGTTGACCACGTAGCAGTCGTCGTTCTTGTCGCCCATGGCTTCGAGGTACACGCCGCTGGAGCATATCATGCCCCCGTCCATGATCTCCACGTCTATAATTTGCCCGCTGCGTCGCCCATATGCCAGAGGTTAAATATAGAAACGATAAAATTTACGCTGATGTTCAAGAACGGCGTATTATGATTATTTGTTAGCAGCCATCATGACGATTAAATGCAAAAAGTTTGAAAATTGTCGTTGAAAGAGCACGCGAACTGTAACTCGGCAACGACCATAGAGATGAAAATTTAATAAGGTTCTTTTGAAGATGAAAACGGGAAACCCCACCGGATGCATTTATTGATGTGTTGGGGAAAGAAAAGGGATCTATCTGTAAGGCCATTCTTTGGCAATATGATGGATGAGAACGATGAACAGCTAAGCGAATGCAGCGGGGAAGAGGCGGAATCTACCCAAACGGGGAATGAGAGCGTCGAAGCTTACTAAGGAAAAACTGATTTCACCCGCTCAATGTCCAGAAACTGCTGCGTCGCTCTAGGGACCCCGAGCTTGATCAGAAGCTTCATCTGCTCCGAGCTCACGCCAGGTATGGATCCTGCAGGCGAATAAAAGCCAAGAAATTCCAAAAAATCACATTCAAATCCTCAAACGAACCGATCGAACAAACGACGGGAAAGAAAAAGAGAGGATCGACACCACGCCGGAATGCAGGGATCGAATTAGCGGAAATCGCGTCCCTGCAAGCCCGCATCGCCGCTACGGTAATATCCTGTCTGAAAATAAAATCAAAAAAACCTAGATCCATAATGCAGTCCGATATCGTTGAACGGAGACAAGAACCAAGACATTCGCGAAGGAATCCACTTACCCGTGCTGATCGTAGCCGACTCCCATCTCCACGATCAGCAATTTTATCGGCGGATCGCCACCCCCAAATTTCTCACGGTCTCCTTCCATGACGATAGATTCTGCGCGAGAAGACGAAGACGCACAAAGACGATAGAATGAACGTCGACGATCTCCAGAGCAACGCAATCGGACGGTCCTGCTGCCGCCAGCAACTCCCCCGTATTTCGTCAATCGAGAAGGAAGGGGAAGAAGAGACTGAAGTAAGACCAGCATCTTGAACAGAAACGATTTCTTCCGTCATTAGCGTTGACTAAATGAGTGATCAACTTATATACTGAACTGTCCCTGGAAGTTTGAAATAAATTCCATATGGGACAAAAGGCGTGAATTCGGAAGGTTTCTTTTTGCGTTGACCCGAGATCTAACGGCCACCGTCATTAAAGATAAAATTATATATTAGGCTGCCACGAAATGGAAAATGAATTCCATATGGGACAAAGGGGGAACACACGGCAGTCACGCAGAAGTAGCGCGTGAAATCTGAGCCGTTCTTTACATGTTGACCGGGATATCGCGGCCGCTATCTAGCCGTTGACTGGTTGCTTCTGAGCAGGCAACCGCGAGATTTGCCCTTAAACTCCTGGAAAACTCGCATGGTTTCCTCGTCGAAACCTCCTGCAAACTGTGTTTTTTCTTGCTAATCAGTGTTATTAACCCATCTCCAAAATAATAATTATGCTTATAATTATGATTATAATTTACCTGGTGAACTCGGAAGGCAAATCTCACTCCTTGAAGCATAAGCCCTTCGTCTTCGTGAGCTGGGCCCAGAGCCTCCAGCTCAGCAGAGATTCTTCTCATGTACTGCATCGCCAGCTTCACCGACGCCAGCTTGATCTAGATAAAACCCCGAAATTCAAAAAAATTCAATAAATGCCAAGCTAGATAACAGATTCGAATACCCGATAAGCAACCAGAGAAGATGAACAATGGGGGAAATGCCAAAATATAAAGCCCGGATTCGAAATCTTCTGCCAGAGAGGGAAAACGACCGAACGGAGAAAAGAATCGAAAGGAAAAGAGGAACAGCCCAATCAAGAACATCATTCTACTGCGAAACTTAGATCAAAATATTACCTGGGCGATAAAGCCATTGTCCTGCATCCAAGCCCAAGGAATGCGGAACGCGGTGTACCGCTTGATCGCCGTCTCCCTCACCTGGGATAAGTTGTAAACCCCATGTTCCAACCTGATCAACGGCCCGGATGTAGCAGGAATTATTGACTAATGTAAAAATGGGTGAATCTTAGGCAATAATCGAATAATTGACATCTGGGCACGTACTTCTCCAGCAAAGCTTGCATCTTTTTTAAAGCGGAGTTGCAGGGCTGACGTGGGTCGTCCTTGAAAGAACACGTCTCCATTTCGAGCTTCTTCAGGTCGCAGTACCCAAACGCCGCCTCGCGCATGGCGTCAGCTTTCTGCTCCGGCCAGTCAAAGTGCTTAAGCACCGCTCGCTCGTCCACCTGCCCGAAAATCAGCAATCAGGGTAAAAAAAATGAACTTTCCAATTTCCAAGGACTTAATCTCAAATGGGTACCAAGAAGGAGAGCTCGTCGTCCAGCCATTTTACTAAGGTGACCACGTCTTCGATGCTGGTGAATGCGGCGCTCTCTACCTTTCTAATCAGAAATCTGATGAAGTCCCCCTGAGTCTCCACGTCGGTCTTGATCTACGATGAATAATTGATGAAATAATTAATTAAATTTTTTAAAAAAAAGACGACCCATGACGCGCGCGTCCGCAATCAATACGCCAACCCTCATAATTTCAAACAACTGTGCAACTGTTCATCGCGTGAAAGTTCAACAAACTCCAAAAAACTGAGAGATCGAAGAGAAAATCAAAGAAAGAACTTACAGCGAGGAGATAAGACGATCGGTTCTCGATCTCTCCGATCATGTTCTTAGCGTTGACCGCGGAGTGCGCCTCAGTTACCCCACCGCTGGACTCTCTCTTCGAATCTCGTCTCATCAGAGAATGGTAGAATTCGACCACCTCAGGAACGCGGTGGACTCTAACAGAGGAAATCCCCTTCGCCGGAGGCGGCGGCGGCGGTGGGGGGGGCGGCGGGGCGCGCGCTCCGGCCTCGCTTGGCTGCGGCGGCCTCGGCGGCGGAGGTGGCGGCGGCGGCGGCGGTGGAGGAGGAGGAGGAAGTGTTCTTGGTTTCTGGGTAAAGCCTTCCACAGTCGCGGATGATGCAGAGGATGAACAAGGAGAAGGGTTGGAAGAAGAAATCACCAAGGATGAAGATGAACTGCTTGAAGTTGGCGGTGGGTTGGGAATCCGCGGAGCTCTCGATCGAGCCATGGACGAAGAGGAGTTGCTAATTTCAGTCTCCACCTCCGAATTAGGAGCAATGTCCGGCGATTTCGAGCCATTTTTCGAATCCGTCGGGAGAATTTCGCTAGAGCATTGCCCCGATTTCGTCGCGGACGGATGCTTCTCAGAAATCAGGAGTCGCATTTCTTCAATCTCCGCCGCCATGGCCATTATCCTCTTCTCCAGCTCCGCCTCTCTCTCTTCCTCCAAGAAGGAGAACTCAGATCGAAGGGCTTCGTTCTCCTCTTCGAGATCCCTGATGCGCTGCCTACAGCGTTCCAGCTCGTCGTTCTTCGAGGCGATCTCCTCTTCCAGGAAGGGCACAATGGCGACGGTCTCCTTGAGAATCTTCTGTTCGAGAAGCTCGGATCGGAGTCTAGATTCCCTCTCTTGGAGTTCTTCCACGAGGCGGACGAGCTCCGTGTCAGGGGGGCGGGGTTGAACCTGGGCTGATGTTCTTGGGAAGTAGGTGCCGAAGGGGCGAGCACCGCCATTGCCGCTGGACTTGAGCTGAGATCCGCCGGCCTTGTGAGATCCGGGAGAGACGAAGCTTCTCGGCGGTTCTTGCTTCGGCGTCGCCGGGCTTCTCTGAAACCCTATCGCCGCCTTCACCTTGCCCGCCACCATCGTTTTTCTTCTCAGAAGAAGCTCATATCGACAATGGCGGTCGAGAATACGGGCTGGAGGATGAGATAGAGTAGATCTCAGCGGCGGAGGACGGCGGCGGAGGCGGCGGAGCTCGGCGGCGCAGTCTCAGACCCCTCACTCTTCTCTTCAAACTGAGTTGAATAGTTGAATTTCCAACTCTTGTATAGAAGGAGCGGTCTGCTGAGCCGCGGTGCACTTTAACAGCCCCGCGGGACCCCCCCCGTATTCAAAACTTTTCGTCTCTTCACCGGCACCGGGACGGGTGACGGACGGGACGTAGCGCATAGTGCAGTATTGGCGCTTCCGTCACGTTGGTCTTGTTAACAGGAGCGTGGGTCCCACCAAGCTTTTACGCCTTGTGTTTCTTTCTGATGAATCATGAGTCACAGGACCCTTCTAGTTATCTCTCTCTCTTCCCATCTATCTCTCTAGATTTCTGTCCTTATTCTCATAGAAAGGGACACGTTGTGTTTTTCTCAGATAAATGATGAGTCCAAGGACCCATCTATCTATCTCTCCTCGCCTCAACCTCTCTAGATTTTTCTCATTACTCTCATCGGAAGCGGCGCCTTGTGCTTCTTGCAGATAGACCATGAGTCACAGCACCCATCTATCTATCTCTCTCTCTTCCCATCTATCTCTCTAGATTTCTCTCATTATTCTCTTAGGAAGGGACGCATTGTGCTTTTTTCAGATAAATCATGAGTCCAAGGACCCATCTATCCCTCTAGATTTTTCTCATAAGTGTCATCGGAAGAGACGCCTTGTGCTTCTTACTGATAAATCATCAGCCACGGGACCCATCTATCTATTTCTCTCTCTTCCCATCTATCTCTCTAGATTTCTCTCATTACTATCGTAGGAAGCGACGCCTTGTGCTTCTTTCAAATAAATCACATGTTACAAGAGAAACGCCATCATTCTAAGCGATTCTCCTTCCATGTGGCGTGGAGTAGAGAAGTGTTGTTGTGACCAAGTGTCTGAACTTGTCTAATTATGTGATGACTTCACCGGCTGGTCTAAATTCAGTGGAAGGAGTCTACAAGTTGTTTTTCTCTTTCCTTGTTTAGGGGGTTGGTGGTTTAGTAGCTTATCTATTTCTCTTTGTTTTGAGGTAGCTTTCCATACTCTGCGTTAGTGGTATCGGAGCCAGAAATCGCTACTGCTTTAGAGAGGAAAGAAGAAAGAGAATCGGACGCAACGTGAGAGAAGACAGAACACCAGAGAAAGGCAGAAGAAGGCTCAAAGCACGGTTGAAGAAGTTCTGCAAGAGTCAAAGCTGGTAGGTGAAGTCTCCATTGAAGAAAAAAAGGAAAAAAGAAGACTAAAGATAGATACTGTTCTTAGTTTCTAATAGCGATGAATATAAGGAGTGGTGGGTACTGTTGTGCATCTCTTCAAGAAGTTTTGTTGATGGACGACTCTGGATGGTTCAATCATTACTGAAAAAAGAAATGGACTAATATAGAACAAAAATTTAAACTGAGGAATCAAGGGGATTGAGTTCAAAGGCATGAATAAGAAAAATGCAAACGCATGATGTTTTGAAGAAAAAAGATTAAGAAAGTGAGTAGGTGCCCTGTAGGTGTTCAAGGGCAGATGTAACATCAAAATAAAACAAGCTCAGTGCGAGTGGCAGCAGTCATAAATGCAAATCCAGCATAATAGCACAAAAATTCTCATACATTCATAATGTAGAGTAATTTGAAATATTTTCACCCGTGGCAAGGCTTGAAATTGGGAGGAGTGAGGAGCCTATGAGCAACTGCTGGTCAAAAGGCCAGCAAGGCATATCATTTTGATGTTACATCTGATTTTAATTTGTTATTGAGTAAATAAGCGCATGATATGCTGTCTGAATAATTTAGATTTAAAGAATAAGATGTGATTATATACACTGCTGATATGACATGTATCTCACTCAATGATTCAGAGCTTTGATGGTGTAAGAATTTGAGATAATATGTCGGCTTACTTCATCATTTTATTACTCTTCAAGATTTTAAGTAAAGCACATTCACTGCAGTAGATCTATTAAATAATTTGCACAACAGACTTTACACTCGTGCATTAAAATGTGAAGTTTTCTTCAAGTGAAAGTTATCCTAATTCAGATGAAAATACCAATTATACAATGATTGTAAGATAAGTATCTCACAGATATAATATATGACATTGTGCTATCAGTAGATTTATTAAATGATTATTAATAATTAGATATGATTAGATATGTAAACGCAACAATGTATTATGATTCCTTCATCGAAGAATTTCCAAATTTAAGAAGATTGGATTTGTTGATATCGTTGGACTAGATCCATGGATGATTGAAAAACCAAAAAGCAATATATGGCGCAGCCTTGATGCACGATCAATGTAGGAACAAAATTTGAATCCATAAGCCATGCATTACTTGAAACATCTGAGTCATAAATTGACAAAACTAGCTTCTCCAACCTTTGATTCCACGAGGAGGTTGTGCTTGAATCCACAAGCACTAGAGCACTCTCTAACAAAGAGACAACTCAAAGGGGAGGAATAAGATTCTCAACAAAATAAAATACTTTAATAATCTTCTTTAAATGGTACAAAGGCCCTTATGTAGGCCAGTAAAAGCGATGGCTCTTCATCATGATAATTCCCGTGAAAATACAACTCAAAACATTAGAAAAATAAATATGATAAGATAAAACATAAGATCTCGAGTATGCCAGGCCTGAGTAGACATATTCTAAAAACTCTAGGGCCCATATAACATGTCAAAGTTCATTGCGTGGATCAAGAAGATTCTTGCAAGACAAAAAATGAGATCTGAACCTCTAAAAAGGTATAAGCATAGATATTCGGCAGATTGGTATCCAGATAGATACTTTTCAGGAGATATTGTCAGCTTCTAAAATGATCTCTATCTCAGGCTTCCAGTTGCTAATGAGCATCAATAAATTGGCTTTTAGGCGACAGCCATATATTTTTATGCTTTGATCAAGAGCTGTTTCATGAAGTTCCTCGAAGCAACAAAAGTGGCAGTGATATCAAGAGGAATACACTGCATATGTAGCACGTAAACAAGCGGTATAGTTAAGAAGTACGCTAAAAGATTTGAATAGGAAAAAAGTGGGAACTGCCACTATCTTTTGTAACAAGTTAACGCCAGGGTCATTTCAATACAACATTGTTCAACACATGACCAAATAGTGGATTGATTGGCTTAAATTTTGAGGCAATGATGATTTAAGAAATTCAAAAATCATCTTGACCAGTCAACATCAAACATGATATTTTGGTAATGTCTCCTTAACAGATGGACTTTTTTCCCATGAAAAAACCAAGAGAAAAAGAGATTTCTCACGAGGAAATTTGTTGAGTTTCTCCCAGTGGGAAAAAAATGTATTTTTTACTAAGTTGGCATCAGTATAATGACGATAAGTTAAAGTAAACAGATTGACTTATCTCCATCGCTTAATGTCAATTGACCAAAAGAAAACAGGATAGAGTTAATGTAGTATTTAATTGTTAGAGAGTTGGACTGTGGCTAGTAAATCTTTCTCTCACGCGGTGTCTTCCTTGTCTTCTAATGGATGTTTTTGTGTGAATGGAGAGAGGTATTTTGAAGCAACTCGAACTACGTGAAGATAACGCAGCACTCAATCCTCACCAGGATGCCCAGTCGGATACAAAAATCATTACTCCAATCTTGATCCAGAAACACCTCTTGAAACTGTGAAAAGGATTAATACAACATTAGCTCCTTATCAGACTTGGTTTTACTCTGGACTTTAGCAAAATCAAAGTTCAGAAAAGAAGTTTCAGTGGACTTTGCGTGCTCGCCGTCGGAATCCTCGATCAGGAAACCTCAAGGAAAAAAACGAAAACGTCGAGCGCGCACGAGGCGAGCAAAGTCTGCCGTGAAAGCATCTCCACCGAGCAACGACAAGGCGTCACCCATCAAGACTCAGCCTCTACAAGAAGAGCTCAAACGGAATGACAGCGAGAGAAGAACAACGCAAAGACATGGCAGGAAGCATAGCAGAGAGATGGCGAGATATCCAAGGGAGAGACCGCTGGAAAGGGCTGCTAGAACCGCTTGACATAGACCTTCGCCGCAGCCTTCTCTTATACGGCGACATGGCCCAGTCCACCTACGACAGCTTCAACAGCGAGAAGAGGTCTCGCTTCGCCGGCAGCTGTCGCTATAACCGAAGCGATTTCTTCAAGAAAGTGGGATTATCGGAGAATAATCCGTTCAAGTACGAGGTGACGAAGTTTCTCTATGCTACTTCGAGCGTTCCTGAAGGAGAAGCTTTCTTCGTGAGGCCCATCTCGAGGGAGGCGTGGAGCAAGGAGTCGAACTGGATGGGGTACGTGGCAGTGGCTACTGAGGAGGGGAAGGCGAGTCTGGGGAGGAGAGATATTGTGGTGGCGTGGCGGGGGACGATTCAGGCTATTGAGTGGGTTGCTGACTTAGACGCTATTCCTGTTCCTGCGACGGTGCTGCTGCCTCCGCCTTCTTCTGGCGGCCATGGCGATGCGCCTCTTGTGCACCGCGGCTGGCTTTCTATTTACACCTCCGACGACCCCAAGTCGCCCTTCAACCGGTCCAGCGCCAGAGACCAGGTCCCCCTTTCACCCATTTTTCATTTTTTTTTTCCCCTATATTTTCCCCATCATCTTCCTTTATTTCCATCCTTATCCATTTCTTTGATTTTATCAATCTTCTCATTTTATTAAGAATTTATATTTTCTCCCATTCTTATCCGTTTTGTTCCGTTTTCCGAGTTGATGCGTTTTATCCATTTCCAATTTTTAGTAATCTCCATTTTTGCAGCTATTTTATTTACATTTTTAAGAGAAAACCCAGTCATTCTTTGTTTCTTAGCTTGTTTTCTCATCAATTTTGAGAATGTTGGCGATTGATTCGATGGTGTTTCTCTGAACGATTAAGGTTTGTATTTCAGAGAAAATCTCGTCTTTGTCAGTATCATTGGCACTCGACTAGATAGTGTTTCTTTGATTGGTTTTTGGCATCAATCTCGAGAGCGTTGCTGATCCATTCGATGGCGTTTTTCTTGAGTAATTAACAACTGTCTAAGTTGCTGCACCTGGCATGTTGACAAGACTCGTCCTCCACTATATTCTCTTTTGGCATACTTGCAGAGTATTTACTCTATACATCTCCTGTGTTCTGGCGAAGACTGCTTGGCGTTTTGCTATTGCAAAGCATCTAAGCAGTGCCAAACAGTCTTCATGGGTTCTTGAGCACTATTTCTATTCTCAATTTGTCTAGCATCAACTATCAGTTAGATAGTGTTCCTTCAAAAAAACTAAAATTTCCCCTTCTACAACCCCAAGAAGCCACCATACCGTGCCGCTGCTAAAAACAAAAAAGCCCGGTAAAAAATCTCAGGTGATGAGCGAGATAAGAAGGCTAGTGGAGAAGTTCAAAGACGAGGAGGTCAGCATAACAGTGACAGGCCACAGCCTGGGAGCAGCCATGGCGACCCTCAACGCGTTCGACATCGCAGCCAACGGCGCGAACCGGCCCAGAGACCGGCTCGACAAGACCTTCCCGGTCACGGCCGTCGTCTTCGCGTCGCCACGAGCCGGAGACGTAAAATTCAAGTCAGTTTTCTCCGCACTCCCCAGCCTAAGTCTCCTGCGAGTGCGCAACGCCAGCGACGTCGTCCCAAGCTATCCTCCCGTTGGGTACGCAGACTTAGGCGTGGAGCTCGCCATCGACACGGCTAAGTCCCCCTTCTTGAAGAAGCCGGGCGACTTTGCGAGCTGGCATAGCCTCGAGGTTCACCTCCATGGCGTCGCCGGGACGCAAGGGAACGGAAAGGAGTTCAAACTCGTCATCCCACGAGACGTCGCTTTAGTGAACAAGTTCTTGGATACTCTCAAAGACGAGCATCTCGTCCCTTCCTCGTGGTGGGTGGAGAAGAACAAAGGGATGGTGCAGGGATCCGACGGCCGGTGGCGACTCATGGACCATGAAGAAGAGAAGAGCGATATGACAGAGGAGAGCCCCGTTATCGCCCGTGTTACCATAGTTTGAAGAATAATTTATGATATACTTGGCGTGGGGAAAGTTGGGTTGCCTTATTTGTGTGTTTTCGTTGGATTTATGGAGAACTGTTCGCTGCTGATGATTATATTTGGAAATAATTTACTGGCATGTCAGTGGCTATTTACTGGACCATGATTGTCTCTATGTGTGTCTCTAGTTTCTTATCTAGCGGCGGATATTCGGGTTTTTTCACGATGGTGAGTGACTGACGAGTTGGTTTCGTCTGGAAGAAAATCCAAAATACTATAATGGGGGATGACCTACTCGTCGACCAGCAAGGAATGGGCAAATCCCATGGATGGAGTTTTAAAACTGTGGCTTGGTATAAAGCTAATGGGACATATGCGTATCTCATTATTAACTGACACATGAGTCAGCTTTGTGCTTCAGTATCCAACTCTTAGGCTTGTCGTCTGTGTCATCACTTTAGGGCTCGGCTAAAGTCCATGTACCGGCAAATAGTGCTCGCCGGTTTATTTACTAGAACTGATACTCATGGAAAATTTACATCATGGTAACATAATCAAAATTAAATAAACAATAAACATTATATCAAATAAAAATAAAAAATAAAAACAAATTAGATAAGCAGAAAAATAAATGAAAATACAAATAATCAACATATAATATTGGAGACGAAAAGTTTAAAAACATAAAAAAATCAAAACCAAAGTAAAAATATAAAACATAAAAAATGCTACTATAACCATGAAAATTAAAAAATAAAATAAAAATGTAGAAACTAAAAATTAAAAATAAACATCACAACCGAATTTCCAATCACAATTAACAAATTACAAAAAAGAAATTCAAAATGAAAATAAACCATCAAACACAAATACAAAATAAAAATAAATTAAAATTTGAAACTAAAACTTAAATAAAAATAATAAATAAATAAATAAAAATAAACACTTGAAATAGCTAATAAAAAATTAAAAAAAAAATAAAAAACTAGAAAACTGTATGAAAAAATTAAAACGCAAATAAAAAATAAACAAAAATAAAAATTAAAAAAATAAAAATCAATTAAAAATATAAAAATGGAGAATAGGGAAAACCATGTAGAAAAATTAAATACCATATAACAATTAGTATCAAAATAAATTTCAATTTGAAAAAAGTTATTGTTAAATAATTAAATAACTACACTTGAAAAAAAAGAAATAAGAATTTCAAATAAAAATATAAGAGACTTTTTGAAAAGTCGAAATAAAAAATTAAATTTAGAAATTTAAAATAAAAACAAAAATACAACACATAAACTCATACAAACCAAGAAATGACATTAAAAAATAAAACAAAAATATTGAAATTTCAAAGTAAGAAACTTAAATTTTAAAAAATAAAGACAAGAATAAGTTACACAAAATCAAACAAATCAGCTTTCAAAGTAACATATGAAATTTAAATTAATTAAAAAAACTAAAATTAAAAATAAACATAAAATATTAGAAATAAAAATATTATAACAAAATTCAAAAATGAAGAAAAAATAAAACCCAAAAAATTAAGGGTTAAAAAGAGAAATAAAAATATATAAATTATAAATAGGAGTCAAAATAAGAAATAAAAAAAACAAAAAATGAGAAATATAATATAATAAAAGCAAATAGAAAAATTACACGAGAAAAAGAGAAAATTCAAAATTGAAGACAATAAAAAATCCAAAAGTTAAGGATTAATATGGGACATAAAAAGTATGCAAATTTTAAATTAAGAGTCAAAATAATACAAAAATGAAAATTCAGAAATAAAATATACTTAATGGAAATAGAAAATTTACAAGAGAAAAAGAGGATTTTTTTTTAAAAAGTAAAAAGTATAAATGAAAAATAAAAATAAAACAAAAGCTTAAATATCAAATAAATAATGAAAATAAAATGCATAGCATGACACATTAATACTTATTTTAAAACAATCATTTAGAAATTATGAATGAAAATTCAATAACGAAATAACTTTTAAGGATAAAAAATAGAAAGAAAAAACAAAAACAAATGAAATAAAATTGCTAATTAAAAAATATGAAAAATATGGTGACAAATAAGAATAAAAATTAAGAGTCCAAATGAAAATGAAAACAATAATTCAAAACGAGAAACTACAGAAGTAATGAGAAATAACGAAAAAACAAAAACACAAGAACGGGAAAAATGGAACAAAAATACAAGCGACGGAATATAAAGGACTTAATATGTCTAATTTGATATAAATTATATATAATAAATATAGACAACAAAAATATATGTATAAAAATAAAAATATACAAAAATTTAAAAAATAAATATAGATAAATATCACATTAAAACATAAAGTATAAATCATAAATTTAAATAATAATGAAAAATTTAAATGAAATGTTTACAAGCATAAATGTTTACGATACAAATGTAAACAATTATAAATATAAGTTCGAATACAAATGGGATGTAAATGCTAATATAAACGTAAGTGTAAATTCAAATAAATGCATATAAATAAATGCTGATGTAAATAAATATAGAAAAAATAATATTAGATGTTGAAATCAACTTTTGTCTTAAGTAAAATGCTACGTTAATGGTTAATGGGCAAAACTTGACTGTTGACTGTCTCAATCAATATTCTGACTTTGATTTTTTAACTTGGAATTGAATTGTTTCAGAAACATGTTGACACATTTGTATGTTTTGCTAAACCAAGACCTAACTGATATTTAGTTACAAGCATCAGTTTTTGGGCGAAAACTGATAATGAGACAGAAACCGCCATTTCCTGCCCTCCAGTGTTTTCTTTCTTGATCATTATCTACCTTCCGTGGGTGACTGACATGTGTGGCTAATGAGGGGTAGTCTATGCCCATTCCTGAACCAATCAAAAATACTCTCTTGAAGTTCATTGCTTAATCATAACAAAAAACCCATTTATATAAACCTTGATCTAAAAAATTGAGAAATTTCATAAAACTTTCTATCAATATCCATTTTTTTGTTTCAAAACATGAGGTGATAATGAGGGGGTTAAATTCATAATGTAAATCGTATATATTTATCTGTAAACCATGCAGGAATGAAATCCCTAAAACATTACTATGCTCCAGAAGGATCAAAGATGTTGATTTGTTTGTCTAAATATCCCCTATCCTTCTTTCTGTTTTCTTATTTGGTTGAGGGCTCCTCGATTTTAATTTCATGTTCCTCTTACGAAGGGAGGTTGCGGATCAGTGTGTGGAGCCAGATTGTTTCTATTTGGCCCAATCATTAAATTGATTAGGTTTAAACTCCCAAAATAGTGCTCTAGTGTATATATAATTCTCCGATTAAAGGCAGTTAATTTTCCACATATAAGGCTAACAATTAATGAACTAGAATAAGATGAAGTCAGACCAGGTTTGAAGTCAAACCAGCCAAATATTACAGTTCTTGGGTGAGTCTTGGGTTAGAGGAATATTTCTTCTCACCATATCTTCTTAGGTGTATCTCTAAAATATAGTACTCACATTCTACAATATATTTATTAATTCTTTTAGGAAATCACCAACCAATATTCCATTGAGACAAAAGTTGTTCATACAGATAATGCTCTTAAATTTGTTCAATATTTATTATCATACCATTATTCTTTCCTTATAATTAAACATCGGATGACTTAATCTCACACATCTCAGAAAACGTGTCACATAATTCCGATATTCTCCCTTTCTTGATATCATGAACGCTCTTCTCATTGAAATGAGTGTTCCTTAATAGGATTGTATTCCTAAGACCTTATTGCCTTAAAAATGAGCACGCATATAATAGAGTCCAGTACGGGCCAAATAGCATCCATCCTAATATGATTACAAGATAGGGAATTATAAAAAGAGAATTAGATGGGTTTAACATCCCCGCACTGTAGGTGTGGATATTGTCCATGCCTAACTTGCCAGTAAGCTCATTGAACATATCAGCTATTGCCCAATTGATTCAACAAAGACAAGATCAATAAGAGCAATCTCAATCTTTTATCTATACCTTCCTCCCCGCATCTCTCATTCCCTACCTATATTTTTTTACAACTCTATTTCCCTGCATATATTTCCTTCTCTCATGTTCTGTAACTCTCTCTCTCTGCATATGTCTGTGTCTTTCCATCTCTCTCCCTGCATGTGTCTTGCTTTTAGTTTCATTCTCTTTTAGTCTTTCCATCTATTTCTCTTTCTCTCTCTCTCTCTCTATATGTATATTTTTCTTCCTCTGTATTTCTCCCCCTGTGCATCTCTCTCACTTCTTGCACATCTCTCCGTCTTTGTATGAATCTCTTTCTCTCCCTCTCTTTTCTCTTATAGGATGACCTTCAAGATTTATGAATTAAGAACAATATGGTGAGTAATAACTTCATCTGCATGGTTGTCTTATTCTCTCTCGCTCCCTTCATCTCTTATAATATATTTCTCTCTATACCACTCTCTTTTTCCCTGCATATCTCTCTCTGCTCTCTGCATCTTTCTCCCTGCACATCTCTTTGTCTCTGCATCTATCTCCTTTCATATCTTTATGTTTCTACATAAATTTCTCTCTGATCTCTATATCTGTCTTCTTGCACATCTCTCTGTTGCTGCATCTTTGTCTCTCTGTTCTCTAAATCTCTCTCCCCGCATTTCTCTCTATCTCTATATTTCTCTCCCTGCATATATCTCTGTCTCTGCATCTCTCCCTCAATATTTCTCTACTTATGCATATCTCTCCCTGGATATCTCTTTGTCTCTGCATCTCTCTCGGTGGACATCTCTCTGTCTCTATATCTCTCTCCTTGCATATCCCTCTATTTGTGCATCTTTTTCTCTCAACTCTGCTAATTTTTTTCCCTACCTATCTATCAACATTTCCCCTTCCCATATCTTTTTTTCTCCGTGCATCTCTCCCTTCAAATCTCTTTTCTGTGCATGCATAACTCTCTCTCTGACTTCTCTCTCTACCCACTCATGCATTCCAATCCCTCCATCCCCCTTCTTTTCCATCACTCAATCAGGTGAATTAAATATGTTTTGGCCTCATCAAAAGCTGTTTATTTAGTGTCCTTAAGACTTCATGATTTAATTTACTTATTTCCATTGTCACATGGCATGTCTCAGAAATCCCTAAATAGCAGTCATCAACATAGAAGTTTTGGTCGATCAACTGTAAAGACCACTAAACATCATATATGAAATGATTATAAGATGTGTACACTTTTTTATATTCTGAATGTCTGAAGTTACAAAATTCTTGATTCTAAATTTCTGACTATCTTGTCTTTCATCATAACATAATACACTAATGGACGCCAGATCGAGTATCTCGTCAAATTTGACTACGAGGGCTACACTCGGAATATTGGATGAATGCCTAGGAATGGATGTTGATGACAAAAACTCACCCTAAACCACATGGTGAACTCGGTCCAATATTTTGAAAAAGTTCATTGAGATTGGCTGAGATGAGTACCGATGTGTACTTTGTGAAGCACATAACCCACACACAAGGTAGTCATCAAGCAAAACCAGGATAAGAGCACAAACGTGTTATGGAGTCATCTGGAGAAATCCCATTGTAAATTTCTTGATTTAATTAGGGGTGTTTCAACCAACCAGGTGACATTGTCTCAATACAGCTTACAATCGAACAAGCTATACCCTCGTGGTGTCACTTTGGAGAAAAAAGAGAAGGAATTTGTTAGATTAGTCCTTCTGATGACCGTGGCTCTTTGAGAGACAAATGGTGGGGGACGCCCCTAGTCTGGCTGATGTGAAAGAAAAAATGGGAATGATGTATAGATAACTACATGGAAAACTGGTGGCCATGTTTGCTGATGTCCATAGCGTCTCTTTCATTGTAGATTCTTGGACATTGCAAAACAATATCAGCTTGCAAAACAATATTGTAGATTCTTGGGAATGATGTATAGGTGTCACAGTGCAGTGAGTTGAAACTGGGTGGAAGCTGTGTCAGATGCTTCTTGGCATAGGACAAATCAAAGGATCACATATCACATTCAGTTGGGTGAGAGCTATTGTCAATGCCATTTAGGGTTCTATGCACCACATGGAAAGATATGTCGACCTTTGCCAATAGTTGAAATGGTGAGTTATAACAAAATAGTAGCTGACTGTCCAGCGTGTTGGAACTCCACGCTTGATATCTCAGCGTGCACTCTTTAAAAGAGGGAAGTGCTCGATAATATATCTCTATAGTTCAATTACACCAACAAAGGTTTAGATCATTTTTCATAGTGGTTGGACCATGCTTGATGAATATGTCAAAGTTCTATGTCCGTTATGTGACAGTTCATAACTAGTTTGCTAAAAAAGAGTTACCTATCACTAAAGTGACAGTAGTAGTCAATGCGCTCACACCCACCTTGGGGATGCATTGTAGAATTGATGAGGATGATTGCCATTAGAGCAGAGTGATGTGTTGAGGACAGCGTGAGGTGCAATGCGGGCAATGCCCATGTAGTATGCAATCGTGCTTTGGTGAAATCAAACCTTTGCCACTGCTGCGATCCTGGATTCATTTTCAAAAGTGAACGTAGTGGAACCCTCATGCCCCCAAAATGTGCTCTTCTATCATGGTAATCTCTTGGAGTACACATCAGACTCAGATGGAGGCGACGATGAGTACAAGCGGGGAAAATTGTCACATGATTGATCACCACCTCCATACATCGCCCCTACATGTCGGCTTTTGAAGTCGAGCCATTGTCATCGACCATGCTCAATGCCCATGCAAGAGCTGGAGAAGTACCTCAACATCCCCAATAATGGCGAGGAGGTAGATACCCCCTTGAGATGGTGGAAGGAGGTCGGGACACAATACTTTCCCAAGTTGTCAAAAATTGATCTCGAGTATCTTGCCATGAGCTCAATAAGTGCACCAATGGAACGACTATTCTCCACCGGCTGAGGTATCACCACATAGTGCAGATCACGCCTTGATGCAGAGAACATTGAGATGTTGATGATGTTGCAAGCATGGTTTCATCATCTTGACCAATGCCCCTCAAACTCTGATGACGATGAGAATGATAAGGACATTTTACGACGTAGTAAGTTGTGTATGACCCAAATATTTCATTTAATCACTTATATTTTCTACCAGGACTAATTTTTACTCCATCTTACATAATAACCAAGGAGATCACTTGGAAGGCATTGCGTGGGATGCAACACACACATTCAAACTTATTTCATTTGATGTCTTGCCTTTATATTTCTTTAGGTCTTGGTTATGTAGAATTACTGTTCAAACTTTTCTATGTTTTGGTTGTTAGATCCATCTTTGAATCAATATTCCGTTGCACAATCAAATTTGGCATGTATTGATGAATGGGGTGATTCCAGTACTTTTTATTTCAATAGTCATACCTTCTTGACTTTTGGATCTAATACCATTATTTGGATCAAATCGTGATCCTTAAATTCTTAGTTAAAGATTCATTGGAAAAATAAATGTTCAAAATAGCCTTATGAATACGATGTTATCTCTTTTTCATTCATTAGTTCTAGGGGAAAAAGTAATTCTAGCATCATCATAGAGATTTTTTTTAATGAAACTTTACGAATATCCTTTGTAAACCATGTTCAATTGGGTAAAGAAATTCAATAAAGTAGCACATCATTAGATAGAACAAGAGACACATCATATATCTTATTAAAGACCAAATAATTATATGAATTACACCGATCATCATCTTGACAGAACATAGTTTGGAGTGGCCTAGACATAGTATCATACTATACAAATTACTACAGCTACTTCATTCATTCCCTAATTAGTGTCTTCTTTTGATAATTCCACCTTGATGTTACTAGAGTCGATTCAGACAACACATTGGCTAGGTCAATGAATCAAGCAGAGTAATAGGAACCTTCTATTGAGGTCCTTCTCAAGCATATAAATTGCCAAATAAAAACACACCAAAAAATAATATAACTACAAATGTAACTTGCATCATTCTGTCCTCTCTTATCCTTCCCATCCCATCTTTCCCATCTCGTCTCGTCCACTGTACAATGCCCCATATGGGACAGTTTTTTCATCTATGGACAAAAAATGTCCCATCACAAGACTGGCAGACGATTCGACGTCCATTCATTCATACGAACTCTGAGATGGGACAATATTTTCATCCACGAACAAAAAAACGTGCTGTACACATCTGTGCATTATATGTGGGTTGCTATCTTGGTGCAGCGGGGTGGCAACATGTGGTGTCAGCAGCAATCCATTAACAACTCCCAGGGTGAAAGATAAATATAACTTCTCCATTCAAAGTTCACTATTGTCTATATAGAGACAATGCATTTTATATCTTCTATTGTGACACATTTTTGGAGTAAAAAAATATGAAATATATATTCAGAAAATAAATTTAAAACATATGTGTTATTTCATACCATTTCATTTTATAAAACCAGCAATTGAGTTATATTATGCCAGCCATGAACATTACCGTTCTGTAAGGCCCGCCATTCCCCACCAAATATACCATATGAATTGATGCCCAACATTATTCTCTAATATATTTGTTTCCTGAACTTATATATAGTTTCAGTTTATCAGATACCCTAAGAAATATCCAATGTTGCAAACAAACAAGTTATAGAACACATCATTTTTTTCCTTTTCCTCTCAAGCGGTAGGGTTCATTTCAGCGTGGCTGGTGGTGAGGTCGAGTGGTCGAATTCCGTCAGCCGATCAACCATACCTCAAGTCGTCTTAAGTCAAAACCTACCCATCATTAAGCTTAAGATATTGGTCGTGAGATATAACCCTCGTTGTCAGCTCCATGGGTACATTCAACAGCCAGTCCACATTGAGAAGGCATCTGTGCATTAAATTATAATTTCCTACGATTCATGTTAGAAGTTATTATTTACGTTTCATTTCAAAATAGAGGCACGAAGTATCTCAGCCTCAGAGTTTGTATGACTGAAAGAAAATCTGCTAAACGTGTTCAGAGGAATATTCACTGAAACCAAAAATCGCTTATGACCTGGTCGATGTCTAGGTTAAAACGTGTGGACTATTTCCATCAACGAGGAACTTGAATTATTCTTAAACCACATGCACGATTCGCAAGAACCAAGAGGACGAGACCCATCGGAAGAAATGGATATTTCACTTGATTTCCAACATCTCTGTGCCTGTCATCTCCGAATTCCGTCAACTGCAGTAATTATCGCATGCCTACTCCTAATCAATGCAGTTTTCGGCCATGCTACAGGTATTTATTTGGGATTTGTTGATAATCGTCGATCTAAGCGTCTCTGATAAATTGATATTTATCAGTAGTCAAGCCTAATTATCCTTCTTAGGAAGTGTTGTAGATTTGCGTCTAGAGGTCGCAGAACGGGGTTCCACCAAGTATGCCTACATGGGTAGGAAAATCATACAAAAACCACCCCTTCGAGCTCCACAGTCGCCAAGATGCGCCTACCCTATCGACTCCAATTATCCTTCGATGCCACTTGTGCGTTAAATGCTTATCTTTTTTCCTGCCACGTTACACTTAGTTTGAGGGATAGCTGATTTCCCAATCCCAACTATGAGCTTCCAACTTGTAAGTCCGATGTACTGTTAGGGAACGGCACGTCCGGGGCGTCAGATGATGAGCAGTGACGAAATGTTCTTCACGTCACCGTCACGTCACGTGTTTGACGATTTTCAAAAAAATCCATCACGTACCCGTCACACGTTCATGCTTCCTCGTTCTGTCATATCACCGTCACAGTGACGGCGTCACCGTCGCCGGTGATAGAAATTACTAAATTATGGGAAAATAATAACTATAATTATTTTTTCTTTTAATATGTTATTATTTCACTTACTATTTAACTTATATGCTCCTCTACTTCTCTGCGTCGAAGCCCCCTGGCCCTTAGGTTCAACGTCCGTGGATGAACTCGTAGTTCACACTTCACAGATATTCTCAAGAGCGGCCCTTAGGTTGAACGTCCACTGCAGATCAGAGGAGCTGACAGTCTTCTACGTTGGCAAGATTAGTGTCTATGAAGGTGTGACACCTGACTTTTTCCTATTCTCACTTCGAGTATCAATATAATGAAATTGCTTTTTCCTATTCTTTTAGTCATCGGGTTATTTCAAATGGGCTTGATCTTCATCTTAGATCCCCTTTTGATTTCTGTTGATTTTTGGGGAAAAGGGAATGGATGTATGGGGGGAAAGAATTAATAAATATTCCATATTCCCCATTAATAAATATTTCCTCCCTCTTATAAAAAGACCAAATGAAATTGCATTATTTTCCCAAGTACAACAAATGGTTTGAGGGCTATTTATATCCACCCATTAAACAATTAAAATCTGAAATTACTTTTTTTCTACAAAAAATAAATTGTCAAACAAAACTTATATTTTCGTCCGTCACGTGATATTAAACTATATGGGTAAAGGAATGGAAAGGGCAAGTCTGGAGAAGGTAGCTGGGCCTGAAGACAACGTGTCTGATCCCTGATAAGGTAATCTCTTCAGCTCTCTTATTTGCATTTGATCTTGTTCTTCTTTATTTTATGAATGGCTTGCTAAATTTTCTGAAAAAATGGCTCATCTCTTGAGGTCCGGTCAGTAGGATTTGAACCTGGATGAAGTTCTTGCCATTTTCAGAGCAAAAAATATGAACATGATCTTGTAGGATTTTTTATTTTTGGGTCATTTGATAAATGTTTATTCTTGATAATGTTCAACTTTCTTCTTTTCTTTTTGAGGGAGTTCTTCTTTATTTTATGAATGTCTCGCTAAGTTTTCCGAGAAAATGTCTTGTCTATTGTGGTTCTGCTTATTCTCATTCAAAATTTTGGGCTGTGACACGATTACCGACCCATCTCTATGGTTTTTACACCAATTGTATTAGGATATTTTTATTTTTCTCCGTTATTGCCAAATACGCCAACCCACCACATCTTTCCTTCCCTTTACAGGGCACGAGGAAATTTGTCTTTTTTTTATCATGGAATATGGAATCTTAATTTCTGTAGGAACAATGAATAAAGAATAGAAATGATGGTGACTTGGATAAAACTTAATGATCAAAATTTTACTATAGGATTTTTGGGAAATTATGTACAGCGGTTGTTCTGGGTAGACGAAGATGGCCTGCATTTTAAAAAGAAGGTAGTTTAGTCTTATTCTATAGAGTTTTTTTCTGGGTAGAGGAAGAAGGCTTGCACCTTAAACAGAAGGTGGTAGAGTCCATACTCTATAGATGTTGTTCTAGGGAGAAGGTTGTAGAGTCCATACTCATATCATCTCATCTCATCATGCACTATGGCAATCCATTAGACTCTATGTATCCTCCCATTCCCATTCCTACCATGGGATTATTTTATTTTAGTTTTGAAAAACCTACAATGGGATTATTTATTTACTCCACCCTCTCATCTCATCTCATCTCATCATGCACTATGGCAATCCATGAGACTCTATTTATTCTCCTATTCACATTCCTACCATGTGAATCTGAGAAAGAGATCCGGAGGAAATAACTTACGCTAGAGTGTCAGACTTGCAATGTTTTATCCACTTAAGGGTTTATACCTTTGGCGTAATTGATGAACTCCTTGTCATGGTCGAACAGAAAAATAACAAAAGGTCCTGATTCTGTGCAGCCAAAATATCTGTTGACCTGGTAACTGTGGTCCACGTAGGAAAATCGTAATTATTTCTGACCGCCATAATTAAGGAACTGGTTTTTGCTATTTAGTTATGTTTGTATTGTGGAAAATGCTTGTAACTGCCTTACAAATTGTTCTAATGAAGAAATCTTACCAATTTTAGTGAATGAGACTGAGATTTAAACTGCTACTTGATTTAATAGTTAGATTTAATTTTTTTGTGGAAAATGCTTGCAAATGCCTTACAAATAATTGACAGTTTCATTAGATGTTCGTGAAATGTGAAAAGTGTCACCACTTTAGTTGCAAATTTTAATTCATAGATGAAGCAACCATAGGTTTGAACTATACCATTATTAGAAATGAGGATGAAAAGTTAATGACTGTGAAATACTGGAGATTGGATGGTGAATCTTCTTTGAAAAGGTATGTTTTTTCAGATAAGCTAATAGAGGACAGGGCATCCTTTGATCTTCAAGATAGATGGATCCCCCAATGATGTCACTTTGTCAGATGGATGTTTATGATTATATTCTCCATGAATTTTAATGCAAAGGATTTAGTCTGTCATTCGAAGATAAATTTATGAATGAATAAATGAGTTCTTTCACCTATTCCCTAGGACATAGTCGGCAATGGGCACTCCAAGTGGCGATGAGTGCGTTGACTTGGCCATAGAGTCCTCGGATGAGGACATTCAAGAAACACCTTTATCAGTGGTAGGGTGATAAGCCGAAAATAGGGGTAAAAACTATGCAATTTTTAGCCCTTGTCGTTGTCGATTTTGGCTTATGCAATAAAATTTATAAGAACTCCACTTAAGACGTATAGTGATAAGTACGAGTGTCGTCCAAGGGAAGCTAGTAAGGAATTCAATTTGGTGATTGTATTGGTCGTTTCACTCTGATTAAACTGAATTTGATCTTCAATGAGGATCAAGTCACCCTAATTAGATGAGAATTTAGAAAGGGGGGTAGAATAGTTGAGATGAATAGAAGAAATATGGAGCTCTAAATTGGCTTCTTTGATCCTAATAAAAGGATCCAAGAGGTCAATTAGAGAGGTTAAAAGGGAATGTTTAATTTGAGTTTGGTTTGTTTTTGCAACTTTGATAATTCAGAACTGAAATGGGGGTAATTTAATCTCCTAAGAATTAAAACTAATTTTTTGTAGAGTTTTTCTTTGGAATGCAGTTGAATGCTTAGTTGAATCCCTCAAATTCTCCTCTCAATCCTAATCAGGGCTTGTACATGCCGCTCAAGCCAAGCGATTTAGAATTTCAGATCAAAACCAAGAAGAAGAAACAAGAAATTGAACTAATCTCATTCAAAATGCACAAATCCAAATACAATCAAGGAAAAAGTACCAGATAACTTGATCCAGGGTGGGACTCCTCTCTGTCTTACAGCTGTGATAAAGAACCATCAAGAATGAGCTCCCCTCTCGAAATTTAGCTTTTATACTTAGGTTATATGGTAAAAATCACCATTTTACCCCCGTTTAGTACTTACTATTTATATATCAATGTAGGCTGGATCTGAATTATCCAACCATAAAGATAGAAAGAGGGGATCAAGACGAACAAATCCATAAAAAAATCATCTCAATCGGACTTCAGGATCAAAAGTTATTAATAAATCAATTTTAAACCAATTTAATCCATTGGATTTAAAATTGATTTATTTATTAATTTCGTTTTTAAACACGCAATGACGTGTTGCTCTCTCATTGGCTGGCGCATTTTGAATCCTCCTTTTTGCAGAAAAGTCCTTAAAAAGCCTGGAATTGTTTTGGACGCCGCCCAAAAGTAATTGCATATATGCCCCTGGCGCACTCTCTCTCCTCCGATTTCTCCTAAAAACATTTAAAATATATATTAAAAATTGCAATAAAACACTGTAAAATTTTAAATTAGATCTTTACGCCTGTAGTGGCGACTGAGAGCTGTTTTTAGGGTCTTTTTGCAACGAAAGTTCGCAAAAAGGCCCTTGGAAGTTCGAAAATAATAAAAATACTTCTTTTTCTATTATAAATATACTTTTTTTCCTTGAAATAAATACATTCCCTCTTCAAATAAATCTCATAAAAATCCAAAAAAATCGTAAAAAATTCTAGAAAATTCTAGAAGATTCACTGATTCATTCCCATGCTGATAAATGTCGAAATAAATTATTAAATATGCCATTTTCATTCAAAAATAATTATTTCGAGCTTCAATAAATCTTTGAAAATTCATAAAATTAACAGAAAATTAGGGAAAAATCAGATATCACTAGAAAATACTATTTTCATGTAAATATATGATAATAACCCCATTTTAAGCTCTTTAAATGCATAAATCATGCTAATAACATGAAATAAAGACATAAATTAGGGTGTTATCATAGGGCCATCACGTCCCAAACGTAAAAGGAAGGCTAAAATACTGTGGTACTTCACGGAGGTAGGGAAGGCATGTGGGCGTGCCTACTATGCCGTGACCAAAAAGTTGACCAATTGTGCAATAGGTTGAAGCGGCGAAAAGACGGTCTAAAAACATCTTCTGGAGGCATTTGGAGTTCAGTCATAGCAGAATATTCCATGAGATGAAGGGGAATAATCTCGATCAACATTCAATAATTGAGGCGTACGGGCAGGATGGTGCCGTCAAGAAGACGCTGGAGAAGACTAAGGAGATTATAACGCAGTTTGTTTGCCTCACAAACTCCCCATGGGCTATAGTAGACAATGTGGGGTTCAAGATTATGTGGAAGTACACCGCGGAGATGACAATTGACCTGCAAGATGTTGGGTTCTAGGGGCCTTGAGATGGATGAACAATATAAAATGATGCGCAGCGGAAGTCTTTTTTGCGAATCGAACAACATCGACAAAAACCATTAAAATGAAGTACCTTACACGAATCTCATTCGTGATTTCTTCGATCCCGGAGTGAGACGAGTCGAGCTGCTCAAGTGTGCAGCCTCTAGACGTATCCACACGGTCCTCGGCACGTCGGATCTCCTCCTTCTCGTTGACGAGCCCCGTTCTTTCTCCATCGGCGTCGTTACATCATCCTGATCACATCAGGGATGGAGAGGGGGTGTGGGGAGAGTGGAGAAGAAGGGAAAAGGCCCTTGAACAATTTTGGCCTGGGTGAATTTCGTTCAGGGCCTTTCCCTATTTATACTAAGTGGGTATTTTTCATAAAACCCCCAAAACTTAAGTATATCTTCCAACGTCCAAAAGACCATTTGCGTGTGACCCTCTAGGCCCATGTATCAGTCTAGTTAACGACTCCAATGGCCCAATAACCTTTATTAGCCTTCCAAATTAATTAACTATATCATCACATAGATTAATTAATATCTGATCGATTTAACCCAATCGATAGGTCGAGACTCAGACACGTCGGGTGCCAAGCTACACCTCGTGTCGTAGAAGATACAAAGGAGTGTGTATCGACTCACTCATGGAACCTGTTCATCATCGGTTACCGTGTATGTATAATCCCTCATCCACTTGAAGCTCCTTCGACGACTTAGGGTATGTTCAACTATCAAATCCTAATCGGTCATCCGAGTTAGTATTGATGCATTTCACTGCCTTGGCCAAGGACTTCATCGCATCATCTTCCTTGAGTTGTCACCTCTTATACCGAGGGTGGACGATCCCATCTTGACCACTCAATCGCCTTCGTGTACTTCTTGATGCACCCGAACTAAGACCGTTTAGAATCCCATTATTAGAGACGCGTTGGCCATAGCCAAAGTGCAACCGTCCGTCCACAAGATGTCTTTGGTGTCTCAAGTCTAAGGACCACTTACACAACTGTGACGTGAATCAACCTGATTGACAGTTAGGTATAATACTATTCAGGGATTCTTACGGATCAATTCAGTGAACTCTTTCCACTAAAGAGCACCCACTATCTATCCTTAGTGTCGCCACACTAATGGCTACGGGACCGGCCATACTCATTATATGAGTGAGGCTAGATAGTGCTATTCTATCCGGATACTTCGATGTCCTTCTCGCGTATCCTTTGAATAGGAATGTTTAGAACACATGCTTAAAAACTAGTGATCTCCGTATTACGATCTCATCATAATTCACTAAGTCTGATCATGTATTCATGGACTTCATTATACGCACCACACGTGCACTATAAGGAATATCTTCTATTAATGAACAAAGAACGAGATGTGGAATGTGTGATTGGCTTGCCGGCCACATATATTTCCATCACCAGATTCGAAGGCAATAAAGGATGCGATGTGTAAGCTATACGGGACCATGAAGGGAAAGCTCGTAGATTTATTGGCAGATGTCCCCAGGATCTCCCTGACGGTTGATGCGTGGACCACCAAGAATTCCTGTGGTCTTCTCGGCATCACGGTTCATTGGGTGAACAACTAGTGGGAACTATGCGAACGTGTACTTGCTATACGCGAGCTAGTCGACAAACACAATGGCGAGAATATGAGCGCAATAGTGATCCAAGCGTTGGAAGACTTCGGATTGAAGACGAAGGTCGGCAGCTTCTAGTCTGGCTTCATTTTAGGTTCATACTACCGTATTGAAAAACTAACATTTTTATCATGCAGGTTGGATAGAACACTATGGATAATGCATCAAGCAATAGGCGGATGATAGCGCTGCTCGCAAAGGAATTCAAGCCGATTAACGACCATTTGACTGAGGACCGACATGTCCTTTGTGCTGCACACTTGTAGAACATCATCATCCAGGCTTCACTATAGTCATTACGTATATCAGTGACCATACATCCTCCAAAGACTACTGACAACAGCGCATCAGACGCAGCATATGAACCTGATTACGATGCTGATACAAAAGACTTGGACACCACACGATAGGCTATGGTAGGTCATGCAGAAATGGTCAGCCATGATAGTGGCCTCGCCCTGGAAGATGCGATTACCCGTGTTCGGTAATTAGTCACAAGCATATGAGCATTGACACAACAATGACAACAGTACGTGAAGACGTGAAACAACAAGGGGAAGACTCACAACCAACTTCCATTATATTGATCGACACGGTGGAACAGTACGCATGACATGTTGCATGCCATGTTGGAGAGGCGAGAAGTTGTGGATTTTATGGCGTTACAAATCATGTCGGTGACCGATAAGGACATCATAATTTTATGTGAAGAATGAGAAATGTTGGTAGACTTCCGCGACATTGTAGGGCCCTTTTATCATACAACAAAATACGTTAGTGGCTCGAAGACAATGAGAGTCGTAGAAGTGATCCACATCTTGAAGGCGCTTATGTGACATATCGACATGATCTTGCTGAATTTTGATATGTCTACAATATTTGCATCAGGAAGAAGGATGATTGTTGCACAAATTGCATCCATCCGCAAAGCTTGTGAGAGCATGAAGTCAAGATGTTCAAATATGAGAAGATGATTTCGAAAAACCGAGCAACGACAACAGCTCCAATTCTTGACCCTTTCAACAAGGGAGCGTCACTTGATTCTAGTGACATTCAGGATACACTGGCATTTGTCCCCCAACTTATGCCCCAACATGGTGAGCAAGACCTAATCTGTAGCGACCCCGAGGATGAGGATTGGCTTGCATAACTTATTGATGGCATAGCGCCAGCTAGAGACAAGGAATGACGAGTACCAACTCCAGCCGAGGAATTGGAAGCATATCTACAATCAACGGAGAGGAAGGACAATGAGCATGTATAGGTGCACGAACCTAACCACGGCTTTTTACACTTGCTCAAGAATTTCTCTCAATATGTGCAACCAGTGCCCTAGTAGAACATTCATTCTCGGCGGGACGTATAGTTGTCACTTTCAAGCGGGCACATTTTAGTGCTGAAAGCATCAAGCTTCTGGTCACTATCAAGTGTTGGTTACGTGCTGAGAACGCTTAGCTGTGCGATAGAGATAGGACAAATGACTTTCCTGACGACGAAAACTAGTGTTAGTATTTACTCTTAATTTACTTCTATCGATCCAATTTTCTAATGTAATTTCATTGGGCAATTTTTTTGCAGCAGCATCGATCTTGGTTGGGAAAATTGACACGTCCATTCTTCTTCCCCAACCCGTCTTGAATGGCCAGCTGAAGTGTAAATGGGCAAATCCCTATTTACTTTTAGTCTTTTCAATTATTTGTGCACCCATTTGTTTCCAATTTTTTCATAAAATTGAGAACTCCGGAGGAATCCAGTCTGTATCTCCATTTTTCTATATTTTTTCTACCTTCTGATTCTACCATGATTTTCTATCTTTTTTTCCTCAAGATCAAATCACACCAAATGTGAAGAAATACTAATCCTCAAAGTTTGTGTTGCTCCATTTTTCAAGTTTCTAACAATCACATTATCTCATTTCTTCGCCTCATGATTCTAATCTGATTCTTTTATCCTCTGGATCAAATCTCAAAAGCAAAAAGAAATTCACTTCCTTCGATTTTCCTGCTCCATTTTCCTAGCTTACTGATTCTATTTTTTATCCTCCATATCAAACCACACCAAGCATGAAGAAATTCACTTCCTTTGATTTTCTGGCTCCATTTTTCTAGCTTATTGATTCTATGTTTATCCTCCAATCAAATCACACCAAGCATAAATAAATTAATGTACTTTAATTTTCTGGCTCCATCTTTTCGTGATATATTTTTTCCATTTACTCTATTTTTTCGTGTTTATATCTTTTGATTGTTGTATGATTCTTCTTTTCTCCTCCTGATCGAATCGCGCAACGCATAAAGAAATTCAGATCCTTTGATTTTCTGGCTCCCATTTATTCTTTTTTTCTTCAGGATCCAAATCATACCGAAAAAGAGAAAATTCACATTTTCTTATTTTTGGGCTCCATTTTTTTCTATTTATGGCAATTCTTTTCTTTCTCCTGATCGAATCTAACGAACCATTAAGAAATTTACATTAATTTTTGCCATTTTTTCTGCTCTCTAATTTAACTCTTGATCGAATCATATCAAACATGTATAAATTTACATCTATTTCTAAATCCATTTTTTCTCAGTTTTCCTCTATTTTTATTTGTTGTAATTTCTATTTCTAGATCCAAGAAAATTTTGTAATTCGGGGAAAGACCAATTTGGAATTGAGTCGCTTGAATTTAAGCACAGGAAATTAATTTATAATAATTATATAATTTTACTTCCTCAAGAATAAAGTCCATGATTTTATAATCGTACGTTCTCTAATTATATTGAGCCAATGGATTTTTTCTTCATTTTTTAACATCCTTGTGGTTTATTGGTTCAACATCTAGGTGTATCAAATCATCATTGAAAACCGTTTTGATGACAATCATATCATGAAAATTTTCAACCTATATGGTTCTTTGTTCCAATTGTTTTTGACCTTGAGGTGTTCCTTTGAAATTTGAATAGAAAATTATGGATTTTGGGTATCCGCAGAATCTGTCACCACAAATATTGAAACTGTACATCACTCAAGACAGGATCAGGTCTCCGTTTTCTTCAAAGGTACGATCTCTGTTCAAAATGGATACACAGTAGATTTTTTGAATTTTCATTCAATTAATCTGTTTCATTCTTTCATTTATGCCTTTGGTTGCATAGCATGTGGAGAGTCCGGTGCCAAACGCTACTCTTCAAGTAACATGAGCAGTTGGTTGTAGCCTGGAGGAGAGAGGGCCTTGGTTAAAAGAAAAATGAGCTGATTAGATATTTTTACAGTTTCAAATTCCTTTTATCATTACGTTATCTTGAGAAAACTTGAAAACAGATACCTTTTTTATAACCAGTTTCTAAATTTTGGCATTTTCTCTATCGTTATATTAATTTATTATATCTTTTCTCTATCATTGGTGAGTCACTAAATCGTTCAATAATTATTAAACTAATATCTTAATATGACTTTTTGAAGATTACGTCAACAGGTTAATTATTACATTTATAATTTCACATTCTTAAAAAAAATTCTAATTTTTTCAAAATACTTTAGCTAAGTCTTTAAATTCCCAACCAAGAACTTAAATCTTAAGTTACTTATATTACGTCAACAATTTTGGTATCCTAACATATTAAACCATAAGACAGTAAATACTACATTTTTCCAACAGGATATTAATTTATTAAATTCTTATACTCAGAATTTTCATTATTTAAATGTAACTAAATTTTTTAAATCTGTAAAAAAAAAATTCAATTCTACTGTACTTTGCGTTAATAAATCCTTAATTTCTCGGTCAATAAATTAATTAGTACAACAAATTTCTTACATCCCCTGGCAAGTGGCAACAAATTAGTTATTTAACTGTATATAAAAAATATATAAATGACTTCACTTTTCTGTCAACAAATTAGTTTTCAATCAAGAACTTAATTAATAAATTATCTACATTCCAAATTTTAGGTCAATAATTTGATTATCATAACATATTAAACCATACATCTCATATCAAACAAATTAATTATTAATATCGATTTAATAAAAAATATAATTGTATTAAAATTCCGTCACGGACGTCATCCGTGACAGACCTTTCGTCACGTCACACGTCCGGACAACCTCGTCACCGTCAAGGGCAACCTGTCATGCGTCACCGTCACTGTTACGGCTCATCTGATTCGTCACCATCACCGTCACGTCATCCGTCACATGTCCGTCACAGTGACGCATGACATGACGGATTCCGTTTGACGATCCCTATCAGTACTGTTATGGGGAATTACGTTTGATAAAACTAAAGGTTGTAATAGATGTGACATTTGGTGAACAATACGTTCGACGTAACCAAATTCAAATATAAAGTACCGACTGCTTTTAAAGCATTTGCGTTAAAAATTGTGCGGGGGATTAAACCTCAGACTCGCGTCACGGGCGTATGAAGGTCCGTTGTTTGGTTCAATGTACTTCTTTTCTAAAGTGCCAATGATATGTAATTTTTCGATAAATTTTTAGTTTCTACAATGTTTATATTCTACTAGTAATATGTTTTTACAAGATCAAATATCCATTTAGTTTTTTGTCCGTTTCATACGTGCGGACTATTGCCATCTAAACGGTTGACGGGAGTACAAACTACTAGTAAAATAAGTTCATTACCGAATCACGCGTGACGAACAAATCTTAGCTTTAGATACAGTAAAAAAACTAAATTAAAAACCATTTGGCAACGAAACTAGAGCGCGGTTTGAGCTCAAAACAGTCGTCTGCCTATTGAAAATGCCGAGCCAAGAACTCCGACGTCTGTGAGAATCAATAAATATGTACTCGAGCACAGGTGGCAATCCATTTGGCCGTAATCTTCGGTGAAAGGAAGCTCGTGGAATTCCTGATAGCCAACTATTCCTGGCTACTTCCGACGGATGATCTCCAGTTTCTAGCCGTTTTAAGCTGCGGATTTGAAGCCATTTTCTGGCTGTGTGAGAGCACTATTGAGACGAATTTGGGTTAATTTCTCAAAGACGTTCGAGCCAAATGAAATGGTTTTCGGCCAGTTATATTTACTTATGATCTTATCAATACTAAGATCGACTTATCAAATTTCGATTCTGTTTGTTCAATTACGAATATTATGCATTATCTTGCGATCATGGATATATATTAAATTAATTTATTTGAGTTTTTTAACATTCGATAATTCCATATTCCTCTTTGGAGTCTATGTAGTTCGTATCATTAGAATGATGACTGCAAGGAAATTTTAAGTCGCATTTTATTATTTACAAACTTCACATGCTCTAAAAATGTTTCATGTTCGTCAGGATATATAGTATTGCTGTGTTATAAGATAATGTATGGTGTCGATTGGAAATTAAGAAATCCCAAGTTACTTTGATTTTTAATCAGTATGGTTTTGGATATCAGCTACGTGACACTGCATAAAATTGTTACGTCAAACAGCTTAAATTTTGATTCACAGTTCTATATAATTTTGGCTTTCAACTACTACGTTAATAATCGAGCCTCATGCACATCACATTACATAAAACGTATTCAGTATCCTACGGTACATAGCTTTATTTATTTTGTGAATAATTCATTAGGTCCATAATAAATTGAACAATGAGTTATTGTTTTTTCAACCTAAGGTCCAATTTCTCCACGTTCATAAAATAATTACTTATGCCTTATTTTTTTTCCAATCATTATCCTAGAAATAGGAATTTAAGTCTGATGTTGAATGGATTGAAATTTTGAAAGAGAAAAAATAATTACTTTTCCACTGCTTTTTGAATTTGGATTTATGCGTGCAAGTGTCAATGTCCCTTTCCCTAATTGATAAGAGTGATGAAGTTTAAGGACCCAACTACGGGAAAGGGGCCAAGTTTAATAGACTCTGGGTATCATGCACATTATAGCATGTACCAACGAACATTAGGAGACCAGTAGCCTCCAACAGCCTGGTATTGCACATATATGGGCATGATTGAAAATTCGTTCAAACGAGAAAGCTAAAAGTGCACATATAGGTTCATCTTTGGTCAATGTAAAAGAAAGAGAAGCATTCACTAACACAAATTTGGATGCGTGACATTTTAGGGAAAATGGTCCTGTTGGGCGTCAATTGGACAAAGCTTTGTTGTTCATCACATTTAATAAATGCAACAGTATCTTCTGACGGCTGCAAAGTTTTCTTTAGTTTAAGAAGTGGCCCCTTGATTTTAATATCATGTGAATTCAAGAAGCAGAGTATCAAGTTTCTAGCAAGGTGAATGACGCAAATACATATGTTTACGTCTCAAAAACCAGCAGACAAAGGATTCAAAGGCAAAAAGCGTGCAGGTAAAATAGGCAAGCCTTTGAAATTAACCCAGGAATTAGCCAAGCCCCAGTCAGATATTATGGTCTAAGTCATGATTAGGAAATCTAAGCTAGCTTTGGCTGCATTCTGAACTTACTGTATTGTCTCCAGTACCTAGGTGGACATTTCAACTGCTCTTGAAAGGTACCTGATAGAGAAATCTCCTGTTGGGAATGTAACATTGGTTGCATCTGACCACAAAAGCGCCTGCATCTCCAGTAAGTGAAAGACAACCATCTTTCACTAAGGATCAGTGGAAAGCTGAAATACAATAATGTCTTTGCCTTTCATCTATTTAAAGAAGTGTCGATCTCATTTTTCAAAATTTTCAAAGAAAGTACCAGGTTGCATCTTACAGCAGTAACACAAAGTAACTTCAGAAACCCCTGTCTCCTACACTATTACTTGCATCATAACATCTTTATGGAAGCAATTTTTCCATAAGTTTAACAACCGACAGAATCACCAATAGGTGCCTGAACTTACTCCCCAATTTTTTTCTATACGCATGTTTACACTTGTTCTTAGTTGATTTTAATGTCAGAAAATTTAGTAAATTAAAAAATACATACTTATAATCTCTGATTAATGGCATTCCTAGCTTATAATGCCGCTAATCATGTATGTCCACCAAATGGCTTAACTATCATGTTTACTCAAGGTTTTATTGACACCTTTATGTATTGCATCATAACTTTTGGCCCACACTGCCTCATGGACCATGAGGCTTCTCTCTATACCAACATCATTGCCAAGATGATATCACAAATGCATCATGACCCTGCCTTAAATGATATCCACTGAGCTAGGCAGGATGGGCAGCCTATTGGCAGCCACAACATCACTTGTGATATCATCTTGATCATGAGTTAGATACAAAGTTATATCAGCCTTTAGATCATGAGTTAGATACATGGGCAGCTGGGCATTTTATTAGGCTAAGTATCATTGCCCTTGAAGCATACAAGGTATCCCCTAAATTTTTTTTAGTGTTATCTAATTATTTGGAGTAAATAACTATTATTGAAAAATAAATAATAATGTAAGATGTAAGCACACTAGGAGGGTGATAATGATCACGAAGATGGGTGTCATCGTGAAGGGGATGATGACACTAATGATGATTGTGATGTAGAAGACATAGATGATAGTAGTTACAGTGACATTGGAGGGGATGATGGTGATGCTGGGAAGAGAAGGATAACAATGCCAATGGGTGTGGATCTGGAAGAACATAGTGGATCCTTGGTTGGGCCATAATGGCAGCAAATATTCCCTTCACTTTCACACACAACTCATTAATAAAAAAATAGATTCTAAAATCAATAAAATTCATAAACTTGAGTACCGTGATGAGTACAGATCAAATAAACAAAGAGTCAGGTTGATTTTTTTTGAATCGGTCATGAAGATTAAGCTTTAAGCTCATTTTACTAAAATTCTTTAATATCTGTTTTGATGAATGTTTAGAGTAATGCATAACTCAATAGGGATTGTGAGCAAGCACAATAGGCCCTGAGTTATCTAATTAATTGATTGTAAGTGAAGATACAATAGCACCCTTAGTTATATTAAAAGGCTACGTAGTTTGACCGTATTGTGAAAAAGTCAAATCATGTATTTAGGATTTATTTTTCTATAACATGAAGATTAACATATTCCCTAACACTGTCAAAATATTTGTCTGAATTTGACTTCATTTGGTTGGTTTAATAACTTCTTCAAACTCCTAATTACCATCTTTTAGTATATAATGCTGAATTTATTAATGATTTAATGAAAATAAATTACATGAAGATATTATTATCCCATGGTGATATCTTGATTGACATGATGTGGTAGACATTCGTGAAAGTTCCACTGCATTTTAAAGTTGAATTTGTTGGCATAACATGTTGGCAACAATTGTGTCTTCTTTTGATGTATTGACGAGCTTTTTGCATCAAGATGAAAATTAATCTATTAGTGATAAAAGCAATATGGCTACATGCTCGATCTATCAGAGATTTCTCAGGTGTATTTGCTGTGAAGAGTGGAAAAAAGTTAAATAGATTCATATGAATGTGATAGATCTCAGCTTTCCATTTGTCTTGATAAAAATGGAGGGTCGAGATGACGTCTGATGGCATCAGGGGAGATGCTACATCTTCCATGTTGTGGGTTCTGTAATCGTTGCCTGATTGAAGAAGTCTTGATTGTTAGATCTTAATCCAATGAGTCACACTATTCCCCGTGTACCAACATCGAACTTCAAAATATTAATCCCATGTGGAAATATATTTAATTGTTGGAAGAGTATAAAAGGATGATATTGAATATTGTTATGAAAATAATTCATCTTGGCCACCTTTTGTCCTCCATACATCACATAGGTGATTCGTTGGGCCCATGTAGTTGTGCTGGCTGGTTAAAACACTTCCACATAGGTGCACCTACATCAGCTGTTGACATGGCCCCACACCAATACTTTTTACTTCTTATAGGCCCTAATGAATCATTAAAATTATGAAATAAATTATTTATGTACAAAACTCATGTTATCTAATATAAGGTATTTTAGATTAAACTTTCTCCATTGGTTTCTAAATTTCATCTTCTTTTAACCCATACCATCTGAAATAATAATTTGGCTGTGAACGAGTTAATTTACATAACTTAATAGTTTCACTTCAAAAGTTATTTCTAGCCATTATAAAAACTCATGTCACCCGAAATAAGGTATTTTGGATTAAACTTTTTCAATTGGTTTCTAAATTTCATCTTCTTTTACCCATACCACCTGAAATAATGATTTGGCCGTGGACAGGTTAATTTACATAACTTACTAGTTTGACTTCAAAATTTCTTTTTTGATCACAGGCATCAAAGTATACTTTCAAATAAGTAACAAGGAAACATGACTTTCCAGGTTACCATACATAAAGCTAGGGAAATTTTTAGCCATTGATGTGACCCTTTTTAGCATGAAGGAGATGATGACGATGATGAGGATTGTGAGCGAAAAACGATAAATAAGGTTGTGGAGATGGTTATGATGATGGTGGTGTCAAAGATAGCAAGGATAAAGATGCCCATGGGTGCAAATAGGGAGGTACATGGTGTCAGTCAAGGGTTGGGTAGATGGCCAACACTGTGGTTAGAGAATAAGTGATGGTGCAATGGGCCTGGCAAGTGATGTGCTTGTTGCAGTCGAGGGGCAATGGGCAGAGGTGGGGAGATGCACAAACTATGGGAAACATGGTCACTATGTGTGTGTGATTTGCATCATAAAAAATAACTTGTTGCAAGAAATCATTGTGTGTGTGTGTGGCTGTATTGATGAGATGGGGGAAGACAATACTTGTCGCAATGGCAATCTACTCAAAGCCCTTAGCACATAAGATAACTTTCATTTCTTTGTTCAAGACATAGAATTGTTTACATGGTGGTAGGGGCATTTTACATACTTTAATGAGACAATTTTTTGGGTGAAGGGAATGATGAGACTAACTAAAATTTTGATTGAAAAAACACAGATATGATTGGGTATACAGTAATGATGACAACAGTGATGGTCATAACAGGGACAAGAAGGATGATGATGTCGATGGGTGTATATTAGGACGAACATTTTGGTGGTCGAGGGTCAGGAAGATGGCTGACATAGTGGCTCAGAGGATAGGTGATGGTGAAACACTGATAGCAGGTGCCATGATTTTTACATCCTAGTAACGATGGCAAAGGTTGGGTAGAGACTAAGCTACAGGCGATTTATGTGCAGGATAAACATGACCCAGCTATAGGTAGGCATTGTGCGGTTACCTATCTTGGTGGACCGGGGGTGGCAATAGTCAGTGGCTGGGGGAATCCATTGGCACCTCCTAGGGTGGAAGATGAATTAAACTTGTACATTTAAATTTCATTATTATCTACATTAAACTAGGGGTATTTATGACTTTGAATGTGACACTTTTTTGGGAGAGGGGGATGATGATTCTGACAAGGATTGTGATGGAAAAAACACAGAGATGGGGATGATTAGGGATTGTCCGTCTGATATCCGGTATTGGATACCCGATATCCAATTGCCAGAAATAAATGGGACGGTGTCTGATATTGGATATCGGATATCGGACGATATCCGTACGATATGTGAAGACGTATATCAGAGACGGATATTGAATGTGATGGAGCGCATCGAGACGAGGCCGATGAATCATCAGCAGAGCCGTCGTCGACGTCATCGCCATCATTAGCATCGCCACTGGTCTGTGTCCAGTCTAACCGACACGCCAAAGTGTGCGTGAAGACGCACGGGTTTAAATACCCCAAGTAGAGCACGTCCGTGCCCGTATCTTGTGTTTTTGTTATTTGTTTTCAGCCGTCTTGAAGTCTGTTTTCAGTCGTCCGTTTTACATCGTCTTGTCCGTTGTTTCTTATGTGTTGTAAATGAAAGGGGAGATCCTTAGTGGACTCTCCTTTCTGAACTCCTTGTAAGGGCCCATCATGGCCCTATATAAGGCCATGATGGAACCACGTTGTCTTTCAGATCTGGTATTTCGTGGAAGTTGTGTTTTTTTAGTTATCAGATCTCACGTCTGAAGAGGAGAAGAGGAAGAAGAGAAGGAGGAAGAAGGAGAAGGAAGAGGGAGAAGAAAGAGAGAAAGAGAAGAGGACGGAAGGACAGGCCAGGGCGGAGGAGCTAGGAAGGAATCACCGTCGACTAAGCACCCCTTTCTTTCCCTCCTTCCCTCTGGAATTTACTAAGACGTCGCCGCCTCTTGAAGAGTCACCTCCGCCTGGAATCCCGAGCGACATTCGCACTGCCAGTTGCAACGCTGGTCCGCGCCACCGGCCGTTCGTCCGCGCCATCAGACGAGGGCCCACCCGATGTGGGTTTCCTGCACGGCCGCAGGATTTTCCCGCAGATCGCTGACCAGCGCCAGCGGCCCGCACGACCACGCCTTCACACACGTGCCCTTCGCCATGGGTCCCCTGCACCTTCATGGAGGGGAGTCAACCCCCAAGGGGTGGACCCACGCCTGCGGCCAGTCGACTCACGCCCTCAACGGGAACCACCATTCGTTGGGCCTCCATTCGCCGCGAATGGGACTCTTCCCGCGGGTCGCTAAACCACGCCAGCGGCCGGTTGACTAAGCGACTCCCGGCCTAATCGCCACTCGGAGGAGCTGCCACACCGCTCAACCCTTGTACGGGCAGAGCACCATCCGCCCTCACAAGAGCCTCTACCTCGCAATTGAGCCTTCACGCCTGTCGAATGGCCATATGACCAGTCAACTACATTGCACGGTCGCCGCGCAACCACGTTGCCGCTTGGACCAGGCTACGCACCAACTGCGCGATCCGGCATCGCCTTCGGGCCATAGTGTTGCTGCTCATCGCTTGGATTTATTCACAGCCGCTGTCATCTTCGCTGAAGCTGTTACTCCAAAGGAAGTCATTCCTGCTGAGTCCGCCAACTAATCAAACAGGCTTGCCGCTGCACTTCCACTCTCCTCAACTTCGTCCTCCACTGACCTCCGCTGGTTGCTCCTGCGTTGTGCCATTCATCGAGCACGCCGCCACTCTCTCCAGCACATCTCCACCACACCCACCTGCATCGCTTTGTGCACTGACGAAGACGTCGATGACGAGCGCCGCCACCGACGAGGTACACCGCCCCTCTTGCTCGATAGTTATATTACGTATTTCAGTATATCTTTTGACTGCACTCCACCGCACTTGGGTTAGTTTAGGTGAGAGAAAAGTATCGAGAAAACTACGTGTTGAGTGTCTTCATAGGTACGTGCGAGCCCTACGGAATTCTTCCATTCGGCGCCGTAGTCGCCGTCGTCGCTCCGACGAGGGTCAGAAGGTCACTGTCACCGATCGTCTGATTCGGAGTTTGGAAGTTGGCGAATCGTCACGAGTCGGGGCCTGCACGTACATTCTCCTAGGTCCATCACATCACGTAGTTACATTTGACATCAGAATGGCACATGACGAGATGTATATCGGATACCGGATATCAGATTTTGATATCCGGATATCGAAACCGGTATCTGGATCTCAATATCCAGTATCAACCAAAAAAATCAATTTTTATCTCATTTTAGATAATTTAGAGCGCAACATTGCCACACATATTTAACATTTACTTTACCTCGTTTAATATATAGAGCTCAAACTTCTTATTTTTTTCCATATGGGATAATAGGATTCAAGGTTTAATATTAAATCTGAATCCTATTGTTCTAATATGGAAGAAAACATAAATTTTGAGCTTTATATATTAAACAAGGTAGGATATACATTAAATTATTAAATGATATTTTAATGAATAATTACTATATTATTAACCCATAATATGCCAAATATATTTAATATATATATATATATATATGTATTTAACATATTATTTATTTGTTCAATAAATACAGTTCAAAATTTCTATTTTTTTCCATATGGGACAGAAGGATTTGGAGTTTAACGTTAAACTCCAAATCCTGTAATCCCATATGGAAGGAAAAAAAAGTTTGGGTTGTATATATTAAACAAGCTAGATAGTTAATTAGTAAGCTCTTTGCTTACCCGCTGGCCCACATAAATCCTCTCCAACCGTTTAACTATGTCGATTTAATTATATTTTTATACAACCCTCTAAGTTGGATATCGAAATCCGATATCCAACTCCGATATCCAATATTGTCATCCTCCCCGAGAGATGGAGGCGGATGACGACATCGAGACAGATACCGATATCTGATATCATTTTTGTAGCAACCGATATCTGATGTTGTATCCAATATCCGAATATCGGAAAAAATGGATACCAAAAATTTGATTTTGGGTATACAGTACAACATCCGTCCCGATACCGTAATCTGATACCGGTATCGGGACGGACAATCCCTAATGATGATAACCCAATACAACTTCTAAAAATGAGCATATCACCCATAGCCTTGTTGTCGGCCCACCTTTCCCTATCAATGCGAGGCTATTGAAAGCAGGATACCTGGCATCTGCATTACACCATTCTATCTCCTCTAGCCACTATGCTGCTCCATTTGTCAGACTCAAGGCAACCACCATGTTCTTCCCAAAATGCACCCATCTAAATCCATGTCATCCAGGTCACCACCATCACATTCACCATTATGACCAAGGCGATGAGTCAAAATTCTAATTATTTATTTATGATGAAGCCCTGAACCTATCTGGATCTAAGTTGTATCTTGGATGTAAAATGAGTATCCCCAGGGAGAACAAATATTCAATATCCACTTCTTCTCTGAGAAAATGGATATGTGATTTTGTTTCTAATGCTAACATACGTACTATTATTTCAACAATTAGTATGTTATCAATGCATCAACTTTATTGTTATCAATTTTGGACCCAGGAAATGGGGATGATTCTATCAACATATACATGGTCAGCTTTGTCATGTCTACACACCAATGTATGAAAGCCTGTAAGCCAACTTATTTTCTCCTAAGCAAGGATGAACAGACTACCTTTATTTTAGCACATCTTTGTGGCTCAGACCATGGCCTAAAAACTGGAATGTAAAAATCATTTATATATTGAATAAGCCCTTCGAGAAGAGAATGAAAAACCGATATGAAGGTCTAATAATCAAATAGACATGAAGATGAAGAGGAAATATAGGACTATTGTGTAATTTTAGAATGACAAAATGGATAGTGATATATGCAACAAGTTAAAGACATGAGATAAATGAAAATGTATTATAGTAAATAATATCTGAGACAAATGGTTAGAGCAGAAATTGAAAGTCAATAGTAGGAAGCATAACCCTCAATTCACTATATGCAGGGGATACTTAGCATTACATAGTAACTCAAACCTAAGCAGAGTGGTGCACATCTCATTACAAAAAATCAAATAAATGTTAAAGAGGGGAACTCATACCTTGAGTCCCTAGACACTTCAGAGATTTTTTTGAATTGCTAAACCTAAGCTGCATGGTGGATAACTTCTTGAACATCCTACATCAATCTCAGCTTAATGCTGTGACATAAGAGAATACCATTTTTACAAATATTCTGGGGATTATAAATCAAAGATATATATATGGATAGAGGAAAGAGAGATGGATCTGTTCTAAAAGTTTCAGCCCAAAATTCATAGATTGTAATATATCCTGCTCTTATTGATTGATTCTCTCTCTTTCTTTAATTGACCTGCATCTTGGATCACCAGAATGTTATCACATTTTAAGATTCATTAAAAATTCTATTTGGTTTTTGTCATGGACCTTGAAAGTAATACCTTGTTGTATCTTGTTTATGAAAGTAGTATCTGACGAGTTGACAAAGATTCAGCATCCATTTCCTTTTTAGAAAGACCTAAATAAATCCCTAGCTTCTGTATGTCTCTTTAGTGAAAACTAATATGTGATAAAAGGTGTTATCGTTGCAATTTTTTTGTATATTATCAATACATCAAATTTGTGATTCTCAATGTAGGAACAGGGCAATGGGGATCATTCTATCAACATGTACAGAGTCACATATAAAATGTCTGTACACCAGGCTATGGAAGCCTTAAATATATTTTATTTACCCTATGCATGGATGACCAGAATCAGTTCATGTTAGTGCATATTTGTGGCTCACCCCATGCCGTAAAGTTCTCATTTGGAACACAAAAAATTATGAATTAAATAACCCCTAGAGAAAGAGAAGGAATGACCAATATTAGGTAAAACCACCAAGTATTTTATAGTCTTGAATTTGATAACCTTTAACCACTAAAATTTCAGTTTGATGCATATTAGAGATACTTAAATTGAGATTTTAATATCCTTTTCACAGTTATTACAGGGAATGGAGAAAGGAATTGGTGGGATGATCAGTGGTTAACGGAATCCAGGATTCTTACTAAGTCTTTTGGAATTCAAAATAAAGGGAGACTTTTAAAAAAACGGGACATGATTACCTAGATTTATATGAGTAAAGTTAGACTATATTAATTGATCTCATAACACCTTTATTTTGTACGATTTGGAAAATTTTGACTAAACACATGGAGTATTTGTATTAAAGTTTGTGAAATAGAATTTTTTTGAAATGATAATTACTCATATTAAAATATTTGGTATACTTATTTTCAATTTATGATTGGAGAAACTGATATATGGATTATACTTGGTACAGACAACAAATGTGACAGATTCAACTGGACTGAGGTAGAAATATCATGAGAGACAATTAATTGGATTTGAAAAAATACTCACTGATATTTAAGTAGAATATAAGATAACTAAAACTCAAGATTTCTTTAATATAGAGAAAAAATATTTGAGTATTTTATATCATATATTTTATTCACATGAAAGCCATGTTTATAGAAGAAAGCTCTAAAGACCTATCTATTGAAGAATCCATTGAAGTATTTTTTATCTTAAAGATAAGCCTTAATGGATTAAACAGTAATTAAGAAGAGAATACATTCCTCCAATTAGAAAGACTATGAGGCTAGGAGGTATTTCTTGAAGGATTTTTTTTTTGTTTCGAACGATTGGTATTCTCGACGAGTATCAAGATTGATTCTTGGGATAAAGAGAGTACCCAACATAAACTTTGGGATAATATAAAACCTAAATAAACTCATTTGCCCTGCTTGTATGCTAAACCCTCCTCCAGATATTATCATATATTTACCTATTATAGATATGGAAAATTTTCAACTTATATTTATACTTTTTAAATAACTGATTAAAGTACTCTTAGGTTTGATACTGAATTTAGAAGACATAAAATAACGGATGTGAATTTATACAAGGAAATTTATTCTCACCATAGTGTGAGAGTTGTATAATTTGGTAATGCTATTGACGATTAAAGATGTAGAAATTAGTTACTCAAATAAAATACTTTATTATCAACATAATTAGTATATTATTCATGATATAAAAACATGAAACTAAATAGGAGAGTTGAAGTGTGAACCTTTTGCATATTGAACAGCCCCTTTGCTGATCTCATGCATAAAGTAGACTAACTAATACACTCACTCTTCGTTTTTGCCAACCACTAAAAATATGGAATTATTTATCACTACCAGAAATGTTGAGACAAGGCTTGTGAAGTCAAAGTTGATACACATTTGTTATAGGCAAGTGTACTACAAAAATACTAGGCTTTTTGCTCATTGGGTGGCTCCATTTCATTTTCATTTCTATTCCTATCTATGATTTATTCACCTTAATCTCTACGGATGCTTCTTCTTCTTGTCGTGTATAATTTTGACTCACTAAAGTTAGATAATTGGTATTTATGATTACATGGTTTTATACAATTGAACTCATCTTGATAATATAGTAAACTATTTATAATTTCAATAATATTATCGTTGGAGGAAAAAAATACTATTTATATGAAACTCAACAAATAATTTCTAACATGTAACGGTATTATCATTATTCTCATCACATCGATAGATTTAGTTATTAAATTACTGGTTGGTTTATTAATTTTTACTATCATATTGTTTAAATTTCCCATAGTTGTTTTATTAACTTTTAAAACAGACATAAAAATAACTATTATAACCTTTATAAAATAGTTTTGGCAAGCCAAAGATAATTTCAAAAAATTGAGAGAAGCTAGTTTTTAACATACGTTTTAACAAAAAACATTGAGTTTCTACATATTTATGAATTGGATTAATTTTGTTGGGAGCAATAACTGTGTCATTGAATCCAAACATGAGTAGCTTGGAACACGATTAGAACTTAATTATTCTTTTAGGCCCTCTCTTTTTGTTAAATTAATCTCAATATCCTTATAAAATAGAATCATACGATGTACACAGCAATAAACAGTTACACCGAATATTAGAAACAGATGTTGAAATAGTCACAAATGTTGAAGCATATAGATTATGTTTTTTAGGGTACACTAAAACTTGGATTCAGGTTGATTATAGACCAGAAATAAGAATAATAAATGGATTGATATTAGCTATTTAGTTTTATTAAATATGATGATAAAAAATTTCAAGTATATATTAGTTCTACTAGTTATCACACTAAACAAGACTCATTTGTACTAAGATCTCATCAAGTCAAAATATTAACCATCACCACCTTTATGAAATTCTAGTCTTCATTTATTGATGATCCCTAAAATTATTTTCAATAATTACATTTGTTTATTTGAATTATTATATTATTAAATTATTGTCTAGTCTTGATACTGTGATATTTTGTGTTAGCCATGACACATAAGCAATGCATTATTCATTTGCTACGATAAATAAATTAGTATTATCATAAATGATACTTCTGATAATACATTATTAGAAAAAAATTATTATTATCATGTGCTAATCAATCTTGATTATTAAATTTATGTTTCCTAACAAAAAATTGGTATGCCAGAAAAAATGTTTCCCTGAATCAGATAAATTTAAAATTAAAATGAATAAAATTTCTGAATTTCAAATTTTAAATTGGCTATAAAATTTTTCAAGATAGAATGAAATATAAAAAATAGTGTTACTCTGTTTTCATATTTTTTTAATCCACAATTTTCATTTGCTGTTGTCCCAAAGAATTGAAAGTAATTGTGATAAGGAACATTTTTGTTATCCATTGAGAAACTATGGCTGTTAAGTTAAAGAGTGTTCAAATTAAATAAAATTTAGCTTGTTTACCAATGGCTCTATTAACATTGCACCTTCAATTTTAAAAATATACTTCAGTCTGGAATTTTATTACTTCAACAAGTTATACATCTCTATTAATAAAGATTCCATAATTTAAATATTATGATGCTTCTTTAAATGTGACGTCATATGAGTGCCGAGGGAGTATATTTACCATGTTATACAATACTTTGTTATCATTGTGATATATACGTTCAGGCATCATATATTTATGAGTCAAAAAGCATAGAGTATGTTTAGCGATTAACTAGCAGACATTGATTTTCACTTTGTTAATGATCACATTTCTTGAAAGAAATTTCACTTCATGTTTATTTCCACCAATGATCAACCTGAGGACATCCTCACCAAGAGCTTGACCAAACAACCATTTATTGAACTTAGATCCAAGCTCAATGTGGTCCCCTCATGACCTAGCTGGGTTCTGTTAAATTTGACAAAGACATCACTGACAAAGGGTCCAAATAACCTGAGCCATGTAAGGGATAATTACAAGCCAGCTACAAGCAGTCATCTTGGATCATCACTGTTGCTATGCAAAAGGTCATAAAAATACTTTATCTTCTATAAATATTTTATCTCCAACAGCGATAATGGCGACTATGATGGTCAACATAGTGGCCAGAGGGTTAGGCGGATGGGTGCGTATTTGGAAGAACGTGGTGGTGATTAGGGGTCAAGCGCATGACCAACATAGTACCTAAAGGATAATGTGATTGTGGAATGTAGTTGATAGGTGTTGTGCTTTCTACAGCCTAGAAAGGACTGGCAAGGTTCAAGAAACGGCCAGGCTATGGGCGACATGCTCTCTTTTAGCAAACCAATTATGGGATAAACACGTGGTGGCAGTGGTAATCCATTGTCAACTCCAAGGGTGAAAGATGAATTGGACTTCTATTCAAATTTTACATTGTCTATGTAAGGGTCTTGCATTTTATAGCCTTTCTTCTTGATGGAAATATATGTGGCTGGCAAGCCAATCACACATTCCACATCTCGTTCCATGTTCATTAATAGAACATATTGGTTATAGTGCATGTGTGATGCTTGTAATGAAGTCCATGAATACGAGATCAGACTTAGTGAATTATGATGAGATCATAATACAGAGATCACTAGTCTTTAAGCATGTCTTCTGAACATTATTATTCGAAGGATATGCAAGAAGAACATCAATGTCTTTGGATAGAATAGCACTATATCTAGCCTCACTCATATGATGAGTATGGATGGTTCGTAGCCATTAGTGTGGAGACACCAAGGATAGATAGTGGGTGCTCTTTAGTGGGAAGAGTTCACTGAATTGATCCATATGAATTCCTGAATGGTATTATATCAAACTTTTATTGAGGTTGATTCACATCACAATTGTGTAAGTGGTCCCTAGATTTGAGACACCAAAGACGTCTTGTGGACAAACGGTTGTACTTTGACTATGGTTAACGAGTCTCTAATCATGAGATTCTAAACGGTCTTAGTTTGGGTACATCAAGAAGTTCAGGAAGACGATTGAGTGGTCAAGATGGGATCGTCTACCCTTGGCATAAGAGGTGACAGCTCAAGGAAGATGATGCAATGAAGTCCTTGGCCAAGGCACTGAAATATCATAGAAGAGTTCTCCGATGATTTATGAATGCATCAGTACTAACTCGGATGACCGATTAGGGTTTGACCGTTGACCATACTCTAAGTCATCCAAGGAGCATCAAGTGGACGCGGGATTGTAAGTACACGGTAACCAATGATGAACGGGTTCCATGAGTGAGTCGATACACACTCCTTTGTATCTTCTAGAACACGAGGTGTAGCTTGACACCCCACGTGTTTGAGACTCGACCTATCAATTGGGTTAAATCAATCCGACATTAACTAATCTATATTATGATATAGTTTATTAATTTGGAAGGCCAATAAATGTTAATGGGCCATTGGAGTCGTTAACTAGACTGATACATGGGCCTAAAGGGTCACACACAAATGGTCTTTTGGATGTCGGAAGATATACATAAGCTTTGGGGTTTTAGGAAAAATATCCGCTTAGTATAAATAAGGGAAGGCCCTGAATGAAATTCAATGATGCCAGGATTTTGAGGGGCCTTTCTCCTTCTTCTCTCTTCTCCCCTCATCCCCCCTTCACTCCCGATGTGATCAGGATGGCATAACGCCGGCGACGAAGGTTGAATGGGATTCGTCAATGAGGAGGATATCTAGCTTGCGGAGGACCGCGTGGATACATCTTGAGGCTTCACAGTTGAGCAGCTCGACTTGTCTCGCTCAAAAATCTAAGAAATCACGGATGCGATCCCTGCAAAGGTACTTAGTTTTATGATTTATCGATGCCGTACAATTTTGCAAAAGTCTTCCGCTGCGTGTCGTTTTGATTTCTTTATTAAGATCTACGCCTCTAGAACCCAACACTTATAACACTTTTTTGAATTAAATATTTCAAAATTGAAGTTAAAGTATTTGTGTCATTTTGTTCCACTTTCATTTATTACCCTAGCAGTTTGTGTTACATTATGTGTGCCATGACATTGGCTGGTCTGTTACTCCACCCATTCCTCATCAGATAGATATACCTTGTCAATTGAAGCTTAAAAATTTTCTCAGATAGGTTTGTTCTTCTAACTAATTGTCACGGGGTAGAATCCTGAGCTAGGAACAACGCTTGGGTTGAATGCATGTCGGCCTCAATGCTTGGGCGGGAACATTAAGCAGCCTTTGCTTGTGCACTAGATGTCGCTAAGCAGGATTGCTATGCAGCCTTTGCTTGTGCAACAGTTTTAGATTGCTTTGGAGGTTAAGGAGAGACAGTAGGGCTTGCCCCATAAATGAATCAGGTCATTGTATTATTATGAACAATATTACATTGTAGTCGTACGCATTCCATGGGGGAAGACCAAGGATGATACCAAAGTATTGAGATAAGGCACACACCCTAGGTAATGGTACTCCTATGCCTTGAGGCCCACAGTTATGCGTGCTTGCCAGCATTGTTGCTACACGTGTGCTCTCGGGGCTGGTCGTTGTGCGCCCATGGGCCATGGCCCTCGGCACACTCACCAGTCCGTCCCAGCCTTGACGCTCGATGCGCCACCAACACCCGCCTTGAGAGCATCACACTCGGTCCATTGGAGCCGCCATGCTTGGCACCCAATGCCTTGGCGCTGCGCAGCATAGCACTACTCGCACTGGCACAACACACCCCATAGCCATCTCAACGCTCAGTGTGCCAACTCCTTAGTCTCTTGGTAGAAAGTCTCTCGCCCCCTGTCCCGCACATGCAGTGCACACGGCGTACGCACACAGTCCACTCGTGTGTGTGACGCTCACGCCCACGCACTTAAGTGACTCTCGCGTGCAGCACTCATGCCTTTGCCGCCCAGCATGGGCATCCTGCCGCCACGCACGCACACCCTCGACAGCCTGCGCATGTAACACATGCGTAGCCTGCCCTGATCCGCCGTGGTTGTGCCCCGACAAGCATGAGCACCTAGCAGGCATTGGCGTTGAAGATCAGGGTTGGGTGTCACCACCCATGATGCCTGTGGTGTTCACCCACAAGGACTCAATCCCTTATTTTGAGTCCAAGTATACAGAAATGTCCTCCTAGTTGGCACACAGGCCCCTGTGCAGGAATGCTGCCTACTTTGGGGCCTTACACTAACGCATAGTTTGAGTTTATTTGAAACCTAGGAACCATCCAATATTGCACACAAACAATAAACAAAACAAATCATTTTTTCATGATGTAGGATTAGACACACCTTGGCCTGGGTTGAGTGATCAAGGTAGGTAAGCCGATCAACCATACCCCAAGTGACGCATAAGACAAAACCTACCATTATTACATTTTAGATTTTGGTCCTCGTCCACTTGACCTGACACCTAACCCTTGTGGTCAGGTTCATGGGTAGATTTAACAGCCAGTCCACATTAAGAAGGCATCTGTGCATTAAGTAATAATTTCCAACGATTCATGTTAGACGCCAATATACGTTTCATTTTAATAAAGAGGCACTAAGTGTCTCAGGCTCAGAGTTTGTACGCCTGAAAGAAAGTCAGCTACACGCGTTTAGAGGAATACAACTGAAACCAAAAAAATCCCATACGACCTGGTTAATGTCACTGCAAACGCGTGGACTATTTCCGTCAACAAGGAACTTGAACTATTCTTAAACCACACGCACGATTCGCAAGAACCAAGAGGACGAGACCCATCGGAAGAAATGTTCCAACATCTCTGTGCCTGTCGTCTCCGAATTCCGTCCACTGCAGCGATTATCGCATGCCTGCTTCTAATCAATGCTGTTTTCGCCCATGCTATAGGTATTTAGTCAGGATATATTAATAAGCGCCAATCTATGCGTCTCTGAAAAATTGATATTTATCGACACTCAACCTTAATTATTCTTCTCAGGAAACGTAGATTCGAGTCTCGACGTGGTAGAAGGGCGTTTCAAGAGGTTTGCCTATCCGGGCAGGAGAGTCATACGAATACCCCGACCTCGAGTTCCACCGCCACCAAAACGCCCTAACCCTATTCACTTCTTCCGTCCTTCGCCGCCACCTGTTTTTTAGATGCTTATCTGCTTTCCCACCATGTTAACTTAGTTTGAGGTTAGTTGGTAGCTCAATGGCAAATATTAGCTTCCAAACTGAAAGTCAGATGTATTGTTGTAAGCAGTTACGTTTGATGAAAGACATTTGTTGAAAAATATGTCCGACGTAATGGAAGTCAGATTATAAGGTGCCTTCTGCTTTTGAAGGTCATCCAGGGATGACTGCAAGCGCTTTCAAAATTTTCCAGGGATAAAATCCTCCGACGTTAGTCATAGGCGCTCGGAGCCCTAATTTGGCTTTATAAGCTATTTGATGGTTTTGTCTTGGATAATTGCCTGATATCCATTTCATGCGACGAATATGGTGGCATAGTTCTCAACGTACTTCTTTTCTAAAGAACCAGATAAAGAATTTTTCCATATAATATTTGTTTCGATAATATTCGGATTGTACTAGTATCTTTTTACACCAAACCAACAATTCAGGTGCGTGTAGTAACGTATAGTAAAAAAACTCGCGTACATGTATCCATCCACATTCTTGGTAATTTTCCCTCAAAGGAAGACTGAGGAACAAACAAAAATATGATCCCAAGACGGAGCAGAATATTCTCAGGTTACCCAACTATTCAAGCCTTCTTCCGATGGACGTTTCATAAGGGATTTTCGATGCTTTTTCAGGAATCTCCCGCGACTTGCACATTTTCGTAACATCAAACGATTCCACGGTGAATTCCACGGGGTTACACCCCTCGATCACCGTCTTTGCAGTGGTTGAAGCATTCCGCTCATCGTTTTTTCCGATGCCTTCTGGAGACGACGGATGTGTTATGGCTTTTTTTAGCCGTTTTGGGATGCAAATTGGGACTCTTTAAAGCCACTTCGGGCCATTTTCTGGCGGAGCAGGAACACTTTTAAGCCGAATTTGGCTTAATTTGAATCTGGTTGGGGTCAGTTTTCTAAAGACGTTCTGAGACAAGTTAAATGGTTTGGCCTATTTTATCGAGCCGTAATTAATATTATCGAGTTATCAAATTTCGATTATGTGTTTGATTGGCATACTACCTTTTGATCTTGGATGTATATTCAATTAATTTATTTGATTTTTCTCATTCGACAGATCTATATGCATATTTGGAGTCTATTTAGTTGGTATGGTTACCATGATGACTGCATAGAAAACTCTTATCTCACTATAATATTCGTCCTCATATTTAGTATATTTGATATATAAAATAATGTATGGTGTAGATTCCAAATTAAGAAATGCCAAGTGACTTTAATTTTCAACCGATATGATTTTGAAAATCAACTACGTGACACCGAATCAGGATGGTTACATCAAACAGCTTAAAATTAGCTTTACATCTATACATCTTTGGCATTCGATTTTCATGTTAAAAATCGTGGCTGATGTGTAGTTACCTAGATTAGAATATCAAGCATGGTCATTCAATATAAGGTACTCAGTACCATACGGTTTATTGATTTGTGTTTTGTGCATAACTAAAGAGGTCCATAATAAATTCAACATCAGGTTATTGTTTTATTCCAGCAGTGGAGTTACAATTTATCCATAGTTATGCATCAGCCTTGTTTTTTCTATTTAATCGTTATCCAGGAAATAGGCATTTAAGTCTGATGTTGAATGGTTTCAACTTTGTGAAAGCGCATAAATCAATACTTTTCCACCAGCTTTTGAATCAGGATTGATGCTTTCAAGTGACTCAATGCCCCTTCCCCTCACTTTTAAGAGTAATGCAGTAGAAAATCCTACTAAGAGACTATCCATATTATGCATATTATAATATGTACCAACAGACATTAGGGAAAACTAGATATAACACTTCTTCTCATGGTTCAAAAACAGTTCGTTAAAAATGAGAAAACTAGAGCTCGAACTTTAATAGAACGGTGCATATTTGCTCAATATAAAAGAAAGGGAAACATTCATCAACACAAATTTTGGATGCATGACATTTTACGGCAAAGGATACTATTTGGCATAATCATGAATGAAATATTTTTTGATCATCACATCAAATAAATTCCACCAGTATCTAATGATGGCTGCAAACTCTCCTATAACACAACTATTGTGACAAAGTCATTTGACTATAACATCATATGAACCCAAGGAGCATAATTTTATGTTTCTAGGATGGTGATTGGTGAATGAAGGAATTATATGTGTTTAAATCTCAAAGAACCAGCAGTTCAAGTATTCAAAGACAACAAATTCTGCAGTTAATATATTCAAGACTAATCAATTGATTGAGATTTAAAGTGCCATCTCTGAAAGAAAATTTGTCGTATGAAGGACTGCATTAAGAGGAAAATAAGGTAAGTCAAGCCCCAGTCAGGATAAAAGACTAAGTCATGATAGCAAATATAATCTACCGTTTACTCCTCTCTCGATTCATTCTTTTTGATGTCGAACGTCGGCGGTATCGTCGTCCAGATGGCTATCGAGATGATGATCTGATACGAAGATGATGCCAGACGTTGACGATGTCGTTGTCCGGATGGGTATCGAGATGATGCTCTGATACCAAGAGGATGTCGTACGTCATCGATGGCATCGTCCGACGGATAATTTCCCTAACGGGATGTAACTACATGATGCACAAAGTCGTAGGTTGAGTGTACGTGCATGTCAGACTCATAGAAATTTGCCGAATTCCAAGCTCCGGGGCGGCCGACCGATGACGGTGTTGGTGACCTCCTGACCCTCGTCGGATTGATGATGGGTTCGGCCCTTACCTAGGAAATTGCTCGATTCGTAATTTCTACGACCGAGGACTTTCCGACCAAGGCCTTTCCATCCGATTCACAAATCTGGGACTTTTTTTGCGGGGTTAGAAGGGCCGCCGAGGCTTCCATTGAGAACAAGATGTGAAGACCCCACATGGGAAACAGTCACTGATCTGATGGAAGGGTCATGCGGCCACAAAATGGGACCATAGAACTGTTGAATCGACACTCCTGCTGTGCGTTGGTTGACACTAAACGGCTCGACCAGGATGCACGATCGAGCTCTTCCTTCTCTTCCAGTTCTCTCCTTCTTCTTCCTCTTCTTCTTCCTCCCTCTCTTCTTCTTCTTCTTGGGTGAGATCTAGTGACGATAACTGTCAAATGAAAAAAACTCCAGATCTGGTTTCTTGGACGTGCCCATCATGGACTTATATAGGGCCATAATGGGCCCATTACAAACAGTTCACATAAGATGCCCAACAAGGGACCCCTTTTACAAAAATTAAATGAAAAACACAAGGTAAAACTTAAAATGATTCAAAATAAAAAGGATGGATAAAACATGATGATACAGACGCGTCATGATGAGTATGGTGAGCTCGTCGTGATTACCACGAAACATGAATTGGACAAACAAAAACGGACAATCAAAACACGAGCACGTGCGTGGACGTGCTTTACCCGGGGTATTTAAATTCGGGCGTCTTGACGGATGCTTTGGTGTGCCGCTCGGGCTGGACACGGACCGACGGTGATGCTGATGATGGCAAGGGCAGCTCCGATGACGTATCGTCGGTGTTGTTTCGGCGCACTCCATCACTTTTGAATATTGTATCACCATATATATTTCAACCAGTGTTTTAAGGTTCAGAACAGGAAAATATCCCACTATGAGTGTAACATTTATTCATGGGGTACCTATGAGCAACTATTGCCCCAAGATGGAGATCCTTCTAGAACCTGACAATATCAATATAGAAGTACCAAGAGACCCACAAAGTCCTCTAACAGATTTTCTCTACTAGAATCTGATAAGCCAAAAAATAGGGGTAAATTATCAAATTAAAATCCCTTGTCGATGTTAATTTTAGCTTATGCAATAAAATTTATAAAACCTTAACTTACGATTTATAATGATAAGTATATGTATTGTCCAAGGGAAGCTAGTAAGGTAATTCAATTAATAATCTACTTGAATAATTTGACCCTAATTAGAGTTAATTTGATCTTCAATGGAGATTAAATCACCCTAATTTGATGAAGAGTTTAGAAGGGAGGGTGAAGAGATGGAAATAATAAAACAAGGAGCTCTAGATTGACTTCTTTGATCCAATAAAATGAATCAAAGGAGTCACGTAGAGGGGTTACAAAGATAATTTGGTTTTAATTTGTTTTGGGGGAATTGGGAATCCAAATTTACTAACTATTACTAACTATTACTAACTATTGCAAAATTACTAACTATTATCTTATAACTATAATTCAATCTTTCCAAGAAATTAAACCTTTTTATTATTATTTTTTCTTAATTTTGCAAGTGGAATAGTTAGATCAATTTAATAATCTCTCCTCTCAATCCTAGTAAGGGCTCCTACATGCCGCTTAAACCAAGCGATTTAGAAGTTCAGACCAAGATCAACAAGAAAAGTCACAAATTTCACTTACAAAATAATCCAAATTACAATAAATTCAAATACAGTGAAGTAAAAATATCAAATTCAGATGATCCAGGCTGGTTCTCCTCTATGTCGTCGAGCTGTGAAAGACCCCCCTCCAGAATGACCTCCTCAACTCGAATTTCTGCTTTTATACTTGGGTTAAATGGTAAAACTTAATATTTTACCCCTAACACGTAACTAATTTTTATCCATCGATATAGAAAGATATAAAGAGGAGGTCGAGATGATCAAATTCATAAAAATTTTAGCTCAATCCGACTTCAGGATCAAATTTGCCAATCTGAGTAGTTGGATCAATTTTCATTTATTTAACTTAAAATTTGAAATACACGCAATTGCATCTTGATTGGCTGGATAAATTTAAAATACTTTTTGTGCCTCCTCTCTCGGTGTGCCACTTATCCCGTCCTGGAAGTAAGAGAGTAATAAAAAATAGATAAATACATATGAAATGCACTTACCTGTGCATTTTTAATAGCGGTACCCACTCATATTTGGCGATGCCACCTCCCGTGCATTAGCTTTGTATGCGCAGCATGGACAATGAACTTACTGCCCAGAGGAAGGACTTCTAGTGGCTGCATCAAAGCCATTGGATTCCATTTCGACGGTCGAGATTCGGCCACGTGGCGTCGCTATATCAATATCTAGAAATTTTGTATTAAAGTCCCTATGAATATTCACGTGCACAAAGTGATACCATAAAAGTCAAAAAGACAAAAAGAACCACAAATCATATAAAAAGAAAGAAGAATATAATGCTGACAAAAATAAAATAAAAAGAGAAAAATAAAATAAAAAGAGAAAAATAAATAAAAAGAGAAAAATAAAATAAAAATTGAAATATATAAAAAAAATTAAATATAAAATAAAATTTGAAAAATAAAATAAAACTTGAAAAATAAAATAAAATTTGAAAAACAAAATAACACTTGAAAAATAAAATAAAATTTGAAAAATAAAATAAAATTTGAAAAATAAAATAAAATTTGAAAAATAAAATAAAATTTGAAAAATAAAATAAAATTTGAAAAATAGAATAAAATTTGAACAATAGAATAAAAAGAGAAAAATAAAATACTTAAACTGACGTGTTAGCCACCGTGGCAGCCAGGTGGACTCCACGGTGGCATCCACGTCAGCAGCCGCCGCCGACGCTGCCCGTGACCGTCCGCCAACGCAGCGGACCTCCGTCCGCCGCCGACGCCGATCTCCGTCCGCCGCCGCCGCCGACTCCGCCCTTCTCCAGCCGCCACAGACGCCGACCTCCGGTCGCCGCCAATGCCGCCCGTCTCTCTCTCTCTCTCTATCTCTATCTATCCATCTGTTTCTATCTCTCTCTCTCTCTTTGCGCCGTTTTGCGCCGTTTTTCTCTCCTCGCAACGTCGCAACGTCGTTCCTCAACGTTTGATTTGTCGATTTTCTTCTTCTTCTTCTTCTTCTTCTTCTTCAATATCGATTTTCACTCCTTCCTCAACGCCAAATCATCTTTCCTCACGTTTGATTTGTCGCAGCAAGGTGGCCTCCCCATGTATTTATCTCTTTATATTCCTCTATTTTGATAATGGCGTCGACAAATGTCAAACCGCAGAGAAGAAGGGCGAAGTGGGGGAGGAGTAGGAGAAAAAGAAGGAGAAGGAGAAGGAGAAGGAGAAGGAGAAGGAGAAGGAGAATGAGAAGGATAGATAGAGAGAGAGATAGAGATAGAGAGACAGAAACAGATGGATAGCTAGAGATAGAGAGAGAGAGAGAGAGGTGGGTGGCGTCGGCGGCGGCCAGAGGTCTGCGGCGTCGGCGGCGTCTTCTTCTCCTTCTCCTTCTCCTTCTCCTTCTCCTTCTCCTTCTCCTTCTCCTTCTCCTTCTCCTTCTCCTTCTCTTTCTCCTTCTCCTTCTCCTTCTTCTTCTTCGTCTCCTTCTCCTTCTCCTTCTCCTTCTCCTTCTCCTTCTCCTTCTCCTTCTCCTTCTCCTTCTCCTTCTCCTTCTCCTTCTCCTTCTCCTTCTCCTTCTCCTTCTCCTTCTCCTTCTCCTTCTTCTTCTTCTTCTTCTTCTCCTCCTCCTCCCCCACTTCGCCCTTCTTCTCTGCGGTTTGACATTTGTCGACGCCATTATCAAAATAGAGGAATATAAAGAGATAAATACATGGGGAGGCCACCTTGCTGCGACAAATCAAACGTGAGGAAAGATGATTTGGCGTTGAGGAAGGAGTGAAAATCGATATTGAAGAAGAAGAAGAAGAAGAAGAAAATCGACAAATCAAACGTTGAGGAATGACGTTGCGGCGTTGCGAGGAGAGAAAACCGGCGCAAAACGGCGCGAAGAGAGAGAGAGAGAGATAGAAACAGATGGATAGATAGAGATAGAGAGAGAGAGAGAGACGGGCGGCATCGGCGGCGGCCGGAGGTCGGCATCTGCGGCGGCCGGAGAAGGGCGGAGTCGGCGGCGGCCGGAGGTCGGCGTCGGCGGTGGACGGAGATCGGCGGCGGACGGAGGTCCGCGGAGTTGGTGGACGGTCACGGGCGGCTGCTGACGTGGATGCCACCGTGGAGTCCACCTGGCTGCCACGGTGGCTAACACGTCAGCAGTTGATCACCGCTGGCAAAAAAGATGCCACTTGGGCTCTTCTTATTGGCCCGTGCTAATTTTTGAACAAGACCAAAAGTTCATGTTCCTGGGCTGGCAGAAACAGAGTTCATGACGTTTCGTAGTATTCCCCCTTATATTGGTGAAGTGGTAGTTGTGGAGGGGGTAGGCCTTTTGGGGCCCTCCTCTTAAGGGAGAGCCTATTGGGCTCCCCTTAAGAGGATTCTTTAAGGGGAGAAGAAGCCCAACATGGATTTCCTCCCCCTAAAGATGACATTTAAACGTAATTAAAAAAACAAAACACGCACGAGGGGAGGCCGGTGCTCACGCAAGAGGGGCCTCCCGATAATCCAAAGACGACAAAAGAGCAATAGAACATAAAGATACAGGACGCAAAGCGATAAGACGATGTCGGTTCTCAAGCTTGGTAGCGAAATTGTAGATAGTAGATTCTTTATGTCCGCTCGAGCTTCACGACGTGGCTGACGACGGATCGGGGCGTGGTCGACTGGATGGTCCTCCATCACCATGGCCCTGATCCTTGATCATCAATAGTGAAACCTCCACATTACTTATGGTGAGTGGGATTTGCTGACTGAGTTCATCAAAAATCTGAAACCATTGGTGTATGCCACTAATGCATCTACCACAACAATGGTGTTGACAAGTCCCATCAGGTGATGGTGCTGAGGCATTGCTGAGTACCCACTTAAAGTGATCACTTTTATTTTGATAACTAAAGTCGGAGCTTGACATAAGACACACATGTTTCTTCCTTGGCTGCCATCAACTTAATAGCGATATAATAATATCATGAATGTCTCACCTATTATGTATTCTTCTCTGAATTTGGTGTCTACATATCCATTATGACTCTCTATTTGTCTTGATTATGTATGATATCCTTTTAAAAGAATGGATGATTGAGATATTGACACTACATATCAAATTGGTAGAACAAAAGCATTACCAATGCCAAGCATCTTTACTGATATTTTTCCCAAATATTTAAAGCTCCAGGTGATACATGATTAAGAAAATGGGTCAGCAGTTGCGACAAATGGGAGGGATGACTACACCTCTACTTCATTCTATCCTACAATTGATGCATTGTCCTGGTGGAAGGAAACTACCAAACGACAATTCCCTCATCAAGCAAAGATAGCAAGTGGTTTCCTGTGTGTTTTGCCAACAGGTATCCAATAGAGCTGGTTGCGCTAGTTTCACCTATAACATACACAATATGAATGCAGAAAGCATTGGGATATTTAGAATAATTAAGTATTGGTTCTGTCCCATAATACCGATGGTGTATGTAGAACATTACCATTGATGAAGATTTGCAGGATGACGAGCCACAACTACCATGATAAAGATCCTCAAGCAGTGATTAATACCATTGAAGTTTTTTCCAGATCTGCAGACCTCGAGTAGATCAAAAGAGGAAAACAAACCACATGGGACCAATGATGGTAATTTTTTGTGGTGCAAGGTTTGAAATTTTCTCAACTAAATGAAAACAGATTGTCAAGGTTTTGTAGCAAAGAGGGGGAGACGGGGCTGAAAAGGTGCAATGATTTGGTTTACATTCAGACTTGGCAATAGAAGGTACCAAAAATACATCGCCCCATTTAAAGCATAAATCGAGCTGTTATTCATGAATTGAAATAATATGAATTGGAATAAGTTTAAGATAATCACATTGTTCGTGAGAGATATTAGTCACATCATTTGTCACTGAAGTCAATGATACCATCTTAAAGGGTTACATCAGCTATCATTAACATCAATAACATCATCAACATCTGATATTGGGGACATCCTCTCACCGAATAACATCGTCGGTTGGCAATGTTGGTCATTTCATCTAAGTTAGTGCTGTTCTCTCCGGTGGTCATGTTTTTAGTTCGTTACATCACTCACATCATCTTAGATTGTCACATCAGTAATCATTGACATCATTGATATTGTCATCATGTTAACTAAACAATTTACTCTTACTCAATTATAACTTTCATCGCGACGTTTGTCACATTATCTCGCTTGGTGGTGGTATCTCAATCGGTTACTGGTACCATGCAGACTACCAATCAAAAATCACACATGTTACATGAAACTTTGCATTAAAGCATCCATATTTGCATGTCATCATGGATTAAAGTGATTAATGTAGCATTTTGTGATTTCTTAATTTTCTAAAATTTGTGTTATTTTTTTCTATTTTTCTGACATTAACTTCTTCAAGAAATACTTTTTGGTCTGGACAATATTTTTTGACATATCAAAAGCATTAATTAGTTTCCCAATATTTATGCATTTGTTCACAATTTTTGGACAACTAAATCATTAAGAAATGAATTTTAGAGGCCCGAAATGCATTTTATGCTATATTAAAGGAATTTAATTCATTTATTTTCGTTTTAAATGTCAGTCCAGCACCTCACTCCTTTTGGTGGTCCAAAATGTGCCCCTGGGTTGTTGTCATCAACACAACACGGCTGCTAAAGATTTTTTTCATCATTTGTTTTATTTGTTTGTCTACTATATCCTCTCACTCTCTCTCTAATATGATCAGGAAACATGGAAGCCAATCATTGCAAGGTGGAGAAAGCAAGGAAATCATTATTGACAAATTAAATCAGGGTTTCCTATCCAGGTGCCACCTGAGTGGATGAGAGAGAAAACAGATCCAATGATACTGTGAGATCCGACCGCCGATTGAGCTGAAATTTTTAGCATAGTTTCCTCTTTCTTCCCTCTATTCATCCATATGCTTGGATTATAAAATTTAAGGTGGGAAGACAGGGAAAAACTCTAGAAAGCTTTCCCCAACATAGATGGCCAGGAAGGACAAAACTGCAGGGTCTAAGTCGAAACTGCTTGATTCCTTATCTAATCTAGAAGGTCCTTCTTCAGTGTTCTATTATCTTCTTCATTGTTACAAAAACACCAATGTATAGGTGGCATATTCATGCTTTATGAGGATTATGGATAGTTAAGAGCACTTATTTACATTCAGAATCAAGATCAAAGCATACAGAACTTATCTGATGTGTTTGCTATCTCCATTACATCTTATATTCATAGACCCATATCAATTAACCCTAAAAATCCAGTTTCCCCAAATTTCTCTCCTCTTTATCTTTATTTTCTCTCGCTAGATAGCCATCTCTGCTTCCTCTCTCTAGATTTGGAGTTTTATTGTCTTAGAATGCAATTCCTTATCTAGATCACCTTTCCCTAAATTTTTGCAAAAGAAACTTTTATTTCCCTTCTCATTTTGAATTTCCAATTTTTGTCTTTAAATTCTTTAACAAATATAAGTGAGGACCAATTTGGTCTTTAAATTTCCAATGGATTTATGATTCTACAACAAAAATCATGAATAGTTAAATCTTATAGCATTCAGATTAGAAAATTGATTTTGGCTTTCCTGTAACATTTGACCTCACATTTCAGTTCTGAAACCTTATAACCAAAATTGAAAATTCTACAAGATTCTCATAATATTCTGAAAATCACAAAACATGACACCTATAAGCAATTAGTAATTCTATCATTTTTAATCTTTTAATCAGGTGAAAAATCAGAATTTCTTATACATTAGCCTCCATGTGGATTTACCTCTTTCTCATCCTATATTTTTTATAATTCGATCGTATAAGCTTAATAGCGAATGCCATGGTATAATTCACGTCTAATCCACACTAATTTTAGCTTTCAGTCACCTCATCTTACATTCTAATATTGGTCCTCACTAATGTTAGGGAGTTCGTTGACATGTGACGTCGATGACCTCCTCTCACTATGTCATGCCGAGAATATTTTATAACTCACTCATGTTAGTTTTTCATAGTGTTGGTCACACCATCTTGGTCTATGGTGTCATCTCCATTGGTCATGATGCCGATGAGTGGCCTTAATGTCATCATGTCAAATGGTCACATTTTACGTCAAGGAAGTCCTCTCACTTAGGGAGGTCATATGTCAGCAATGTTGGTCACATCGTCTTGGTTGGTGCCATCATCATAATTGGTCATGTCATTAGTTACTAATGTTAGTGACAATGAATTAGCCATCAACGTTGCCCATCATTCACATGAGTGATGTAATCAAAATGTGATGTCTGGGACATCCACACATTCGATCACGTCACCAGTTGTCAATGTTGGCGTTGGGTTGTATGGCCTTGATTTTGATGAAACTAAACCACTTCATCCAGCAAAAGACTGTGAACAAACCATAAAAACTATTGGTCAAACAACTTTGGCACATATCAGATCAGTGATTTCTTGCTTCCTCGAGTGGGAGGTGATAGCATGCCCAAGTGTACAGTCTCTAGACGTATCCACGTAATACCTAGCATGTCAAATCTCCTCCTTTATCTTGAGAGGCACATTTCTCACTACACTGTAATCATTATGTAATATTTATTGCATCAGGAATGTAGAGGAGCAAGGGAGAAGAAAAAAATGTCAAAAAATCTGCCCAGGGTGAAGTTTGTTCAAGGTCTTCCCCTATTTATACTACGAATTTTTTTCTAAAAACTTAAAAACCCAAACTATATCTTCAAATGTCCAAAAGACCATTCACATGTGATTTTCTAGGCCCATGTATCAATCTAGTTAATGACCCCAACTCCCCTAATAATCTTTATTGACCTTCTGAATAATTAAATATATCATGATATTGATTAATTAATAATGGGTCAATTTCATCCAAATGATAGGATATATTGGGGTACCAAGTTACACCTCATGCTCCAGATGGTAAAAGGGATTCTACAGACTTGTTCATGAAACATTTTTTTTATTGGTCATCATGTGCATATAGCCATGCATCTGCTTGATGCCCTTGTGAGGATTAATGGTATACTCAACAATCAAACTACGATCAGTCATTTGAGCTAATATGAATGCAATCGTAAATCATCGAACAACACGTTTTAATATCCCAATAAGATGGTCAATAACATTAAACAGTAAATATTCATCCTTGTCTTTTATCATCTCTTCCTTTTTATTTCAGGTCGTATGGTATTGGCAGAAAACTCTCTAGTGAATGAATGAGGAGGTGCCACTTTGTGGCTGGTGCTGATGTGGTGGCACTAACTTGGTTTGAGGACCACTCTAATGGCAGCAAATAAACCCTCTATGATGGAAATTGAACGAACAAGGGGTAACAACATGTATTTTTGCCTCTAGTTATCATCTTCATCATCGGAGAGCCATTTTTGGCAAATGGGAATCAAATCTCCACCTAGTGGCAGCCAAAAAAGGGCTGGGAGTTGGCCTCGATTGGCTTTTTACACTCCTACTCTTTCATGTCCCATAAAAGTCAAATTTTATCATTGTTCAACTATATTCTCACCATGATTAAAATTATATTTAACTTTAATTGAGGAAATCCTCCTATAATTATAATTTGATCTCGTGTCCTTTTGCTCCAATGGGGTGACATCCTCGTGTTCTTGAAGGAGGGGGAGGGACAAGAGACAAAAAGGGGGAATGTTGAGGACAAACATGAAAGAGGACATCCCTGGAAGATAATGGCCTAGATCCAACATCAACAATCCATATGGCGATGAAATGTAGTAAGTCATCATTTGAATAATTCATATCAATTGAAATTGTACGAATCTAAGTATTAATATAAAATAAAGTAGGATATGACCAACAATACACATTAAATTTTAGTTTCTCTTTTAGGCATTGCATCAAAAACTTGAAATCATCCTATTTTAAAATTAATTTTCTGTATTTTCTCCACATTTTTAATTCATTAAAATACTTGAAAACATTACCTAATTTATCTAATATAGGGATTATGCCATTAACCATTTGTCTATAAAATTTGATAAAAATAAACTGAGTTCACTATTCAAAGAGAGGTAAATATCCACCCTCCATGTCTTTGATATTTATACAAATACCTTCCGAGCTCTTTCATCTCCTTCACATTGTGTTTTCTCTGTTTTCTGAATTCTTCCTACCTTTAACCGTTTCAATATCTTAGGCCTACCTATAAATACATAATTACTCCTACATTTTTCTTATCTAGAGTTTAAAATAATTATAAATATCCATTACAAGTATTATTATTATCATAAGACATTCCTCCTCTCTTCTAACTCTTCAATTAATTCTATCTCCAAGTCTCAATTCCTGAAGAGTTGACCTTGTTCTTTGCTATATGTCAAAGAGTAATGTTATGTGTTTCTATATATTTTTTCATTTGAATTAAAATTAATGCCACTGATAAATTAATACCCCTTATTTTTCTCTATCACCGTTCTTTAACCACTCAATCATATTTTAGAACTTCTTTTTGCACCTGAGCTGAGATTGTTTTAAATTTCATGTTTTTGAACTTCTTGTCTTGTGACTAAGGACCACTAATAGAGAAGTGATATGAGTAAACTGGAATGTTAATTAGGTTCAATACCATTCAGGGATTCATATAGATCTATTCAGTAAGGTCTTCCTATTCAAGAGCATCCTTAGTGGCTCTACACTAATGGATAAGATATATGTCATACGCTTCATATGAGTGAGACTGGATAGTCCTAATATATCAACATATACTCAATCAGTACCATACCCTTCTAAGCAGTTAACAAGTTCCAAACTTGGCATGGACGCATGGACTAAATTTCACAATTCATATGTTCTGGATCATTCTCAGATTTCAGATAGCCTCTTTATCGATTAGAAAATTCCATCTCTAAGATAGATTATCTCAACATTTACTTTAATCATTTTTGAAACATTATGGTCAAGTTATATAGATCTCCTACCAGACATAAAGTTCTTTGTTATACATCTGAAAAGCTTTAGGGGTAAGCCATCATCAAATGAGGTATGAAAGCCAGGTTGGGTTTATCACCCTGTGTTCATGAACCCGTGGTCTAAGGAGGGATGGAGTCTGAAGAAGACTCTAAGTTACTTGACGGAAGACTCCAGACGGCGAAGCAACGAAGACAAGAATTTTGCGTGATGTAGGACAACTTCTTGGGTTTGAAGGGCCTAGTGGATGAAAACAAAGAGGAACTGGTCTCGAGGTTGACTCAACTTGAAGTCTAGAGTGAGCAAGAGGACAACCACCTGCGAGAAGTCGTCCAAGAACTCATGGACATGCGTATGTCTATGAAGAGGGAATGGGCAGACTAGCATCGGCAAAGTCATCCAAGACTCGGCCATATGGGGCCAAAGACCGACAATCGATGCTACTCCAAAGTTCAATCGCGCCCGTAAGGATGAGGACATGTCTGACTTCTTATGTGACTATGAAAGATATTTCGAGATGAATGTCGTATAGGGCCAGCTACTTCCTCACGAGTTATGCCAAAATCTGGTGGTGCCCATGTTTGTGGGATAGAGACTGGCCTTCAAGGGCATTCAAGGAGTTTGTACAAGAGTTAAAAGATACCTTTATGTTGTAAAATGCCTCTTGGATGGCATGGCAGGAGCTCGACAATCTCAGGATGTCCAGGACTCCAAGAGAGTATGTGAAGAAATTTTCTTCCATAATTTTTAGGATTACAAGGATGTTCGACAAGGAAAAGCTCTACTACTTCACTGGTGGACTCCGCCACTGGGTGCAGATTGAACTAGAGAGGAGGCACTATCAAGATGTCCAAGCGACCTACAAAGTTGTGGAAGGACTTGCGGACCTCCATATTAACAAAATCAGGAAACAAAAAGAGAAATCCAAAAAGTGGAATGGAAATTTCCCAGACCGCACTAAAGCACCTTCGGCCCTTGCCAGTCAGGGTCTGAAGAGGAAGTTTAAACAGAGCTACGGTACGGACCGTGACAAGGGCAAGAGCCCAAGATTGGCGACAACAACACTAGGTGGTGGGGGTAGCAAGTCGGGGTGCTTTGTATGCTGAGGAACCCATTTTATCAGGGATTGTCCATAGGGTGCGGGGATGGCCACCAACATTAATGCAATGGTCGTGTTCTCGGCCAAGCCATACATTCTTGGAGGTAGCAATACAATGACGTTGAACCCCCTCCAATGCCTAGCGGCACTACAAGGGGGTGCCCTAGTATGAGTGTCTTGACCTCCTACACGTACCAATACTCATCAATTGCAAACCCCTCATGGCCATGGTCAACACAGGGGTGATGCACAATGTTGTGTGGAAAGAGAAACAAAGCGGCTCAGCTTCAGACTCTCCGCAAGTAGGGGGAGGACAAAGGCTGTCAACTTGAAAGTGCGAGACATCGTCAGCTTGGTCAAAGGGGTGCTACTTCTGGTGGGATGTGGGAGGGCCAGACCAACTTCATGGTGTCCCTTATGGATGACGTCTAGGTTGTCCTAGGTCTCGACCTCCTTATGGGAGTACATGCGGTTGTGTTTCCCTAGTACCGGGGCATCTTGTTCCCTGAGGGCACCCATGCTTTTTGAGGGACCAAAGCGGCTAAAGGCAGTCGGACACCGCTCTCTAATCTGTGATGCAAGTCAAGGATGGACTGAGGAAGGGAAAGGAGACTTTCTCGTCACCATACGAGGGTCGGCGCCCCAAAAAAGGGTGGACGGCAGGGTTGTGGACCACCGCATTTGGCCGCACTCAATTGGAAGTGAAGACAACAACAATAACCCCGATGTTGCTGCGGAGAAACTACTGGGGTCAATAACGGATGTACTACGGAGTTTTGTGGGGTGATGCATGCGTAACTCCCAATGAGATTACCACCCAGGAGGGACATTGACCATGAGATTGAACTGCTACTAGGTACACATCCACCTGTGCGTGCACCCTACAACATGTCGCTTGCTTACTGATAATGTACTATCATGATATGCATTAATGCCATTTGTAACCAATATGAACTCATTATTTACACAATGTTGATGCACATTATCTGATAATTTTAACATTTTCACATTCATTCCATTTCATCACCTATTTGCATATTTCCTTGAATTTATCTTTACCATTATGCGATTTACAGGTTGGACCTTTCTCAAGGTCAAACCTTTGTGTGAATTAATCATTCCCTTTGGAGTGTTATGATTGCAGGAAGCAGGTTAAGAAGTTTCATGGTTCTTCACCGTGGCATGCCAATCGTGGTTTTTCAAGACCAGTGTGGCAAGTTTCGCACTGAATATGAACATGTGAATTTTGTACAATTGAAATGCAGGATGAATGGGTTGAAGCCTTATGAGGATGGAAAACTTGGGTGAATATTTCACCCAATCTGGATGGCCAATAGAGGGATATGCCCGGGCGAATTATTCTAATTCAAGCTAAACTTTGATATCCTCGAATAATTTTGTGCCAATGTGGGTACGTCCTCTGCGCACGTTTGGTTACAGGCCATACAGTTTCATTCACGAAAGCGCCACGCGAGGACGCCACTCCAGGCGTCCCCAGCGCAGCGACACCCTCAACCTCACCAAAGCGGCGTGCTCGGCCCCAGCCTGGGCTGCGTGCTCGTCTGGGGCCTGAGCTGCGTGCTCCTCCGTTGCCTAAGCCGTGCGCTCGGCCATGGCTTGAGCCGTGCGCTCGGCCATGGCTTGAGCCGTGCGCTCGGCCATGGCTTGAGCCGTGCGCTCGGGCATGGCCTGAGCGGTGCCTCAGCAGTGGCTGGAGCAGCACGCTTGGCCGTGGCCTGAGTGGCATGCTCGGGCATAGCTGAGTGGCACGCTCGGCTGTTGCCTGAGCGGCACGCTCGGCCATGGCCTGAGTCACGCAATCGGCCCCGGCAAGAGCTCGAGGGGTAGAACTTGCGGTGGCTGAGGAAGCAATGTCAGTGGCTGAGGCAGCATCGACTAAGGAGGTTGCGGCGACTGAGGCAATCATGGACAACCCGATGGCGGCGGGGATTGTTTGACGATGGCGGGGACAGCGTGACGGCGGCAGGGACAGCCCGACGGCCGTAGGGAGAGACAACGGCTGTAGTCTGATAGTGGTTATGATGGTCAAACAGTGGCGGCGATGATCCGGCGGTGGCGGCGGCAACAACTCCTCTTTCTCCTCTCTCTTCCTCTCCAAAACCTAATTTTCTCTCTCCCCACTTTCTCTCCCTTCATTTTTTCCTTTTTCTGTGTGGGGGTGACGTGGCCTAATCCAGCCCGATCGCTCCCACTTAAGGGCGATCGGACGGCCAGGAGTGGCCGTGATCACCCTTAACACGGGTCCAAAAGAACACCCCTGGTACTCTTTTCCTTTTGAAGAAAAATGAACGTCTTGAGGCTTTCAGTGGGCGAAATCAGAGAGGAAAGAGATCCCGATTACTTTAGGGGGTGCCGGTAGTGAGATCCACTAGCCAAGTGTCACGAGCAAGCATCCACTAGCCAAGTGTCCGATTTTGTTACAAGCGCTGGGTGTGTAAGAGTTGAATCTTAGAGAAGATTGTGGGGTCCAGTCTGAATATTTCAGCCGGTGTGCGATTTTTTCGATCGTACAAAAGCACAGATCAATGTGCAGTTCAAATTTGTGCAACAAAATTGGACCGTGCATCTAACAAAATCAGACACTTAAACGTAAAGGGATGGCAGGCAATTTTATTTATAGATATGCCCCTTTTGCATCGCTCTCCTCCATATTTCCCTAAGTAAAACCGTAGGAAAACCAAAATTAATTGTATAGGACCCTTTAAATATTTTTAAAATTTATTTTTTTCAGAAATAAATGCAGAAAAAATTAATCACAAGAAAAATAGAAACGATTCACTAATCTTTCCACACATGATTTAAAATTAATTTTTGTTTTCAATGTTGCCACTTTGATTTAAAAGGAGTTATTCCAACCTTTAATAAATTCTACAAAATTCATAAAAGAACATAAATTTTATATTGAAATCTGAATTTACTTGGAATAATGATTAACACGTAACTCAAATCCATAAAATGGTTAAAAATGAGCAGACTGCTTGAATTAAACACTGAATTTAGGGAGTTATTGGATTTACACTCACTAAATTGATACAACCCTTCAAATAATGAATGAAACACTGACTTTATGATAATTCATTAACTCTATTTGAAGTTAGAGAACAGTTATCGTGGGTTTAAAACTAAGGGCATTATGTTAAGAAATTTAGGAACACTGTTCATTGGGTGGTCTTATTATTAAGATGAATAATATGATTTTGGGATTAAATTCCTCATAGATCGGATCCTAAAGTAGATAATAAATATAATGATTGTAATTCTTAGTCCATTATGTTAATATTTTAATTTTATATGAAACTAGACAATAACTATCATCCTTGTAAATATAAGAAATTCTGTAAATAGGTGTAAAGTGGGCTATTATTAGAAAATGGAACATGATTTCGAGATTAAATTGCTATTATGAGGAAAAACAATGCTTGTAAATCTTAGGGCATTATGTTGAAAATTATGAATTGTTAACAAAAAAGAAGTCAAAATGCCACTTCATGTCACCAAAAAGTATACAACACATTGTTCCAATATATTGAAAAATAGTGTAGTTGATGACGGCACGGCCCGCGGAGAAAAATCTCTCCGAGGGCGCACTTGTCGCCGAGACTGATAAGAACTCCTTCACAATTACCACTAAACCAGGATACGAGTGCTCACCTATGACCTTCCACCAGTGTAACGGTTCCATCCCCTTGATAGGAGTTGAAGTAATGTAGACATCTAGCTTATGTAGTGTATCATAAGTTGTACTATGATCATTATCTGGCAACAACTCATCAAGTGCTTCACTGAACAAGCTGTCGTTGTCCAAGGGGGATGAAAACACCTAGAGGGAGCTAAATCAGTCATAGTTTGATCATTTCTGCCGTCTGGTGTAGCTAATAAATTCCTTAATTAACTGATGACTTCATCTCGGTAGTCACAGTCGATCAATCGTCCCTTCATGGATGGATCAATGAGCGCAGCAACGGTGAAGGCCTAGTTACGACTGGGGATGGTTGAATATTTATTCAGATTGGTATTTCATTGCTTGACAAGCATTGTAGATGGAATTTTGTTGCCGTGATGATATAACACTATTCACTTGAAACAAGGTTGATTCTCGGATGCCTCGCGTGACAATATCAAGATGTTTTGTCATCTCTCTAAGGATGACAATTACTTCATTTGCAGTTGGTGACTTAGATTGACAAGCGAGGGGCATGGCCATCACAAGGGGCTGTAGTATCCCTACAAAAGCTTTGATCATCTACCACTCTGCATCAACCATCACAAGCTTCTTCAAGACATTTACCGCCATTAGATCAAGAATATCCCTCTTTTCAACGCTTGCGACAATTATCTCATATGGTGAATTACATCTTGTACTACAGTCTAAGGGGATCTTCTTATGGTTCGATAATCGAAGCTTCTTGCATAGTGATACATAGCGCTCAACACATTTTGTTGACCCCCATATTGCAGTCACAATGTCCCTCAATCGGAGCATTACGTCACCTAGAGTGGATAAACCGAAGTCATCATTGACCTTATCACTGTCATTGGCGCCAAGAATATAACTATCATCTAGAATGACATGCTCAGATGGTGCTCCGTTACCCATAGTGAGCTGAGCCCGGCCTGGACTACAAGGTCGATTACGTGTGCCACACATAATACGTGCCTACTTGTAGTGAAATGATGGTTCCCTTGCTTCAATTCATCTTCTAGAATAGCCATCATCTTTTGGTTATTTGATGCATTGTCTGTGGTCATTGCGCACACCTGTGTAAAAATACATCAGGAATGTGAGAATTCTATAACACAAACTTGAAGCACACCAGATCTTCCTTCGTATTATCTATCATACGACCAATATAATATTCCTTCGTACTACGTATTGCATTAGAATATTCAGCCACTGACCTCTCCCTTCCGACGTTGTTCCCCTTGCCCTTCAAGGATGCAAAAACCTTCCGATTAAATTTTTTCAAATGTCTCCACAAAGGAGTGCTGCACAGATATTTGCTTCGGTCCACAGCTACCATACATATGTTGCATCTGAATTTTTGTCATCCCTGAGACATGAAGTACCTCAATGCATTGCATCTATTAAAGCGGGGCTTCTTCTGTTCTCTATTTGCGCCACTATTTGATGACTCATCGTCCTCAGACATAACTGTGAACTCTAGGCCCTGTGATGATTCACCGTCTTCCATCCTAATATTTAAAAGAAGGTGACCAGGATAACAAATCTATCAAGTGGTCTGTTCAGGTTCTTTTTCCCCGAAGCTTTGTTATCCACAAAGGAGGGGGCAAATCCTCTTCAGTGATGCTTCTTTTATGAGGGGTAATTCTTTCCCCACTAGATATCTAGTGAGGGAAGAGATGAGAGAGAGCCAATAACAAATAACCACATACCCAATGAGCCAATCCAAAGAATAATCTTGAGATAGTGGGAGTATTTGAGAAAAAGAGAGTGAGATAGAGGGAGTAATTGAGAGAAAGAGAGTGAGAGAGAGGGGGGGTAATTGGGAGAAAGAGTAACAAAAAGAGTAGGGCGTAATTCAGAGAAACAGAATGAGAGTGAGTAAGAGAGTCATTGAGGGAGTAAGAAAAAGAGAGATAGGCCTAAGAGATAGTGGGGGTATTTGAGAGAAAGAGAGTGAGAGAGAGGAGTAGTTGAGAGAGTAAGAGAGTAAGTGAGAGTAGGGAGTAATTGAGAGAAAGAGAATGAGAGAGAGTAAGAGAGTCATTGAGTGAGTAAGAGAGTGAGAAACAGGGGTAAGAGCGAGCAAGAGAGTCATTGAGAGAGTAAGAGCGTGAGAAATCGGTGTAAGAGGGACTAAGAGAGTCATTGAGAGAGTAAGAGCGTGATAAATCGGGGTAAGAGGGAGTAAGAGAGTGAGAAATAAGGGTAACATGGAGTAAGAGAGTGAGAAATATGGGTACGAGATAGTGGGAGTATTTGAGAAAGAGAGTGAGAGAGAGAGGGTGTAATTGAGAGAAAGAGAGTAAGAGAGAGTAGGGAGTAATTGAGAGAATGAGAGTGAGTAAGAGAGTCATTGAAGGATTAAGAGAGTCATTGAGAGAATGAGAGAGAGTAAGATGGTCATTGAGGAGTAAGAGAGTCATTGAGAGAGTACGAGAGTGAGAAACAGGGTAAGAGGGAGTAAGACTGTGAGAAATAGGGGTAAGAGGGAGTAAGACTGTGAGAAATAGGGGTAAGAGGGAGTAAGAAAGTGAGAAATAGGGATAAGAGATAGTGAGAGTATTTGAGAGAAAGAGGGTGAGAGAGAGGGTGCAATGGAGAAAAATTGACTAGGAGATAGTAGGGAGCAATTTAGAGAAACAGAATGAGAGTGAGTAAGAGAGTCATTGAGGTAGAAATAGAGTCATGGAGAGAATGAGAGAGAGTAAGAGAATCATTGAGGGAGTAAAAGAGTCATTGAGAGAGTAAGGGAGTGAGAAACAGGAGTAAGAGGGAGTAAGAAAGTGAGAAATAGGGGTAAGAAAGTGGGAGTATTTGAGAGAAAGAGTGAGAGAGAGTGGGAGTAATTGAAAGAAAGAGAGTATGAGAGAGCAGGGAGTAATTGAGAGAAAGAGAATAAGAGAGAGAGGAGTAAGAGAGACATTGTGAGAGAAACTCAACTAATATACCATTCTACATTTTGCAAAAAACTAAACTAATCTTCAATTCTACATTTTGCAGTAACTTAACTAATAATGAACCAATTTACAATTCTCCATTTTGCAGAAACTAAACTAGACTATTTTTCAGGAACTAATCTACAATTCTCCATTTTTCAGAAATCAAACTAACCCAATAATAATGAAAAAACATGATAACGTATATACAAGACACCTTGCAATGGAGGCAACTTTGGCCTAAAATTTCCAAGAGTGAAGAGGGAACCCAAACTTCAGTCTTAATTCTTCAGCCGGAGGCCCGGAGCAATGGCCAGAAACTCAGAATGAGAGTGAGAGAGAGAGAGTGGAGAGAGCGCAGACCCGACAGAGGAAGAGAGTGAGAGAGTGTGGAGACCCGGCGGAGGCTCGTCGGAGATCAATGGAGGCCCAGCGGAGACCGACTGAGGGAATGCCTGACCGACGGAGACCGATGTAGAGAGTCACAGTCTTCAGTCTGACACCCCGAATGCCTGAGGGCCTGATGGCCACTGCAGCCCGCAGACCCTTATTCAAAATTTTAGAAAAAAACCGGCCAAAATTGCCCAATCGCACCGGACATGACCATGGCCGATGTGCGGTACGATTTAATATAACTCTGTTCGATGTGCAGTTCGAAACATCAAACCGAACCAAACCAAAGGGCCAACGCTATAAAGGGGAAATATTAAAATTGTGAGTTTCAATTTTAGTTTTTTTATAAATTTTCATCAAGAAACAAAAATTAAATGATAAATCCAAAGGACTAAAAATTAATTGGATGTAATCAAAAGATAATGTGAAAAATATTTCCAAATATCATTTTTTTCCTTAAATTCATAAATAATATTCAGAATTTTAATACCAATAAATATTTATTATTTCTAATGAAATACATTATTTGGTGCTTTGACAATACCCGATGACAGTTGATAATTGTCCGACAAATAGAATGGAGCAAATGGATGAAATATCACTACTCATTGCCACAATGATGGTGATGGATGCACACAGACAAGTGGTGGAGCACACATGATTGAAAACACAGAAAGAGAGTATATGTCAGGGATAAATCTTGGAATAAACAACAATTTATAATGTTTTCTAACTTAATATATATTTGAGTAAGGGTCAAACCAAATAGAGTAAGAAGTCAATTAGAATATTCTTCCATTTGATTATATATTTATAATTTATTAGATAAAACAAAAACTAACCCTAAGAGAAGCAATTGTTTTATTGTTTTTTAAGCAAATGCAATGCAGGAAAATCTAAATAATGTCCAGAATAACTATAAAGATTAACTGTATTTCAATCTAATAATATTGAAAAATAAAAGAATAACTATTGAAAATATTTTACACCAGATTTTTGGTAGTGGGCACAGGGTTTTTGAGAAGAGCACCCCAGACTTCATGTGTCGGTGCCAACAAATGAGAGGCGGATCTCCGGTTTTTTGGTTTAGTACAAATGCAATAACTTGAGCTGTAGGACAAATTTTTTAGCACCATTTGTGGAATTGGAAAGCCTTGGGTCTTGGCTATCCTCATGTAATAAGTAGGCCAGGAAAATCAAGTGGGGTATGCAGGAACCTTGAAGAATACATGGTCGTCTAATGTTACTCCCTTTCCGGCCAAGTATGCATTCATCTTATATTTTTCCATATCTGCTGATCTGATTCCCAGCCTCACTCAAGTTGAAACTCAAACAGAGTGGATACAAGAAATACTGGTGCATTCCATGTTTCTAAAACAAAGTTTGGGACAGAAATTCAGGGAAAACTACAATGAGGGAGAAAATGGTATAAATAGGCATCCCAAATCCTCAATGTGAGAAACCTAAAGTGTGTGGCCATGATTTGGTAAATTGGGCAGTCAATTTTGTGCCCCATTTATAAGAAAGAAACAGCAACCCCCCACTTAAATTTCTACTTAAAAATAGACCTGTGCTTTGACTTGGCTTTAGCTCTTTTTGGGATCCGGATTGGGCCTGCTCCATAGCAGTCTTCATTGTGCTTTAGGCCCCTCTATTCTCTAGATTCATATCCCAATTACCTAAGTCTTATTATAAAGAAAACTCCAAGGAAATCATGATAAAAACAAACCACTTGATTCACAGCAATCAAGTGAGGTTAGTTCATAAATCGTTATATCCCATGAGTTAGGACCAATTCAAAACCGAATGTGAATTTCATTTTCAACATGAATAAGTGATAATTTTTGTCCATGTTTTTAAGTGATACAAGTATTCATATAAATCATAAAAGCAGATATTTATCACTAGGGAATTGCAGCCGTCATCCGTCATGTCACACGTCACGATGATGATAACATGACGGATGATGTGATGGTGACGGAGGGCCTCGGATGAGTGACGTGACAGGACGGCCGTCACGGATGACGGCCATGACAAATTTTGAAATATGACCAAAAAAGCTTAAAAATTGTTATATTTAAGCTTTTCGATGGCCGAGATTTTGCCACATGGTGTTGCTAACTCAATTTCTTGGCATTTCGCAGAAACGTCCTTGCATTAATTCACGCGTGCAAAAGGATGTCGTCCAAAGATAATTGGAGATATACCCCTCCAATTCTCTCTTCTCCGCATGGTCATTTTCCCATCGCATGTGACGGTGACGCCGTCTGGTGACTATGATGCGACAAGGACACTACACACCACGAAGGTTACGCGAAAGTGACAGATTTTTCCAAAATCCTTGGACGTGTGACGGGATGGTGACGTGATGAAACTTTTGTCACATCACCGTTCTTCACGCATCATCATCCATTCCGTCACGTCCAGGGCGTCAAGTCCCGACCTACCGTTCCCTATTTATCACTGCAAATTTGATGTCATCAATGTGTTATGGAAGGAAGCATATATGAGGAAGCGAGGGGCAAAGTCAGTTGTGGCATCCGTGTTGGTAAAAACCTAGGCTATCACTGATGTTGGTAATCTTTGAAAACTGATGAAGATGTGAATCTAAAAAAGATAAAGATTTCACCTACCTGATTGTGCTCTTCAATGGGTTGATTGGTGCTTTCTATTTATGGTTCATGATCTAGATGTCAGTTCAAATTTTCACTCTCAAAATGCAATAATAGACCTAAACTAGAGTTTGAATGAGGAAACCATTTTGAAAATTATAATTACGAAAATACAAGGCTTAATATTTTTAAAATTATGGAAGATCTCTGAGACTTATGATGATTTTGCATCATTTTGATGATACTGTATAGTTCCAACATGAGAGAGAAGAACTCACAAACCAGTTGCTTGAACCTCAAAATGCTGTATCTTAAAATCTGGAAAGAGTTTTGGGCTAAAATTTTGAGTGTATTTATTGTCTACTCATTTATCCATATATGGGCTCAGGTCTGTAGATAGAACCCCATCATTCTAAAAAAGGCACCCTTAAATTTTGTTCCTAATTTAATTATGGAAGCAAATTTTTATGGCTAAAAATATTATCTAGGTAAATTAGTGAGTTAAGAGTAAAGGATTGAAGGACACATGATCTGATAAAAAACTGTAAAGAGAAAGCACCACTCCACCTATAGGGCATATGAGAACGATGTTCCTGCTTTTTACAAATATTTTTATACTCATTACTATGACCTCTTCCTAGGTTATCATACTCGAGGATAGCCAAAGCTTTTATCATCCTGCATACCACCATTAACTATTCCTCTCGCTGGTATGTACCCACCTCCATACCCTTTGCTATCAATAGTGGGAATATTGGATCACTTGCTTGCTTAGCAGCTTGTTAGTGGAAATTCATGGTCATATCTAAAAAAATTAGGAATATTTGATTGTATAATCCTCACCATTCATACACAACAACGTAGACCACAATGGAGTACTACAAACCACCACCAAAGGTATTTCATTACACTTATTAATTCTTAATATAAAATTCCATCAAAATTTTCATACTTGTTTTATAAATTTTGATTACAGTAGGTTAACTAGGAAAAATATTTTAATCTCATCCTAGATCTATTTAGAATTAATTGACTTTGTTTTTATAAAAAAAATTATAGAAGCCTAAAAGATAGAAGCTAAATATACATCTTTTCAATGCTTGCTGCTAGTATATTTGGCGCTTAATCTTGGCTTCCAAGGAAATTATAGATAGGGTTTGATAGAAAATCAAATAACCTTAAATTATTCTTTATAACATGCTTAGTATTTTCTTATTTTGGTTTACTTGTATTTTAACATATTAAATAGCACAAGGAAAATAATTCAATTAAATAAAGAATCAACATTAATAAAAAAATTATTGTGAGATACGTCAATATTTGACGTGCGTAGAGCTGAAGTCAAAGAAATTATATCTCATATGCAAGTAAGTTTATTTCACTTCCATTTACACATGATGCTTTTTGAAAACATTATTGTATAAGAGTAGGAGTTAGGTAATTTAGACCGTTTGAAAATCTTACAGGCTGTTTTTGAGTCTCTTTTATAAGTGGGTGTTTTACTCACACAAATGTAATATTTATTAGTATCATCATTTATTTGTTTTTCATTTTTATCAGTATTATAATCAAAATCATTAATGTCACAACCATCATTGATCTATAAAATCACATTCTCAAATTTTCAATATTTGTAATCCTTTTCCTTTTTCCTTATAAGTATGCTTTCAACATATTAGGATCCTTAAATATTATTCTGAGTGAATAAATATTTTCTATTTTCACAACACAAACATAAGAGAGGAAATCTTCTGATATATCAATCCCCAGCATAGGAAGAATATTGGACATTTATTTCAGTTTTATTGAAAAATATGTGTCATAATTATAGTATTATCCCTGATATAGAAACTACGGTATCAAGAATGAATATTTCATAAAAAATTCACTAAGTTTATGTTGAAATATATCTAAAGAATATATCTGACTACTTTTATCATGAAAACATTCGTAAAACTTTTGAGTGGGTTTAGATAAAAAATAATAATCATGGAGTTCATAATGACTATTATGTATTTGAGAAAAAATTTAGTGATCACATAAAACTTTTGGAAAAGCTATATTCTGTGGCAATTACTTAAAATCTAGAGCGCAATCAAGTCAGCTGCAGTACGGTTGAATTCTGAGATTAAAATCAGATAAAAATTTACATTAGTTGGAAAAAATATAAATGATTGTTCCAAATCAGAAATATTCAGCAGATAAAACGTGTGCTTTTATATTTATGATTTATAACACATAGATAATGTTCCTAGTGTATTTATGATATATAAAACCCAGTTTTTGTGTGCTTTAATTGATCAAAAATAAAATATAAACGTGATGTTTTTAGTATATCGAGATAACTCGCGATTATAATATCTCTTTATTTTGGTTTTTTTACCATGCTTTAATGGAAAGCCCTTGCTTTTTGTAACAAGTCTTGAGAAGAGTGCAGGATCAAATAATATTGAGTTAAGTGCAGATTAATCTTAATTTCTAAGAGATAGATATATGTTCCTCCAACTTAGAATAAATGTCTATTTTTCTACAAGGGTCTTATGAAGGAAAGTTAGATGCCTGTAGATTTTTCTTGAAGGGAATATATCATTGAAGAATATGTCAACTGCATATTATTGACATCCAGATAACCACAATAACAAGTAACATATGAGCTTCTACTATTTCAAGGGTCAATAATAAGGATAGTAAGAAAAGTAACTAACTTGGTGTATGATTTTGAACCCATGAAGATCATCTATCCATGTGTGAACCCATGAAGTAATCATACCTAAATTTATTTTATCGGGAAGTAATTGTGGCATAATTCAAATTCCTTACATCGTCAGATTATTACAGAAAAAAAATACTGACATCAGTCAATATATATACTAAAATATCAATATGAATTTTCTTCATAACATGGTAAAAGATAGAATCAAAAATATCTAATTACGTTTTCTCACTACACGCACATCAATGATTAACTATGTGTTTGTATTTTTAAGTAAGGAAACATTAATTTCCTTTTCTCAGTAATTTGAAAAATATTTGAAGAGAAAATATATGACTAAAATGTAATAACATATTTTATAGTAAGCAATAAAATATTCATTATTTGAATGTTGGTGATTATCTTAAAGAAAATTCTCAGAATGAAAAGTGTATTTGGTAGTTGAACTTACCCTTACTTTTTTAATCTTCCTCAGTGAGCCTTTAATATATTATTTGAACATTATAATTTTCACACAATTACACAGTCACTGTTGTGTACGTTTACAATGTTAGAGTTGAGAATGATTTGGATTTTCATGGTTACGGACTCATAGACGGTAGTCAAAACATAACAATAATTTAATAAATTGAAAAATGAGGCTTAAATATGTCACTTTTTTGGTCTCGAGTTTTACAATTCCACATAGGATTGATGAAGACTCACGTTATAACGATTGATGAAGACTCACGATTTAAATATGTCACTTTGATGAAGACTCACGTTATAACGGTAGACAGTAAATGAGTATTGGTGATATCCACATAGGATTTTAACACTCTCTATGGAGTGATTTGAGAAGGATGACACAGGAGACATGTAGGATTGGAGATAGTGATATGATGAGAAGTGGTAACAGGAGATGTTATTAGTGTTTAGGTAATACGAGGGAGGACATAAATCGATCGAATGAAATGAAGAGAGTGGAGACAGAGGAAGATGTGTTATGGGTAATACTGGGATGAGATGATAGTTAAAGGAAGGTGGTCAAATGGGTAAATTAATGTTTGTGTTTTGGTGAAGATGAGATATAGATATATAATATAAATAGCAGGTGTGGTTGAGATATGGTCATAGAGCTATATGAAACGAGAAGATAATATGGATCCATGTAATGAATATGTTAGAGATGAATGAATATAAGACAATAGACTAACCCTAGATCCCTGGTGTATCGGGATCAAGGTGATTTACTGATCCAAGGAAGCATCTCTTCTTCTCTGATTGATCTTCTCCAAACACTTTTGGCAGCACCAAATGCTTTATGGGTCTTCAGAATACTTAATCTATTTCAATCAGCCTCTCTAAGAGCGAGTGACTTTGAAGATGTTTCATAAAAATATTAGGGGCGTTTTCTAGATAGAATATAAATATTTATGGAGAGAGAAGATAAAGACAAATATGCCTTCACAATTTCAGACATATCGGCTTTGTAAATCATGAGATATCAATCCTAAAGTTGATTATTCTCAGTCGTTGATTTAATCTGAATATTCGTCTCTCATCATTTCTGTCGCTGGTATCACATCAGGTCTAGTGTTGTTATGGAGTGTTAGCCATTTATTGACAAGGCTTTGTAATTTTCATCATCAATTCAGGCCTCACAATGTACCATGTATTCCTGCAAGCATAAAATCATAACGGACGTAAAAGTACATAATTATATATGTTAGATATATGTATGCCACCTGGCAACATGGGTGCACCCTATCCCTACATTCTGAACTCCAACCAATATTATTGAGGCACATCGATATTCATGGTGCCTTGATTCTCATGACACAAGGGGATGATGCCACGCTAGTAGACCTATCTAACGACAATAATCAGAAAATATGATATTGATTCTCCCTCCGTCAGTCCACCCAATCACATTGATTTCAAAAAGAATCACACCTTTTTTATTAGGCTACATCTTCCTGCACATTCAAATAAAAGTAAAAGTTTATGTAAATGATTTGGACATCATGGAATTGTTTTAATGCTTAACTGACAATAATTATCGCCAAAATGGACTATTGGTGACCATTTAACAAATTCGATGGCCACGTGTGACACCTAAAAATATTTACTCAGAAACCCTTATTAAATCATACAAAATAGAATATAGATAAGTAAACCAAAAACAAATATGTTTTCCGACCTAGATAAATTATATCTTTATGAATTTAATATAGAAAAATTTTGAAAAATAAGACTCTGACTCAAAAGATATTATCCTTTTGAATTTTAAATTCTTAAAAATACCTGAACCTTTAAAAGTTTCAAAACACAATTAAAATTTTAAATTTATTGAATTAGGATTTGAGCAAACAGGTAAAAACATTCTAATGTAAATAAACATGTAGGATTTTTTGGTTTCAATGCCAAAGGACTATTTCACAACCATTAAAAAAATCATCCTGATTGAAATAAGGCACAGTATCATTCAAGGATTTATATAAATTTATTCAGTGAAATAGTTTCCCCCTGAGTAACTACTATTTGTGTTCAATGTCTTCACACAAGTGACTACAAGTTTTTTATTGATGAAATAATACATCATTATTCTTATTAGAAAGAAGTGAGTAAGGGTGGAATTCACACAGAAAAAAATGAAAAATTTGGGAGCCTAATTTATTATTATCTCTGGAGGAATCTTGCATACTTAATAATAAAGTATAACTTAATAAAAACTAATTTTTGGAATGTGAGTAATTTAATACATGAAATTCCAAATAGTTCAAGGTATGTGAGAAAACAATTTTAGGAATTTATGGGATTTTCTCACAAAAACAATTAGTTAGAATAAAATTACCAAGTCTTGCACTTCAAAAGCACCAGGCAATGAGGAGATATGGTGATCTGAGTGGAATAGAGTGCTTTTACCATGACAGAATGCTGCGGGGATTGTAGCATTCACAGTTGGGACATGGAGCAGGGTGAGTGACACGAGCTTTTAAGGGCTGGTAACTACAGATAATGAGGCAGGTATGCACTAGAGAAAGGCACACTTGATGAAGGCGTCTAGGATGATTATAGTCCAGGCTTTTCTTAAAATCATAACCTGGAAAAAGGATATAAAAAATAAGTTTGAAAATGATCAAAGATTCCGGAAACCTCATTTTCACATTTCAATGGCCCAAGTGATTTGAATATGAATCTCTCCACTCCTGGTAAAACTTCCAAAGATGCATCTCTCATACTTGATGGTCTATTATTAAATCAAAGAACAACGATACACACGTATCTTAAAAACTTAAACGGTAATATATGTTCAAAATGCATGAAATACAGTTTCTTGGGGATGTGCTCAATTGAAAATGGACTTGGTGCATTTATTATTGAAAAGGGTTGATATACTCTAGAGGATATCACCCTCAAATTAGATAAGGCATTTATTATGGAAAAGGGCTGGCGTTCATTGATGTAATGAGTAATAACATAATCCGGTGAATAACTGATTATAAGCATTGACCATGAGTAATAATTTTTGTGGCCAAGAATTTGGCAGGACCAAAGACTATGCACAATCCAAAGGAATACAATCATCACAGCTGGTAGTGTCAAATAAATAGAAAAACAATTATTTAATGAAATGAAAATTTTAAAATATTGAAATTAATAGTAACATGAACATGTCATTTGTAAATAGAAAGTAAACAACTCACAGTAGTCACTGTAAATCCTAAGATTGCCCAACTAAGACCTCATTAGGTTGTTCATTCAAATTCAAAGAAAAAAAGACATGTACGTGAAGTCTTAAAATTATGTCAACTCAATGTTTAGTAGGAATAATACTTAAGACAATTTATAAACTAGCCTTTTGAGGAATGTGTCAATGCCCCTTTTAGTCAAGTAAATTTTGGTGGTCATGAGAAGTGAATATAGTTCTTGGTGGTCAGGAAATTGTCAATCATAAGCATGAGTTATTAGTTGCATCTCTGCATTAAATTACAAAACTTAGGTGTTAATTTGTTTTAACATTTTAGCCCTAATGCATCATTTCAAGCTGTTTAGCTTTACACTATGAAACTTACCAATTTTGCTTATTTGAAACCAAATGGTGAATTTCTGACATCGTCCGGAGTTCATGTGGGTTTGAGGATTTAGGTGCAGTTGTAGGAGGGCATGGACGCAAGTTCTAATCAATAAGACTAAAAAAATGGACCCTTCATCCTTTTAGTGAACCTCCAATGGAGAATATAAGTGACTATTCTTGATGGTGCACATGATCACGACCCATCATCCGATGTGATTCCACCACCATAGGAGCAAATGATCCGTGTCATGACACATCATCATCGTCAACCTCAGACTCAAGATCCAAATTTCCTTTAGTATTAGGATTTGATTTATGAACTCTCTTTGAAATTTTTAGTCATTTCTCTCTCCCCAAGGGCTAATAAATATTCCCCTCCTGTAATGGATAACTGATAACACCCCAAATTTGGTATTTAATTCAAGTAATTAACCCAATTGGATGCTTTTGAAGAGTTTAAAAAAGGGTTGTTATCATATATTCACATGTAATTAATGTTTTCAAGTAATTTCTGATTTTTCCCTAAATTTCTGTTAACTTTATGAATTTTATGGAATTTATTTAAGCTTGGAATAATTCTGTTTATATGAAAATGGCAGGTTTAAAACTTAATTTTGATGTTAATTAATGTGGGGACGAATTACTGAATTTTTTCGAATTTTCTGAAATTTTATTGGAGTTTTTGGGAATTTATTCGAGGAAGAAATTAATTTCTAACTAGGAAAAAGATATACTTATGTAGTTTTTAAGCAATTTCTATAGTGAAAAGTGGTTTTCTTTAATATTTGTTGCAATGATACCCCTAAAACAGCTCTCGGTTGTGATTGTATGCCATTAAAATAGTTACAATGTTTTATTGAAATTGATCAGGATTTTTTCATGGTTTTTTAGGAAAAATGGAGAGAGAAAGCGAAAAAGACATACTCATAAATAGTTTTTGGGCGGCGTCAGTTTGGGCGCCCATATTTAATCAGGAACTCTTATGCAAAATTCCAGAAAATTCTCTTTCTGACTGGTAAGTTCAATCCTGTGATGTGCATTAAAAGCACACGCACCGGAAAATATGTGGCATTCTCTCATGGGCTGTCTGAAATACAAACGCACCAGTATGTGTATAGTGCTATGTACACTGTTTATTTTTCTATTTTTTATTATTCTTGCAGGGGGTACATGACACTAGGATAATGAACCCGTCATTTTAAGTTCAAATGGATAGGCCAATCAGAGAATGACACGACATGGCGTGTAAAAAATTCAAATTAAATAAATGAAAATTGATCCAACGAATTAGATTCGTCGATTTGCATTTATTTATAACTTTTGATCTTGAAGTCCGATTGAGGTGATGTTTTACAGATTTGCTCATCTTGACTTTCTCTTTTTATTTGTGTGGTTGGAGCATTCAGATCAAGCCTACATTGATGGATAAAAATTAATTATTAACTGGGGGTAAAATGATAGTTTTTACCATGTAACCTAAGTATAAACGCCGAATTTTGAGAGGAGGAGATCATTCTGGAGGTTGTTCTTTCATAACTGCAAGAGAGAGAGGAGCTTCATCCTGGATCAGCCCTGTTTTGTACTTTTTTCTTCATTGTATTTGAATTTTTAGTGTAATTTGGATGATTTGGTGGCGAATTTCTTCATCATTCTTGTCATTCTTGGTCTGAACTTCTAAATCGCTAGGCTTGAGTGAAATGTACAAGCCCTTACTGGGATTGAGGGGAGGGATTATAAGATTTACCTTGCTATTCCAAGTGCACCATAAAAAAGTTACAAAAAGAAGGTTTAATTTCTAGGAGATATTAAATTTCCCTTTATGATCTAATAGTTCGTACTTTTTGAATTACCAAATCCCCAAAACCAACAAAAACCAAATCATATTGCATTCTAAATCCCTCTACTTGACTGCTTTGATCCTTTTTAATTGGATCAAAGAATTCAATTTACAGCTCCCTATTTCTTCTACTCTTCCTATCTCTTCTACCTGCCTTGCTAAGTTCTTCCTCTAATTAGGGTAATTTGGTCTCCAGGGAAAATTAAATTAACTCCAATTAGGGTCAAATTATTCAAGTAGACCATCAATTTAAGTACCTTACTAGCTTCCCTTGGACGATACCTCTACTTATCATTATACATCTTAAGTGAAGGTTTTATAAGTTTTATTGTATAAGCTAAAATTAACAACGACAAGGGATTATTAAATTGCAAAATTCACCCATATTTTTGGTGTATCAATAATTGGGGATATTTTTGGAATTGAAATATTCTCCTTAATAATTGCACGGGTCTCCTCTCTACTATTGTCACCGCACTGTCCATCCCACACCATGTTCTGACTGTCGAGCACCATCCAATGCCTACGCATGTGCCAAACCTCCACGCTGTCTGCATGCGCGGTCACTGTGTGCCGCTGTTTGCCCACGCAGCCATCGCACACCGTCACCCACCAGTGCAGCCACCACTAACCGCCATCTGCCCTGGGATCACCGCATGCTGCCATTTATCCCCGCAGCCATTGCGCGCCATCACCCACCCCTGTCCAGACCTGTCAAAGCTCTCTGCCATCCACTCGTCATCTGCTCATGCTATCAAATGCCTTCACAACTTCCCACATCGCCCTATTGTACTACACATGTGTTAAAGGTCCACTCTTCCTTCTTTGGTGACTTGCACTATTTTATCCACTGTTTTCTCATGTGTTTTTTCAACGCCTTCAGATTTTGTATATAGATTAATGGAATAGGTTTCCGTCTTCTCATAGTCGATCATCTAGAGTATTGGATTTGGAGCTTTGTTTTCACCGCCATGGTTGGAAGATAGTCCTCCCATCCTCGACATAGGAAAGGGGCTACACCATCATCATTTTCTCCAGATTTAAATGTTCAAAATAAATCGTGTTGAATTGTGGTCTGTTTTATCTTTTCTTAGTTGACTTTAGTTTTCTCTACCTGCATTACTCCTAGCCATCTTGCATCAGTTCTTCTTCTTGTTTCAGAGCTTTTTGTTTCCCTCTTAGCTTTAGGCTACCGGAAGGAAACATAAGGTATCAGGATCAAAGCTTTGCATTGTTTTTTGTCTAAGTTTCTTTGGAAGGCAAGATTTAGTAGAGGATCATGATCATAATGAGTATAGTAAAACAGGTTTGTGCAATGACTTGGGTATGGCTCTCTCTATATTCTCCTCCATTATTGGTTTGGAAGCTATTGCATTCTTTTTTAGATTTGACTTTATCATCATTACCAAATTCATCCACCTTTGATTTATCTTAGCTTATCACCATTACTGCGTTGCTTCTATTTTTTTTATGCAATAACATGTATTTAAGTAAACATAAAATGCATCAAAATATGTATATCTATGAGCGTATTAGTGTTATGTCCATATTATTTTGATCATCCTATCATCCAAATTTTTTCCGTCTCTTATCTAACTCATCTTCTGCAATCATATATATATATATATATATATACATATCCTTCTCTCATGATCCGGAAATCTCTAACCTTTGCACCTAGAATTCCTTAGGTTCAACTCTTACTCAGCCATATTATATGTGAGGTGATGACAAATAATTATTTATACATAAATTTAAAAGATATCACATATATATGACAAAGTTGAATTCATCGAATGTGTTGTTCCTGTAAACCAAGGTGTCATTGAGTTTAGCAACTTGCTAGTATTAGAAGTTTTCAATCGTAGTTTTAATCTTATGATTTTATGCCCATAAAGAAATGTGATGATCCTTCATGAATAAAGGTAGGTCTGGACAGCCAAATATCGTAAACTTATAAGCAGAGAGAGGACCATCCAATAATAAAAGTTACGGACAAATTGAAGATATGGATACCAAAATGACTCAAAGGAACATGATTGGGGATTGAGGTCAAAATTAAGGAATATGAAAAACATAAGTTTGAGAGATGAAGCTACCCATGAATACTATATAATTTTTAAATGAAGTTACAAATTCCTGTTTAGACTATACTTTTGAAAAAGATGTAGTTTGAAATGCTTTTTTAAAAAGGTATTTAAATGTAGACCACAAATCAGATAAATGAAGATAAAATATGTCTTTTACTAAGAAAAGTATGTAAAAGCTACCCTTGTCTAAAAAAGGTTTACCTAACAGTATAGTAATTGGAAAGGGGTTAGAACTTATTGTTTAAAATCAGAATTATTAATCATGTTTCATTTCCGAGTTGAAGTTTTAAGATAGAAAGTTAAATATTCAAAGAGAAGAGTTGAAACTATAACCAAGTTAAGTATTTTTAGTATTCAGTTTTAGGAATAGTAATAAAACATCTTAATGATTTAGAATTTTATCTTTTTATTCAGAAATTAAAGAATTAATTAGGAGAGTGGAATTAATTTTTTTAGTTTCCAAAATGTTATAAAATTCTCATAGCTTGCAATGTTAATTTCTGTTTTAAAATGCAGTATGGTCAGTAAGAGGAGTAATACTAAACAAAGGTGGTCAGCAAAGAATTTGCAGTTTTGTCTTTCATATAAGCGAGACACAGATATTAAGAGAAGCAGATTATTTTATTCTGTGTTTTCTGTCGATAAAGCTGTTTTTCAGTGTACTCAAATGACTTCTGCAACAGAAAAAGCTCATACTCATTTGATGAAAAAATGGACCTGAATGTCAGAACACGACTCTCACGTCAGAAATTTTTGTTGGTATAGATTTTGGTGAAGTAGATAAAATTATTTATAGTGCTATCACTTCCCAAATTTGACTTTCCGGATCACCACAAGCTTTCTAATTCGTAAAGGTTTGATACAATCGTGAGGGTAACAAAAGGCTTGTAAAAATGGTAAATTACTGAATGCAATGACTTTACTAATGCACCAATGATAACCCAAAACTATTTAAAAAGCGTGATTTTATACTTCCTTTTACCCACTTATTGTTAGATTTTCACTTACATTATTCATCATTTTAGGATAACATTAGAAATTTTATGATTTATTTTAGTAGATTCTATTTTTTGTATTTTGCTTAGTTCTATTTATTTTACCAAGTCCTTAGACTCAAGTAGACTTTTATCATGTTCGTGGAGTTTTATTTGAAATACAGGATACAAATGGGAGAAAAAGAGAAACCAAGGCCATCTACAAGATAATAAATAGACCTCTCCCAAGGCCCATTTAAACATCATTAAAAACTGGCCAAACTTGGGGAAAGAATTATGGAACTAACCCAAATTTTGAATTTAAAAGGTTTATATTCAAATATTTGAAGAGGAACGTATGATGTACCACGACTGCCGGGATCGGTTAGCTTGTGTTACACCACAAGGGAATGGAGGTGAGTGATGTATGTTACGTAACTGGATGAATGCAAAATCATTAAAATCAATGAGAAATACTTGATCATTGTTTAATAGTTCGACAACCAGTTAAAGATTCAGAGAGGACTAGACCACATTCAGACTCCCAATGAACCAAATCAGATCAACTAGATGACCTACGAGGTGAGGGACAATCAAGTGTCCAGCGACATCCACGACCTCCGGGGCTAATGATCCTAGTTGTTATCACAATGAACTCTCCATCTCACGACAAAGGTGGCTATGCTAAAATTGTGTAACTCACTAGCAGAGGAACAATTCAATACGACACTATAACAATTAATACTACTGCAATGAAGACGGGGGTAAGTCAATTTAACCTTATGGGTTGAAACCTGAATGTCCATGGGAAGGGTCTAGTTGTTGAGGGGCTATATGTTGATGAGACTGCAAGTAGATGGTAGTGATGCAGGCGAGACTGGTGCGTAAGTCAAAGGTTGCACTGGTAAAACAAACTCGAGACCAAATGCACGACCTTAATGGCAGAAGCAATAGCACGTTGCGAGTCTAACCGCACAACTGCGGAATGCAGGCGCTGGGCTTGCGGAGCGTCACACGGAGAATGGTGTGAATGTGGACACTATTCAGAAGGATTGGTGGTGAGGTAGGTGAAGCACGAGCGAGCGTGGGCAGGCACATTGAGCATTGTGTGCAGATGGAGACACTTGCACACACGGTGTTGACAAGAAGTTTGCGTGGGCAAATAAGCATAAATTGGGTAAGAAAATTCAGTTAATTGTTAGAATTAGGCTTATGCATTAAACTTTGTGCTACTTACCCTTAATCACAATTATCAAATATACGATGAGAAAGGGGTCAAACCACAGGGTGGCACTTCTCAAGAATGTTTTTCCTATTTGTTTATGAATTAATTCAAGAATAAATTAATTTTGTACTTAATGAGCCCTAGTTATGTTTAAATTTGTTTTGTAATTGGTAAAAAATATTTGGAATCCTTTATTGATATTTGTATATTTTGTCTGAACACTTTAGAGATGATGATTTCTATTCCTATGTCAAAGTAATTCGGATTACTAAGATGCAAGGCAATGTGATTTATCAAGAGAACTTTTATGTATTTAAATTAGGAATTAATAAGCAAAGAAATTGATTGGGAAATTGGAATTGAAGATGGACTAAAGTTTTAGCAAAAGTTTGGATTTAGGTGCTGTAAATGTGGAGTTGAGGTTTCCAACAATCAATTTTATGACTTGGAGAGAGAAAGTGGGAAAATTTGGGGAAAACTAGTTGTAGGTGAAATTTGAGTGTGATCCATGGATCTAAGATGCTAGATGAGATGAGAAACAGTGTAGAACTAGGAATTCCAATTCAGATATTGAATCAAAACAAAATTGCAATGTTAAACACCATTAAATTCACTTCCAAGGGCATGTACATTTAGCCCATGGCTTGGCGTTTTGAAATCATTCAAGAAGATGTTCAAATAGGAAAGAAGAATTTTGCCATTTTGATCCTTGAAGCAATATCTATCGACTTCAGAAGCCAATCCTATGTCATTCTTGGTTAATCTAGTTGGGGGAGAGCTCCCTAGGTGGTTTCGCCCTTCTTCCCGACCTCTATTAATAATCCAAACACATGGATCGTTGAGGGTGAAAAGACAAACCTACCCTCAAATTTTGGGCACGATCGGAGAGTTAGATCTCAAGATATCGTCATTTTATTAGTGGTTAATCTCAACCCTTGGATCGGATTTATCTCTCCACGCGGGTACCAGCCACGTGAAAATGTTATATTCTTATTTTCCAGGGCGCCCTTCTCATTTTCTTCGCTATTAGGTCTTATGCAGCCACGTCTCTGCGCACGGAAAACAACACAATCAACACAATTGCATTCATTGCACAAAAAAAGGGCAGAGAGAGGAATCCTTCTGATGTAACACATTATGACCAGGATCGATCGGCATGTGTTACAACACAACAGGACAAGCTCGTGCAAATATGTGTGATATCAATGAGATGCAATTGTGAATTCAATGAAAGAGTATGCAGCAGTACTGATTAATTCAGATGGTCAATTAAGTTGACGGAGTTTGATTGGTCACAATCAGACTCCTCAACGTCCCTATGGACCAATTAGACGTCTACGTGATGAAGGGTAATATTATTACCCGATGGCGTCCAATCCTCTTCGGTGAGGACTAGTCGTACCGCAAGGAATTTATCCTAACTCTCACAAGAGAAGATGGCTACGTTCTATCACATTGAAATTGATATGTCAGAGGCTATTGGAACACAAATTCAACAGTAATGAAAGAAATAATGCAACTGCGAACAAAGGGGAAACGATGGAACCTGAAAGTTATGTCAGAGTTGCAGAATCAATGACAGCAAGGCTGATGCGGCGATATGATTAGGAACTGTCGGCAGTTGCAGAGAGGGGGCAGATGATCAGCACAATCAAGCGGGATGCAGCTGATAATATGGAGCGATTTTTGGCTAGGGGAATGGTTTACTATGCCAGCGAGGTACGCGGGCACCGCTAGATATGTGCGCGTGGGCGCACACGAGCCCGGGTCTAGATGGTCGTGCTTGCGCGCAAGAGCTGGCCTCACGCATGTGAGGAGAACGCCTGGAGTTTTAGGGGTGAGGCACGCTCCTGGAGGAGGGCAAAAGCCAAACAGCCGCGGTAGAATTGTGGCGTCGGTGATCGTCGCGATGACGGCGCCGGCCGTGACAAGCAATAGCATTTATGTGGGCTCTGTAGGGCGGAGGGTGCGTGTGGCACGGAAGGGGACGCGATTGTGCACAGATTTCTTGACATTTGTCAACGCAAGAATTCCTGGCAATGGTCTATGTGCAGGGTATTAGAATCCGGTGATGCTCATGGAATGTGGTTGATGATGACTCTCAAATATGTCATCAAATAATTAAACTTTTTAGCTTTCATTCATCAAAATTATAATGTTAATTCATGCTAATATCATGCATATGCATCATTTTATGAAATTACTAACCCCACTTGATCCTTTGAATCAAGTGGAATATATTTAACATTTTATGGTTAGTAAACATTCAGAGACAGGTTAAGAAGATCAAGGAAAGAGACGAGGATCAAGAGGAGCGGGCGAAAATTCAAAGACGCAAAAATTACAAAAATGCCCCTGGGCATGACTTAAGAGAAACCTATAAATACCCTCTTGAGAGTTGATTTTAGGCTGTCCAGAATTTCTCTCAAGGAAGCTAGGGCTTGGAGAGAAAGGATTTCTGCAGACCCTCCAAGGCTGATGAGCATTGGAGCTGGGAGAGAAGCAAGCTGAGGAGTAGCTGGAGCACGATGATCGTCGCCTTACCCGGAAGGAGTGACACGAGGAGGCGTGAGCGTTTCAGTTTCAGTACAATCTTCTTCTCCCTTTTAAGACAATCAGAGTTGGGTTGAAGATCACAAGCTGTCTTCAGCATTTCCAATTTCTGTTGTTCCTTTGGTTACGCTTGATTTCAAATTTCATAGTTGATTGAATCGTTTCCCATTCCGTTCTAGCAAAAATTCCATTGTTCTCGCATCAGATCGTGAAATCCATCCCTGTAGAACTTCCAAACTGCTAGCAACCCAGGCAACAGCCTAGGTTGCCAGCAATCCAAGCCGTGGGGAACAACGCCGCACGCAGCAGCGCTGCGTGCCGCAAACTCACCCGCGCGCGGCAGCGCCGCGAGCAGGCTCGCCTGCGCAGGCGCTCGCGCGTGCACAAACACCCGCTGGGTGTTTGTGAAATTGCCCCAAAGGGCAAAGGCAAATCCTCGAAGGAAAGCCTCATCAAGATTTGCTGCACCGAGTCTTTTAAAGAAAGCTCTGTCGTTTGTACCGAAGATCGTTTACCAGAGTTTTTACTTGAGTATTGAGATCCAAAAGAACTGATTTGATAGAAAGAATTCTTCTGCTGTTTTTTTTTTGCCGTCTCCCTGTGGATCGACCCTCACTCACCCTAAGCTGTGAGGTTATAAATTTCGTTGTATAAGCTCAATCCTCACACGTATTAACTGCTAAACAACCAGTAAAAAACACCCCAAAAATTGAGTTTATCAGTTGACGAGGGCGTGTGCAGCAAGAGAGGAGCGACGACGCGTCACAATTCGTGGCATCAGCAGTATCGGGGCGATAATGCTGGTGACGCTGGCCAGATGACACCTTCGATAACAGCGGGCTGGTGGTGATGGAAAATGATGAATGTGGACCTGATGGTATAGACCAAGAATGGAGTTCTTGGAGCGTAACAGGATCAAGAACGGTTTTCTTGATCAAGGGATGAATGTGACGAACAACTATCAGGTGCGTCGATGGCGGTTCCTCCACGGATAATCAGTGACATGGACTGATGAAGCGGTCGACAAAACCCAGAATCTACTCTAGGGAAATGTTAAAGAAATCTCCGAAGTGGAGATGCGGGAGCCAAAATGAAGAAAACACTCAACTTCAATTCAAGTCCAATTGCCTCCTTGGGCATGCCTTCCGTTATATAGGGTAGGGGGCATGCCTAATTGGGCCGAAACAGGAAGGAACCGTCTCGTGATGAGCGCGCTTCTCTTAAATAAAAGTTTAATGAAAATGAAACATTGGACAATGGCGAAATTCGAAAGGCCTGTCCACACTTGAAAAGAAGTTACAATCATGAAAATGCAAAAAGAAATAAACAATCCGATTACCTGTCATTAGGCCGTGTACTTTAATGTTGGGTCGTGGACATCGTCTCGGACTGGTCGAGGTGGCTGATGGTGTGCTTTGACGTCGTTGAGGAGATGGTCCGCCATCACCTTCTCCTCGATTAACCCACGTGAGGTAAGCATATTGTTTGCGATGATTGGATAGTTCTGGCATCGTGAATTGCAGTACCATAATTATCCTACAGCAAATGATTAGGGCATCCAATCATTTGCCCCATTTTTTTTGGGCAGGATGACTTGGAATCCTCTAAAATTCCCTAAAATAATTGTTAAATGTAAAAGATATCATCAAAATATATTATTTTCACTCTAAAAGTATTTTTGTGGCTCAATATTGGCCACAAAATAATAAACAAATTAGTAAAGGTGTTAACAACCTCAAGCCAACTATTCTCTGCCGGGAAAAAAATAAATCCTCAATGAAATAAGAACAAAATATCATGTAAAAATACCAAAAAATTAAAAGCAATCATGAAACAATAGTGCGAGCTATTTATGTCCATTTAATTTTGATAACATGCAAATATGACCAATAGAACACATATATGTATGTAATATTCATCAATTTTATATTATAATTGGAATTTATCATGGACGATGGCGTGTAGTGCGTGGAGGCATGTTGGGCGCGCGGTGATTGGGTGCTGGGGCGTGGGGTTGTGCTGAGTGCCAGCGGCGTTAGGAATACCGGCATGCTGGCGCGTGCAGCGATGATCATGTGAAGCACTTGTGGGTGTTTGTGCGCATGCTAGGAGCACGCAACTGGCAGGTGAGAGGCCGGGTGAACGGTGACGTGCAGGCATAATGGTAGGCAGAACGGCAACGGTTGGGCATTGGGCAGTGCTCAAACATGTGGTGAGCGTGGCTCAAACAAGAATGCTCATGGTGACATTATCCTGCCCGTAAGAAGGGTTAGAGAACCCTAAGGAGACGCGTTCTTGAAATTCTACTTAAAGAAAACTTCAACAACTGGCTATGGGTCCAAGAAGTAGATAATAATGGTGAGGTCATGCATCCTCGGAGGTGTGGCTCGTCGAGGTGAAGCTGGAGACGCGGCGATGTGTGACTCCCACAATCTACTTATAGAAGAATATAGTAATGAAAACTCCAAAAGGGAGGAAGCGGGAGCCCAAATGTGAAAATACTTTCAACTTCAAATGAACTCCAAACAGTTTCCCCTACCTCCCTTACTATATCGAGGCAGGGGAAACCATCTCATGACAAGACATTTCTCCTAAACGTACAACAATACATGGAAAAGTAAAATAACAAATGATAAGGGTCAAACATGATGGCCCATGGAAAAATTCAGAAAATTAAATTACATTAAAATAAAATCAACCATTACGACCTGTTGTTGGGCCGTGTACTTGAATTTTGGGTTGAGGGCATCAGCTCAAGCTTCGCGATGAGGTTGTTCACGACCCATTGTCCGCCTGGTGGGATAGTCCCTTATCAACGTATATCTAGGCTGAAATTCAAGTAATCATAGCCCAACAAACCCTTGGAATGAAATCTAGTGGCTAGGAGAGTTAGGACACTTCTATTTCAATTCTTCTCGCTCTTTCGATTCCATCTTAGATTTCTGCTCCAATTTAATGGCAACGAGGACTAGTATGTCAAATTTCTCTAATTCATTCTTGTAATACAACTGTGTGGGAGAGAATGAGATTTAATGTGTGACCAGTATTCATAGAGAATAAACATCCCTTGGCCCCTCAGGAAAGTGATAACAAGGTTTATGTGTTCTCTTGAATGTTTGATTGGAATTTTTAGAGGATTGTATAGACTTTAATATTTCCAATGCATCAAATGGCACTAAAAAATATCTTATGAAATTTTATGAATGGGCCTAGGGAGAGGTCTTCGTATGTATTAGCCTCTTCTTATTATCCACCACCATAGTTGCCTAATTTATCTGCTCGGTGGGGCACCATCACCCAAATATTGTGTGTTGCTAGTGTAGCTGGCTGTAGATTTATCCACAGGAAAGGCCACTAAGGATTCTAATTTTACGTAGAAAATTTTCTTGGCCTAATTTTTTTCAAAATTTTCCTTTATTTAAAATAAATTATACGAACTTGTCAAAAAAAATATTATTAAGTTCCTTTATTCAAAACAGGTCTGAGTAGTTTTAATTCCTTTTATTGATTTTTCTCTTTGAACATAATTCAATGTCTTGAAAATATAAAACCACTTAAAAAATTATTTTAAAATAATCTTGAATAGCAATTTACCATCTCATTGTATGCTCCTTGTTGATTCAACCCTAACTATGCCTGTACTGAGTAATGAAAATTATATAAATACTGTGTTATAGAATTGAATTTTGAAAGGACATATTAACTAAAATTCCAGTTTATCAACCATGCCCTCAAAACATTATGTGTGTATGTGATTGGAGATGTTGAATCCATGAAGTAATGATTTTTACATTAATTCCATCTGTTGAGACATAACAAGAACTATATAAAATAAATAGCATCATGATATGGTTTATTACAAAAGATCAATTAAACAAGTAAAGATAGATGTTGAAGTGTGAGTGTGTAATGAAGACAAAAAGAAGGGAAACTACTTAAATAATTTGGGAAAAAAATCTATCTATGCTTAGTCTATGTTCATGATTATAAAATAAGTGGATTCTGAAAAAAAAGCTCAGCATAACATGACATCCAGAATGTTAATATATGAAATGCTTGCATGTCTCATAGGAAAGGAATAACTTCCTTTTATTAATTAATCTAAGTAATATTCAATAATATAATTTATAATTTTAAAACACGTGTCGTTGCTTTAAGTGATAAAAATTAATATTTACTTCACAAAAATATTTGTCACTTGAATCTTGACAATTATTTTACTGGAAATATGCAGAATGCCAAGTAGATTTATACTTAAACCCCTTATAATAGTTTTAATCCTGATCAATAAAATGGAGACATCAACATTATTATGTCAGGATACCAAATAATAGTAGATAATAGTTTATTTTTTATCAGACAAATATGGTGTCGGTGGCAATCAACTCCAGGGTCATTCTTGTAGTCCACCTTCTAAGGTCTTGGAAGAACCATTAGTTCATAAATGTTAGGTTTCAGTGTTTTAAAAACAAGTGATGTGTTGGGCATAAATATTCAAGTATACTCACAGACCCAAGTCATCCATGCCCACATCAAGAAAAAATGACATATAAGTCAATACCTTGGTAGGTTATTAATTAGGTCTTTGATGCTAGAACTAGTTTTGCACCCATGGAGGCATCACTGCATGTAAGAGAGAAGATGATACCTTGGTCCTCATCAAATGTCATGGCAAGAGCACAGTGATGTAGCCATCACCTCTGCAGATTATCGTGACACTAGCTACTAGTTAAATTTAAACTACTCAGTTAGCATTTATGTTTTCTTTTATTACATTCAACTTCTTGTATTTATATCTCTATCACTATTGACTTAACTATGTCTTATGTCGGTCCCATTCCAGGGATCCTTGCATCTTTTATCATCAACTAGTGTCCAATAGAATGGTTCAATCCCATATCCATATGAATTTAAGTTGCGATTGCCTACCTGTTTTTTTAAGTATAGAGAATATTGGACACATGTATTTTTTGTAGCTCACAAAACAAAAATGGAGGACACATGAAGATTAGTTGTGGATGATTTAGGATTGGCTCAAATAAACCACCAACTGCAATGTCGATTCCCAATATTTAAATATGGGATTTACTAATAATGGCAGTCCCTTTCCTAGATTAAAGGCGGGAGGACTATCTGTTCAGTACAGTAGATGAAGTCCAAGATTCAAAGATCAGAAGGTCTCAAGCCTTTAGCATATGATGTGATGTAACACGATGGGGCCGGGATTGAATGGCTCGTGTTACACCACAAGGAGAGGAAGAAAATCAGAGATGCACATGCAGATGGATGATGCAAGTGTAGTAAAAATCAATGACAATATATGATGGAAACCACAGACCTAGGGTGAAAGACAAGATAAACAACACGATGGGTCTAGGGTAGCACACAAGCTTTCAATGACCCAAGGGACCAGCTTGAAGGTCAACAGGGTGGAGGACAATCACTGTCCAGGAGCGTCCACGACCATTGTTGAGAGCAACACGAATCCGACACCACGAACAAAATTCCTTACCTCTCAATTCGGTGGCTAAACCTATAACTCAAAATTTTCATAGCAGAGGAGCAAGGGAGGACGGCATTGAAGAAGGTAATAATCATGGAATGTAAGCGGAAGAGGGGTGTGAACTGCGGCCTGGGCCTAGTTGTTATGGCATTCTGAGATTTGTCCAAAGGGAAGTCAACGAGGGGGGATGGGTCGGGCAACCATGCACGCAAGCCTAGGCAAGCGTTAGTGACCTGACTAGCATGATGCCGAGTCAAATCAGCAGGCTGGGTGACCATCACTGATGAGGGTCCTGAATGGGGTTGGGTGATCGGCCAGGTGGCTTGAGCGACCACTAGAAGCCGAACAGACAACCCCTCAAGGTCATCAATCGACAACATGACAGTTTGGGAGTCACTGAGAGAAATGAGAAATGAGACGGGTGGGTTTGACAGTTTGGGACCACTAGAAGACCAACCGAAATGAGAGAAATCAGGCAGACACAGTGGTCATTGGGCGTGGTGGGCAGTCAACACAAGCGTTCGTGGCATTGGTAGTGGCCGGCAGGTCGCCATTATCAGTCGGCTCTGCAAGGCTACGCTCGAATGGTGCCACCATCACTACACGAGTACGACATTGGGCACGCACGAGCAAGAGGCTGACAGCTTGCGGGTGGCACGTATGAACCAACAACTAGGCAGAAACATGCACTGCGAGGGGCTCAGCAACCATGGCTGGGGGCGTGCAAGGCAATTGGTGCGCTGGATGGGCGATTGGGGTGGTAGTGGGCGCGATTAGTGGCTGATTGGGTGCGCGGGCTTGAGCACCGAAGAATTGGTTGCGGCTGTTGTCTAGTGGCAGACATCCAGTTCAAAACATTTATAAGCGTCGCAACAGCGACTAGTGGAGGGCGATGTTGGCAGTGACATTGCACCAGTGATGCCAATAGCTTGGGATGTCACGGTGGCGATGTTTGGGTGTGGTAGCAGCAGAAGCATTAATGGGCACCAATGACACGGTAAGACGAATGATATGGATTTCTACCAACGAGCAAGGATATGTAATGACGGCAAGCTGTGATGGCTGTTCTTTTGGCATCAGCAATGGCTTTGAGGGCCGTGAACTTGGCAGTGGTGGGTCATTCAGTTTTGTTCTCCTCAAGTGTATTTTAGAAAGCAACAAGATAGGTCTCTATGGAGGAGAGGATGAAACCCCCAAAGGTAGAAGGAGAGCTCAAATTTCAATTTCTCAAATGGGATTCCGAAGATCTCTATGGGCTTACCTTCCCTTATATAGTGAGGGCGGGTTGCCCTAATTGGCCAAGTTAGGGGAACGTCCAAAGTGAGAAGTACATTCCCGTAATGGCCCAAATCAAACCTAATAGACATGAAAATATGGGGACCCCAAGACACAGGGGCAACCAATAAAATCCATAAAACAATGCGTCGAAAAGAAAACGAACTCTGGAGACTCATCGTCAAACCTAATACTTGAAGCTCGGGTTCTTCGCATTGGCTCAGGCTCCAAGGTATGGCTGCTCATGAACTCGGGCCTGGTCTTCTAGATGGTCATCCATCATGATGGCCCATAATGGCCCATAATGTTTACTAATATATACCTAGGACAGTAGTGAAACACACGAAAACATACTGAAATATTTTAGAGCCTCACTACAGAAGGGAAACAAAGAACCCAATTTTTGGGTGATCGTTGCTAATGACTTGAGCCATTGTTAATCAGATCAAGATTTACAATTGACGAGGTCAAAGTTGACTATTGATCAGGTCATTGTAGACAATTGATTGGTTAAGGTGGACCACTGACCAGAAGTTCTAATTAGACTATTAAGTGGATTGGCTTGACCAGTCACCAAATATAGTACATCATATCTACGTTTTTTGTACCATTGACCAGGCAAGGATGAACTATTGACCGGGTGTTGCATGGATATTATAGAAGGGTAGCTTGTTGTGATGGGTCTTTGCAGCAACACCGGTGGTGTCCCCACCAATTCCCTTGGAATTGATGAACTTGACTCTAATGAGTTCTTTTATGGGAGGTAGAGTAGGGTCACAAAGCTAGGATAGAGTAATGGCTTGCGGGCCTATAGTGGAGGGTGCATGAAATAAATTTTAAGCAGAAGAAGCATAAGATCACAGCAGAATTGGTCTCTAAATATGTGATATAGAGTACCATATTTGAATTTTTTACCCCTGACTTGGTTCTAATGAGGCTTTTTTCAAGGCGTTCAATTAACCAGCCTCTAGTTGCATCCACACAATTGAAAGATTGTTGAGTCTTCTATAGTGTTTACAATTTCTTCTTGAAGATCTTGTGAATCTTCTCATCATCGAGGACTTGTTGAATGAGTGGAGAGCGCAGAGAAAGAAGAAAAATGGTGGACGGCCATCCAGATCTGGCTGACCTAGGGAGCTAAAATGGGTGACCCCTCTTCTTCGTACTCAAGAAGATTTTTTTATAAATACCATTAAAATAAAGTATATCTGCCAAATCCTTTTAGTACATATAGCAATCTAGCCCCGTAAAGTGCTCCAATAAATAACTTAAGTCCTATTAACATTTATTGACCATTCTTCTTACTCAATGCATTCAACATTGATTAATTAATCATGTATTCACAGATCTCAATCGATATTTTCATTTCTAGCCATTGGGTACTGATAATCTCAATTTTAGGGTTAAAATTCCTCGTTGGTGATTGAGATTATTCAATAAAATGTATTTAAACATACTTAAAATACTTAGTTAGTGATGAGTACGGATTGTCTCCACAGGGAACGATGATTAAGGAATTACTTTCTTATACAAGTGATGATGGACAAGAGGATCGACGAAAGCAAGATTTGAAGACGTGAGCTAGTGATATCGATAAAAGATACATAATTATAAGCTAATTTAACTTAAATAAAAGAGTAAGTGATTGTGATGGATATGACGATGAACGACAGTATGAACGAGGATAGTGGTTCGATATGGAGAGGTACGATGGCAAGGATGGAGAGATGAGAAAATGGGGACGTAAGTAAATGAAGTGATAAAGGAAACGTTGATAAAAAAAACTATAACTATGATAACGATGATGTTGGGAGAGAAACAACGTAAGGCGAAGACACTTACCTTAGATCCTTACGTTCCGCCATGATCACTGTGATTTGCGAGTGCCAGTAAGCTCCCCCTCTTCTTTTTTGTCTCTTCCCACACACCCAAGACACCAAGAACACTCTTGATGGATCTCAAATCTCACTCTCTTTCAATCAGCCCACAAAAGTAGGAAGCAAGTTCAAGATGATTTTTACAATATAGATCAGAGGGTATGGATAGAAAGAGGTGGGGAAGATCAAAAGTTATGGCTGTTGGAAGTTGAAGCAATCCTAGCCTTTAATTTCTTCTCTCTCTGAATCAATGTCATCGGTTTGGTGCCTGTTAAGAAGTCAAAGCACTTGGTATTTTAAGGCTTTTCATATTCTGTGGCTTTTTGTATTCCATAGCTTTTTGTGTTCCATGGCTTTTCGCATTCCGTGCTACATGTACATGACAGAACGACAAAAAGAAACAAAGGAAAAATTCTCTTTCTCGATGCTGACATGGCGGCGCATCGGCGTGCCACGTCACCCTATGCCATAAAAGAAACCAAAATACTTAAAATTTCATATTAAATCAAATAAAAGCCCAAAAAATATGTATAAATATATATTTTGACTCTGAAAAATCATATCTTTCCAAATTTAATATCCAAAAATTCCAGAAAGATCATATTCTGTATCAAAAGTTATGTTCTTCTAGAATATACTGTTAGAGAAATCCTAAAAAATACAGAAAATTCAGAAATTTGTTCTAAAAATAGATATAATCATTTTAATCTTTATAACATGCAAATATGAGTAATTTAAGGCATAAAGACACATAAATATAAGGCACTAGAAATGCATGTTATCAGGTACCAAGCTACACCTCATGGTCGACAAAATATGGAGTAATTTTTTATGTTTCTTATGGACCATAGTTTGTCAGCGGTCACCCTACATGTGTAATCCTTCGTTAGTGTGAGAATCCTGCATGATTTAGGTCATGGTTAACATCAAACCCTAATCCTTCATTCATTTAGTACTGATGTATAATGGGGATCATTGGAGAATGTGTTCTCTATAGTCCTCACTACCCGTGACAAGTATTTATATGCATCCTCTTTCTTGAGTCAATCTCCTTCTGCATGACAAATCAATACAAATGGATTAAATAAAAGTTTACTAATGCACCTTTTATTCGCATTTCATGTTAAATCTTAACTTGGAGTATGTGCATTTAGTGAAATATCCTGTTAGAAGTCTCCACATATATTCATCACTTAAATAGTATAAAAATATAGTTTTTTGTACTTAAGTGAACCACTTGGACAATCATCCAAGTGGGCTAAATCTAACCTCTTATTTAGGAGATATTTGGTCCTTTTTCAGGACTAGGAAAATTGCTGCTATGAAAGGAGGAAGGGACTCTTCATAAAACCAAAAGAGAGCTCATTGGGCTAACGGGCCCCCCTCTTAAGAGAAGACCCAAGAAGGAGCTCCAAGAGACCCTTTAAGAGGGTTCAGATCTTCTAGAAGGGGCACTAATGAGCCTACGGGCTTGGCCCAAATATCACCCATCATATTGATCCGTTATCTAAGGCATGCCAATAAATGCTTTTGAGTCCTTTGTAAAAGACATCCTGATTTTTCATTTTGAGTTTTAGTGAAAGGATGAGAAGATTCTTTTCTTGCTCTCTCTCTAGAACTCTGAGAGTTGGTGAGGGCCAATTGGAAGATGAGCTGACAAGGCCTAGGTGGGAGAAAGAAAGCCTTCTCTCTCTACATTGGAGGTGCCAAAGGATCCAAGAAGTTGAAAGTGTCCAGGGCTTGTCAAGGTGGAATGATGGAGCGCGCCAGCCTACTCCATCAGAGACATCATCAAAGCCGCCATCATCATCATCGACAGCCCGCTGGTTTGCATCCAACTCGACCGGCACACCAAAACGACGGTGGAGACACCATAGTTTAATACCCCGGATGAAAGTATGTCTGTGCATTCAAAGGTTTTGATTTTCATCAGCACATGCTCATTTATTCATTGTTTTTATCATGTTCGTATGTTTATTTTTGTCATGTCCATATCCATGTGTCTCATCATGTTTTTGTTTTTTCGCATTTGTGTCGTCGAGTAAGTGTCATGAATCCATGTTTATTCTGTATTAAGGAGGGTCCTATGTATAAGACTCCCCCCCCTCGTGCCGCGTAAGGGCACTTGTGCCCTTACTAAGGGTTCCCCTCAGAACTTGGTCTCACCAGAAGAAGAAGGAGAGGAAGGAGAAGGGAAGAGAAGAGGAAGGGGGGAGAGAAGAAGGAAATAAGAAGCGGATGACGTTATCTTTGGACCGGATCGCCCAAGGTTTCATGTGCCCCCCCCACCAGCACTGAGCCCATGCCCATGAACATTGCCATCAATGCCCTTAACGCACGTTGGCGCATCTGGCTGCTCTTGACGACACCCCCCGACGTGGCTAAGAGTTTCCGTAACAACGTCGGGTCAACGCAGCAACTTGACTCACCAGTGGGTTCAACTCGGCACGCACCCACGTCCGAACTCGCGATACCTGACTTACCCGCTGCTGGTTGGAGTCTCACGAACACTCAATGTCTGTCGTCATTGATGAGGTGACCCATGTGTCTCACGACCGCAGCTCGACGCTGCAGCCGCTCAAGTTACAGCTGACGATTGCAATTTTCCGACTGTTCAAGACGCTGTAGTTGTCTGCTAGTGCCCCAGAGACAAGCCGCCAAGTGCCCCGTTAGCCAGGCCAGTGTAGCCCCTGCAAACGGTCGTTCAAGAACATCTTGTGCTGGTGCCCACGTGTATACTTACTGGTGGTCATCAAAACCCTGTAGTCAAACCCATCCGGTAGCGCTGAACAATCTGCCTACGTGCGACGGGGCCACTGAATTCCTGGCGATGCAACAACGCGCGTGCGAGCAACTTCCACGTCGCATGCCGCGTGCGGGGACACCTCTGTACTGGGCTAAACACTGGAGGTGGTCTCACGATGACCATTACCGCAAAGAAGCTAGAGTGACTCACGTGACTCCGTCGTGTCCAGTCAAGCCGGTGGGCATCTCTGTGATGATCTCTATGGTGACATAGCACCATGCACGTCAATTCTTATTCGAGCAACCGCCAGAGAAGCCGAGGATGCCGTCAGCCGCTCGACAGAATCACACAACGGCCTTGCTGACGCGGTAGCCACACACCTGCTCCGTTGGGAACCTCGTGATCGCCATCGTCACACTACGCGCGTTCGGCCAAATAAGCGCACCCGTGGCTGCTGCCACTGCCTCTATCGCTGCCTTATCTGAGCTTTGCATGATGATTGGCCTTGCATCAACGAACATCGCCTGCCCCTTTGGGTGCTCCCATCTATTAATACAGATGCGCACATCGAGTTACAGTTGTTTGCTCGTGGCGCTCTGCCATCGCATCCCTCTCTCTCTTCGCCTCCGACCTCCCCAACACGCTCTAGTGCCACACCCATGCCTCCTATCAAGCTATATCGTGCCACCTCCTGGCACACCTTTGCCACTCTTGCCCCTCCCGGCTACAGCATCGATGAAGATATTTGGCGACGAGCGTCACCACAGACGAGGTACGTCATTTCCCTCGCTTGCTTGTTAAATTATCTTCTACTATATATTTTTGTTTGCAGTCCACCATGCTCGGGTTAGTTTACATGAGAGAATATATTGAGAAAACTATGAGTTGAATGTTTTTCTAGGTACGGGTTGAGCCCATACATTACGTGCGAGCATCTACCAAAAGATTCTGTTTGATGTCATAGTCACCGTCGTTGCTCCGACGAGGGTTAGAAGGTCACTGTCATCATCACCAGTCGCTCACCCCGGAGCTCGGAGCTTGGCGAACCCCACGAGTCGGGGCCTGCGCGTACATCTGCCTAGGATTCATTGCATCACATAGTTACATTCCCCATAGAGAATTATCCAATCGGACGACCTCCTCAATGACGTTTGACATCATCGCGGTATCAAAGCATTATCTCGATACACGACTGGACGATGCTCTCAATGATGTCCACCATCATGGAAGGAGGAGCCTACCAACCAAGTAAGCGAATTCTTTCTATCTTTACTCTTCTCCTCTGCTTATCTTTATTTATTGTGGTAGAAAACAAGATTAGTGGTTCTTTCTCTGTCTAGACCACTTGCCTTGTGGGAATTGGGTTCTCTTAACCTAAGAACACACCAAATTCCATCCACAACACTTGGCAGATCCCACAAGTGCGTAGTAAAACAGAATCTTGCAAATTTTGGTCAAAATTCATTTTCAACCAAGATTTGTTCAAGAAGCAGTTATTTTCTTATGAATGTTTCCCCGATTTAGTCATGATGAATTAAGCTGGCAAAAAATCTGTAAAATACCTAAAAATAACTTAAATGTATTTTAACCTTACAGGATGTTAACTCGTTCATAATCCTTTTAATGGATAAAGTCAGAATTCAGTGTCGTTTACACTCCATTTAATCAAAATAAAATTGAATATAATTCCTACAATTATTGCACCTGTTTTTTCCTTAAATCCCCTCACATTTGGTCTATTTCTCTCTGTGGATAGACCCTCACTCCCCTGTCAGTGAGGAATATAAATTCATTGCTTAATCAAGGGAACTCCTGACTTGATCTCAGTAATTAATACTTAGTATCAATAACCAAGACCCCTAGTTCCTTGGTTATCACTGTACCAAGGGTCGACGACTTAATCTTAGCCATTCAATCACCTTCATGTATTTCTTACTATTTTTGACGCTCAACTTATTTGAATCAAAGGTTTTGGGATTCATAAGCTGTAGCCAAAACATATTTGTCCATCCATAGTTGTCCTTGGTCTCTCAAGTCAAGGATTTATGCAGATTAATTCAGTGAACTCTTTCTCTAAAGACCACCCCCCTCCGTCCTTATTGTCTCCACACTAGCAGCTATTATATGTCCATCGTACAATTAGGATTAAATATTGCTACTCTGTTTGTATTACTCGATGTCCATCTCGACTATCCATCAAAAAAGAACAATTAGAATACATGCTGAAAGACTGGTGATAACTTCATTATGATCTCATTATAGTTCTCTAGGTCATTGCACATAATAATGAACTTCATTATAAACATCATAAAAAAATAATCAAGAAACATTTTATTCAGTGAACTTAAAATACGACCTGGTGTTGTGATCATCTTGATGGCCCCATAATATAGATCACAAATCCATGCTAGGTCATTATCAATGATCCATGAGTTATCCATAGAGTGTTTGCACTACAATCACCAAGAAGCATCCGCAGTGTTCCGCTCTTTATGAAGGCAATTCTTTCATATGGGATATCCTGTATGTGTTATTGGAAGTTGTAGGGTGACGAGAATGGATGAGACATCCTCACCTCTTGGTTTGGCCATTGCTTATACCTTTTTGCGAGGGTGGAGCTTTAAAAGAGACAGAATCTGATGTTTTTTAAGGTATGACTAATCCTCCATGTGGAGGTTATACCCACAATATATCTATTTTCTACAACCTATTAGAGAATCGGGAATGGTTAAGGATTAAAGGCTAGTAGACCCCAAAATAAAGAATATCACCAGCCTCACTCTCCCCATTATTAAGTCCCTTGTAATACTGTTAAAATGGATGATGATAATTGACTGATTGTTTGTATGTTGTGTTCCTTTAATAATTTGTTGGTGAATGTCCTCATATTGAATCCTTGTATCTTATACAAAAGGATTTCCATCATCTGAGTTTCTAGAATGACAAGTCATTGGGATTAGGTCAGTTGGCTTGGAAGGGGAATCACCATGGAATATGTCACATGGACTCATGCTAGTGGTATGGGTAACCAGCATGATGTAAGCAATGGAGGTTAATTCTATCCCAAGAGTGAGGTTATCTCCAAGAAGAAACTGCAAAAGGGTTGCAAGATTTCTATTGATTACTTTCGTATGACCATTAATCTAAACATGGGAAGTAATGGAGAATTCTAACTACATAGTGATATGGCAAAGTGTTTTCCAAAACTAGCTAGTAAAAATAATATCCTATATGAGATAATACTTATTGGAAGGCCATAAAGATGGATAGCTTCATTGGAGTAAAGGCGAGCGACATTAATGGCATTGGATTCGTTTAGAAAACTGAATAAATTGAACACTTGTTATATTCTATCCATGAAAACCATGATAAAATCATTGTGGAATAAGCCCCAGGACAAATTCAATGTTAAAGGCAGTCTAAAGCTTATAAGGTATCAGTAGTGAAGTGTAGAGCCAAGTGTTATATGTCACCTCCGTAACTAACACATAAAGACTACTCTAAGTTAAGATATTGGGTACATCTCTCATTACTGTATTTAAGAATAAGTGGCGCTTCACTAAGCAAGTCTTTTATTATCCATAGTGACTTCTCAGTTCCCATATGTGTGTGTTTTCTAGATGTGAAAGTTCTGAAGTTATGTGCCTAGGATGCACATGTGTCGGTTAGAATAGACAAAGTCCATATCAGGGGTGTTACCGTTGTGTCCAATGCATGACGTTTCTTTAATGATTTGTGGGTAGATTATGAGTGAGGGAAATCTGACTAATATTCCTTTATAGGCTTGAATTCAATAATTCAACTTCATGATCTTAAACAAGTGGCATCTTTTACTATGTGTCAACAACACAATTTCCGACTACCTTCTTGCGCTTAATAACAAAGGTATACAGTTTTATGTACTAAATCCAACGTTTAGTCATAATGTTTATTTTTAGGATTGTAGATGTTATATGGCTTTGTGATAAAAGTAAAGGATGGAGTCTTTGTAGAGAAGCCAGTGTTGATAATGACGAATAGATTGAATAACTATTGATTGTAGCTTTGCATACACGACTATTTTAGTTTGAGATTGTTAAATTTCTCACTCAAGTGATGGGATGAATTTCTTTACTTAATACGATTCCAGTGCCCAGGATTGCTGCATTGTAAACAAATTCAAATACCCTTTTGAAGTACGGTAATAAGGCAATTGAAGGATGTTTACTTTATTCATCCTTATCTTCATAACAGGGAGTGACCATTTCTGCTATTGAAGCCCAAACAAACTGAGCAGCCTTCTAGCAATCTTTTATAGGTGCCATCAAAGCTCTAAATTTTTAAATGAATGAATGATAGAAGATGGCCAGACCATGGAAACTAGAGTTTTCATGAACTTTTTTGGTTGGCGGTTGCTAGGAACATTTGAATTTCAATAGACAACCATTTTTTTATGACAGCCATACAATTCCTCAATCTCCTGTACTTTCCCCATGATGTGGTCATTCTTAGCTTTGATATAGACGAGGATATTTTCCAAATAGACAAAAATAAATTTACAGAAGGGCCAAAGGACCTCATTCATACGCTGGGAAGGTGCTAGGGGTATAAGATAATCAAAATTGTATGATCTTCCACTCCTCTAACATATGTGTAATGCTTAATCCTAATCAGGAGAAATGGGTAAGGATAATCTGGGGACCAGATTGATTATGTGCGGGATAACCCATATTTGAGGAAGAACATCCACTATACTTTAAAACTTGGCAGCCCAGAAGTCTCTGATGGCGGTTGACTGGGATCTACTCGAATGGGTTGCTGGCATATGGAGGCATACTCTAGATTTACTATCCAACTTCCATAGCAATTGGTGGCCATCCAAACCATGTAAATTAAATGAAGTTGATGTTTGCCAAGCGGTGTTAGGTGTAGTGGTGTATGGGTGCCTTCTCGCCCTGGAAAAAAAATTTGATTGTGTTACTGTAACAAAGGAGCTGTACAGCACTATCATATAATAATGCGGATCCCTAGATTATGCGTCCTACCTTCAAGTGAAGCACATTGTATAGAACCTCATTGGCTCAGGTTTGCATATTGAGAACAACGAGACACTAGTATTTCGCAGGGATATATGTTGTACATATCCAAAACACTTGATAGGGATGTTCGTTTTCCATTTACGATAGGTCCCGATGTGAAACCATGGTTTTTGAGACTGCGTTGATGCAGCTTCCATTATTAATAATGTTGTGTACGTCCTATAGCGTATTTGTATGTAGGTATAACATATGACGGTTTTGTATAAGTGTGGCAAACAATAATATTGGGTCAAGCTCGTGGAGTACTACTTGGTAGGCGAGAAGATAGTTCTATTACACCAAAAAATTACACTCCATCTTTTATGCATTCATATTCACCGCACTATTAGTTGGGGGGACGGTTCACGAGGTCAGATTTGATAACTAATTTGGTCAAGGCGTAAACAATGATTGAGTACCATTGCCCTGGGTTGTTGATGGCTGGGCTGGTTGTGGGAGTGGAAAAAAAGGCATGTGGCAACCCTACAATAATACTCAATCATTGCTCACACATTTTCTTATTTTTTATTGATACAACAAAAATTATAATAAATCACAATAAATATGTTTCATAGATCGAGAGAAAAAAATAAAATAATTATTTTTTGAAAAGCCAAACGTCTCATTGTTTCACATGGCACACATATGTACCACCACAAATAGTTTAAGTACGCTAATGTTGAAGTGACACAAAAGTATGTTGTAATGTTACACAATCATTCGGGCTGTATTGCCTCCTATTGGGAATGACACACATCAGAATCTCATTATCAGAGAAAGACAGAAAAAACAGTGATGTGGTGCCCAGTGACATGGTACCATGTCATAATGATTAAATAATAACACAAAATCCATTTCTTATTTTCTTCTTGAAATAATTGACACATGGTACACTCGGAGTTGCCATTTGTCAAAGATGAGAAATAGATGTGTGACACTCTTAGAAGGTTAATTGCACTAAAAATTGAGCGCCACTTCATGTTCGCCATCTCTTTGTATGCAGATGTTCTGATCTATATATTGAGGCATGGATTGGTTTCCAATTCATCCACAAAATTGGTACACACAGTTTTGGGCAGATTTAAAACTAGTGACTTTCTATCTTAACTTTGTGAGAAGAGGCAGCAGGAGCTTGCCTGCTCTCACAAATCATTATGATCCTAGCAAAATGTAAGGATCTCTGGTGAGTATTGATAAAGTAAAATATGTGTTAATATGTTGTTGCTGTTAATATTTTCCATTAAATAGTGTATAGTATTTTTTAAATCTTACTCTAGGATGTATTGCGAATAGTATGGTTGTGTTTTCAGGGATTGTGTGTAAGAAGTAGAATTAGTTAAAGGAGAGGTGTACAGTATATTACGATAATAATACTAGTCGGACTTATTATTATTATTTCAGACAAGGAAAATTTAGGAAGATATCTCTGGATATGGATAAGTTGAATATAAAGAGTGCAATGAGAGGGGTCAAAATTTATCTAGAAGAAAAGAAAGTATGAAGTAATTGGAAGGGATTCCATGTGTTTACGGAAATGCCAGAGTGAGACATAGTGGTTATGTAATATTTCTTATAAAAAAATTCAAATTAATTTTACGTAAGTACAAGCAGTAAAATAATATAATATGGTAGTAAATGGTTATAGGATCATTAGCCATTTTAAAGTTTTTCTATAGCACTAAAAATGTGGAGAGAAAGGCAGAAAAGTAAAATTTAAAAATCAATGATTGCAATGAGTTTGATCGAATTCCTATCTAATAACCTACACTTTTTATGTGATGTTAAAGTTTGTATCCTACTTAGTGTGTATGGTTAGCTTTGTATAAACGAAACTTATTTGGTTTTTTCAAATGATGACTTACTGGATTTTGTTGTGATTGGATGGTCGTCATTTGACTATTGCCCTTGCCTCCAATCTATGAAGTTCTAGTGATGTGCTGAGTCATGTTTATCTCCAAACATCTTTTCGTACTCATCGCTCACACTTTATTCAGGAACGTGAGGATGTTACATCCTTGACTATGTCCAAATTATAATGTAAAATTGATGAGTATTATATTACATATATGTGTTTTTTTAGCAATGTTTTCATGTTATCATACATAAATGGACATAAATGACTTACACTATGATTTAATGATTAATTTCAATTTTTTTGTATTTTTTACATTGCATGTAACCTCAGGGCATTGAAGAAATATTTTTGCAGGGCATAAAATACCTGGCTAGAGATCGTTAAGGGTTTTACTCCTTTGTCTGGAATTTTCCATATTGTTTTATACTTTTTCTGACCATTATATAGCCAATAAGTGACTTTTAGACTCAAAAGAATATGTTTTATGAATTATTTAGTATAAAAAGTAATTATGTAATTGATTTCGTGGCGTCCACGTTAGTCGACCAAAAAATTGGGCGAATAATTGGAAACACAAAATAAATCTTTTATAGTCTCATTATCGCATCACAATGCGTGGTGCTATACTGAGTGAATCATTGGTCGATGATCACTGTGCATGGATGGCGAGAAAATGTATATTTTGTTTTTTTTGTCTTTTTATATAATAAAATCACACGGAGAATCAATCTCTACGTGCATTTATAGAGTAAGAATATTCCTTGTGTGCAGAATCAATGCATACTGCAGTCGACTACACCTTCATTTAATAAACGGTAAGCTTTCCTTTGTTTTTTTTATATAAAATGAGAACAGGACGCATGGACGTGGCACGTTCTCACCCGCTGAAAATCCATCATTATTCCGCAATGATTGCAGCCTGTGTAAAGGTGCAAAGATGTGGTAGAACGTGATTCGAGGGCATTTCATATTTGCGTGGAGGATAGATAAACATCCAACAACTAGGCTTAATGGCCAGTAAAATGGCGATATCTAATGATCTGGTCGCCCGATTACGCTCAAATTTTGAGGGTAGGTTTGTCTTTTACCCTCTAGGATAAAGACGGCAGGATTTTTAAATAGAGGTCAGGTAGAAGGGGAAATTCTTTTTGGAGCTCTTCCCCAAGAAATTGGCCTATGAAAGACATTGGTACTGCTTTTAAAGTCGACAGATCTTGGTTCACCCTTCACAGTTGTAAGTTTATTCTTCACGGTTTGAACTTCTTCTTCAATGATTCTAAAATGCCAATGCATGGGTGAAATGTACATGCCCATGGAGATGAGTTTTATGGTCGTTATCATTCCAATTTGATTTTGATTCAAGAACTGACTTTGAATTCTTAGTTCTACATTAATTTTCATCTCATATTGCATCATAGACCTCTAGATTATGGTCGAATGTTATCTTTAATTTTTTTTCCCCAGATTATTCTATTTTCTCTCTTTAGGCTTATTCATCCGATTTCTCTCTAGATCTAGAAATTGATTTTTCAAAATTAAATTAAATGTATAAAAATCCTAAATCCTAAATTTCATTGAAAAATTTGTCCATTTTCAAGGCCAATTTCAAAATCCCTTTCATGTTGATAAATTCCTAATTTTAATTAACAAAAGATTGTGTTGATAAAACAGATTGATTTAAGGCCTGATAATCCAAATCAAGCTGATTTAAATATCAAAATTATCCTATCCAGATTGTCTTGATTAAAAATATTAAATAATTATTAAGCTTTTGTTTAATTTTGGTTGATTACAAAATAAAATGAAACATAGTTAAGGCATATTAAATACATAAATTAATTTATCATTGAATTAATTCATTTGAATTAGGATAAAAATTCCTACAGAGTGCTCCATGCGGTTCCATCCCTTGCTTGCTCTATACATAGTACTTAGTGATTAAGGGCTATTATAAAACTTATTGCATAAGTCTAAATTAAAATGATATTTTTTAATACCAAATTCAGGCTTATCCCTCCTCGTACTAAAGGATTTAGAAATTGAAGAAAAATTAGATGAGGATCTTTCCAAATTAAAATTCAAAATCATAGTAAATTAGGCAACGAGACATCATTTAACAGTGATAAAAAATTCTATCTTCTAAGGGTTAGGAATGCCATAGGATCCTAGATATTTGATGTAAGATTAGCTCCAACTCATCTCTGATATCTAGGCAGCAGTTTCATCCATCTCCATTACTCAAAACCGCTTATCAGTGACGTAGATGAATGCCAGGGGCTGCAATGGGAAATATTGATTTTGGTAATTTGATCCTTGGTCTAGACAATTCAACGGCTGTGATTCAATTACAACTATGGAGCCTCCGACTTATGGTGGTACTCAGAACCCTTTGATATTGTAATTAATCACAGGTTCATGTTGGTCTATGAGACGATGGTGCCGCTAATTCGTCACTTGAATGAGGATAAATGAGCCTCTTAAAGCTGAGAATATGTTTAGATTGTTTCGTCTTGTTAAAGATGATTGATGGTCCGAAAATCACATAATTTTAAAGAAAGCTCGCTTGGAGACAGGTGATAATCCATAATTTTGGTGTTTAACTAATGATTTTAAGACTTTGTTTAACTTATCAATGTGTGAGGATCTAAGATTATTCAACAATTAATTAACCTCACTAGCCTGGGGTAAGTAAGGGTCGAACCACAAGGAGCAGGTAATTCTTTTCAATTTTTATTTCTATTAAATTTTTTTTTCTGTTCCGTTCTTTTAATTCAATAAGTGTTATAAAATTTAATAGATTTAAGATTTCACGTCTCGAATTAAGAATTAAGATTTAATAATCTTTAAGTTTCAAATTTTGAATTAAATATCAGATAGATCTGGTCGTAGTCTAATTTTTAACTAAGTCTCAGATCTGTTCGAGATGTGTGGCTATGTGCGATGGTGGTGCACGACTGTGCGCCACGAGTGCAGCAGCAGCTCACAAATGTGTACTGCGCGCGCAGTGGCGTGCGGCTGCACAACCGTATGCGGTAGCAGCCCTCGGCTGTGCATGACTTGTGCAGTAGCCGTGCTGCTATGCACAACGTGTGCGCTGCGGCTTGCAGCAGTCGCGCACTACAATGACAGATCGGGACTTAGTCAACATTTTGACTCAGTCCTAGATCTGCTTGTAGGGCAATTCGCGTGCGGCAGTGTGCAACAACTATGTGCAGCTGCGCACGGCTTGTGCAGCAGTGGTGTGCTGTTGTGCACAACCTGTGCGGCGGCAGCGCACTTAACACGCTATGCTTTGCACAATAACAGTAAAAATGAGAAATAATGAACAGGTTGGATAAGATATGCTGGAAAGTCACAACTCTATGATTTCCAATCTAATTCAACCTGTCTTAAAAGCGATTTAACAATTACTGGATTCTAAGATATCACACTTACCTTGTGTCACGCCCCTTCACGGCTAGGAAGCGATCCTCCTCCTTAGAATCTTCTCAACTTTGCTTCTTCACTCAACTCAATTGTTCATCAACTATGCAGGGTCTACAAAACTTCGAATTCCAACAATACTTCCACTCTCACAACGAAATTCTAGACAACTTTATCATTGTTCTTGAGATAATATTTATAGAAATTCATCTCTCTAAACTGCCTGGAGCTTTTGAATGGTCCATATTGATTCATAACCGCCATTTGACTTGATCCATATTGATCCATAACTGCTATTTGACTTGGTCCAGGCGCCCTTCTTGATTCATTTTAGCCCATGTGCATTATCTCCAAATCAAAATCTGTGCTCATTTAAACCAAGATGAGATCTAGTCCACTTGATTCATAGAATCAAGTGGGGTTAGTTAAAATAAGCGTATATTGAGCAATAAAATGTAAAAACTCATCATTTCATGATATTATATATGCGTAAATGACGGTATAATTTATCACAAAATTATGTTTATCAACAGGCTCTGGGGCCAGGTTGCCCATGAGTTCATTCTCTTCATATGCCTCTATTTCTTCATCATACACCCATATGCCACATTTTCTTGGACCTAGGACCTATGTGCACTTCTCTGAAAGTGCAACTGGAGTTATCCCTTATGGCAGAAAAAATGAAAGGCCTGTATAATTAGAGTCGATAAATAAACTCAAAATATAAATACCTTATCCCATGGTCGTGTGCACTGACATATTCAATCATGTACTCTCCTTGGGCAGCCTGCCATTGCTATGATTACCTTGAGTTTTGGGGATGTGCTCACTATGGCTGTATCCCATCATTGGGGCTGCACCCAGCTACGGCTGTCTCGGTGATAGCAGCCACTCGCGCGGCTATCTATGGGGGCCAGCGGCTATTGCTTCATAAACCTTATTTTTCTGTAGCGTAATTTATGATTATTATATATTTTATGATTTTTTTGCTTTAAAAAAATCATACACTATAATGCACTTAAAATGTAGAGGTTACATTTGTTGTACTAAATATGCATAATTATGACCAAATGCAGAAATAATAAGAGTTACCCATCAATAACTCAGACAAATGTATCATAATTGGACATTTTGGACATGAGATTAACTTAGAAATAATAGAATGAATGGATATTTATATGCCAAGTATCTTTTCCTTATGCTGATACTTCTCATCATCTACATTAGGTTATAACCATTTCCGCATCACATTCCATCGTGTGATTGCATCCATACACCCTTTGATCACATCTCAACAGTTTGAAATCACCATATGATCATCATCACAATTGTCATCCCCCTTATAGGACTTGATCTTTTCATCCTATCACCCCATCCATTTTCTCAGTATCCCCCTCATGTGAATACAGGTTTATACTTTGATCGATAAAAATCAAAAACACCAATGACAAATTCAAACCCTGATTTTGAGCCTATCAACTTACACCGTCCCTGACGATAGTAGCCGTTAGGGATTTTTTAAAATTTATTTGGTGATTTTATCATGCGTACTAGTGATGTGTGGATAGCACAGCCAGCCACACAAAGCCATGGAAGAAATGAAGGAAAGGCGATATTCTTAGTTTTAAACATTATTTTAATATGTTTTATTGAATATATGTAACCATGAATGGTAGAAGATCACTTAAGAATGCGTGAAATAAACATCAAGTTGAGAGAAGGGAGCCTTCAAATAATAGAGTGTATAATCTGGAATATTATATTAGAAACAGACCTGTAGAAGATAGGTGACAAAGATTAGAATATTCTGCTCTACTAGGATATGAACCACTTCCTAAAATTAGTGTGCCTATTGATGAGGGCTCAAAGATGGCATATTGATTACCCTATGATTTAATCTTTCTATGACTTCTGTAGTTTATCTCAGAGCAGGAATATCAACACTTTGAAATCTTTAATCTTATTTGTAAATGTTTTTACCACGGTAATATTATGACTGAGGTTATAAAATGTGTGTGTTTTACTTTTGTAGCTTTATCCTAAGGATAAAGCTATAACCTGGTTCAAAACTTTATCTTTGAATTTAAATTCCTGAAAGAAATGGAAAATACATTCTTAAAAAAAATATCTTGAAAAAAGAAATGGATATCGAACAGAAATAAGACAATTTTTTCATGGACCCAATGACTACCTAGGTGAAGCATTGGAAGAATTAAACGGGTCAATCCAAAAGTCTTCGCACTATGGTATTGAAGATTCAGAAATTTTTCAAAATTTGTATGTAGGATTAAGAGATCAAGACAGATAGGTGATTAATGTGGTTAATGAGGCACTCGGAGTTTAAGAAACTTTTATTAAAAAAATAATAATTTTTTTGCCACTCTTAATTGTAATGGAACAAATCAAATTATACTAAAGGTGATATGTTATATGAAAGAGCCATTTAAGATGATTTACGTATGGAACAACTAGACAAAGTTGTTTCCAAGTCAACTACATGTGACAATAATTTAAAATTGATCAATTTGTCGTGCTCTTCTTAAACAGATATTTCGCATTGACACCATTGGCCTTGTGCTAATCATACATAAGTAGACTGTGATTTCATGGATAAGTTATGGCGATCAATAGGTTTAAGATGAATAGAACTAGAGAAATTGGGTAGCCTAGAAATGACATGCCACGGAATGCAAATAGAACAAGGAACAAGGAAATGTTTCCCATGGGCTAACAACAATAATTTTCATTGAGCTACTAATCCTTCATATGATGATTTTTTACATGAATGTGCAGAAAAAAGGATAAAAGGAGAAAATGCAAGCTCAAATGATCAGAATGCTTCAATGACTCATGAAGGGAATAAAGTGGATGAGAGAGGAAAAAAATATATGTGCACTGATAACATGCATTATTAGTACTTAATATGACCATATTTACATGTTTATATGAATTGAATTAACTGTATATGCATGTTATCAAGGTTAGTATTATTACATTAATTTCTAGAAAGATAATCTGAATTTTATTTATTTTTATATATTTTTGGAGACTTTTCTGACAGCAGACTATGAAAGAAAACAATGTTCCAAGTCAGAATATATTTTTTGGAATTCTTTGACATTAACTGAAGCCATACAACATGCACCCTCCTAATATAAAATTATGATAAATCCATTGTCAACTAGTAGATGATACAAAATAATTGATTTATGTGAAAACATTAGTTCTACTTTACAAAAATCTTCCCGAAAAACATAGGGATCTATTAGCACCTGTAGCCAAAAAGGAGACAGCGGGAATGATATTTGAAAAAATCATTACTTGATTCAAGAGTCAGTGTCAATACTTTGTCGAATACTTTACATGATATGTTCACGTTTAGAGACTAACATTTTAGAACTGCATTCATCCTCTGCCTCTATTACGCAAGCGTGTATATTATTAGAAGCCACTGATGTCAAAATAGATTATTGTTATTTCCCAGTTGTTTTCATTTTCCATACTATGAAGGTAGCAGAAGATTTTAGAAATGCCCATATTATTTTAGGCCCACCTTTCTTCGTTATTGCAAGGGTACACACAGATTTAGAAAGGTAATAGTCAAACATAAAAATGGAAAAGAAAAAAATATAAATAAAAATATCTAAATTCATTAAATATCCATAAATATCTTTTCAATAAACATGTTTTCTTGATAATTTTAAGGTTATGTGCATCATCTCACAAAACTTCTAATACCTCCAGATTTATTGAGCATGATGTTTACTCTCTTGAAGCAATGAATGACTTGAAACCATTATTATAAAATTTAAAAAGGAAATTTTAGGATGAAAGAATAGTTTTCTATGTATCATTTATTTGTTATTGTCTTTGCATCAATAATTTCTGATATCATGGGTTCATAGAATCTTTACAAGTGATAAACCTACAAGACAATGCCAGAAAAAGTTAATTCTTACCATGCACGATGAAGGGATTCATAACTTGGATGTTATCTTTAGAAATTCATGCATATTACATAAATATATGTGTTCTTATGTCCATATGTGCATGTTATCATAATTAAACGGATATAAATATCCTGCACTATGGGTTCAATTTTTATATTTTTAATAATTATCTTTACATGACATCTTGACCTTATCCTGAAATAATAATATTTGCAGGGCATAAAATACTTAGCTAGAAAGTGTTCAGGCATTTAGTAATTTTTCTAGACAATTTCTGTATTTTTTATAGTTTTCTGACCAGTATTTAGAAAATATTTTTTTAAGTTAACTGAACATATCTGATGATTTATTTTGGCATTTAATAAGATATTTTACGATTTTTAACGTCCTCCACATACAATACAGGTTCGCTAAATGTCTGGCGAATGATTGGTGCAACAATTCGCCCTATGATAAATATGGCATCACAATCCGTGATGCCATAATTATCCAATCATTGCCTTTCCTGTATACACATGGTGCGGGAGTCAAGATGAGCTTTGAGTTTTTAAAAATAAAAAATAAAAAATAAACACAATGGTCAATATATGTGGCTAAAGGGAGATACCCTTGTCTTTTGTGCAATAAATGCTTATGCTTTATCTCATGTAATAAATATATGAGATACACCATAACAATACGAATCTATAATCATAAATATAATGCTAATTCTATGATGGGGGACCATCCAGGAGACACCACGACGGGACGACATCAGCCTCGCCGAGCTGCTCGCGTCGATGCTTGCCACCCGGGGTTCAAGTACCTCGCGTAAGCATCCTTATCTTCACTTGTTTGGTGCAAATTTAAAGCCACAGGGTTGTTGTCCTTGTAGCTACTTCAATCCTGCATCAAATGGTTATATTATAGAGCCTGTGACTTAAGACTCATTCAAAATTCAATATGAATGTCATTGATGAGCTGTATGTTCATTAAAGATTCAAAAATCTCCAAATAAAGATCTAGGGCACAATCTTGTTGACAGCGTAAATTCTAGGTCACAATCTTGTTCTCCTTGTAACTTCTTCAAATATACCACAAGAATACATGACTTTAACTCCTTGGATCTGAGATCATGTTTGCAATAAACTTTGTGTGAATAATTCCTCAAAAACAGACTGGAATTTTCTTCAGAACATGAGAATTGATGCTCGCTATTTATAATGCAAAATTTCCCCGAGCTAACTCTACATATATGGGATTCGAAAGTGAAACGGATAATTCACTTTAATATTTACTTTATAAATAAGAGAGAAAGTAAAACATAATATCTGCTTTAGTTTCAAATTGTCATAATTACAATTTTTATCATTCTCTTCAGTTTCCATAGAAGATAAGACTAATAGTTGCATTTTCCCATCAACTTTAATTCATCAAATGCTGAAAAACTTATTTTAGATATCTGAAGTCATAAAATTCAAAATATTATAGTGATTTAAGTTTATTAATCTATATGTAAGGTCTATAAAATAATCCATTAATCCATAAATAAATATCAAAGGCATGGGGTTTCACAATCAAAATGGTGTCTGATCAACATTAATGCTAGAATTGACACTAGTCCCTCTAGAATTCTTGCTTCTGGGAGGGAAGTTTCATGTTGCTTCATCCTTTTCTTTTCACAAGGGTCATATCAGTCAAGTAGAAGCTTTGTTGATACCAATGACCCTTCTTTTGAAATCAAACTGCAAAAGTGAGTTCTGCATGCATCAGACTAGAGTAGGACATTTAGAGGACCGGATTGATCAGACTGAACCTGGACCATAGGTGGACCGGTTTATCAAATAAGTTCAGGTCGAAGGGTCAAACCAGACCGGAACCGGAAGTATATAATCTGATATTTTTTATAAAATTCTAAAAATATGAAAGACAACTCGATGAAGAGGTTTATACAGAGCTCAGTGTAGACACTATATGTTTGACCATATGTGGGCACCCACTTTATGTAAAGAATATTTAACATTACTATGAACATAAATTTTCTACTTTGAATTTGACATTGACTAGTCAACCTGACCAAATTGGGACTGGACCAGATCGAGATCTAAGAGGAACGGACCAGAACTGGACCGAAGTTTAGGTCTTTGCTAAAAATCCAGATCAGACCGGAACCGGACCGAGTTTAGGTAAAGTTTAGGTCTTTGCTAAAAACCCGAATAAGATCATGTACACAATCCAGGAAGAGGGCAATACCTAAGTATTTAACCGTTGGACTTTATAGGAAAATTTAAAGAAACTTTATTCCAAATTTATTATCATGTAGATCAACTGCTTACTCTGCGTGGAGACGCAAGTCAGATGCCTGAGACTAGCGGGAGAGGAAGATCGGAGGGGGCAGACCCCTCTGCAGAGGCAGCGCCGAACGAAGATCTGCCACGGAATCTCGTTCTAGGTCAGATAATTCCTCCTCCGCCCAATCGCTCGAAGTCGGCCGTCGATTGGATTCACGACTTCGGAGGATTCTCATGGATCGCTTATGGTGCTTCTTCGATCCTTGTCATTTCCCATTGTCCTTCCCCCACTCCGGGGGAACGATCGTTTGCCGGGCCATTGTTCAAACAAATTATAGAGCCGTCTCCGTGGTCTCCTGCTTGGTATTCTGCCGGAGACGATCGTCCACTGGTGAAGGCGGTGGCTTGGTGTCATTCCCATCCGTCCGACGGTGGAATTGCCGCGAGTTTGGGTGATCAGGTCTTTGTCTATCATCCAAATTCATCTCGCGGTATGTGTATGGTTTCGCATAATTCTTCGATCTGTTTAATAAAAAAATTCCGATTATCCCCATGAACTAGGGAATCGACAAAGTCGTTGAATTTCCCTGTTTAATTGGCTTCAATTTCTGCGTGATATTCTTTTTTAAATATCTCTTTCAGGGCCCCTCCGATGGGAGCAGAAAGCAGTTCTTCTGCATCCATTCGTTGTGCAAGCTATTGAGTGGACGAAATCTGGCGATGGGTTGGTAGCTGTTGGTAATGGGGTGGTTTCATGGAAAAAAGAACGGTCATCATGGATGATTGCATGGAAATCACAGCCGTCTGTTGCACAATCTCTTGTTTCTACTACATGGTTTACCAGTGGCCCTGTAGCAACTATGGCGTATCAGTTGGAAAGTTTAGAAACCTTTTCTACATCCGAAGACGCTAGCTTTAAAGTTTTGGTTTTTTTGGAGGAATGCAAAGATCAGGTAATGAAGTTGGAATTATGCCATCCTCGACCTGTTTCAATGATTCAATGGAGACCGGCATCAAAGAAACTCTCATGTTCATGGAGGGATATCCTCCTGACTTGCTGCATGGATGGTGCTGTGCGACTGTGGGGTGAAGTTGGCTGTGGCTTGGGCAAAAGATTTCCCTGTGATGACAATGACCGGAACCACCCAAGACGATCATTCCATGTGATTTCAGTGATTGAAATGATTCATTGCTCGAAAGGCATTGTTGGGCAGGATACATTTGTATTCTGGGCCACAGAAAGTTGGGGTGGATTTCCAAACAGCAATCGCTCGGAACCATATTTCTCTGTATCTTGTCCTCCTAGTGACCATGTGGGAGGCTGTGATTGGCTGATCAGTGTGGGGCCAGAATTTTCTCTTTCTTTGTTTTCTGTTCATTGCCTGGACGATCTTTTTCCTTTACGGTTCCCCAGAATAAAACTTTGGAGGAAATTTCAGATGGAGGACATCCGATCTGAGGAGTCTTCTAATTTGAAGAATTTTACTCGTAATGGTGAGCCATTACTACTGAAATCAATCATTTGGCGGAACTCTCCTTATGGTCCACCTGTTGAGTGTTCTGTGCTTAGGTTGTCGGCTAATTACACAATCATCTGGTCACGTTTCTCTGGCCCATTTCCAGAAACTACGGATGAAAAAACTTTAAACAATGTCAAGAAGGAAAAGATATCGTCAGATTACATAGAAAATTGTTTAAGTGAAGCTTGCCATGCCGACAAGATCCTACAAGTCTCTGTTCATCCATGTTGTACTGACATGGAGGTTTTTGTTTCATTAGATTCCAATGGCTTTCTTCTGTTCTGGTCGTTTTCAGAAATCGAGTCTGTGCCTGGTCCAGAAATGATCTCTGATACTGAATGCCAATTTATTGGGAAAATAAATACTGATGACATATCCAATGCCGCTAGATACCTGACATTGGCTTGGGCGCCTTCAATAATTTGTGGGAATAGATTTCTTCTTCTAGGGGGCCCCGAAGGGATTGATTGTATAGTGACTAATATTCCTGGTGTAAGAAAGAACAAAATTTTGTACCATAAATTATTCTCTATTTCTTTTTCTGATCTGAACATCAGATATGGACCTGATTGCATGTCAACAATCCCATTAGCTTCTACCTGTGAGTTATCTCATTCCCTTGATAGTTTCATGGTAGTGGCGGCATCGAGGAAGGAATTTAAGGTTTTTTCTTGGAAAGTTGTTTTGCAATCAGATGATGGCCGCCCATCCACAACCTCTTTAGGATGTCTTTCTACTGATTCGTATCTCTCTAAGTCTACAGGATGGAAGTATGAGTCTTACTTTGGGGGCAGAAGATATCTTGTGGCTATTGATCTTTGTGCAAACCAGTTCTCAGACTGTAGTAGTATCACATGTTTTGCTGTTTTATCTCCTGAAATATCTTACAGCAGTGCCAGTTGTGTGGCTCCATCTTCAAAGCGCATCCACAAAAGCTCCTCTTTATATCATATTGTGACGGGTCACTCAGATGGAATTATTAGGCTGTGGAGATCTGCTGCGTTGAAATCCATCGATCAGTTCTCAGATGAAACATGCTCTCCATGGGAGCTTGTGGGCTTGTTCCATGCCCTCTGTGGGTCAGTTTGCTCGGTAGCTTTGTCAGCTTGTGGCACTAAAGTTGCTGTTGCATCCAAGGAGTCATCCAGCAAGACCATCATAGTTAGTATATGGCATTTTATCTGCCTGTCTGGGGGAGGAGGTTTTATAGAAGAAGGCAAGGTTTCTCTTCATGGTGATATTGTGGGTTTGAAATGGGCCACCCTCGGAAATGGCCATTCGATGCTTGCTGTCTGCTTGCCAAATAAGTTTTGTCTTTACTCACCAAAGCGGTATCTTGATTCCAAGTCAGAGAAATATGGTCGTTTGATGAATTTGCAAGAATGGGTTCCCGTTGCGTGTTCTCAAAGTAAGTCTAGTGTTCAGGACTTTGCCTGGGGACCTGGGTTAAGGTTGATCCTTGTTCATGCGAAACACCTTTCTGTTTTTAGCCAATGGTCTGCTAGGTATCATTGTCATACTGATAGTCATGCTGACAACGTGCATATTTCTTCTGAAGAATCTCCATGCGTTGTTTTCTGTCAGAATGAAAGTTCTGTCATCAAGAAGATGTTGAGACCTCAGGATTGTCTAGAAGATGGCTCTTTCACATACAGTAACTCTTGCAGCTTATCTCGACTTGCTAATGAATGTTTTTTGTCATTACCATCATGTCATCCCCAGGCCATTCTAGCCCAGCTTTTTTCAGGTAACTCAATTTCCATGAGAATATTTTTTGTGAAATATATTTATTAACCTTCCTTCCTTCAAAAAACAAATCTTTATTAACCTTGTATGCTTATTAAACTTCTATAGATGATGCATAGTAATTAGTTCACCACCTGTTAATGAGTGTTCAGTTCCTTTTGATCATAGTACCAAGAGGAAGACGGGAAATGTGGTAGAAGAAAACAAAAAAATGGCTCGGTTTTCTATTAGAGTGATAATGTTATGTACAATATCTTAGTGTTCTACTTTAGGAAAGGCCTATGACAGGATTAAAATGCATAACTCTTATGGCAAAGCCAGCCTCAAACTATGTGCGACAAATGATATCACATGCTACGTCATAACAATCACAAATATAAAACCTTAGTCTTTAGTCTTCTCAAATGTGTAGTATTAGACTCCAAAAGACATTGCAACTTTTCTCTTCATCCTTATTGTGGCATGTGGGTTTGGATAATGATTCTCTTTTGGTTGCCAGACCCTTCAAGGAAGCTTCATAGTTAGTTCATGATTTCATTATTGCCAAATTTTTTTTTCCTTGTTGTATCTGTTGCATGGAAATTGCATCCATTATATTTTATGTTATGTAGTGAGTAGATTGATTGTATTTATCGAGGATGATGACCCAGAGAAAATGCTTCTAGGTTAGGTCCACACTTTGGGGATGGTGATTCATCTCGTTCCTTTTTAGGATTTATTGTGCTAGGATTTTCTGAAGAATATTCAACCGCTCATGAAAGAATCGATTTGGACTCAATGGAAACTAAAACATTGGTATATAAATGGCAAAGTGGGCAAAAGAGAGCCACAGAGGAAATCTCTGCTCTAGACAGGAAACGGGTGTCACCTCTTTGTTTCCCAATGAATGTCCAATTGACATCTGTTACAGTTGACGTGTCTACTACATTTTGAAGCAAAGTTGTGCAGAGAAGCAGGGTGCGGAAGGATTTGCTGATAAAAAACTTAAACAGGATCTGAAGAAAAGACTTCAATCTTGTAGGAACTTCCAACTGTAGGAGTCCAAACTGTCACAACAATGAGAAAAGAGGGGGGGATCAATATAGAGGGGGAGTGTTGAGAAATGAGAAGAGATAGAATGATGGATCTCCACTGGATCCATCTCTGTCCTCTGGACCAGAGTATCTCCACGTTCCAGCCTACGGCCTCCCCTGCTATGGGTAATTCAAATCTTGAGAGTCTTAAATGTCTTTTCCTCTTATTTATAGGGTCTCTCTATCCTTCCAAAGTCAGTTTGGGTTGGCACATCCTTTGTGCCTGACCCTTTTTCTGCACAGATACAGAACTACCTCAGATTGATCTCAAGAGAGGGAAGAGAAAGGCCTGTCTCACATGTGCCACTTCAAGCAGTGGATGAGAAAAGGGATGGGTGGGAATTGATAAGATCAAGATCTTTATCCGTTCATTAAACAAGACAATTGCAGAACGAGAGAAATGTACGGAATTCGTACATTGTAGCTTCAATGAGAAATGGATAGAGATAACACGAACCAGGGTCGAGAGATCCTTCTTCTGGACGCAGGATTCTGCTGCTCTCCAGCCCTTCCCCATGCTCCTAGACGGGACCCAACAACTTCTTGGAATTTTCCTATCTGTAGGTCTGTCCCTGCCTTTATTGATAGGGTTGTTGACCCTCTTAGTCCTCTTGAGCTGACGTGGACCTGGCTCTTTGGTTAAATCGTCTTCTTTTGTATTTTCTTCAAGAGAACATATCAGGAATCCCCTCCTATAAATAAAGATGAGGGACAACCATTTCTTGAAGTATGTTGCTATGGCGATCTGGGGTTGCAGCTTGGGAGATCCTCCTGATCCAGAGGGAGACAATGCCAATCTGTCTGGTCAACCACTCTATCTATCTATCATCTTCCACCTGTACCTTTTTCCTTCTCTCTCATTAATATCTATCCATCCTTGTTGCATCCTCTCCTTGCCTCTATCATGTAGTTCTTGGAACAGATTACTGATTCCAGTGACACCTGGATCCTGTAACGTTTGACGTTCTCTTTGGCATTTTCTACGGACAATTTATGATATCCTCCAAGGGAGCATATCATGCACCTGCTCAAGTAACTTGAGGGGAAATTCATATCAGTTGCAAATAAGAAGTCACAAATCAGATACCCACTTTCCTTCCCAGGAGGTTGACTAATCATCTTACATCTGTTGGTTTTGCCAATCCAAGAGTTTGTCTTCCATAGCCCTGCATCACTGGGACTTCCAACAGCTGTAGAGCAACTTGTACAGAAGACTTTGCTACGAAATTAGTCAAGGGTTATATAAAGCTGAGACATGACTACAAGAAAGGTAACTTCTTTTTTTTGAAAAGTTATTTAAGGCGGTCACCCGTCAAAGCGTAACCACCCAGAGTTACATGTGGAGATAGTTAAACTCTCCTCACCACCTGGCCAACCCCTCCCTTAACTGATTACCCCTCTAGCAAACCATGATGCTATGAGGCCCTCGACCTCGTGGGCTAGCCCGTCCTTGGACTCCTTGGCCCCCCTAAATACTACCTCATTTCGGTGTAGCCATATCACCTAGAGCACTGTCAACGCTCGACCTCCCTCTTCCCTCCTCCTAGTTCCCCCTTCCCTTATTTTTTTTTTAACAACCCCCTTGCCTTATGAACTCCCAAAAAACCTCCTCTGACGTCACGTTAGGCGCCAAGTGCACTTGGGTGGCCCAGATGGAACGGGCGACAGGGCACTCAAAAAATAAATGGTTGCAGTCTTCGTCACCATTTGTGCATATAGTGCACGTCGCAGAGGTATCAGGATACATCCGCCGACGGAAGACGTGTGTCACCGGCCTCTTGCGTAGTAAGAGCCAACCAAAGATCTTAACCTTTAATGGAATCTTGAGGCGCCAAATGGTGCCTGGATTGTTGATTGATCCTCCATTCCCTGGAATAGCTTCATGTAGGCCTTCTGAACAGAAAATGGAGCGTCTGTCCAAGCCCATCCGTCTTGTTCGCCATGTCTTGGCCGGCACTGGCACAAAGCTTGTTGCATGCCTAAGAAGTCTGCCACCCTTTGATCTGAGAGAGCACCTTCTATCGTTGGATTCCATGGGTTGTCCCAGCATTCTGCCACTGTGGCATCGGGGCATCTGGCAAGTGCATAGAGCCGAGGGAAAGCTTGCCTCAAAGGGCCATCCGAAGACCATGGGTCTCTCCAGAAGCAAAATAGGAAGCCATCGCCAAGTCGGGCAGTGAAAAAGTCTTGAACAGGTAACTACTAGAAATTGACTGGTTACTGATATGATCCTCAACCTATCTAGGGGTAGTCTCGTCACGTTAGTCATTTGGCCATTACGTAATTCCTTTGAATAGGGATGCCCTCGCTTTAGGAGGTCACCCAAGAAAAATAAAGGAAGTCAATTGTCTCTCCTCTCCATGTCTAAGCCCCCTCTCTCACTCTGTGATCCCCATCCCCTGTGATCGTCTCTGCCTCCCACGTTTTCACTCGGTTCGTCCCTGGTTGATCCCTGCCTCATCTGTTCGACCTCTCCTCAGATCATTCCCATTTCTCCTCTCTACCCTGGGAACCTGTCCTCGTCTAATCACCCCTTCCTGATACAAGCCTATATCTAGGTTCGTATCAAGGGTTATATAAAGCTGAGACATGGGTTTAACAAAGGTAATTACTAGAAAATTGAAAGGTTACAAGCATCGGAGAAATCTTAGTCTGGTCCAGCTTAAGGGTGTTCTCTACACTGGTTTCAATGATAAATGATATATTCTGTAAATTGACAGGTATTAACGTAAAATGCCACTTGACTTAATCATTGTGGTAATTTAGTACCTAATCAGGTTTCAGAACAAGTGATCAATGATGGACTTTAAGAGTTGCTTATGTTTGGAGCATCTAAAAAGGCATAAAGGAGTAAAACGATTACACTTCATTGAAGTTTTCTGTGACTGGTATATCGCATAGAATAGCAAAATAAGAGTTTGGTCAGTCGGCTTATGCGAGATGGAGAGAATGTAAGACAGTGGCGGTTCAACCCCAAAAAAAGAAAAAGCTGAATTTTTTATTCTTTTATTCCGTTCTATTTGAATTAAATTAGCAGATAGATGATTAATAATTTACAGAAAACACCCTATGAAGAAGGTTACTGGGCATTCTCCTCCTGTGCTCTTATACTCCCCCTTCAGATGGTAAGTGAAATAACTTCTTTGACAGCTTTAAGATTGTGCGCTGGGTGGAGAAAAAAAAAAGAAATATCAAGATACCAAACTGGTGCTAGAAAATTATCTTCTAACAGTAGAGAAGCTCCTGAACCTCATTATATTAGACGTCAGTGCTGATGCCAAATTAACCCAAGTCTTCATCCCGAGGCGGCTTTGGAACGTTGTTGGCTGGGGAGGAGTGTATATTTCAGATCTCAGGTGGCTTTGTTCAGATATTGTGTGGCAGAGCACAACTGTTCTTACATTATCTTTATCCCTTAGATGTTCTTCTCCTGACAAGTGAGAATTCTAGAAGAAATCACCACATCCGGTTAAAAGTAAAACTAGAGGTATTGACATCAAGGAAATGATAGGCCCAACTCAGCGAGAGGGAGGAAAAGATCCAAAGGAACTCAACAATTCCACTATCCCAAATCTTTAGCTCTCACAAACACCCCAAAAACTGGTGCAGATAAGGAATCTATTGGAGTAAAATGTCCCCCAATAGGGAGATAGGGGTATACAGATGGGTGAGCAGAACATGGTCTGCAAGTGGGTGGGCAAGGGGGAGAGAGAAGAAGGAAGTTTGCACTTGGAGCGCCCTTCGCCGAGATGCAGCCAATCCTCCTCTTGTCGCCGAGGCCTGACTGATGTTCTTCCTTGATGCCTTTACCTCCTTCCGCCCTTCCCCTGATATCAGGTCCTCCTCCCCAACCTTGTGGGGTGGGGACTACCTGAGGGGCCCAGAGTAGGCCCATTGTAACGGCCCATTTGAACCACCATCTCGGCTCGGCCTGCCTCCTGGCCAACTGTCAGGGGCCTATCAGGAACCTCTTCGCATTTTTCATGAAGTAGGATAGTCATTCTTCGTTGGGTTTTTAGGTTGAGTTTGTCTGAGTAGCATGGATAAATTTTAGGTGAATCAATGCTACAAATTACATGGGTTTATTCTGGGGGGGTTTGAGTTATGTCTATTCTATTGAAGGGCATGGAATGAGAAAAAGCAGATACCAGTCACATAAATCAGAAAGAGTGAAGTCTCTTTGGACCAAGTTGGATTCATCGTGGGTAGTTTCTAGGCTGCACATTTCATGTTCCAAAGTTTTGTGTTATTTGCTTCATTCCGTTTTCTTATCCGTGTTTTTAATATTAAACAATTGTATGAACTCATAGATATTTATTTATAGGTAATTGGAAAGGTGCTTATGGTATGGTGAGGCACCTTACTGGATATCTTAGCTCAGGAAATGATAAGTCTCCTAGATCGAACCTTTTCATTCCCGAGATAAAATATTCAGAGTACTTGGGTGGGAAAGATAACGTGGTAAGAAGATCAGATGGTTTCCAGTGGGGCCATGGCACTTCAAGAGGCGAATATAATAATAACAAGTCTTCTACACCCGTGGGTTCTGAGATTATGGCCTTCATTGATGCAGTAGAAAAGTCAAAACAGGTCAGAACCTTAATGAATATCGATTCAAATGAACTCCTTGCTGCAGTGGATCTACTGGGTGAAATTGTTGAGCCACGTAACACTTCCATATTTGAGAGCTTTGACCGGCCTGGGAGAAGGTATTCACTTATTCTTTGAAATATTTAGCCTTGCCATAAGTTGAAACATAGTTGTCTCCATGATTTCACTCCTTTCGGATTTTCACTCGGAAAGATTTGTCTCTGCCTCTTTTATGTTCTGAGATATACCAGAGTCATGTAATAAGATTTTGATGTGTAGTACGTCATCTTCATTAGAAGTCTTGTTGCTGCTCCACTTTCCTGTTCTGACAGACTCTGTTTCTCTGTCACAACCATATGCTTCCCTTTTAGTGTTCATTTGGTCTATTAAGCTAAAAAAATAGCATCGTATGTTGTTCATAAAGCGGGTGGATCTAACTATTCGCATGACCTAATCATGGAGCATCTTAGTTCTAATACTCTTTTCATTCCCATCGCCCAACTTTTTGAGCCACTATCCCATTATTAAACCTTGTATAACAAGTCCCATAACATCGAATATTTTTGAAAGCTCATGCTAGAAATTGAAAACTTAACAGATGGCACGGACCCAGACCTTAATCATCTGATAAGACCTTTTTTATAAAAAATTAGCTTCTTATTCTTATTAATCTCATGTTTTGATAGTTCCACTGTTCTTGATTGTATCAAATATATTTCTGCGTTTCATATTCTTAAATATTTCTTGGCTATTTGGATTTAGTTTGATACATTTTTTTTCTGGTGGAGGCTACAATTGCATGAAAGATAATAACATTGATGGCAGATTTATTATCTTAAACAAAATAATGGCAGAGTTCCAGTTATGAGATTATTAGATTTCCTCTTTTTTCTGATTGTTGTTTGTGCCAATTAAAGTGAATTCTACTCGCTTTTGTTTTGGAGGAAAAAATATGGCTTATTGTTTCTAGAATGTGGAAAATACTCCTTTTTGTGCAGATTTTGGGTTTCTCTACAGTTTCAACGCTTTTGTTCCTTCCGGAAGACAGGGAAATTTGATATACGGGAAGATATGCAGGCAGACTCCTCAATGATCGCGTGGGCCTTTCTTTCTGAGTCCCAAACTAGTTTTATCAGCTCTCTTCTTTCTGCTGATTCATCATGGAAGGAAATGAAAAATATTGGCATAGGATTTTGGTTAACTGACGCCGTGCAACTACGGTCAATGGTAAGACGATTCTATTTCTTTACATCATTCTAAGTGGTAAAACACATACCATTAGATCAATGAAATGTGATAATAACAGACTTAGCTTTGGGAACAGAATCTGAACTGCCAGTAGGCATGGATGAAATAAATATTCATAAACTTTTCTGCAGTGTTATAGGGAAATGTATTTTTTTTTCTTCCTTGGTTGAGTTATTTGAAAATTTCTCTTATTTCTGGTTTCCTGTTTATGGTCATCCTGTCACTTCATTCAGAAAGTTATGTACATTATACTTATCATACCCTTTTCTTGGGACAAAATGATGGTTGGTTTATCGTAACTTTGCATGAAAATTAAAACTCATTCAGCATGAAAGCTTTGAATGATGTAATGAGCATGATGTATCATATTAAAGTTTTGCTTTCGATGGTGTAAATTTGGTGGATTCTTTTACATGAATTTTATCCTTTATCGCAACTCTTTCTTCAATGCTGAACCAACTCTATTGAATGATTATTTTGATAAAAAAAGACAGAGAAATTAGCAAGGCTTCAATATTTGAAGCGTAAGGATCCCAAAGATTGTGCACTCTTATACATCGCATTGAATAGGCTCCAAGTTCTGGCAGGCCTTTTCAAGATGAGCAAAGATGAAAAGGACAAGATTATGGCAAGTTTTATATCTCGGAATTTTGAGGTATTTTTTTGCTTTGATTTTTGAAAAAATCTTAATTAGTTGTCTAATTCTGCTTGCGAATCATTTAATTAACGACATATATTTGAGCATAACTCTAGTATCAATTTTTGTGGACTACGATTTGCTTGATGTCACAAAATTTTGATTTCATTTGTGCTTCTGGTTGGCAAACTATGAAGCTAGCATCAACTAGGATGTAGTGTCTGTTGATCTTGCAGATCTGCCTTGCCTTCCGCCACCGCCACATGTCCTGGTATGGTTAGACACAACCCTAAAGTACAACATCCATTCATTCCCTTCTCAGCCAGTTAAATACTGGATTATACACAGCGAGCCTGGGCCTGTCTAGCTTAAATCACCTATTTTACACTTGTATTAGTAGACCGCTTGTAGTTACCTTGTCCACTAATACAATAAGGACTAAGTAAAACAAAAGAGACAGGAGAGAGTCACATATAATTCGTGGCTCACTTACAATAGAAATAACTGTTAAACACACTCTGTCTCTCTGTATAATGGCCCATTAGAATACCCATTAAGACTCTTTCTCCCCTCTCTCTATGAGTACTTTGTATCTAACCCTAATTCAAGATTGAGGTTAAGCCTCTCTCTTTCTCAGGGAGTCTCTGTCTTCTTCCAAATCCGTAAGTATTTTATAGCTAATCCTAATTCAAGATTGAGTTGAGGTTAAGCCTCTTTCTTTCTTGTGGAGACTCCATCTTCTTCCAAATCCCGCTTTCTTAAATAACACCATGGATGACAAGTATCAATTTCTGTGGATTTTATTTTCATTTTTTTTTTTTGAAATAAAAAGGGGTGAACACTCGATGAATCGATGAATCCCCATCAGGATCTTAGAGTCCCTTCACCATCAATCCGATCATATTCAAATCCTCCTCTCTCAGCCAGTTGCCCCCGGACCCATGTCGCCTTTAACCCTGATACGAGCCTCGATCTAGGCTCGTATCAGGAGGGTAGAGGACGAGGCGAGGTAGAAATTCCCGGGGTAGAGAGGTGAAACGGGAAGGATCGGAGAGGAGGCTGAGCAGAGGGGGTAGGGATCGGCCTTGGACGAGCCGCCTGAAGACGCGGTGAGGTAGAGACGATCACGAGGGGAGGGGATTGTTGAGGGAGAGAGAGAGACCAGACTTAGACGAGAAGAGGGGAGACAAGAGGACCTTACTTCAATCAACTTCTTCTTGGCTGCCCTCCTAAAGGGAGGGCATCCCTATTTAAAGGAAATACAGCAATCACTAAATGACTTAAATGCCCCTGTGGGCTAACATGACTAAACTATCCCCTAGGATCCTATCAAACCCCTCCACTTCGTGTATGGCTTCAGCTGTAGAAGCCATTCCTCCCTTGAACAGCACCTTGTTTTGATGCAACCAGGTGGCCCACAACACTGCCAATGCTTGGCCACCTTCATTTACTCTGCCTCTGCAATTCTGGACTAAGTCCAATACTTCGCTGGCCCAAATCGTGCGAGCAAATAAGCACTCAAAGAAGAGATAATTGCGGTCTTCTTCTCTTTAGAACATAGCAGGCATGTGACGATTTGTTCTGGCCCAGATCCACTCCATAGAAAGCGTCTCATCCTGCCTTCTAATCTCTTCCCGACTCCTGCTGGCATCTTGAAAACAGAGAGGTAGAATATTGGAATGGATGAGAGCACCAATCACAGCAACACCAATTGACCTCCTCTTGATAATGCAGCTTGCATCCCCTCTAGTTGTCTTTCCACCTTCTCAATGACCGGTTGCCAATCTGCTCTTGTCATCCTCACCTTTGTTAGTGATAGGCCCAAATAGGTCATTCGGAGTTTCCCAATCGGTGTTCTCAGTATCTCTGCACATTGTCTCCTCTTCTGGAGATAGGCCGTTGCACAAAAAGGCTGATTTGCTCCGGTTAATTTGTAGTCCCGAGAAATCTGCAAATAGATCAATTATGATAGATAGATTTTCTGCTTCCCTCTCTGAACCTTCGATGAAGAAGGTGGTGTCATCAGCATACTGGAGCAGTGGAATCCCATTATGGTGGTTGGACAGTTGATAGCCTAGCAACAATCACTGTGAGCACGCCTGATCGGTACAGACTGCGAGTGCATCCACTGCCAGGGTGAACAATAATGGTGACAGTGGGCATCCTTGTCGCACCCCTCTTTGTGGTTGAATTTGACCTCCTGGTCATCCGTCTATCAGCACCGTGCAGGAGTGTGTTGTGATGCATCTCTTCACCCAACTGATCCATTCCATGGGGAAATCCCTTCTTTTCATAGAGGGCCACAGAAAATCCCAGTTTAATCATTCATAAGCTTTAGTAAAATCAACCTTCCACATGAACCCTCTGGTACCATTCCTCTTTCATTAATGCTGTCCTCATTCCATGGATCGCGTGAACGTCTCATTTGTTGCACACATGATGGGAGTATGATTTGATAATGGTCTTGGCAGTGATCTCACGTCTGCATTTCTGAACTTTTCCGCTACCGTGACTGGACATAGAAATCTGTCCAGTCTAGATTTCATCTCACCCCCGGCCATGCTCCTCCACGTGTACACACAGTCCACTGGCCCCATTTCTTATAAGTCTGCATTGGCTATGAATGAACAAAAGTTTGCTGAGCCAGGGTCTTGCCCTCCCCTGTTATTTGGCCTATCCCTCGACTCTAGCGTCACATTGAAATCACCCCCCAACAGCATTGGAGACCCTTGGAAGTTGGATACCACATGTGCGAGCTCACCCCATAATGCGCTCCTCCTTGTGGCATTTGCTGAGCCATACACTGATACTATTACCATCTCAAAATCTCATTTATCCTTCTCAGCATGACTGCTGCTGTTGCTTGGGCCGACCAGATTTCCACTTTATAAAACACCGTATTGTTCAAAGCTACCACCACACCACTAGAGCATCCAACTGCATTGACTGCCAAGAATCCCTCGAGAAATCCTCGTTCCACTGTGTTCCACACTCTAGCTTCAGAAGATTCCAACGTAGTTTCTTGCAGGCATACTATTGTAGCTCCCCATTCTTTCAAATGACTTCTTATCACCCCTCTTCTCCACTCATCTCGGAGACCGCAAACATTCCATGAAATACACCTCATGATTGAGCATTTGCAATCCCACCTACATAGAAACCTTTCTACTTGGTGGCTAAGTAGGGGATCTTTCCCACCTTCATTTATCTCCATTGTCTTAGCTGCCATCTCTGTTTCTGGCATCCCCATGTCTGGTGCTCGCAAGCTAAGAGTCAGCATTTGGACCATCTTCTTTGTGCTGCTCTTCGCCTTTCCGCCAGCTATTAACTTCAAACAGCCGCTTTTCCTGGTTGTCATCCACATCACAATTTCCTGATCATGCTTAATTCCAAACTTCTTCCGTTTGTAGACTATATTGGCCGTTGAAGTCCCTCCTTTTTGTCTTGTACCGGACACTGCTCTATGGTTCTCTTACTCCCCTCTGCTTCTTGTTTCCTTGTGCTTTCCACTACATTTGTTCGATGAGGGATCGGACATATGGTTGTTGCCCTTTCGTCTCCCTTCTCCAAACATTGCAGTGCTTCCTCTTCTAGCGACGCCTCACTTGGCTGATATTCTCATCATTTTCAAGCTGAGCTACTGTGGCTGTTATCTGCATGTCTTCTGCATCCCTGGATTCCGCTTCTGCCATGTCGTCTCCCTGGTTTCCAGCCTCATCCTCTTGTATTTTTTGCCTGCTGTTTTGCTGTTGACTTTCATTAATGCTGTCCTCTGTTGATGTTGTAGTCTCCTTCTCCTGTGATGTATCCATATCTTTACTTGCTTCTGCCTCTTCCTTTCTTGTTCCTGCTGTTAGTGGTGGTTCCGGTATGCGTGTAGACATCCTGACCTCAAAAATCTCCTCTGGGCCCCACATTCTGAACATAAATGGATAACCCCACATTTTGAAACGCTCCGCGTCCACTATCACACAATTTGGGTCCCCGGATACAAGTCTGGTTAAGAGGATGCGTCGGAGCATGCTGAATGGCTTAACCATAGCCTCCAATGCTGGCCTGATCCTGTAACCCATTGGGATATCTCGAGCCTCTAGTATGGTTGTAGTGTGCGCCCCCTTTGGTGCTCCATCCTTCGGGAGTATGTGCCGCCGTTGCAGCTCCATGTGGTCGTTGACTTGCTGCTTCCAGCCGTTGACCATGATGTACGCCGCCATTGAGGCTCCACGGATAAAGAACTGTCCATTTTCTAAGGCCCATAGCTCTGCCCTATCCAGACTCGAACACTTCTCCAAGAGACCATGTCTAACCTCCTCGAAATCTGGGGTTCTCCTATTTGGCAGCCCCTTGGGATACTATCTTGAGCCTCTAAATCCTGCTTGCTCTCTGGGCCTTCCTCATGTCTCCGGATCATCTCACGGTTCCCCCTGTTCACCACGGGAACCTTTGTGCCAGTTATCTCTTTTTTCCTATGTTGACAATATGCCTGCCGATGCCCGGCCTTCCTTCATTTCTTGCAGATTACGGGACCTTGGCATTCCCAAGCATGATGCCCTTGTTTTAGACACTTGTAACATACATCCGACCTCCGGACGACAGTGGGCTGATTTTTCACGATCCGCCTTCTGTATGGTTCAACCCGCACCCAGCCTTTGACCTCCTCTGAGAGTCCAACATTTTGCTTGGGGTTTGTGTGACCACCTTGATTTTTAATAGTCATGTTTGATGGTCCGGAGCTCCAGAGGAAGGTAGCATGCTGTCTCATGGGCTTTGGCATCCACTCCTTCGTTCAAGAAAACTGTAGCTCCCTCTCCTCCAAGAATCAAGAAAAATTCGCCAAGAGATCTCCAAGAATCGATAATCCATAGCTCCCTCTCCTCCAATAATCAAGAAAAATTCGCCAAGAGATCGCCAACAATCAAGAAACCATAGCTCCCTCTCCTCCAAGAATCAAGAAAAATTCGCCAAGAGATTTCCAAGAATCAAGAAGCCGTAGCTCCCTCTCCTCCAAGAATCAAGAAATAATTCCCCAGAGATCTTCCGTTCCCAAAGTTATATTTTTAACTCAGTCATCTCGTTATTTCCTTCATCTCCATGGATCTTATTTTGATGATGTCACGTAAATTTTGATTTCATCTCAGCTTCTAATAGGAGAAATCTGAAACTAGCATCGATGAGGATGCAGTGTTTGTCAATTTTATGCCTTATCTGTCATAGGCACTACCGTTGACTCATAATATTTGTGAAAGATCGATAACTGTTGTATTTAGAGTGATTGTTGAAGATAAGGGTGTTTGTGCAAATTGTATCTGGGATCCCTACTCCTTAAAAGTTAGAACTCTTCATTAGAAAATTGGGTTTGGCTAATTTAGTTTCTACTGTCTCTCACCGACTCTCAGGCAGCAGGGTCCCTTCTATGCCCTGCTCTCTCTCCATTTCTACGTGGTATCAGAGCTTATGGTTCCTTGTCCTTTCCTTCGGTGAAACTTTCACATCCTCTGTGGAACTTTGGTGCCCGATGTCGCTCCCATCAGTGTTAATTTGTGGATCACCACTGCTACGCAAGTTTGCTATTGAGTTACCCTCCATCAGTTGCTGCTTCTTCGACTACTGCATCAGATATTGTAGCTTCTCTGCATTCCTCTCTGCCACCAACCTACCTGCTGCCAAACCTCCCGCTGGTTTCTGTCCTCAATGTTAGTTCTTCAGCTGATTAACGGCCGATCAGTGATCATTGCTTCAGTTGGTTAATCTGTTGTCGGTTTACGGGCATAACATCTGCAAGTCTTTGGTCAAAGGAGTTGCGAATGTAGGGCCTCCACGTCCTGCCTGCGTGGTCCTTACCCTCTTCTGGTTGGAAGGAACTAGGAGACATTGCATGTAGAGAGATGGCAGCGTCTGCCCGCTTCTCTGCTCTGGTGGTTGCCATTGAAGATCCGGCTGGCACAAACACTCTGCACCGCTAGTTCTTTTGTCTTCCAAAGGGACACAGCATTTTGGCATTGTTATCATCATCAACATTCAACTTCTCAGATGCTGTCCTGCCGCTCTAAAGGTGATGGCATCCTTAGATCTCAAAGTGCCACTTTCATCAGCATCTGTCAGCATCCATGATTCCACATCGTCCTCTCCATGCAATGTCGGCATCTTCTTGCTGCATCAGCATCCTCATGCCATGTGGACATCCATGCCACAACACAGAATGCGCCCCATGTCAGCCTCCATATGCCACGTCAGCATCCATGTGCTGTATCAGTCTGTCTGGCATATCAGCCTCATCTACCACGTTAACCTTCACACGCCATGTCAGTCACTGTATGCAACGTTATCCTCAGTTTGTCATGTCAGGCTCCTTGTGCCACATTGTTGTGCATATGCCATCTAGTCATCTGTGTACCACAGCATCATCTGTGCCATGCCCCACCCATGGCGTGTATGGCAGTTTCCTTTATACCATTTACAGCTCCATTTTTAGTTTCCTTAACGCCATCTATGGAGACTTACCTCAGATTTTTTCAGAAAATTTGGGCATCTTTGATATCAGTGCTGAGTTGGCTTATCACCATCTTTCACCATAGTCCTTATCATCTTTGTTCTTGCTGGTGACTTGGAATCTTCAGTGGGTACCGTAGACAGTTTATTCCCACTGTATCTTTGATATCAGTGGAATTTCGATACATCTCGAAGTGTTAAATCTTGTAGCACAATGAGAGAGAGAGAGAGGGTGAAGCAGAAGTAGAAGAACAAGAAAATAGGCTTGTATTAAGAGATAAAAGGATAACTGAGGAAATCATAGTTTGTCCCTCTTTTATAGAGGGACAATTAGCTGTTAATAACGGCCAGTTATAACGGCTATTAAAACTAGCCGTTATAACTTACCTGATTCCGACAAGGAATCGGGTAATGGGTCTACCCGGACCTGATAAGGGAAGACAGAGAAAAAATCTTATTTTAGGCTTATAATTTGCCCATACATTCAACACTCCCCCTCAAGTGCAGGAATGGATATTCGCCATTCCAAGCTTGGACTTCAAATATTCCAGGCTCTTGGTAGATAATCCATTGGTGAAGATATCTGCACATTGCTCTTCAGAGTTAACATGCTCTGTTTTAAAAATGCCTTGTTCCAAGTGATCTTGGATGTAGAACCGGTCAATGTTTACGTGCTTCATCTTGTCATGATTGACTGGATCATGAGCTATGCTGATAGCCGATTTTTTGTCGCAGCAGATGACAATTGGACTTATATAGTTGATCTTTAGATCATCTAATACATATTTATCCACATGGCTTCATCGGTTCCTTTAGACATAGCTCGAAATTCAGCTTCTGTGCTGGACTTGGAGACGACACTGCCTCTTGCTTCTCCAAGTTACTAGGTTTCCTCCAAGCATTGTGCAATATCCAGTAGTTGACCTGTAGTCAAGACGAGAGCCAGCAAAATCAGAATCAGTTTATAAAATAAGGTCAAGTTTACCTGTTTTCTTGTATGTGATGCCCAGTCCTGGTGTGCCCTTGAGGTACCTGAGAATTCTATTAACCGCTTAAAAGTGAGAGTTTCTAGGTAAATGCATAAATTGGCTTAAAACGTTTACTGCATAGCATATATCCGGTCGGGTGTGTGACAAATATAAGAGTTTTCCAATGATACTTTGATACGAATTAATGTCTACTCTAGGTTCATCCTCATTAGGGGCTAATTTATGATTAACCTCAATTTGTGTCTCATTTGTATCACAATTCATGTGTTTTGTTTCCTCAAGAAGTTCCAAAATATACTTTTGCTGAGTCATTAAAATTCCTTCACTTGAGCGTGCAAATTCAATTCCTAAAAAATATTTTAGGTGCCCCAGTCTTTTGACTTGAAAATGTTGGTCTAAATGTTGTTCCAAACATTTCATCTCTTCTACATTATTTCCTGTAATTATAATATCATCTACATATACTATCAAAATTGTTATCAGTCCTTGAGACATATGTTTGAGAAACATAGTATGTTCCCCATTACATTGTTTGTACTCAAGATTCTTCATGGTTTGGGTGAATCTCCCAAACCATGCTCTAGGTGATTGTTTTAGTCCATATAGAGACTTCTTTAGTCTACATACTTTTCCTTGATTTACTTTATCTTCATAGCCTGGCGGAATATTCATGTAGATTTCCTCTTTTAGGTCTCCATGAAGAAAAGCATTTTTTATATCATACTGATTCAAAGACCAATCTAGGTTTACGGCTAAGGAAAGTAAAATTCTGATAGTATTCATCTTTGCTACTGGAGCAAATGTTTCCTGATAGTCAATCCCATAGGTTTGAATATATCCTCTAGCTACAAGTCTTGCCTTGTATCTTTCTAGACTACCATCTGATCTACATTTCTGGGTATATACCCATCTACAACCTACAATTTTTTTCTCCTTGGGACGTTCCACAATTTCCCAGGTATTATTTTGTATTAATGCCATCATTTCTTCATTCATTGCCTCTTTCCACCTGATATTCCGCATAGCTTCCTGTGTAGATTTGGGAATATGGATATCTTGGATCTTTGTAAGAAAAAATTTGTATCTAGGTGATACCTTTTGGTAGTTGAGATAATTAACCATCGAATAAGGAGCTTGTTTTACACAAGCTCTAGTTCCCTTTCTCAGTGCTATAGGCCAATCATCTCCTCCACCATCATTAACTGTATTTTCATCTCCAGATATCACTCCCCCTTGATTAGAAACTTCTCCCCCTTCACCTAAGTCTATGACTCCCGTGTGGTTTTTCTTCTTTTTCTCATTGTATTTCGGATACGGAGATACTTGATGTGAAATTTTTAAATTTTCCACTATCTCTGTTTTTACTAGGATGGCATAAGTCATTACTTGGGTGACTTGACTTTCCATCTTCCAATATGGGTTCCTCAGACTGATTCGATCAATTGGATAGATGTAGGATCAGCCTTTTGGTCACTATCAGGGGAATTTTCCTGGATGGCTGAACTATGATTCTTATTATTGAGTAATTGAGATATCTCACTATGAGCCTCAGTTCCTTGGGGTTTATAGTAAAACGATTTTTCATCGAATACTACATCGATTTTTCATGTATTTTCCGGTAATAGGGTGATACGACTTGTATCCCTTTTGAGTAGTCGAATATCCAAGGAAGACACATTTTAGTCCTTTCATAGACCATTTGTTCTGTTTATGTGTATGGTTGTGCACATATCCAACACAGCCAAATGTCTTGGCTGGTAAACCAGTTTTAAGTTGCACATTTGGATAGTATGTTTCTAGTATTTCTAGAGGACTTTTGAAATTTAAGACTCTAGAAGGGAGACAATTTATAAGGTGTGTGGCTGTCATTACTGCAAAGCCCCATAAGCTTGCAGGAACATGATAGGATTTCCCGGGCCCACGTGGGGGCATTATCGTCATTTGGCTATGTTTCCTTTATATAGCATAGCCCTCCTTGTGGGAGGGAGGACTAGAAGTTGATATTGAGTGATTGTTTTCCCTCCCCTCCTCTCATCTTGCCCAAGCTCTATCTTTCTCTACGGTCCCTGTCATCGTGATCGTCTCTCCCTCACCGCGTCTTCAGACGGCTCGTCTCTGGCCGATCCCTAACCCCTCAGCTTGGCCTTCCCCCGACCATTCCCGTTCTTCTCTTACCCCGGGAACCTCTCATCCTCTCCACTCTCCTTTGGACAACGATTTTGAAATTGAATCAATTGCATTACGATTTGGGCGATTTACATTGCACAAGATACGGTCTCAAATCGGGATCGTATCAGAACATTGCCATGGATAAGGAGAGTTCTCCCCTTATCCACAATATCTCCTATTTTCCTTTCAGCTAGACCATTTTGTTGTTGGGTATATGGACATGAAGTCTCATGTCTTATCCCTTCAGCTCTGAAAAACTCCATTAACTCATTATTAAGGAAATCTTTTGCATTGTCAGTTCTGAGTCCTTGAACTGGATACCCAAATTGTTGTTTGATGAGGTTACATGGTCCTTTCAGATTCTTGGTAACTTCAGTTTTATGTTTGAGTAAAAAAACCCAGCTATATCGACTATAGTCATCGGTACATACTAGGAAATATCGATGTCCTAGTATCTCTAGTTTGGGGGATGGTCCCCAGACATCACAATGGATCTTTTGAAATGGTTCGGTCATTCTAGTGGTACTAGGAGGACAGGGAACTCTTAAATTTTCCCAATTGACAAGATTCACAAATAATGTTTTCTACAAAAATTCCCTTAAATAAGTCAGGGTACATATGTTTTAGGAGGTGATAAGAAGGGTGACCCATTCTTTGATGGATCTCCATAATAGAGTCTTGGGATGATATAGTTGCAACCTTGGGTTCATGATGTAATACGACCTGCCGGGATCGGTCGGCTCGTATTACGCCACAGGAATCGATGGACAGGTTCGTGATGTTTATATGAATGTATGCGCAAAAGATGGAGACCTCGAATGAGCAAATATGACTATCCACAGTGTAGGGAGATAAATCCACGACGATCAATGGCGAGATATTGATCCTAGATCAAACTCCCAATGACCCGCTGGACCGACTCGACGACTAGGCAGTGAGGGGCGTTAGACGGCCCTAGGGCGTTCGGCATCTAAATCACTGATTATCCTATCAACCACAAGAAGGCCCTATCTCTCGACGATGGTAGCTATCCTATTCGTAGATTATATAGAAAATGGGCAGTGGACGAGATAGCAGATGACGACACTGAAAGCGGTCATAATACTGGAAATGATGGAGGGGAGACGAGAAGGTACCTTAATGTCGATAGTCTGAGGCGCCGTTCACGTCAGAGTCAATGTCGAGGAGGGAAGTGACGACGGATGAGGAGACTGGTCGGAAGGGCGCAGGACCGGAGGACGCTGTGACCTGGCTTGCCCAATGGGGTTTCACGCCCGGCCTTCGTGCGGGACGTGGGTGCCGGTCGGCGTGAACACGCGGGCGGGCGCGCGGCGTTCGGTGCTCGGACAGGCGCACGGGCGTGCGGCGTCCTGGCAGGCGCGCGGGTGTGTGGCGCTCGGCGGGAGCAGACGCGCAGATGTGCGGCGCTCGGGCGTGGGCGCGGGCGGCCCGCGGCGAGGGCGAGCGTCTGAGCGCGGCAGGCAAGCGGGCGCCGGTGTCTGGCGGCGAATGGGCGTGCCGTCGTGAGAGGGTCGCGCGGCACGGGCGGTGGGTGAGCGCTGGCCGTGCGCGGGGGCGACCAGCGTCCAGGTGGGTGACCGGCGCGCGCGGGTGGGCGCCTTAGCGAGGGCTGGCGAGCGAGAGTAGATGGCACACGGAGAGGGCGGGTGATTGAGCGCGACAGGGCGGAGGCCGGCGGAGTTGGCGGGCGGCGCTGGCGGAGATGGTGATCGGCAGATCTTGGAGATGGGTGGAGCGGTTCTTGATGGCGCCCGGCAGAGATTGATCCCAGGAAGAGGTCCTTCTTGGTCTTCTTGATCAGAAACTGCCCCGAGAAGCCTTCAAGAACGTAAGTTTCTTGATGATTCTTGACAGCCTTGGTGGGATCTGGAGGACCCCGTGGAAGGCAAGCGTCGGCTCCGAGTCTTCGGCCTCGGGCTCCCTCGGAGTGTTCTTGACAAGGAAGTCTTCAGCTCTAGGCGCGGGCGACTTTCTTGAATTTCTTTCCTCGTACCGGAGTGATCTCGACGGTGCGCTTGAACACGTTCCCCACGGAGTGATCTCGACGTGGAAAATTGCAGGCTCTACACCACGGAGTGATCTCGACGTGGGCGGGAATAGCCAATTTCCCTCTACGCTCTACTCACTACGATAGGTGGAGACAAGAGTTGTAAAATTCTTTCAACAAATGACTCAAGTGTTCTCTTGGGCCTGCTATCCCCTTATATAGTGAGGGTAGGTGCCAAGTGAACGTGGGGAGAGGACGAACCGTCGCGAGACGTGGTTCAGCCTCTCCTTACAATTTGAAAATAAAATTGAAACATAAAAGTAAAAGACGAGGACGACGCCCAACACCGGCCCAGTCCATGAAATCCAAAAACACAAACAAAAACATAAACAAAAGCAAGTAAGATAGGGATGCTTACGCGGGGTACTTAAACCCCGGGTGGCGAGCATCGGCGCGAGCAGCTCGGCGAGGCTGATGTCGTCCGGTCGTGACGTCTCCGGGATGGTCCCCCATCAGTTCATCTCTTAGCAGAGTGCTGGAAGACTTCCAAGGTAGGTAGTAGAGGCCTTGTTGGACTTTAGCTAGTCCAATCTTCCACCCTAGGTCCTTATGACATAAGTAGGCATCCAGATTATCAAATAGGATATTATACTCCCTTACTTTTGCAAGCTTTTGTACAGAGACTAGGCTTACAAACAATTTTGGGACATGAAATACATTTTTTATTTCCCCAATGGGTTGGATGTTCATATTTCCAATGCCCACGACTGGAAGTAGTGTGCCATCAGCAGTTTGAATATGCTTGCCAGGAACAAGTTTTTCATATGTCATGAAGTTTTCTCTTCTTGTTGCTCCTGAGTCTAGGATCCAGGCTTTTCCTGGATTCCTAGTGAAAAAAGTAATATGAGTAAGAATTTCCTTTTTACCAGAGTTAGCCATGGATGTCGATCCAATGACAGCACCAGAGTTGATGATTGTCTTCAAGGTCTGAAATTCTTGAAGCATCTTCTGGACATCCTGGGCTAAGGGATAATTATCTGAATTTGTTGCTCCTTGTTGAGCTAGGTGCGCTCTGGCAATGTGTGGTGGCTTTCCATGAAGCTTCCAACACTGATCCTTGGCATGGCCCCTTCTTTTGCTGTAGTTGCAAAATAATTCTTCTTTGTTCAATTTTTCAGTTCCAGCAGGAATCTGACTCTATGTAGCATATGCTGCACTCTCAATAGTGCTTCGAGATGCATTCAGACGACTTTCCTCTTGCATGACCTTAGTCACTGCCTGGTGAAAGGTGGGCTCCTCCTCCCTGTTATATAATTGACTTCGGATTATCTCAAATTCAGGTCGGAGCCCTTGTAAGAACTGACAGCTGATTTGTTGCTTCATGTGTTCTGGCGACTGGGTCTGTTGATGGTGGCCGGCAGTGATCCAGCTCATTATGGATCTCCCTCAGCTTGTTTGAGTAGGTCAGAACATCCATATCTCCTTGCTTGAGATTATAGGCTTTTACTATGAGATCAATGATCTTCGTCTTGTCATCTCTTTTTGAATGACTTCGACGAATTGCTTTCCATAACCCTTTTTCTGTCTCTTATGTAGCATATCTTGCTATTTTCTCTGATGAAATGGAGTCTAATAACCATGCAAAGACAAACTCCTCCTCCATTATCCATTTCTGGAAATGAAGATGAGTTTCACAAGGACCTTCTTCTGTGAGATGACATATAAGTTTCCTGGGCCTCAAAGCAGCTTGAACATTTCTCTCCCATAATAGGAGATTATTCCCATTGAAGATATTGCATTTGGCAATTACTGGGAGAGGTGTAAGCCATCTATCAGGAAGTAAAATCTGATTACCTGATGATGGCCCCATTTGAGAAGTCGAGGAGAATTGTGCAGTTTCTTCTGCCATGACTTCTTAAGAAAAATAGAATGAGTAGAAGATCCTCCCGTGGGATGAACTCCAGCTCCAGTGATCTTCAACACTTCTCAATCAATCACTGACCTAGCTCTGATACCATGTTAAATCTTGTAGCACAGTGAGAGAGAGAGAGAGAGGGTGAAGCAGAAGAAGGGGAAGAACAAGAAAATAGGCTTGTATTAAGAGATAAAAGGATAATTGAGGAAATCATAGTTTGTCCCTCTTTTATAGAGGGACAATCAGCCGTTAATAACGGCCAGTTATAACGGCTATTAAAATTAGCCGTTATTCCGACAAGGAATCGGGTAATGGGTCTACCCGGACCTGATAAGGGAAGACAGAGAATTTTTTTATTTTAGGCTTATAATTTGCCTATACATTCAACACGAAGCATCAGCTCTTCACTGTCGAAGGCATCCTCTGATGACTGGCATTTGCTACTTTATTGTCAACTCTCTGTCATCCATCTGGTGTGTCTTTCTTGTGTTATCATCTGCCTTTATCTCTGGCTCATCTCCAAGCTTTGAATGAGAAATTTATTCTTCAGATTGTGGTGGAGTGTTGAAGATAAGGGTGTTTTGTATAAAATTGTATCCGGGCTCCCTACTATTTAAGGAGTGGGAACCTTTCTTTATAAAATCGAGTTTGTCTTACTAGGTTTCTATTGTCTTTCTCCAATTCCTAGGGTGGCAGGGTCCTGCTTCCATGCTCTCTCTCCATGCTCTATCCCTTTTGCTTCCATAATCTCTGTCCAACCCTCTAGATTTCTACTATTAGTTTTGCCACTTCAGCTATGCAGGTATTTTGGTCCTTCTCTTGGATGTGTACTTCTCTTTAAATAGATACTTCTCTCTGTCACATGTACCCCTTACGAGGGCATCTGAGCATTGAATCGAATGGTTGCAGTTATGTTCTCAGTTTCTCATCTCAAGTCTCAGTTCTCCTCAGAAAGCCTTAAAATCCACTTCTTTCACAATCCTCTCTACTTCATCGCATCTCCATGCGGATCATCCCCGCCTATCCCTGCCTCTTTTCAGCATTTCCTCTTCTCCGGTCTGTTCAGACCTAAATCAAGGTTTGTATCAGCTCATTATTGTGTGTAAGGGCAAAGGGTCAGGCTATATGTATGTGAGAATTAAGTCATTATTATTCCATATTATTTTAGATCTGCTTCATAGGGTACCACAAAATTGGAAGACTTGAAGAAATAATAAAAAAACTTCTAACAGTTAAAAGGTAGGGTCTTCATTTCACCTGGTGAGTGTTTATCATTCAGATAAGGTACGATAAGCCAATGTGTATGAAAGAGAAACAGAAATGCAATGTGCTACATTCGAGAGCTTTCCTCTATGCTCATTAACTTAATAGTCTGCATTTGTGAGCTGTGGCCTTTCTTTGGAGGAGGAGGCTCAATGTGCAGAGGCGCTGGGAACACCGATCGGTAGCCTCCCTATGAGATACTTGGGTCTGTCGTTAACTAGAGGGTGGATGACTAGGGTGGATTGGCTGCCAGTGATAGAGAAGGTCGAGAGGCGATTGGAAGGATGGCAAGCCAAAGTGTTGTCCAAAGGCGGTAGGTTGGTGCTACTGTGGGCAGTCCTGTCAGCAATCCCTAAATTCTATCTCTCCGCATTCAAGATGCCTACTGAAATCGGCCAGAGACTCGAAGGCTTGATGAGACGCTTCCTCTGGAAAGGCACTTGTACCGACCAGAGTCGAGGGCTCGCACTGGTTGCATGGGATACCGTATGCAGGCCCACCAAACATGGCGGACTAAGAGTATTGCATATCCAAAGCATGAATACGGCATTATTGGCAAAGTGGGTGAGGAGGATCATGCAACCAAGCGATGACCTCACCATACAGATTTTGAGGGACAAGTATGGTCGGGGATTGAAGTGGGATAAGAAAATAGACCCAATCAAGGGGGCGTCAGCATTCTGGCGAGGCCTCAGACAAATCTTCCCAAATTCCAGGAGTTCTACTCTGTCCGAATAGGCAATGGCTATTTGCACTCGCGCATTGCCCCGAGGCTACAGTAGGTGAATGCTAGGACAGTACCTGGAATCTGAGGTTTGAAGGTGCCTTGTCAGACCAACGACTAACTGATTTCTTGGGCTTGCAACAAGCTCTAAGTCAGATCCACCCTAACCCGGGGGAATCTGATGGTTCGGATTGGACAAGAGCTCCTTTCTCAGTGGGGAAAGCCTATGCATGGATCCGACAGGGCAACGAGGAAGACACAAATATGATCCAGGCGTGTCGAGCCATCTGGCATCTTAAGGTTCCGCTTAAGGTCAAGATTTTTGGGTGGCTCTTGCTCCGAAAGAGACTGATGACCCGCGTCTTTCTCAAGAAGATGTATCCAGATGCCCCGATGGTATGCATGTTGTGCACGAGAGACGACGGGATTTCAATCATTTATTTTTTGGATGCCCTTTCGCACGCACAGTTTGGGCCACCCAAGCACAGTTGGCGGTGAACGGGTTATCAGAGGAGGCCTTTTGGGAGTCCATGCAGAGGACCGGTCCCAAACGTAGAGAAGTGGGGGCTTGAGCGCTGACAGTGCTCTGGGGAATCTGGCTACACAGAAATGAGGTGATCTTCCGAAGGGGGAAGGCCTCTACAGACGGGCTTGCCCATGAGATAGAAGGTCTCATAGCATCATGGTTTTCCTTGTGACGGGGATGGAGAGGGAAGAGGAAAATGTATACATGTAATAGAGCCCTAGGGCTCGAACCATGTACTTGTCAAGTGGTTACCGATTTGTTCGGGTGACCGCCTCACATGTTTTCAAAAAAAAAAACTTAATAGTCCATCAGCCTCTCCCATTTGTGCGCCGGCCCACCCCGTTTCCCATTAATGTTCCCTCATACTCAGCATTGACAGTCCACTACCCCCAACATCTTCCCCGATTCCGCTACTCTTGGTTTCTTGGTGCCAACCCTTAATCCTGAGGCATCTCTTTGTTCTTTAGGGGTTAGTAGTTTTCCCAAGTTTGCAACATTTGTAAAGGGGATTTATCAGTATTTTCATCTTGCGTCTATTTTCTCTCTCACAGACAGCCACCTTGTCCTCAATGGGGAACAGAGAAAATTGTGGGGACAGGATCGTGATGTCCAAGTGTCAAGAATTTCTATCTGGCTTCTTGCTTTATGACTGCACAATAGCGTAGATTGCTGTATTGATGATTCATTAGAATACTTTTGCATCTTTGGCTTGTCTCACAATCATTTGTATGTGCAGGAAGACAGAAATAAACTAGCTGCTTTAAAAAATGCATATGTCCTGATGGGAAAGCACCAACTAGAGCTAGCTGTTGCCTTTTTCTTACTTGGAGGGGATGTGTCTTCTGCCGTTAACGTCTGTGCGAAAAATCTTGGGGATGAGCAACTTGCTTTGTTGATTTGCCGGCTTGTTCAGGGCTATGGTGGGTCTCTAGAGAATGAGCTAGTAACAAATATTTTGCTACCAAATGCGATCCAAAAGAACGATTTTTGGCTTGCAAGTGTGCTAGAGGTTGGGAAGTTTGGAGTCCTCTTTTAATTTCTATGAATTAATCATTTGATAAACTATAATTTACTCAACTTTTTAGTTTTCTCTGAATTCCTATCTGCAGTTATCATTGGGAAACTGGACTAACTCATTCAAGAGGCTGCTCGCACTGAATGCAGATGTTCAACATTATGAATTACAATATTCTTCTATTACATTCTTGGATGCAAACATCAGCGAATACCTTGAAATGCTATCAACAAAGATTGGTTTACGGGCTGCTGTAGGAGATCACCAGTCATCCGTGCTATCAAATTGGGCGAAATCAATGCGCATCATTGCATCCTTCAGATCTGGGTTTTCTGTAAGCATATCTTGAGTTACTCCCCCCATAACTTGGTCACTGAAAGCTACTAATCATTTATTTTTAATTATTTGCTTGATGTTTTTAGTAACCAGTTTTTGAATTGATTGAGGGTTAGGCCATAAAAATGCCTCTTATTTCTTTTGGATCCATTCCTCAGCAGAAAGTATCATGAGCATTGAAGTTACTTGGTTTTTCCCCATTTTGGCCACCTGAAGTTTGTATGTTCATTTAAAAATAGATCGGATGGTTTCTTTCTAGTTCATAATGTAGTCATGTCTAATCAAGACATCGTCTAGAATTGTCATCCCAGATATCCCTCTTAAAAGCTGAGGGATTATCGTATGAGGTTATGATTTGATTCAGGAATTATCAAAGAGGGAAAGGTTATTGGATAATTTTTCCTACATTTGTCCTCTCAAAAATCTTTATGATCTATAAATACAGACGTCAGAATACATCCTTTGATATTTGGCGTATGCTATTTTCTTGAGGAAAAAATTGATCACGGGGATAATATACTAATATTGAAGGGAATTATTACTATCAATAGTTTGGTGAATGTTTATCATAACCTCGAACATAGATGTTTCTTTTGGTAGCGCAATGTCTTATTTATCCAAAGCAAGAACCACATTATTAAGCCTATTTCTTTTGATATGTACGCTTGATGAAGGTTCTGCTTGTCCTGAAAAACAATCTTTAAAATTTTCTCATTTTTGATTTCTCATTTCGTCCAATATGGGAAGCTACGCAATTTTTCCGCCTTAAATCAGATACAACGAAAACTTACAACTATGTTCTCTGTCACCTTTACTTTTGACTCCAAAGTTCTGGTTCTGCAAACATCATGAAAATCACTATAGGGTTCAGCTTCTTCCATGATTTTAATGTGAAACCATTTATTTTCTGCCTGGATTCGGCAACTGCATGATTTTAAAGTATAGTTTTTAAGTTTCATACGGATGGAAGTGTATGGTTTTCTCAATAATGAATAGCCTAGTGTACTAGTTATGTTTTTTAGCATTTCACGTTATGTTATGTATTAATTTTACTTGATCTAAATTGTTAAATGATTTTTAAATATTTAATGCTCTATCATTTTCTGGTCCAGTGAAGCATTGGATTTAATTAGTCATGATTAATTATTCAGACTATATTTGCCTAAATCTGTTTGTTTTTTTTAGCTTGAAGCTCTTGACTCTACATCTTCTAGCTCTTACGAGGGCAAGGGCCCGCTGACCATGGTGAAGGAAAATCATCTCAGCGGAATAAATCCAATTTCAGATTACGGTTGCAATTGGGTGGCGGAAGATGTCGCAATAAGCTTAGACCACAAGTTTAAATTAAATATTGCAATGCAGTATCTTTCGAAATTGGTGATGGAGCATATCTGGGAGGAAAATCAAGAGAAAATGGCAAAATCTGCGTCCCATATTTGGTTTGCAGTATCAAAGTTAGCTGAAAAGTACTCAATAGATCTAGTTGAGCTGATGAACTTGGTAATATTCATTTTCATTATTCTGCATTTGAGGAAAAAACTCTCTAAGCCTGACTATCATTTTTGTGTTCTAACTTTACAGATATTTCTTTATGCCAATAATCATATGTTCCTCTCACTCGGATATCATGTAGTACTCCAAGCTACTTCTCAAAATTTTTCTGAAGATGTTGAACTCTTGAATCGACTGGGAAAATCTATGGAAGAAATCTGTATTTTTGTTAGTCGGTATGTTTCATTGATCGGATTCACAAATACAGTGAAAGTTTCGGATTGTCGACCAAGCAGTAGCAAAATCATGAACAGTCAGAGCAACGATACATCCTCAACATTGAGAAGAATCATCAAATATTTAACTGGGTTTAAATTACTTTTGTGTTCATCTGCTTGTAAAACCTCCCATATTCTTGATTTCCTTGAAATATTTTTGCATTTATCTTTGGCATGGGTTTGTAAAGATCTCAAACTGCTCACTTTACTTACCCTTCCAATCCTTAATTCGGTCAATGGTAAGGAATCTTTTCCTGATGTCTCGGAATTTCTGCGTCAGACTTCATCATTTGCTGTATTAAGTGCTTCTACCAATCACGAGGAGGTAAATCTGGAATCTTTGCATGATGAGTGCCCGTCAAATCATTTGCTGTGCTTGCCGCCTGATGATGAACAATGGCTGCTTATCAGTTTTTCGCTATGGAGAAAATTTTCTGCTTTCTTTAGAAAAGAACTTGGTCTTCTTAGTTTTGAAAGCAATGAAGATGACAGCATTGCTTCCTTCCACCCTGATTTGTTGATATCATCTCTCGATTATATTTCTTCCACCTTGAAGAGATATTTGAGATCACTGCTTAATAGGAAAGTGGAGCTGGGGGAAATAGTTGGCATATTTGGTTGGCTACACAAATACAAAGAGTCTGGACCGAATATGTCTACTCTGCAACTAACGGAGGATGTCAATGAAAAGTCTCTATTACAAAAACTCTGGACAATTTCTGTTGATCATGAAGAAATACAGGCATGCTTCTCCGCTGAAGAAATAAATTTCTTCCATTCTGATCGTACGAAGCAGAATGTTGTCTGGAATGATATCATTGGGGGTTTATTGCCGGAGAGCTCAAATGACGATGAACAAAGACAAAATTCTTCTGTCTCAATCAGAGGAAACATTTTTTATGACTCACATGAAATGTATAAAAAAAATGGGGAACTCTTCGAGGTAAATGCTTTTCTTTTTTTTTGAAAGATATAGATGCTTTCATTTTTAAAAACATTCTTATCTGCACATGCTACAACCCATAGCATAACCTTCTCTATTTATGATTTTGTTCAGATTATTACCTCTCTGATCTGATACTTCAACCGTTGATTCTTAGCCTACATTGTTCGAGTATTAAATTTATAGATTTATTTCAAGCAAAAACTAGCTTCAACATGGAATGTATGGTTGAAAGTTGATGTATACATTCTTCTGGCATCATGTGTATCAAACACAGAGTATTCTTTTGGACTTTTCTAAATTCTTTCCCTGGAATTTCCTTTTTTCCCCTAGTTGTGTTCTCTCTTACATCATTACCCACATTCTTGGTGAGATATCATGTCTTCACTCACTTTTGGCAATAGCTCACTGACTTCTTGGTGCAGGCTATATCCATCAATTCTACAGATGAAAGCCAAGTTGCTCTAGCAAGCAATCGGAAGGTGAGTATTCCTTGCAAACAACAGTGCATGCGTCATGGGTGTTTTTTATGTCTCTATAATTATAGTGATTTTATTGGATTATGTATTTTTGGGCTGTCCTATCTTTAAGCCGCTAAAACTTTGCTCAAAGTGCAGTGATTCTTTGCACCATATATGTTTGATCTCTATTTGAGAAATTTAATTTCTATTTCCCAGGGGCTTGTCTTTCTTAATTGGAAGACAACTAATTTTCCCAAGTCTCAAGCCCAAAGCATATGGATGGATTGTGATTGGCCTGAGGAGGGTTGGGCAGGGTCGGAATCAACGCCAATCCCTACTTATGTATCTCCTGGGATTGGGCTCGGCAGTAGAAGAGGGGCCCACCTCGGTCTTGGAGGGGCAACCGTAGGAAGAGATTTAACTGCTTTCGGCGCGTTTGGAGTTCCAGGCTATGCTGGTGTTGCCGCCTCTGGCTTAGGATGGGGAGAGCAGTCAGATTTCGAAGATTTCAAGGATCCTCCTGCCACTGTTGATAATATACGTACCAGGGCCTTGAGCAGTCATCCTTCAAAGCCATTATTTCTCGTTGGATCGAGCAATACCCATGTTTATCTATGGGAGGTAAGAAGAGAACGTTTATCCAAAATTCTACTTTGTCGGAATTGTTTTCACAAGTTATTTCTTGAATCTGTAGTTTGGAAAGGAGAAAGCAACAGCAACCTACGGAGTTCTCCCAGCAGCCAACGTCCCTCCGCCATATGCTCTTGCATCTATATCTGACGTCCAATTTGATACCTATGGTCAGCGTTTTGCCACTGTGGCACTAGATGGCACTGTCTGCACGTGGCAGCTTGAGGTTGGAGGAAGGAGCAATGTCCACCCTGTAGGGTCGTCCTTGTGCTTTAACAAGCATGCATCGTATGTTGTTCTTCCCTTTGATAGTCTCACTTATTTAAAGCCATTAAAAATGAATGCTGTTATGAAACAGGGCCGTTGCTTTTATTGCGGGGAGTGGATCAATTATTGCTGCTGCTGGACATAATACAACCAATGCAAATGTCGTCATATGGGATACCTTGGTGCCACCATCTGCATCTCACACTTTTCTTACTTGTCATGAAGGTATAATCTCAACCATTACTTATGTCAACACAATCTTCTGTATCACTTTGATAAAAGAAACATTGATGGTGAAGATGATGCTGATGACAATGAGAATGACAAGTGGACGATGATGATGATGATGACAAGTGGACAATGACTAGTGAATGATGATGATTCTCATCTGGATTTTCAGTGCAGTCAATGTCATTGTCATCCATTAGCTCATGAATAATCATCATTTTCATCGTCATCTGATTTATAGGACTGTCATTATAATTATCGCCATTTGTTTCAAAACTGTGATGGTGCAACACATTGTGTCATTGTTGTCGCCATCATCATCTGACTTCAATAGATGTCATCATCATAGTCATCGATCAGTTGAATTAGCCATCATCAACATCATTGTCCACCAAAAATGCTTAACAATAACACATTTTTCCTAGAAAAGCTATCACAGTCTGTGCTCCACCCACAATAATTTTCAATTGGCTGATTCCTCCAGGTGGTGCTCGATCTCTCTCTGTGTTCGACAATGACATTGGATTCGGCCTAATGTGTCCGTTGCTGATCACTGGTGGCAATAATGGTGATATTGCTCTCTATGACATCCGTTATGTAATGTATGGGAAGAATGGGATGATTTGGCAAGAACCCAGCGCACATCAAGGTGGGTCACTCTTAATTACTCTTTTTTCATTTATTATATTTTTGGGCTTTATCTAATGTTTTCCAATCTCTACAAATGAAGGAAGCGTCACAAAGATTGTGCCCGTTCCCTCGACAAGCTTGATACTAACAGGCGGCAAAGATGGGGATGTTAAACTGTGGGATGCCAGAAGGTGTGAGATGCTATTTCACTGGAAGAAGATGCACGAGAGACATACCTTTCTCCAACCTAGTTCACGAGGTTATGGAGGAATTGCTAGGGTATGATTTCTTTATTACATATCTTGGTTATGTGCTTCAAAGATAAATCTATCATTAGTCTTAATCGTGGTCCTTAAATCCCAGGCCGCCGTTACGGACATTCAAGTTGTTTCTGGTGGGTTTCTCACATGTGGTGGGGATGGGTCAGTAAAGTTTGTGAAGCTGAGTGATCCGGCACGGGGGATTTGAGAAGTGGAGGCCTGTTAAGCCCAGCCACATTCATGAGACAATAATTTATAGGTATTTATTTTCATGAAGAAAATAAAAAATTCTCTCAACAGATCGGAAACATAAAAATGAAACCTCTAAATCCACAATTGTTCTGCATTTAAGGCACCACCTTCCTTTTTGTTAATTCGAATGCTGCTCTGTCTCATGTGTTTGTTCTTTTCCAGGTTTCTGACATGAAGGGCGGCTTTCAATCTGGGAATGCAATAAAAAAATAATTTTTTGTAAATTATACTTTTCTATAGGCAAAAGGAAGACAGTTTCCATGCTTATCTGGTCCGAACTTTTGAGTAAAGTGTACGCTTGGGGAAAACCTGGTGAGCCCTCAATTCTCTATGTTTTTTGTTTTTCCTCTTTTTTCTTTGAGCCAATGGCTTGAAAAAAATTGGTTGGAGATGATGAGCAGTAACATTCTTTGATCACCAATTTACTGGTGGATTGTATGTTCTGGCTTTGTTCTGGCCCAGCAGGCCTGCCGGTGAACTAGATGGACATGGGATTCGAAATATCCCATAAAAGCATTTAGTATGTGTCAGCAATGCTCTATTATTTCCTCTGGAAGGAATCCGATATAGTTCTAAATAAATCAAGAAACAAATTCTTGAAAAAGATAGAACCGACTCACAATGATTGTCACAGAGATAACAGTTCTTCAGACCAAGGGTGCCAGAAACCCCCCTGACCAACAACTTGAATGTCCATTATGACTGATAAGCCTAAAATAAGGGGTAAATTATCCAATTAAATTACCTTGTCGTTGTTAATTTTAGCTTAAACAATAAAATTTATAAAACTTTAGCTTAAGATGTACAGTGATAAGTATAGTTATTGTCCACAGGAAGCTAGTAAGGAATTCAATCAGTGATCTACTTGAATAATTTGACCCTAATTAGAGTTAATTTAATTTCGAATGAAGATCAAATCACCCTAATTAAATGAAGAATTTAGAGAGGAGGGTAGAAGAGATGGGAAGAATAGAAGATGGAGCTCTAGATTGACTTCTTTGATCCAATAAAAAGGATCAAAGGAGTCAAGTAGAGGGGCTCGGAAGGAAATTTGGTTTTAGTTTGTTTTTTGGGAGAATTAGGTATTCAAATTTACTAACTATTATTTCATAAACACAATCTAATTTTCCTAGAAATTAAACTTTATAATTTATTTGTGCCTAATTTGCAATTGGAATAGTTAGATCAATTCAATGCTCACTTCTCTTAATCCAAGTAAGGACTTGTACATTCCGCTTAAGCCTAGCAATTTAGAAATTCAGACCAAGATCAAGAAGAATTATTTAAAATTTCACTAACAATTAATCCAAATTACACTAAAATTCAAATACTATGAAGTAAAAAGTACCGAATACAATTGATCCAGGCTGGTTCTCCTTTCTGTCTTGCAGTTGTGAAAGAGCCCCTTCCAAAATGACCTCCTCAACTCAAATTTCTGCTTTTATACTGAGGTAAAATGGTAAAAAATACCATTTTATTCATCGATGTAGGCTTGATCTGAATGATCCAACCATACAGATAGAAAGAGCAAATCCCTAAAAACTTGAGATCAATCCGACCTCAGGATCAAAAGTTATTAACAAATGAATATTGACCAATCAGAGCCATTGTATAAATATTCATTTATTTAACTAAAATTTTACAATACACGCAATCGCGTATCGATTGCAGATTGGCTGGAAAAAATAGAGTAAATTTGGCAGGTTCTTTCTCAGCGCACCACGTACCCCTTGCTGGGAATAAGAGAAAATAAAAAATACACAATACATTTTAAACACACTTACATGTGCATTTTTACAAGCGCCACACAATCAGAAGATGCCACATCACCTCTCGTGAATGCGCTTTGTATGTAGAACATGGCAGTGCACTTACCGCCCAAGAGAGATAATTCTGCCAATCTCAGATTCTCTTCTGAAGGCCAATATTGTGCCACGTAACATGGTGAAATCCAGTACTTGACATTTCGTGCAAAAAAACCCTTCTTTAATTGGTGCGCACAAATTGATACCGCCCAAAAGTAATTGAAAATATGGCCCTCTGCTTTCTCTCTCCTCCATATTTCCTAAAAAACATACAAAAATCCTGATTAATTCAATAAAAACCCTGCACATGTTTTAGTTGGAACTTTACACCTTCCATGGACGACCAAGAGCTGTTTTAAGGGCATATTTGAAACCAAAACTTTTAAAAAAGTTCTGCCTTCAGAAATTGATTTAAACTACTATTTTTCTTTATAATTATATCTTTTTCCATTTAAAAATTCAATTCTTCTTCGAATAAATTCCCAAAAAAATTAATAAAATTTCAGAAAAATCCGGTAATTCATTCCCACCTTAATTAACATTAAATTAAAATTTAAACATGTCTTTCCATTTAAATAGACTTATTCTAAACTTAAGTAAATTCCATAAAATTCATAAATTAACGGACAATTAGGGAAAAATCAGAATTCACTTGGAAAAGTAATTAACATGTAAATATATCATAAAAATCCTATTTTAAACTCTTCAAATGGATAAATTGTGCTAATTAGTTGAATTTAATACCGAATTTAGGGTGTTACAAATGACATCCTGATTTGTGATGTCTTAATGGCACCTTTTCACAATGACTAGCTGATTATCAGCAAAATCACTAATTAGTTGTCATTTGAGTAAATCCTATGGAGACATGTCAGGGGGAAAACTTAAAAGGGGAAAATCTATTTAAATAGAATTAAAGTCTTAACTAATCTTGAAACTTATCTGACTTATAAAATTAATAACTGTTTGAAGCAAATGTCCAAAAACTTGAAAAAATCATTCAGACTACAAAAAAAAATTCCTTTATGAATTGTGTATCAGAAATTTTGGTAAGAAAACAATAAAAAATAACAGTCTAAAAATAAAATTTATCACTTTAAGTTTGGTAATGCACATCTAGAACCATTTCAGTGCAATATTCATTATATTAATAAAATACTTAATGTGTTATCGCCTGAGTCATGGCAAACACGGGTCTACCAAGAATGATTTGAACATTCCTAATATTACCAATCACCTTAATGTCGGCTATAAATTCAAAATTGAATTTTTTTTATTCTTAGTATAACATTCTCCAAAATGGGTTGGATAACCTAATAGAGCCTTATGCTTAATGGAGTTTTATGAATATATTTTATAAATCTCTAGATTAAATTTTTTGGAAAAAGAGTGTAAATAAAATATAAACTTTGACCAGACTCAATGATTTACAAAATATCAGCCCTTTACTTTATACTCGATGAAATGAGATCCAACGTCAGCAAGTTTTTAGGAAAATTTGTTAAAATATAGCTAACACTTTTACAAAGTTGAATTCTTTCAACTTATAGCAAGGTGCGGTACAAAGGTTTTCAAAAATTTTCTGGAGGAATATGATGCATTCCTGAGATAAAAAGGATTTTAGTAGTGACCTGATTAAATTAAGAAAACTTTCTCTAGTTTTTGGCATGAAAATCTTATCCAGCTGCGATCACATATATTATTCCTGATTTCCTATAATTTTCATTATTTCTATTTTGATTATGAGTCATATTATTGATAACATGCATTTATGTAGGCTAATATGACCATATTTACATGTTTATTTGCATTAAATTGATTATATATACATGTTATCAATCCTAAAATGATTTAATTTATTTTTAGAATGATATTATTAATTTTATGAATTTTTAAATGCTTCTAATGGATTTTGTGATATCAAATTATGTATGAACATAATTTTCTTATCTCCATATAATTTTCCTGATTTTTTTGATTTTATTTGAAGAGATATAATTATTGAAATTTAATATGTTTATATTCTAATATTTTTATGAAGTAATATCTATTTTTTATGAATTATTAATGAATCTTTGAATTTTTCTGGAGGGGAGAAAAAATCAGAGGGATGACAATGATATCTAATGGTATAGAATGAGTTTTGGGCTAAAGTTTTGAGTGAAGCTTCCTTTTTCCGCCTATTTTGAGCCATTGAGTTGGATCTATAAATAGAGCCTCAATTTTATGTAAAATCCATCTTTAAAATAACTTCCTCCTAGAGAGTCAGTTAGAAAGAAAGTGAAGTTTTGAAGGCCCATCAATAGTGTTCTTGGTGTCTTGAATGATGGATATTTTAATAGGCGTCAAGCCAAATCACACCACCCTATTTTATTTGTTTCATTGAATAAAATATTATGTTAATTGTTATTCTAGTGCTATGTTTATAATGAAGTCCATGAATACGTGCAATAACATAGTGAATTATGATAAAATTATAATATAGTGATCACTAGTCTTTAAATATATATTCCAAATATTCCTCTTCAATGGATAGTCAAGATGGACATCAAATTTTCTAGGTAGAATAACACTAACTGATCCGACTTATACCATCAATTAGTGATATCAATGTGGTGACACTAAGGACATATAGTTGGTTCTCTTTGGAGAATGATTTCATTGAAATGATCCGAAGAATCCCTGAATGGTATTATACCTAAATGTTAATCATGTTGATTCATGTCACGGTTGGGTAAATGGTTCATTGACCTGAGACACCAAGGATATCTCATGGATAAATGAATAACAAACCTCTCATCACGGGATTTAAACAAGTCATAGCTCGGATGTAGTAAGAAGCTCACAGAGATGATCGTGTGGTCAAGACGGGATCATCCGTCATCGGTGTAAGAGGAGATTGAGTCAAGGAAGACGATGTAGCAAATCCATGGCCAAGTTAGTGAGAATATTGGAGTACGCATCCTCTAATGATCCGTGTTACACATCAGTACTAATCTAATGATGGATTAGGGTTTGACGATCAACCATACCCTAAGTTATATGTATACGCTAACTGATGGCGGTAAACGTTCCATGAGAGTGTTTGAACACTACTCGGTATCTTCTAGAGCATGAGCATAACTCGGCACCCCACGGGGTGGAAACGTAACCTACCTATTGGGTTAAATCAATCCTTAGTTAATTAATAGATAAATTGTGATAGTTAATTGATTAGGTGGGCCAATAATTGTTATTGGGCCACTAAAGTTATTAAGTAGAATGATACATGGGCCTAGAGTGACAAATGAATAAGATCATAGGGGCATTGGTTAATATATTTTACATAATGGGTTTTTGAGATAAAACTTTAGTAAAATATAAATAGGGAAGGGGAACCCCATTTTAAACACATAGGCTAGCCAAAATTGGGAGCCCCCCCCCCCCCCCCCGCCAACACTATGATCTCTTCTCCATTCAACCAAGGAGAGTGTCTTCATAATGAGAAGATCGTCAAAATTTTTAAGGAGAGGTGAAGAATAAGAAGTAGAGATCCAAGATCAATGTGATTGCGTGTATACTTCTAGAGGCTGGGCACATGAATGGTTTCAGAACGATCTCAAAGTGAGCAGTTCAAGGGTGGAACAAGTTCCCTAAAAGGTACATATAATGTATGATTTTAAAAATTGATTTGGAATCGATAGTCGCTTCTGCATTCATGGAAAAACTTGTTTTTCCATGATTGAACCAAGGCAAAGAAACCCAATGTTGAGAGTTTGGGAAGATCAACAGAGAAGTAGAGAGGCTATTCTAGATTAGGGAAGTGCATTGATATTGGCAAAACATAGGGATCTAAGGTGTCTCTTGGCTAATATTAATTTCTCTCCTTCACATCCCTTTAGTTAGATCTACATCCTTATTTTCAGAAACTCCTTATCACCATCTTCTATCATCTCATCTTAACCCAACCATCTCTTATCCTGATCTCAATCTCATTACATTCGTCCCATAAAGAAATCCTAAATCATCTATTCCATTATCCTCTTCTCCATCTCACAACTACCCATCCATTTTTCATCACATCAATTAGTTAGATCATTATCATTCTTCTTCCAACATTCTATTTCACCATCATCCATCCACATCTGCTCACATCCATTCACCCATTTTATCATGCTCTATTTATATTCATCTTCTGGATCCATGATCACTTCACTTCTCCATCTATTTCACTCTCTCATTTCCATTTGATTTATCCACATCCTCCTACCGATTACTCATATTATAATTCCTATCATCCTAGTAAAATAATTATTATAACCTTTTCACCACTTGGTATTGCATCACAATGTCCAATGTTATACATATCTTCTATCCCTCTTGAATCACCATTTAAAGAGTATTTAGACCCTAATATCCATTCCATGTGAAGATGACCTTTGCTCATTACTAATTAGTCAAATTATTTTTGAATAAAGGTTTATAAATTATTATTGATTAACTCAAACATCAACGACTAATTAACACCCTAACTTTTGAGCTCATCAATCATCTATATCATTGTTGGCCAAAGTGTGTAAAAAATTAGATAACTTCATCATCAAATTATTTATCAACGTTACCTTCAATAACCTCCATTCATGGTCTTTCTATCTTGATCTCCTTCATAAAAATACTTAATGATATTTTCTAATTATTCCACAAATAGTAAAATATCTATCTTAAGTGATATTTAGTTTCTAATTGTAGAATTTTCTATCATTTTTGGCTTAAAAACTGTCATATTATATATTTTGAGAATTAAATCAGCTGAACTTTGATATGTTAATTCTACATTACATTTCAGATATTTCTTTTAACTAATTGTCAATACGATAGTTTTATTTAATTATTTTAACCTAAATTGCCAGGATATGAACATTTGCGATGATAGTCAATAAATAAAGTTGAGTTATAATTAATCATTTTAATTATTGGGTTATAATGGTTATATTTAGTTATTTTTCAGAAAAAGTTGATGCTTAAAAATTTGTAACACTTACATGACACTGTTATTTGATTCATAATGGCAGAGAGAGAGAGAGAGAGAGAGAGGGAGAGAGAGGGAGAGAGAGGGAGAGAGAGAGAGAGAGGGAGAGAGAGGGAGAGAAGGGGAGAGAGAGAGAGAGAGAGAGAGAGGGAGAGAGGGGAGAGAAAGGGAGAGAGAGAGAGAGGGAGAGAGAGAAAGAGAGAGGGAGAGAGGGGAGAGAAAGGGAGAGAGAGAGAGAGAGAGGGAGAGAGAGAAAGAGAGAGGGAGAGAGGGGAGAGAAGGGGAGAGGGAGGGAGAGGGAGAGAGAGAAAGAGAGAGGGAGAGAAAGGGAGAGAGAGAGAGGGAGAGAGAGAGAGGGAGAGGGAGAGAGAGAGAGAGAGAGAGAGAGAGAGAGAGAGAGAGAGAGATAAGAGGCAGAGAGAGAGAGAGAGAGATAAGAGGCAGAGAGAGAGAGAGAGACAAAGAAGAGGCAGAGAGAGAGAGACAGAGAAGAGGCAGAGAGAGAGACAGAGAGAGTTACAGAGGAATCTAGATACATAGATAGATAGATAGAGAGAGAGAGAGAGACAGAGAAGAGGCAGAGAGAGAGACAGAGAGAGTTACAGAGGAATTTAGATAGATAGATAGATAGAGAGAGAGAGAGTAACAGAGGAATCTAGATAGAGAGAGAGATAGAAATAACGAAAGAGAAAGATTGAGATAGAGATCAAGATAGAGAGAGAGAGAGAGAGAGAGAGAGAGAGAGAGAGAGAGAGAGAGAGATAGCCAGAGAGATAGAGTTACAGATAGAAATCTAGATAGAGTTACAGATAGAAATCTAGATAGAGTTACCGATAGCAACCTAGATTGAGAGAGATAGATATAACGATAGATAAAGATAGAGATAAAGAGATAGTGAGAGAGATAGACAGAGATAGAGATAGAGATAGAGATGGAGAGAGAGATAGACAGAGATAGATATAGAGATAGAGATAGAGATGGAGAGAGAGATAGACAGAGATAGATATAGAGATAGAGATAGAGATGGAGAGAGATAGGGAGTGGAACAGACGGTGAAAAAACGGCCTATTATTACAAGAAAGGTCAGAGGTTCTTAGGACGCTGCTATTCGAAGACTTACAGTTTCCATCCTCCCCTAACCTTTCCTCCTCGCTCTTAAATGTCCCCGAAATGCAATTACACGTCGCTCTCCCTCCATCCTTTACCAAAGATCAGAGGGTACAAAATCAACTCAGCGTGGGCTTCATTTCTCTATCAAAAAAATCGTTGAAATTCCCAAACAGATATCGATGACGGGGCGAAACTCCAGGCATATCCAGCCACGTGTCAGTCATCTGGCGCCATTCTTGTCTCCCCCCTTATAAATTAAGTGGTGGTCGCAATTCGCCTCCTTCGGTCAGTCTCCTCCATTCCACCGATTCTCAAGATCGAATTCCTCCTCTTCCTCCGAGCAAGCTCCGAAGATCAAATTCAAGCCGGCAGGATGCCATTCTGCGACGTGAGCAAGTACGAATATCGCAGCCAGCGATCGGATTCCAGCCACGGCATCAAAATCTTCTACCGAAGGTACGGCCGCGGAAAAACGAAGGTCCTCCTCATCACCGGTAAGCAGCGAGATCATCGCTGAATTTAAATACTCCTTCGAATTCCGATTCTGAAATTCTTCGGCTCATCTGAAATTTCGATCGCGGTTGAAATTTTGGGGATGAAGGTCTTGCCGGTACGCACGCATCGTGGGGCCCTCAGATTAGGGGCTTGACGGGATCGGTTGAACCTAATGACGAAAATCCGGCTTCCGGTGTTCTTGAAGACGAAGAGGACGACGGTATCGAGGTTTGCAGCTTCGATAACCGCGGGATGGGCCGGAGTTCAATACCTACCAAAAAATCAGAGTATACGTGAGTGGATTCATGATTTTGCATGCTTGAGAGAGAACTTTCGAGTAATTTTATATTTTTCAATGTTCTTTTTCTCATTGGCAGAACGTTGAAAATGGCGAAGGATGCTCTGGCCTTGCTGGATCATCTAGGCTGGAAAAAAGCCCACGTCATTGGGCATTCTATGGGTAAGAGTTGACGGTTTCATATCCTATATTAGAATCCCTCTTTGACAAAATTTGATTTTTTTAATTTATTCTTTCCCTCACGCAGGAGGTATGATAGCGTGTAAGTTGGCAAGTTTGGCCCCCAACCGGCTGAGTTCTCTGGCGTTGCTGAATGTGACTGGGGGCGGCTACGAGTGTTTACCAAAGGCAATTTTTCAAACACTTTTCACCGATTTTCTTGCATAATGTCGGTGTTTCTGCTCCACTTGTCTCAAGGTTCAACCCGCAACATTTTTAACAAAAGGAAAAAAATAGAAATGATTGATGTTAGTCTTAACTATGGTTCTTCCAGCGGAATAGTTGTAAAATTGCGTATGGACTGTGATAAGGTAGCATTGTGATTCAATTTCACGCGCAATGTGTTAATCTGATCTAATCTGATCCATCCTAGAACAATGTGTTAGATTCAAGTGCTTACCAACTGAGCTAAAAGCTCTAACTGAAGGCAATTGCGCTTGAATCTATCATTATGCATCCTGGGAAAGTTTTCGGCATAGTTCTCAATTTATGTGCTTGCTGCTTCTCATGCTTTTTCGACCTCTTCTCTTATCGTCCTAAGTTGGCAGATAAACGGGCAGATGATATCACTTGCCTATCGCTTCTTAAGAGCCACTAATCCTGAACAGAGAGCGATGGTGGACCTGGAGACCCATTACACCAGGGTATGTCTCACTATAGTTTCGCATCATAATCGAATGAGATAATATTTTCCAGGGATCGAACGAGAATTATAATTTCTTATCTTCCAGGAATATCTTGAAGAGAAAATGGGATCGTCGACGAGGGGGCAAGTTCTTTACCAGGTAAATAGTCAAACGATCAGATGTGCTCATGCCGGAACTAATACAGGGTTAGTTTTATCATGCAGGAGTACGTGAGAGCTATATCATCCGCCGGGATGCAGTCACCGCATGGTTTTGAAGGCCAAATCAACGCCTGTTGGACACACAAGATCACATCAAAAGAGGTTGAAGTGATCCGATCGGGGGGTTTCCACGTGTCGGTCATCCATGGCAGGTCAGTTAATCTGCAGCATACTGATACATATCTGGGTTGCTCCATGAGTTTTATTGAGTTAAAAAATCATCTTTCCGATAATTAAACCATTGAGTATTCGTCAGGCATGACATTATTGCACAGATGTCCCACGCAAAGAGGCTGGCCGTTAAGCTACGGCCGGTGGCCAGGATGGTTGAACTCCATGGAGCTCATCTGGTGAGCCACGAAAGGCCAGAAGAGGTATTACACCCCATCAAAGTTTTCGGTAATTCCCAGGATTACACGTTTTTAATGAGAGAGCCACATAAAAGTCATAACATTTAGAAAGAAACGTAGGAAATCAAGGGAAAACCAAACAAATTTTACAAAGGCGGGTTCCCCATCCATATGTAGGAAACCTTAAGGCGAATTACACAGAGACTCCTATCTCCAACAACTTAAGCTAAATTTATTCTTGTCAAAGGTCTTTCTGGACGTTTTAAGAGCATATCAGAAGCCTGGAAATGTAAAATCCCAGTGAAGAATTTCCAAATCAACTCTTTTTCTCCCTCAATTTTTTTGGCTGTTCTACTTGGACAATGAGACAGCGTAGAAATACTTCCAAAAGGGCAAATATTTGATGTGAACAAATCGGGAAATCTAATGAGCAAATGCCCACTTGCATAAAATTATTTCAGCGAATGGAGACGAAGGACGTACCCCACGAAGGAGCATCTGTGCCAACAGATCTGTTAGTATACGATTTCCATTCGGACAACTCAAGTTTTGAGCAGATATTTTAATGAATGTGGAATCGTCCTATATGAACGTTTCGCCTTGGGAATCAAATTTGGATAAGTACCACATTTCAATGCCTTTCACGGAGTACCGACCAGGGAATAGAAGACAGTTCAAACTAACAAGTTGTGATCGTATCCATAAATCAAGAACAACTATGCTCTAGAATTGTTTCCACTTCCACAATATCAAATTCCTTAAGTTCCAGAAAAAAAATTAAACAGCTTTCCGTAATTAAACGATAAGATCACACCCTGATCACTTGCTTTGGGAAAATAGAATAAAACCGAACAATGACTTTGCTCGAAGACCATTAGTCTTAATTTGTTAAATACTATAAATTAACTAACCTAGAAATGCGCAGGTGAATCGATCTTTGTTTGAGTTGATCAAGGCATCGGAATCAAATGTATCGTTTCACATGTGGTCTACCGCTCCCAAGAAAGAAACAGGTGGTATAAATACGATGGTAGGCTATTTTTCCCTTTAATTTTCAGCAATTTCAGACGTCTTACAAAGTCTTCTGTTTTATCAAAATTTAATATCATGACAGGAAGACGAAATTCCAGCCTCGCAACACCATCAATCAGACTCCGTAACGAAGAGGGATGTTGTCTGGAAACAACCTCCGATGTTTTATCAAAGCTTCAACTCAGTTTCTTGTACTTATTTGGGCTACTCATGATGGCATTTGGGCATATCTGGAAGATCCTCCGGCTTTCCAAGGCGGCAAGAGTTGGAGAGACAGTATCCTAAGGTAAAGTACACCTATGCGGAGGATTATACTCTCTAATTCTAGCATTATATTACAAATTACTGCCTGCTCTCTGTCAGGATTTATGAAGACGATCGACGATCTCCCAAGCAAAGGCAAAGAAATGAGAGAACACGATGCGACGAAGAGTAGAACGAAGGAAATAAAGGCGGAGATCTGACGATGTCCATCGGCAATAAACGTAGCAAAGGCCGGCGATCTGACCTCTCGAAAAAACGAGAAGAGTTAAGATTTTAACCCTGCTTGAAGTTCCAGGAGGCGGATCCTCCGTTTTCTATAGCTTTCAAATAAGATTAAATACACAACTACCGACTCTAGCGTTGGATGGGCAGAACAGGAGATTAAACGAGGAATAAAGGGGAGAAAGGCGTCTAGCGAGTGAAAAACATTAAGAACTCGGTTCAAACTTTCAACATTAACGGTCTTAGATTCGTCATAAGCAAATAGATGAATCCTTCCACAAACTACAGAGACTTACCGGCAGATTAGAACAGATGCACAGCAGCTGAAACCCTACCGGAGTTGTTCGGCGGCGACAGGGCGAAGCAGGAACTCGAAGAGCTGGCGCGGGAACGAAATCGTGTTTGTTACGACTTGCAAGTTGCAATGATGAGTCTCCCTGAAGAGTGCGGATCAACCGAAAGTAGATTCCTTATCGAAAAATAATATTCCAGAGGAATATCCGAATTTCAAATCGGACGGATATTAAGCTCGCTTCATCGCCCTTTAGATTTCCGCCACGTGGATAAGATGAAATTTGACGAGAAAGGGGATTAAATGAAGCAGAAACCATAGCTTTTTTTCGCTTTATGATAAATAAATGTTCATAGGAAACTTTGGTTCCCCATGATCTAGTTAAAAAAGGTCGGGCTCTGGTCGATCTCATCCCAACTCCCCACACTACTTCTCCGTCCGCCTTCAGTCCCCTACAAGGAAGATAGAGATGGAATAACCTATATATAATATGGAGAAGTGGATATTGATAAATTGACAGAAAGATAGGTAAGTACTTATTTTAATGTATATTTATGTAGAGGTACATAGACTGATGGATAGATAAATAGATAAGTTGGTCGATTGGTGGATATATTGATAGGTCTATTACATGGCTAAGTATAAAATAAATACAGAGAGAGAAAAGAAGATTTGTGGGTAATGGATATTGATAGATAGAGAGAGAAATCAATGGATGGATAGAAAGAAATAGAAAAATATATGGGTAGAAACGATTAATCCGTCCCATTACCGACAAATCTGTTGAAAGAAAGATAAATAGATATACAGATCTGTTGACAGATGGATTGGTGGGTAGGAACGCAGACAGAAAGCTGGGAACAGAGATAGATAGATGGGTAGAGGGAGAGAGATTGGTAGATTAAGAGACGATTAATACGTCGAGAGAGAGATTGATAGATTGGTTAAAAGATAAAGAGAGATAACCATAGAGAGAGAGAGAGGGAGAGAGAGTGGGAGGGAGGGAGATATATATATATATAGACAGAGAAAGAGTAGGCATCGGGGATCGGATGGGATCGGATTGTTCGAATCTTGATCAACAGATTTGAACGAACACAAGCGGATTCGAACGATTTGTTCGAATTTTTCGATCGAATAGACCCTTTGTTCGTGTTCGATCGAAAGTTTCGAATGAACAATTTGGTTCGTTCGTGTTCGATTACCATTTGTTCGACCTTGTACGAACAAGTTCCAACAATTTCGAACAAATGGCCAGTGGCGCCAGCAACTGCTAGCGAGTCTCTCTGCTGGCCGCTGACCGGCGCTGGCGGCCATTGGATCGTCGCTGGCTGGTGCTGGCCGGCCACTGGCGGACACTTGGCGCAGCTGGGCGGCGCGGGCGGCCGCCAGATTCAAACATTCGATTCGATCCGATTCGAAAAACGTGTTCGAATCGGATCTTATTCGAACATTCGATCCGAACAGGCACCTTGTTCGAACAATCCGATCCGAACAGATGCTCAGATCGGGTTTGGATCGGATTTGAATGGGGCAGATCAGTGTTCGGATTGGATTTGAACGGGCCAGATCGGTGTTCGGATTTGGTTGTTCGAATGCCCGATCTGATCGAACATTCGAATGATCTGTCGGAATCCCCGAAGCCTAAGAGAGAGAGAGAGGGAGGGAAGGAGAGAGAGATAGAGATAGAGAGGGAGAGAGAGATAGAGTGAGAGAGAGGGAGAGAGAGAGAGGGAGAGAGATATAGAGGGAGAGAGCGAGAGAGAGAAAGGGAGAGAGAGAGAGAGAGAGAGAGAGGGAGAGAGAGAGAGAGAGAGAGGGAGAGAGAGAGGGAGAGAGAGAGGGAGAGAGAGAGGGAGAGAGAGAGAGAGAGAGAGGGAGAGAGAGATAGAGAGAGAGGGAGAGAGAGAGAGGGAGAGAGAGAGGGAGAGAGCGATAGAGAGAGAGGGAGAGAGAGATAGAGAGAGAGAGGGAGAGAGAGATAGAGAGAGAGGGAGAGAGAGAGAGAGAGAGAGGGAGAGAGAGAGGGAGAGAGAGAGGGAGAGAGAGAGAGAGAGGGAGAGAGAGAGAGAGAGAGGGAGAGAGAGAGAGAGAGAGAGAAAGAGAGAAAGAGAGCGATAGAGAGAGAGAGGGAGAGAGAGATAGAGATAGAGAGGGAGAGAAACAGAGAAAGAGAGCGATAGAGAGAGAGATAGAGATAGAGAGGGAGAGAGAGAGAGAGAGAGAGCGAGAGAGAGAGAGAGGGAGAGAGAGATAGAGAGAGAGGGAGACAGATAGAGAGAGAGGGAGAGAGAGATAGAGAGAGAGAGGGAGAGAGAGATAGAGAGAGAGAGGGAGAGAAAGAGAGAAAGAGAGCGATAGAGAGAGAGAGGGAGAGAGAGAGAGAGAGAGAGGGAGAGAGAGAGAGAGAGAGGGAGAGAGAGAGAGAGAGAGAGAGAGAGAGAGAGAGAGAGAGAGAGAGAGAGAGAGAGAGAGGGAGAGAGAGAGAGGGAGAGAGAGAGAGAGAGGGAGACAGAGAGAGAGGGAGAGAGAGAGGGAGAGAGAGAGGGAGAGGGAGAGAGAGGGAGAGATAGAGAGGGAGAGAGAGATAGAGAGAGAGGGAGACAGAGAGAGAGGGAGAGATAGAGAGGGAGAGAGAGATAGAGAGAGAAAGAGGGAAAGAGAGATAGAGAGAGAGGGAGAGAGAGATAGAGAGATAGAGATCGACAGAGAGATAGAGAGATAGAGAGAGAGAGAGAGAGAGAGAGAGAGAGAGAGAGAGAGGTCAATACCCTAATCCAGCATGCGGAAAACCCGCGACGACGGAGGGGGCTTGAGAAAGAAAGTGAACGGAAACTGAGGTCAGAACTCGGAGACGGAGCTGTTGATGAGGCGGGGCTCTCTACGAAGGAGGCGTTTACAGAGAGTATCAAGACATAGTAGAAATTTCAAGCTATCTATCAATGGCGACAACTTAGTAAGTACCTGAAAACCGTGTAGTTGTAGGCAGAAAGGAAGACCCTGGAGCGCGAAAAGATTTCCGAGAATTGGTGGAGCGACCCCATCGAAAGGACGGGGAGGAGAAGAACTTCCTGTCCCCCCCAAAAAATCGAATTTGCTGGCCTTTAAATTTCATTCTCGGAGGTTAAAAGCAGATATTTATGAAAGAATTTCTCTCTACCTCAATGAAGATGTTTTACTTCTGCTTGATGAACAGATCTCTGAACCACCACGAAAAGGGGGCAATTGAGCAGAACCAAGAGGCAGAATCAATGAACAAAGAAAGATAAAAGGGAGATAGAGATGACCTCTCTCTCTTAACGGCTCCAATTCTAGCCCTTCTTTCGAAATCGTGTCTACTGTACAGGGCACTGCATGAGCAGCGTCTGATCCTCCGCCTGTGAGAAGGGTCAGATAGAAAGAGTTTCAAACGAAGAGATGGATAGAGAGAGAGAAAAAGAGAGACTAACTAACGTTTGATTTACCGGGTAAAATGTAGTGTTTGTGATGTTTAGACTCGGAGGGGGTTAAGTACGAAGTTTGTAGGTCAATCATGGCGCGAAAAGTCCGAATTCTCTGCAAGCATCGAGAAAATTAACACTTCTTCGCCTCACAATGAACGAACAGGCGATTCGAGTCGAGTTTTAGAAGGGAAACACCTGTTCGGCGCAGGAAAGACGAAGCTCCGTTTTAGAGAAAACGTCGACCTCCTTATCGACCAATTCTACGACCTTGGAAGAGACAACACCAAGATGATCGATTGTGCTGACTAGCGCTCCAATCACGTATTCTTTCAGCGTTTGGGGAAGTCTGCAAGGAATCGACAGCGTTTCTTAGCAGAATGAGAATCGTACTAGTAAATTAAGCATCTTACTCTGGGTTAAGGGGATCTTGGGAGTAGGATGATTCGAAATACTCAGCCGCCGAGTACAGCTGAAATTGTAGTTTTCTCAGTTCCTGCAGTCAATGAAGCGTTAGGGAAGAAGATACAACATGGAAGAAACATAGCTCCAAAGAGTATGGATTAAGGCCTAATTAGCAAGGTTTATACTGACCTCGCAGCTGCTGGAGAATAGCAAGTTTCTCTCCATGAAATGCTCGTCGAAGTTGGAGCGCTGAAATTGAGGATCAACCGGCGAGGCAGAAAACTTGACGGAGGGCTCCATCAACAAAACCGACCGTTAGAATTACCCGTGGAAGATGATTCAATAATCCGAGAATGCAAATTATTGTCAATTCTATCAATCCGGAGACATGAGAATCCAAGCACCACCAAACAAAGCAGGAAAACCGCAGTCTTGTCTTCTATGGCCTTTGAAATCCCCTTCTAGCCTGACCCGCCCTGACATCCATTTCGAACACTCGGCTCAGAGACTTTCACAAAAGAATTCATTTCGAGCACTCAAATGAATTCCGTCTCTGTCCTTACACGAATTCTCTTCCTCTCATTCAATTTCTCAGCAGATGGCTGCTGCTAATCTCCGATGAAACAGCGGCGGGAGGATCGATCCTCAGAAACCCAACTAAAACTTGAAATAATTAAAGCAATCAGATAGCTAAACTCTGCTTTAAATTTTTGCGTTTAATGGCGCAATAAATCCAGTAGCCACCCTACGCACAACACGCTATTTTAAAAACCCCGGATGGTCAACGCCTGGAATCCGACGGCCCTTCGTTAGAAGACAGGTGGGCGTTTCTCCGTTTATAGAATGATGAGACGATGACGGGCGTTCACTTGGCCTGTTGGGAGGACGGGCCGTAATCCGTTCCATCCTATTTTTTCCTCCGTCGTGTTGAGCAAGGTTGGCTGATGACGTTTTGGATGAAGAAACTATGGATAAATATTTTAAAAATAAAATAACTGAGGACTTTACTTGTTCCGTTTTTCCTCGGTCATCTATTCCGTTTTTCATCATGAACGATAAAAACGAAATCAAGTGCCGTGTACGGATGACTGAACAAATGTGTAACACGCATAGCAACCACGAAGAATTAGATAAATACGAATAAAACTCCCCAACAATTACACGCCACCTCCCTCGTTCCCATTAAGTAAACTCAGGTTGCAAGAGGACAGCATATTATAGATGAATATTTTACTTTCCCGGGACGAGGTGGGCCAAAGCCGTCAAGTTCTTCTGTATTTGTATATACTTCTTTAAACGATCTTCCGCATCTTTCAGCGAAGTGAGTCGCGATACATCCGCGGAGCCGTGCGCTTCCTTCTGCTCGTCCATGGAGCCCCTGCCGCCCTCTTAAGACCGCCGTAAATGCTGGCCTACAGTTCGCCCATGAATGTGAGAACTCAACTAAAGATGTAATTTAAAATTGAAATCCTTTCCAATTTTTTCGACCATTAGCGTCAGAGATGAAACAAAGAGAAGAAGATGCGGAAAAAAAAGACGTCGGACCCGCCGCCAAAGACACCATTTCATGACTGCAACTTTAGGTAAAACGTTCTTATCGAGCAGTATAAATATATGAGAGTCGTGACAAGGATTTCTCCATGATCAAATGAACGGAACACGGGAACAAGAAAATAAACCCAGATCTAACCCGAGAGCGCGGAAAGAGGAAGACTGGATTGGTGAGAAAATTATCGAAGGTTTGGATACTTACCAATAAGTGAGCCGTGGCGGTGGACAGACCCGGAACGCTTCTGCTCCTAACATGTCTTGTTATCGTCGTCCTCACGGCGGGAACCTCCGCTTCTGCGCCCTCTTCCCTATCGTCCACGTAAAATCTACAGCTAATCGCGGGATAAGAGCGAGGCAATACCAATGAATCACCATTATTGCTAGCCTTGGGCGCGGCCCTTTTCCCGAATCTGAAGGAACGATCTCCGAAGGTGAACAAAGAACAAGAAAGATGACTGCCTCGCCGCTTATCGTTGTCCTCGTTTTTCTGGGGCAAGTCCAGAAGAACAAAGTAGGTGCCTTGCAGGACCTGTTAAGAAAAAATGTATCGCCTTTGCCATTAGCTACAGGTTTTTGTGCAGTGGTAGGCGACTAGGCGCTCAAATTCTAACATGGAATGAGGGCCAATCTCAAAAATATCGCACTGTTCATCTGGGTCATGTATAATAGGCCTGCGGCATGTATTGGGGGTGAGTGTTAGAGATCGGTATCCTGCCTAAATGTTAAGCAGAAAAGTAGTGCCCATGCTATTAGCTACAATTTTTCGCACAGTTGTAAGAGCTCAAATTCTCACATGGAAAAAGGGCCAAAGTTGCTGGTTCTACTCTAAAAAAAACCGCACTGTTCGTCTGGGTCATGTGCTGGCCTGCGGAAGGTGTTGTGGGTGAGTGCTGGAGATCGACTTCCTGCCTAAATTTTAAGGAGAGAAGTTTCGCCGTTGCAACAAGATATAGGAATTTGCATGGTGGTAAACGCTTATATTCTAGCATGGAATCAGGACCAAAGTTGTAGATTATAATCTTAAAAATAGCCTAGGCCTGTGGCAAGTGTTACTGTTGGAGATCAACATCCTGCCTAAATGTTTTAAGGATAAAACGTTACAAAACAGGTCTATCTTGGAGGTTACCTCAGCGTCTGGGCCCTTGGTTATAAGCCTTGGAGGAAGCTCGAGCTTTCTCGCTGCTACTGGCTTGTTGGCGAGGGGATTGCTTGAATTTCGCGGTTTCCCCGGCGCTTCTTCCCACCTGAAGGGCACTCTTCCCGGCGCCTGCACCGGCGGGGTCATCATCCCTGCCGGCTCCGGCCGCTGATTCCGCCATGTTCTGTAGCACAGCTTCGGCGGTGACTTCTCTCTTCCCATTCCTCTTTCTCCCATTCTCTCTCTTTCTATCTTTAACTTTCCTGCGCTCCTGCTCTCTTTTTCTCTCTCTTCGTAGCTCCTCGCAGGGGGGGATAATAGCAAGTGGAAATGATATATAGAGCCGCGCTTCTCCGGGAGCGGGAAGCGGAAGGCGGGATGTGCGTGTCGTGAATGAAGTCCCCAGCGCTCCGACTCACGCTTTTTTATATGCCGCTTTCATCACGAGGAAACTCCCTTTCGATATTTCTGTGTGCTCCGTTTGTATTCATTTCATTGGCTGCATATCCACTTGACGACAAAGACGGACTTACAGAGACGGATGGATAGAAAGAGAGAGAGAGAAATGGAGAGACATAGAGAGAGAAAGGGAGAGAGAGGGAGAGAGAGGGAGAGAGTGAGACAGAGATAGGGAGGAAAAGAGGGAGAGATAGAGAGATAAAGAGAGAGAGAAAGGGATAGAGAGGGAAAGGGAGAGAGTGAGACAGAGATAGGGAGGAAAAGAGGGAGAGAAATGGAGAGAAAAAGTGGTGTAACTCGTTGAAGAGAAACAACAACCCAAGACGCTACGGTGAAATGCGGAATCAACTTGGATGTGATAACTGTGTCGGCGTATAGAGACAGAAAACAAGAACCTCTTTACGTTACCGGCGTGACGTCAACGTGCAAGGCTCTTGGTGCAGGGCAACGACTTCTCATATGGTGCTGCGGAGCAACTCCTCAAACTCCCAAGACAAGGGAGCGGCCACCAAGGAGTGATGAAGACAAACCAAAGGAGAGAGAGAGAGGAGAAGAGAGGAAGAGACAAGAAGAATGAACAGAAAACTCATATGCCCTTAGCATTTCAGAATAGATTTTCCCTCTATATATAGAGGGCCAATTACAGTTTCAGGGAATTTGAAAGGTCTGGAATATGAAAAGCCAAGAGCCTTTTCATATTCTTCAAAGAAGCCTCTTCATATTCCCACAAAGAGACAAGAGGAGCGGGGTTAAAACTTTTCAACTCCCCCTTCCTTTATTGGGGTTTGACTAGTCAAGCCCTCCCCCTTCACATTCCCGTAATGGGGGGGCTGACACACCCCAACAAACTCCACCTTGACAGACACCCCAGTCGCGCTAGGTGTTCTTGTCGCTTTCCCACGTTGCAGGCGCTCCACCTCCATCAAGGTACCTGCAACATGCACCAAGTCCAAAAAATGTTTGAACTTCTCCACCGTGACAACCTTCGTCAACATGTCTGCGGCATTCTCCTCCGTGTGCACCTTCTGAAGGATAATCTCCTCAGAATTCAACAGCTCCCGGATCTTGTGATACTGCATGTCAATGTGCTTCGACCGTGCATGGTAGACCTGATTCTTTGCCAAGCAAATGACACTCTGACTGTCACATAACAGAGGAACTCCACCTTGAGCAATGCCGAGTTCTTTGAACAAACCCTTCAGCCACAAGGCTTCCTTAGTAGCTTCTGTGGCCGCCATGTACTCCGCCTCCGTTGTAGACAATGCCACAGTTGACTGGAGTGTTGACTTCCAGCTCACAGGTCCACCGGCCACCGTAAACACATAACCGGTCGTGGATCTTCGATTGTCAATGTCACCTGCAAAATCAGCATCGACATAACCACATACTGAAAGTGAACTTCCTTTGTTGAAGAGAATTCTTGTATCAGTTGTGCCCTTCAAGTATCGAAGAATCCATTTCACCGCACTCCAATGCTCCTTCCCCGGATTGCTCATAAATCTGCTCACCAGTCCAACTGCGTACGTGAGCAATATCCGGCCTTGTACAGACCATAGCATACATGAGAGAACCAACGACACTAGCATAGGGAATAGACTTCATTTAAGCGATGTCTTCAGGAGCTTCAGGTCTCTGCGCAACGGACAACCTGAAATGGTTAGCAAGAGGAGTATTCACTGCTTTAGCATTCCTCATGCCAAACAGATCAACAATCTTCTCAAGATAGGTCCTCTGAGTCAACCATAGACGACCATTCGCACGGTCTCTATGAATCTCCATTCCAAGGATCTTCTTTGCAGCACCCAGATCCTTCATTTCAAATTCCGTGCTCAACAATGCCTTCAACCGTCCAATCTCATGTAAATTCTTCGAAGCAATGAGCATGTCATCCACATAGAGCATCAAATATATAGGAGAACCATCATCACATATCTTCATGTAGACGCAACAATCAAATTCGCACCTTGAATAGCCAATGCGCACCATGAATGAGTCGAACTTCTTGTACCACTGCCTCGGAGACTGCTTCAGCCCATACAAGGACTTCCTCAGCCTGGAAACAAGGTTCTCTGCCCCCGGTACAACGAAGCCTTCAGGTTGTTGTATGTAGATCACTTCCTCCAAATCACCATGAAGGAATGTCGTCTTCACGTCCAACTGCTCCAGCTCTATGTTTTCATAAGCAACAATAGCTAACACCATGCGAATAGATGTATGTTTAACAACAGGTGAGAAGATCGCATTATAATCAACTCCCTGTTTCTGAGCAAAGCCCTTTGCGACTAGCCGTGCTTTGTATGATGGCTGCTCTACCTCGGAAAGTGGCGCCTTCTTCTTAAACACCCACTTGCATCCGATGGCTTGCTTCCCTGGCGGAAGCTCCACCAACTCCCATGTTTGGTTCTTGTCCAAGGATGTGCGTTCCTCGGACATCGCCTGCAGCCATTTCTCTTTCTCGGGGCAATTCAGTGCCTCCTTGAAAGACGTTGGTTCTCCATCTCCTGCAAACAAAGCAATGGTCACATAATCCTCCAGACGTGCAGGCGGCCTCGTCTCCCGCCTCGCCCGCCTAACAACAATGCTCTCAGAATTCTCTGCGGCCTCATCAGCTGATTCTCCACCATCAGCTGAACTGGGTGGAATCTGCACATTCTCCACCTCCACCCAAGTTCTCTCTTGGACATTGCCGCCACCTGAATTCTGATCTCCCTGCTCATTGGAAGGCTTCACCATGTGATTTTCATCAAAAACCACATCCCTGCTGAACACAATCTTTTGCACTTCTAGATCCCAAAGCCGACAGCCTTTTACTTCGTCGCTATACCCCAAGAAAATGCATTTCTTGGACTTTGGATCAAGCTTTGACCTCTCATCAGCAGGTGTAAGGACATAACCTGGACATCCAAAAACACGCAACATGGAGTAGTCCACAGGTTTTCCAGTCCATACCTCTTCAGCCACCTTCCCGTCAAGAGCAGAATTTGGTGACCTATTCACCAAGTACGCCGCCATCTGAACTACCTCTGCCCAGAACTCCTTGGGCAATTCAGCATTCAACCCCAAACACCTTGCTCTCTGCGCAATGGTGCGGTTCATGCGTTCTGCAACGCCATTCTGCTGAGGGGTCTTCTTCACCGTAAAGTGACGCCGAATGCCATGCTCTGCGCAGAACTGATCAAATTCAGAATTATTAAATTCCGTACCATTGTCAGTCCGCAAGACCTTGATCTTCCTCCCCGTTTGGTTCTCAACTCTTGCACACCAAGTCTTGAACCGTGAGAAAACGTCCGACTTGTGCTTCAAGAAGTAAACCCAAACTTTCCTGGAAAAATCATCAACAAACGTTAGAAAATACCGCGCACCTCCACGGCTCATCACGTCAACAGGCCCCCAAACATCAGCATGGATGTAATCCATGACACCGCCAGTATCATGTTTTGCTGCCTTGAACGTCACCCGGCACTGTTTGCCCATGACACAGTACTTGCAAAAGTCCAATTTGCAAGACCTCATGCCGGGTAGCAGACCTCGTGCATGTAGCTTCTGCATGCCGGCTTCACTCATGTGGCCCAAGCGCAAGTGCCACAAGAGTGTGTAGTTTGTCCTTGGCTCCCGTGGTGTAGCAACTGCAGCTCCACCGATCACAGTGCTCCCTTCAAGCTTGTAAATGTTGGCTCGTAGACGTGCCCCCTTCATCACAACGAGCGCTCCTTTACAAACTTTCAATACTCCGTCTGCGGCCTTGAATGTGCAGCCATTCGCCTCCAAGTACCCGAGCGAAATCAAACTTTGCCGTAGATCTGGCACGTGCCGCACATTACCCATCATTCTGATTGCTCCATCGAACATCCGGATCTTCACCGTTCCAACGCCAACAATCTTGCAAGGAGCATCGTTCCCCATAGAAACAACTCCTCAAGCACTTGCATAAGAGTAAAACCAGTTAGCGTGAGGGCATAAATGGTAGGAGCAGCCAGAATCCAAAATCCACGAGTCTACTAATTCATCAGCGGCGACCAAGGCAGAGTAGACGTCTCCGTCGCTACCCTCCTCAACCCTCACGACATTAGCAGTGCTCGTCTCTGCACCATCCGTCTTCCCATTCTTCAACTTTGGACAATCTCTCCGAAGATGTCCTTTCTCGTGACACTTGTGGCATGTCACGCTCTTCAACCAATTGGTCTGAGACTTGGACCGATGGTTCTTCTCTCCCGACTTCCCCTTCTCCTTCTGCCGTCCACGTTCCTTCCCGTTCCTCACGTAGAGTGCATCGCCATGGGTATCTTCAGCTCCTTTCTTCCGCTGATAATACTCCATCAAGGTTGTAATAACCTCCTCAAGACCTGGCGCTTTGCTTCCATGCAACAAGGTCGTCACGAGGTGATCGTACGACTCGGGAAGAGAAACCAGCAGAAATATCACTTTGTTCTCGTCAGAGAACACCTCCTCAATCTTCATCAGATCTGTAATCAACTGATTAAAACAATCAATGTGAACAGATAAATCAGCACCTTCAACCATTCGTAGCCCGAACAATCTTCTCTTCAACGCCAACTTGCTCATCATCGACTTTGATGCAAAGCGCTTCGCCAACTTATCCCAAATCGACGCGGGATCCTTGTCGCCGAGAACATGATAAAGAGCACTATCGGACTAGCATGATCGAATCGTGCTCGCGGCCTTCTGCTGATACTTGTGCCAATCCGCTGCCGTAACATTATTAGGCTTTGGCCCGTCCAAGGTCAACGTCAAATCCTGCTGGATCAACAGATCGTACACCCGCTGCTGCCACAGGTTAAAGTTCGACGAGCTGTCTAGCTTCTCAACATCAAAACGAGATGAAGACGACGTCATATCAAATCCGAGTAAAACAACCAATAGCTCTGATACCACTTGTTGTAACTCGTTGAAGAGAAACAACGACCCAAGACGCTACGGTGAAATGCGAAATCAACTCGGACGTGATAACTGTGTCGGCGTATAGAGACAGGAAACAAGAACCTCTTTACGTCACCGGCGTGACGTCAACGTGCAAGGCTCTTGGTGCAGGGCAACGACTTCTCGTATGGTGCTGCGGAGCAACTCCTCAAACTCCCAAGACAAGGGAGCGGCCACCAAGGAGTGATGAAGACAAACCAAAGGAGAGAGAGAGAGGAGAAGAGAGGAAGAGACAAGAAGAATGAACAGAAAACTCATATGCCCTTAGCATTTCAGAATATATTTGCCCTCTATATATAGAGGGCCAATTACAGTTTCAGGGAATTTGAAAGGTCTGGAATATGAAAAGCCAAGAGCCTTTTCATATTCTCCAAAGAAGCCTCTTCATATTCCCACAAAGAGACAAGAGGAGGGGGGTTAAAACTTTTCAACTCCCCCTTCCTTTATTGGGGTTTGACTAGTCAAGCCCTCCCCCTTCACATTCCCGTAATGGGGGGGCTGACACAATGGGGGGGCTGACACACCCCAACAAAAAGAGAGAGGGAGAGAATGAGACAGAGATAGGGTGGAAAAGAGGGAGAGAGATAGAGAGAGAGAGAGAGAGAGAGAAAGCGAGAGAGGGGGAGAGAGCTAGACAGACAGTGGGAGGAAGAGAAAGAGAGAGGGCCGGGAGAGCGAAAGAGGAGAGGGAGAGAGCAAGACAGACAGTGGGGGGAAGAGAGAGAGAGAGAGAGAGAGAGAGAGAGAGAGAGAGAGAGAGAGAGAGAGAGAGAGAGGGGGGAAAGCCAGAGAGAGAGAGCCGGAGGAGGGTGAGAGCGAGAGAGAGAGAGAGAGAGAGAGAGAGAGAGAGAGAGAGAGAGAGAGAGAGAGAGAGAGAGAACAAGAAAGAGAGAGAGAGAGAGAGAGAGAGAGAGAGAGAGAGAGAGAGAGAGAGAGAGAGAGAGAGAGAGAGAGAGAGAGAGAGAGAGAGAGAGAGAGAGAGAGAGAGAGAGAGAGAGAGAGAGAGAGAGAGAGAGAGAGAGAGAGAGAGAGAGAGAGAGAGAGAGGGAGAGAGACCAAGACAGATAGTGGGAGGAAGCGAGAGAGAGAGAGAGAGAGAGAACAAGAAATAGTGAGAGAGAGAGAGCGAGACAGAGATAGGGAGGAAGAGAGAGAGGGAGAGAGCGAGATAGAGATTGGGAGGGAGAGACAGAGGGAGAGAGCGAGACAGAGGTAGGGAGGAAGAGAGAGAGACGGAGAGAGGGAGACAGAGATAGGAGGAGGAAGAGAGAGAGAGAACGATGGAGAGAGAGATAGACAGATAAAGAGAGTGAGAGAGGGAGAGAGATAGACAGAGAGAGTGAGAGAGGGGGAGAGAGAGGGAGGGAGCGAAACAGAGAGAGACAGAGAGCGAGGGAGAGAGAGAGGGAGAGAAGGGGAGAGAGAACGAGACAGAGAGAGGGAGATAGATATGGCGGTGACACACGAAAAGAGCGGAATCATAATTTGGACGGACACACGATGAGGATGATAGAGCCGTGATTCAGTTCATTTACACTGCACCAGATGGAGGCTTCTGAGCAATCATCTCTTGGCGGCTTGTGCAGCCGTTGATGTCTCAACCGCCAAACAGTTCGCCCGGATCAAGGTTTAAGATGCCCGTTACGTTTGCTTCTTTGGAAATATTGATGAGATATGCCCCATTATTAACATAATCTCTCTCAAACACTGACTTAGTCCCCATTGCCAAAACGCAGAGCGAAATCCGAAGATTATTGAAAGCTTCACTCGTGCCATCCATGACACATCCAGTCGACCAATCAATGAAAGGTAAATCGACTAATTAGGACACAATCGGATCAAGGTTTAATCTCTCTCTCTCTCTCTCTCTCTCTCTCTCTCTCTCTCTCTCTCTCTCTCCCCCTTATCTTGCAGTGCAAAACTTTTCGGAAAGCTCGTCTAACCTGAAACAAGATGGGCTATTCCTTAGTCTTTGACTTGAGCGTTATCTTACATATATTACGAATCATCATTTTGAGCTTAATTCCTTAATCAAGTTATTTCTATTTCGACCGACGCAAAATGACAGAGACGGCCCGTTGTCTTCCAATAACCAGCTTCCCATGGAAAAGCCATGATGTGCACGGAGCTTGGGAACGCCAAACTAGACAATCTAGGTCATCTGTCTCCTTCAGCTTTAATAAAGGATTAGAGTTCCGTTTGGCCGCTGCCTACTGCCTTTATTTGAACGATCTTCGTCTAATTTCTCTTATTTCCAACTTTGTGTGGTTCACCATCCAATGGGAAGGGACATACCACCTTCTTTAGGTCCTGAACTGTTTGAATTTCTTTAATATTTCTGCTGAGGCTGGGGACGACTAGAAAAGCGACGAGAGAGAGCGACCTTCCCATGGCTAATCAAGCTGGGCAAATTGCACAGATATCATTTGGTCTTTGCTTAAATACTTAATAATCAGAGCCCCCTCTTGTGCCAGTGTTCCGTAACTTTTCCCCATGATGCGAGCCACGGAAACTATTAGACCCGTCTGAATACTCCTTTTGAAGGCCCTGGGTGACAGAATCGAGAACTAGATGAGGCTGTGTGCTCGACAAACGAAATGTTTTCTTGTACTAGACAGTAGAAAACAGCGAATATTGAATTTGTATTGTGTTTAAAAGGGATATTCAAAGGGGAATAGTACCGTTGAACTTTCTCTTGATGTAATGTTTCCTTTGGTGTCATTTTAGTATTCTCCGGCCGGTTAAATGGTTTGTATTATCAGTCGTGGGTTTATGTGATTGACTCTGGTTGGTTTAGCTATTAGGTATCATGACATTATGGTTCAGTTGGATGATTCTTTGCTGGCTGTACCCGTTCGCACCGTTCTCCAGCCCTGTGCGAAAACTGTGTTTCCTGTATAGTTTATATGTAAAAGATGAGATGGGTTTTGACTGTAAAAAATCAAAGAGAGAAAGAGGAGAGGGGTGATGTATATAGGAGCTAGGGTTTGACGGTCCCGGTCCGGTCCTACTTTTAGCAAGGACCTAAACCTTACCACAGGATCTGGCTGATTCCGGTCTGGCCGATCCTGGTCCAGTCCCAGTGCACTCATGTTGCCTTGTCAAAGTCCAAGAACAAAAGGTCAAGATAAAAAAAGTGGTGTGGACTTCTCATTAAAGAGAAACTTTATTGCAAAGTCACATATAAGGCCCATTAACGAAAAGAAGAATAAAATAAAAAGAGAAAAAGAAAAGAAGATTGAAATAAGAATAATTGAACAATAAAAGAATAATTAAAGAAGAAGAAAGGAAGACGAAAAAGAAGAAGGTAAAGAAACATAATGAGAAATAATAAAATCAGGAGAAATAATAAGAAGGAAATTAGTATGAAACAGGTAACGAAGAATAAAAGCAAAAGAAGACTAGAAAAGGAGAAGAAAAAGAAGAATGAAATAAGAAGAAAAGAGGATGGAAAGAAGAATAAACTAAAAAGAAAGAAGAATAAAATAAGAAGAAAAAATAATAAAAAGAGGAGGAAAAGAAAAAAAAGAACGGATGATGAAAAGAAGAATAAAATATAAAGAGAATAAGACAAAGAAATGGAGAAAACTTGACAGAGTAGAGTGTAGAGTGGAGAAACCTAACATTGCTTGAACTACAATGAAACAAACTTGACAGAGTTTGATGAGAGAAAGAAACAAGGATAAACTAAACATTCTCAAAATTGAGAGAAAGAAAGGACTCAGAGGGTGGGCGAGAAAGAGAGAATGTGAGAGGAAGAGCGAGTGGGCGTGTGCGTGAGAGAGAATGGGAGAGAGAGATAGGGAGAGCGTGAGAGAGAAGGGGAGAGAGAGAGAGAGAGAGAGAGAGAGCGTGATCAAGATAGAGAACGGGAGAGGGTGAGAGAAAGAGAGAGAGAGAGAGCTTGAGAGATAGAGAGAACAGGAGAGCGAGAGCGTGGGAGAGAGAGACAGAAAGGGGGGAGAGAGAGAATGGGGGGGGGAGAGAGAGAGAATGGGAGAGAGAGAGCTTGAGAGATAGAGGGAACGGGAGAGCGAGAGCGTGAGAGAGAGCGAGAATGGGGGAGAGAGAACGGGAGAGAGAGAGAGAGTGGGAGAAAGAGAGAGCATGCGAGATAGATAGGGTTGGGAAGAAAATTTTCATTCAGTCGCGAACATGCTAACGAATGAACATGAGCAGGAAAAATCGGACATGAACATGTTCGCAAACGGTTCGCAAACAAACAAACCGTTCACCAACAGGTTGCATTCCAGAGGTAATGTAATATAAATTATTATTTTTTAACTCTAAAAGAGAGATAAAGAGAAAAGGAGAACAGGATCTCCCTCTCTCTCTCCCCGCCTTCCTCTCCCGCCTCCCATGCCCCCTCACTCACTCTTCCCGCTCCCTCTCCCGTGCCCCCTCACTCTATCGTTTGGCCATGCCCCCCTCTCCGCCCCCCCCCTCTCTCTCTCTATCTCTTTCTCTCTCTCTCTCTCTCCGGTCTCTCTCTCTATCTCTTTCTCTCTCTCTCCTGCCTCCGGTCTCTCTCTCTCTCTCTCTCTCTCTCTCTTGCTCTCTCTCTCTCTCTCTCCCTCGCTCCCCACCCTCTCTCTCGTGCTCTTCTCCCCCGTGCTACCTCTCTCATTTTTCTCTATCTCTCTCTCGCTCTCCAACCCCTCTCGTGTGTTCCCCTCCCCCTTGCTCCCTCTCTCATTTTTCTCTATCTCTCTCTCGCTCCCCACCCCCTCTCCTGTGCTCCCCTCCCCCTTGCTCCCTCTCTCATTTTTCTCTATCTCTGTCTTGCTCCCCACCCCCTCTCCTAAGGTTCACCCAACCGATATCCGTTCGATATCCGGTATCGGACAACCGATACCCAATATCCGGGAAAAAATGGGACGGTACCAGATATCGGATATTGGATGATATCCATGTCTGAGGGGTAGACGGATATCGGTAACGGATATGGGGGGGGTGAGGACGAAACTTGTATCGCATACCAGATATCAGATTTAGATATCCGGATATCGGAACCCATATCTGGATATCGATATCCAGTATTGAGCAAAAAAATAATCTTCGCATCACGTTAGACGAGTTAGTTTAATAAGCGTTGTTTCATTTTGATATATATTCAATCTCGGTTAATATATAGAGTGCAATTTGTTTTTCTTCCATATGGGATAACAGGATTCGAAGTTTAATGTAAAATCAGAATCCCGTTATCCCACATGGAAGATATCAGAAAAGTTTCTATGTGTATATTAAATGAGTCCGACATTACATTTAATGTTAAAATTATATTTATATCAATTATCGCTATATTTTAAGACCCTTATATAATCATCATTTAATATATGAGGGCACCTTCCAATAAATAGAAACAAAGAGTTCTATTTCCTTCCATATGGGATAAAGGGATTCCGAGTTCAACACAAAACCAGAATCCTGTTATCCCATATGGAAGAAATTAAAAATACTCTACTGTATATATTGAACGAGATGTGTGACTAATCAGAAAGCTGTTCTGTTACTCTCGTGCCCACGTTAAACTATGCGAAACGTTGAACATTGATTAATTAAATTATTTTTATTATAATTCGATGTGGATATCATTTTTCCATTTCTGCATCCGATATCTGATTTCGTCATCTGCCCCGTTGAGACGGAGACGGATGCCGACATCGAGACGGATATCGGTATCGGATATCGGCACTATAGCAACCAATATCCGATACTGATATCCGGTATCTGGATATCGAAAAAAATGGATACCGGAAAATGCTTTTCTGGTATCAGATACAGCATCCATCCCGATACTGGCATCCGGTATCAGTATCGGGACAGGTGAACACTACCCTTTCCCATGCTCCCCTTCCCCTTGCTCCATTTCTCATTTCTCTCTCTCTCTCTCTCTCTCTCTCTCTATATATATATATATATATATATATATATATCTACCTATCTATCTATCTCTCTCCCCCCCCCCCCACTCCTCTCCCTTTGCTCCCCTCCCCCTTGCTCCCACTCTCATTTCTCTCTCTCTCTCTCATCATACATTGTTTTACCATTTTTAAAGAGCCAGTAGCGTTCGTGTTCGTTTGCGACGAACTGAACACCAACACGAACATGATTTTTTAGCTCTTCGTTCGTCAACGAACAGTGTTCGTTTATTGAAGAAACATGAACTTCCCTACCCTAGAGAAAGATAGAGAATGATAGAGTGAGAGCGTGGGAGAGAGAGAACAGGAGAGAGAGAGAGAGAGAGAGAGAGAGAGAGAGAGAGAGAGAGAGAGAGAGAGAGAGAGAGAGAGAGAGAGAGAACGGGCGCGAGAGAGAGGGTGTGAAAGAGAGAGAGAGAGAATAGGAGAGAGAGCGTGCGAAAGAGAAAGAGAACGGGTTGGAGAGAGAGAGCGTGGACAGGTCCCACCAACCAGTCCACACTGAAATGGTGGACCGGTGGTCCCAGTTTGGTCTGGTCTGACAGTTCCCCCGTCCAAAATGTCCAAGCCTAATAGGAGCTGTTTGGCTCAAACACTCGCAGAAGCATATGTAGACGTGAACAATTGTAGAAGATGTCGAGGATGATCCCAAGCCAATACGAGGAGAAACACTGAGGCGTAGTCGTTAGCCTCGTCACGTCCCCATGTCGTCACCATCAAGAGAGCACCAACTCCAATAGTGAGGGAGAGAGAGGGAAGGAAGAAGAGACTTATAGTTCAAATGAACTTTCAAGAAAATCTACTCAACTCAAAGGGAGAAAAGAGAAACTCTACATCAAGGGATGTTAGGATGAAGAAAACATGGGAAATGGGGGGCCTTTTATAGACACAACCTAAAGCCTAAATACCCCAAAAAACTGGGCACGATCCTAGAAAGTAGGCACAATCCTATTCTCAAGGATGTGCTGGGTCATCTTACTTTCTAGGATGTACCAAGTCAACCCCCACCATCCTGAATTATAGAGATGGGGGATTTGACATTTTCAACAGGAGCATACCTGCGGTTACTGATGGAATCATCTAGCTAGGAATACCCAGTCTCAATCAGCTCGCGGAGCAATAGCTGATGTAAAATGACCCGACTTTCAACTATTCGGCCTTGTCAACGGGCCCAGAAGGTTGACATTATTCAGGCTAGTATTTTGTAGGCCTTATATGTGGGCCAAGTGTGCCTTTGTGGGCCTATGTGTTTGTGTTTGCTAGTGTGTTTGTTTGTGTCTTTGGGTTATGTGTTGTTCTATGTGTGGGCCTCTCTCTCTCTTTTCTAGAGGGCCCATAGGACCCTTATATGTGCGGGCCTCTCCCTGTTCTTTAGAGGCCCATAGGACCCTTATATGAGGGTTGGGGGTGCCCCATTTGAAAAAAAGAATGATTTTTATTTAAAAAGAGGGGTTTCATTTTCCCTTGTTTTGTCATTTTGCTTGGTTCTCGAGGACTATCCGCCGCTGCCGGAAGAGCCTGGTGCAGCTTCGAGCACCACTGGTGGTTCTGCTGCACTACTTGCGTAGCCTTACCACCCTCGAAGGTCGTCGACGTCTGCAACTGACAGCATTCTCTCTTACCGGCTAGAGTCAGCCTACACCGTCAAAGACTGGGGTCGAGGTGTTGGATTGCACCTTGAACGATCTCCAACAGCGCGGGTCAACCCTGACGATAGGCCCATCGCAGCTCAGCTCCGATCCCCCCCTGTGGCCTCTTCTGCCACCTGGTGTCACCCGCCGAACAGATATCGTCACCTGCCATGGGATTGACTTCTCAACGGGTCTATGGATGGCTTACACCGGGATCCAATGGTCCAAACGCCTCAACATCGTCATGTGTGAAATGAAGACACCGACCCCGAAGCAAGCCTCTCTACCAGCTCCTTCCCGTTGCCCTGGTACTAATTCCATCGAATTATCGTCAATTGTTGGCAGTGACAATGATCAACACATTGATTGATCAACCCAACTGCACTCCCCAACACTGACCATTCCGTCCAAAGACGGTTCAGGTTTCGATACGGCCGGATAATAGAGTTATCCCGTGTAACACCACCGGACCATGATCGGATTGCTGCTAGACCTACTGACACACCCTCAGCTGCATTCGTTTCTGACGCTACCTCTTGTGTGCGATCAACGACCATGCCACCCGTGGTTGCATTCAGATCAGCACGTGATCTGACGACCACTACTGCACATCCGGACTACTACTACCCCCGCTACGCCCCACACACCTGCACCATGGTCTGCAGGTCACATCCTCTCGTCCCTCTTCACAATAGTATTATATCTTTCAGTGCCAGTCCTCAACTGTTCTTTTGCCTTGAGAGAACTTATACATGAATATAGGACTAGCCACCGCCTTCGTGTTAGGAATCCTTCTTTGTTAATGTCGGACCGGTGTCTTTCGTGGTGACGGATGTGGACGCTCATGGACGGTGATCATCCCCCTCTCCGTTGGCCTCCTAGCTGATCACACGTGTCATTGATAAGCCTAAAAATGATGTATAGATACGTCGTTGACTAGGCTTTTTGACTTATGCAATAAAATTTATAAATACCCTTAATCAGTAAATACTGTGTATAGAGCAAGCAAGGGGTCAAACTACAGGGAGGCAAAAGCAAGAATTTTATCCAAATTTTAATAAATTAATTCAAGAATGAATTAATTTTGTAATTAATAAACCTTAATTATATTTAATTATGTTTTTAATTAATCAAAATTAAGTTAAAAATTATTTTTAATTTTAAATATTTTCGGGCAAAACACTCAAGATAGGATAATTTTAATTATAAGATCAGATTAATTCGAATTATTAATTTCCCAATTATTATAAATTTTAAGACCATTTTTATGAATTAAAATTTGGTAATTAATAATCAAGAAGGGGGTTTTGAAATTGGACTCCAAGATGGATGAATTTTTGGATGAAATTTTATATTTAGTTTTCTTATATATTGAATTAAATTTCTAGGCAATCAATTTAGAAATCTAGAGAGAGAAAATATATAAATTAACCTATAGAGAGAAAGTGAAGAATTTGGTGGAAAAGTGAAATCCGACCATAATTTAAAAATCTAAAAATGCTGGATCGTTCCAAATCTATTTACAACTAAAGATTAAAAATCAGATCTCAAATCAAAATCAAATTTCAATGCTAATTTCATTCAGAATAACTTCTGGGGCATGTACATTTCTTCCATGCCAAGGCGTTTTAGAATCTCTCAAGAAGAAATCAAAACTTACAAGTTTTAATGAAGAATCAAGATATGTCAACTTCAGAACAACTGCTATGTCCTTCCTAGCGAAATCTTTGGGGAGAGCTTCCAAAAGTGAATTTTGCCTTTCTCTAGACCTCTATATAAAGATCCAACCATATGGATCCTGGAGGGGTAAAAGACAAACATGCCCTCAAAATTTCAGCTTAATCGGACATTTAGATCTCAAGATATCGCCCTTTTACTGGTGTTTAATTTGAACTGTTGGATCTTTTATCTCTCTTCAAATATCTCATAAAATGGCATTTTCAGATTGGTTGGCACTTTTTTCTCGTTTTCCCCCTTCTCGGATCGCGTTCTGAGACGTCATTGTGCACGTCCGCAATGCGCAATCATTGGAGAATTGATGCTTCATTTAAATGGCTAGCATAGCGCCACGTCATCCCCGTTAGTGACCTTTTAGATAAAAAATAACACAGAGGGAAGCTTACCAATTTTTTTTAATACATGCGTCATCGATTTCTGCATGCATTTAATGCACGCGGCGAATCGACGTCGCAGGTATTAAATATAAGGGACATCCTTTTATTAATATAATTGCACGTGTTGGTTAGCGCGTGCATTAAATGCACGCGGCTAACCGATGTCACGTGCAAAGAATATAGGATATTCTTGTTTCATAAATGCACGCGGAGATCGATTCTCCGCGTGCATTTATTGCATGGAAAAGTTAAAAGACGTACCTTTCCTTTCTCGCTGACTGTGCCACCTTTATTCCTTTTGGTCTAATGATTTGCTCATTATGGCATCACGATTTGCGATGTCATAATGAGCCAATAATGCTCTTTCTTTCTCTCTTTTAGTATTATTTTAAAAATTTGCATCAACTTATGTGCTCAAATTTTGGGAGAATGACATGGATGCCACTTGATATATATATATATACATATATAATAAAATGCTTTCTAAAATACCACATAAATAATATATATTCTTTAATTTTATAAAATCATTTCTTGGCTAATATTGGTCAGAAAATTATATAAATATGAGAAAATTTCTTTAAAAAATAGGAAAATGATTACCAATCTCTGACCAAGTAGTTAATGCCTTGTAAAAATTGTTTCTTCAATGAAATGAGGTTAAATACCATGTAAAAAATACTATAAATTTAGAAATAACAATAAAATCAAAATATATATCATTTGTCTCCATTTATATGTGATAACATGCAAATATGGTCATTAAAACACATAAATGTAATTTAATATTCATCAATTAAACATGTTAATTTGCAAGTTATCAGTCATTGGGAGTCCATATGTGACACAACCTCTCTCATCGTCTACCTGCCTTATCATCTCGTATCAGTCGGTTTCGCCTCGTACTCCTTGTTCAATTTAAACGACGCATCATCCATTCACGTTTGCATCACGCCAATCATGCCGTTCCCCTGTGGCGTGACATGAGCCGCTCGATCCCGACACGTCATGTCATCGTGTTACACCACGAGTGGTGATGGAAGTCAAAGCCACAAGGATTCTAGTGGTGATCTCTCTCGAAAGTGATCCAAAGAGGACCGGCATGAGAAATTCCCATCAATCGTGAAAGTCCACATAGGGTGATTTGGGAAGGTCCCTATTGTAGTGTACCCGTAGCATGCAGTAAAGAATATAACCGGAGGCCATGTTGTTTCCATAGGAGTTGCACGTTCCCCATTAGAAATAGTGCCATGGTCAACCGTAGGCTATAATGGACAATGTTAGGGTGGCAAGCTAAGGGTGTGTCGGCGAGCCACGTATCATACCGAGCACTGATTGTACCTTGGCTGACATTCCAACGTGTCACATAGGATATCTCTAGCCAATGACACTGCCAAGTATGCCACATTTTGTGGCTTTTGATATCCGACTCCCTGCCAGACCACTCGCTGTACTTGACTGATATGAATCACCCCAATAGGGAGCTTGTGATACTCATACGCCACACAAGCTTCCTCTAAAGCATGTCTTAGACTCGATCAACTTAAACATTAGAAATTAAGCAGATTGGATTAGAATAATCTAATTTAAATACCATTCAAAATTGCTCTCTAAGTTGAAATGTTTTGAACACCTGTACATTTAGATATTTGTTTGAGCATTTGTGGTTCAGCTGAATTTATGCTAATTTTGTCTCACTTTGCTTTGGCATTTATCTCCTAAAAATACCATAATTACCTGTTAAATTAATAAATTGATATACATCTTATCATAGTAGTAATCTACCCCCTTACACTCTACCGCATATACTCGAAGTATGATTACCTTATAATTCCCCCTTATCATATATATTTATCCCCCTACCTAATTTCTCTATTATCCTAAACTTTATTTTCCTATTTGATATATCATGTACATTTACCTCATTATTCTATTGTATAAAACAATAACTGTCTGATGGTGTTTATGATCTATGAATCAATTTAAACTGTGACATGAAGTCCTTCGTGAAAAGGATCGTTAATCAAATAAAATTTATCTCATGATTTTATAAATCAACAAGGTTAACTGGAAGGACCTATTATAGTTTGATGGTTAAGCATACCCAAAGTTATCCAAGAATAATCAAACATATGAGGTATTAATTGTACGGCATAAATGATGATGCTAAAGGTTATGTGAGTGCACAAGGTGTAGCTAGGCACACCACTAGTGGGAAACATAACCAATCTGTTGAGAATGTTATTGATTAGCCTTTGATCATATTACTTGATTGAGTAAATACATTATTCTAATCATTTTCATTGAATCTACTACATTATTTTAGAAAATGACTAAGCTCTAATTTCATTAGTTCCAAAAAATTTGAGAAGGCAACATGAAGAATTTGACACATTTGAGCAAGGTAATTAAAAGTTTTTTAGGACTGTGAAACATTTGATATAACCATCCAAATGGTTATTTACAATGCTAGGAACTGTTATTTTCTTTTAATGAGGGGAATAACCAATATGTGATAATGCCCATTAAAATAAAATTTAAAAATTAAAACTGTTGGTTTTCTGTCTAGTTATGGCTCTATGGTGCTCTCTTGTTGTTTGAAGAAGTTATAGAAGTGGGCCTTGTTGATAATTCAAGCACAATTCTTCTTTCTTGTGAATTTTTGACTTGTGGTGTCTCCCAAGTCATCCAATTCAACTTCTGAAACTGGTTTGATAGATTATTCCATGATTGTTTGACCATGATATATATTCCATGGTTTTTTGTTTCTAGAAGCGTAGAATCCTCACCTTATCTTTCTTTTCTTGCAATCACGATGGAGATTAAATGAACCATTTTCATTTCATAATTCAGAGTTTACATTAAACAATATAATTAGCTATTATTGATTCATGTTCCTGATTTTAGTCTTGAAGAGTTAATATATTTACATGTGCTAACTAAATTTTAATGTCTGCAATTTTGAACTGCCTTTGAGATGTAAAATCTCCAATTTTGCAGCAGATAGGACAACATCTAATTTCTATCTGCGTTAAAACCTTAATCTCACTTTACAATTCTTGATATTAGTGAACTTGAAATTCATTTACTGCTTTTAGGCTTATTTGAATGTATTCAAAATAAAATTATCACCAAACTATATGTAGTATAAATAAAGTTTTTTAGTAGAGATATAAAGCATTAATAAATAGAATCTATTTCGAAATAAAATTATGCAAACCAAGAACTGTCTTTGGCATATACATGTAAACTTAATAAACTGAATCTATCCCTCAAAAAACTGTCTACGCGACCAATAAAATTATATCTACATACTAATAAAACTTTTATAATTTGAAATAATCTCAGCTAGTTTTCCTATAATAATGAATCTTCTTTTTTTATTTTGAAACATTTACCTTCAATTCTAATTCTGAGTTCTATGATAATCTTCATCTCATTCAAAATATTTTTTCCCCTTTGTGTACAGTTCTAATTAAGAAAGCTATTTAAAACTGTACTATTTTAATGAGTATAAAATTCAAGTTATTGAACTGTTAAATTTTTAGAAATAATTTTGATATAAATATTTAAAATAGAAGTACCTGCTCCTTACGAAACAGTTGAGGATGATAACATAATGAAATTAATCAAATATTGAGAAATATTGAGAAAACTAGTACAGCTGTTGCTAGGAACTTGTCTACATTATTCTTGTTTCAGGCTGAAATAAAAAGGTTAGGAAGACTTGTGTACAAGAGTCTCAGATGAGTATTAGAGATTTAAGATCACTACAAGCATATTAACACCCCGATGAAGAAAATATATATTAAAGGTGCTCATACGGAAGACTCAAGGGAATAGTGGTAGAAGTATCTATTCTATACATCTTTAGATAGTTCTGAGATGAGATTGCAAAGAATAAAGCTTGACACTATAACTTAGAAAATCCATTGGTATGATCTGATAACACCCTAATTTATGTCTTTATTTCATGTTATTACCATGATTTTATGCATTTAAAGAGCTTAAAATGGAGTTTTTATCATATATTTACATGAAAATAGTGTTTTCTAGTGATTTCTGATTTTTCCCTAATTTTCTGTTAATTCTATGAATTTTAAAGGATTTATTGAAGCTTGAAATAATTATTTTTGAATGAAAATGGCATATTTAATATTTTATTTCGACATTTATCAGCATGGGAATGAATCAGTAAATTTTCTAGAATTTTCTAGAATTTTCTAGAATTTTCTAGAATTTTCTAGAATTTTTTACGAATTTTTAGGATTTTTCTGAGATTTATTTGAAGAGGAAATGTATTTATTTCAAGGAAAAAAAGTATATTTATAATAGAAAAAGAAGTATTTTTATTATTTTCGAACTTTCAAGGGCCTTTTTGCAAATTTTTGTTGCAAAAGACCCTGAAAATAGCTCTCGGTCGCCACTACAGGCGTAAAGATCCAATTTAAAAATTTACAGGGTTTTATTGCAATTTTTAATATATATTTTTAATGTTTTTAGGAGAAATCGGAGGAGAGAGAGTGCGCCAGGGGCATATACGCAATTACTTTTGGGCGGCGTTCAAAAGCAATTCCAAGCTTTTTAAGGACGTTTCTGCAAAAAGGAGGATTCAAAATGCGCCAGCCAATGAGAGAGCGACACGTCATTGCACGTTTAAAAACGAAACTAATAAATAAATCAATTTTAAATCCAATGGATTAAATTGGTTTAAAATTGATTTATTAATAACTTTTGATCCTGAAGTCCGATTGAGATGATTTGTTTATGGATTTGTTCATCTTGATCCCCTCTTTCTATCTGTACGGTTGGATCATTCAGATCCAACCTACATTGATAGATAAATATTAAGTACTAAACGGGGGTAAAATGGTGATTTTTACCATATAACCTAAGTATAAAAGCTAAATTTTGAGAGGGGGAGCTCATTCTTGATGGTTCTCTATCACAGCTTCAAGACAGAGAGGAGTCCCACCCTAGATCAAGTTATCTGGTACTTTTTCCTTGATTGTATTTGGATTTGTGCGTTTTGAATGAGATTAGTTCAATTTCTTGTTTCTTCTTCTTGGTTTTGATATGAAATTCTAAATCGCTTGGCTTGAGCGGCATGTACAAGCCCTGATTAGGATTGAGAGGAGAATTTGAGGGACTCAACTAAGCATTCAACTGCATTCCAAAGAAAAACTCTAAAAAAATTAGTTTTAATTCTTAGGAGATTAAATTACCCCCATTTCAGTGCTGAATTATCAAAGTTGCAAAAACAAACCAAACTCAAATTAAAAATTCCCTTTTAACCTCTCTAATTGACCTCTTGGATCCTTTTATTAGGATCAAAGAAGCCAATTTAGAGCTCCATATTTCTTCTATTCATCTCAACTCTTCTACCACCCTTTCTAAATTCTCATCTAATTAGGGTGACTTGATCCTCATTGAAGATCAAATTCAGTTTAATCAGAGTGAAACGACCAATACAATCACCAAATCGAATTCCTTACTAGCTTCCCTTGGACGACACTTGTACTTATCACTGTACGTCTTAAGTGGAGTTCTTATAAATTTTATTGCATAAACCAAAATCCACAACGACATGGGCTAAAAATTGCATAGTTTTTACCCCTATTTTCGGCTTATCATGATCGTAGAGAGTTTTAGCTCCTCTTTTTGGTTTGATAACGTTCAAACTTAGAAAAATAAAGATTTCATAGTTTAAAACACTAATTAAACCCTCTTCATTAGTTGGTCTAACTATCACTTGTTCCAGCTCAATCGATTTGGGGTTAAATTAATCCCTGAATAGTTAATCGACATGATGATGTAGAAAAGTAAAAAGGTTATTCTTTGATTTTAGCCATTACCCAGACAATAATGGGGCTTTAAGAGTCACATGCAAATGTGTTGAAGAATTTAAATAAGAGAAAGTCTAGCTTGAAATTAACCAATATCAGAATTGTCCGGCTGTACATACTTTCTCTATATATCCTTATGTGCCCTCGCCTCCTAATGTACTAAAAATGTAAAAGAATGATAATAGATCTGTAACATGCCCCATTGAGGTGGAGGAGGATATTAAATGGTTGAAAGATCACACAGACACATATATAAGCTGGACACTTTAATATATCAACATAGCTTGCTTGGGGAACCGAGAACACAAATCTTATCCTGGCAAAGGTTATGCTATGATCACATTTTCATTTTTTTAATGATGTGTTACTATTATGTTTTATCTTGTGGCACTTAAATTGTATTTGGATTATGTCCATCAGGAATCCAAAGAACCCAACAATATGACAATTCAGGAGTCAATGCGGACCAATTCAGTTCACTTCATCTCTAAAGATCACCGACTCTCTCCTCGGCATATTCACACTAATGGTTACAAGACCAACTATCTGAATCAAAGGAAGGGGGAACATAGTGCTATAATGTGATTATATTTATGTCCTTATCAATAGGAGTGTCCAGAACTTGAGTTCAAAGATAAGTGTTGTATGGATTATGACCTGATCATAATCCATTGCTCATTCCGTATATTACATAACTTCATTCTTAGCATCACACATGCATGATGATGAATTTATATTTATTAATACATATTGAGCAAGATGCAGAATGTGTCATTGGCTTGCAAGTCATATATTTTTCCATCACATCAAAATCATAATACAAAACAAATTACACATTTTATTCCATCAATTATTAATTATATATATTCAAAGTATAAATACTAGGCATGTATTTTATTAGGGTTAATAAGTTTCCACATGAGACTTTAAATTTTAATTTGTATTACTATATTGGATTTCTATATTTTTTGTATTTTATATAAAATTAATAACTACTATATTCTTTCATAGGACTAGTTGCAAACTTTTAATGGCATGAACACTTGACTATACATTTTCATATGTGCATATTGCACATTTGGGTGATAACACATGAGTAAGGAATATTACAACATACATGTATAGTTCCGGGACAAGGACGGGACGGGACGAGGGCAGTTCGGGACGAATTTCGTCCCTTCCAACGTCCTATGATTGCGTTAGGACGAAGGACGGTACGATTGTTCGTCCCGTGACAATAAAACCGTCCCGTCCAGAAATGCCGAGACGGTTTTTCATCCCGTCCCGGTGAAAAATCATCTCGTCCTTCGTCCTGGACGAAAAAATTTGTCCAGCCTGCGCTTGGAGCCCTAATTCCCTAAATCGCCATACTCCCGCCTTCCCTCTCCATACTCCCGGCTTCCCTCTCCCCTCTCCACTCTCCACTCTCCCGGCTTCCCTCTCCACTGTCCACTCTCCCGGTCTCCCCTCTCCACTCTCCACTCTCTCGGCTTCCCTCTCCCATCTCCCCTCTCCACTCTCCCGGCTTCCCTCTCCACTGTCCACTCTCCCGTCTCCCCTCTCCCGGCCCCCCCTCTCCGCTCTCCACCCTCTCGGCTTCCCTCTCCCATCTCCCCTCTCCACTCTCCCGGTCTCCCCTCTCCACTCTCCTGGCTTCCCTCTCCCGGTATCCCCACTCCACTCTCCACTCTCCCGGCTTCCCTCTCCCATCTCCACTCTCCACTCTCCCGGCTTTCCTCTCCTGGTCTCCCCTCTCCACTATCCACTCTCCCGGATTCCCTCTCCCATCTCCCCTCTCCACTCTCCCGGCTTCCCTCTCCCGGTCTCCCCTCTCCGCTCTCCACTCTCCCGGATTCCCTCTCCCATCTCTCCTCTCCAGTCCCCCGGCTTCCCTCTAGAGTCTCTACTCTCTAGTCTCCACTCTCCCGCGCATGGCAGATCTAGGGCATTCGCTGGTAGCGGGTAACTTGGAAGGAAAGCGGAAGCACTAGGGAGGCTGGACTGGGAAACGATTACCTGTTGTCTCATTCGGAAACGTCAAGTCTCCCAGCAGGCATAGGGCTTTTTTCTGCCGCTTGTTTGACGTCAAGGTATGTTCTCGTCTCTTTCTCCTTCAATTGGTTTTTTATAATGTTGTGTTGCATCCCATTTTTCATAGGTTGATTGATGTCAGTTCTTTGCGCCATTAAGCGCATTTGTGTTGTGAAATCGTGATCACCTCCTATACGTAACGCATTTATGTTGTGTGATACCTTGGTTTTTCAGTAGCCGTGCTCACTGTTGGGAAATCAAGTTTGCTCCTGTGGTGGCAAGAAAATTTTGGTCCGGGGAGCTAAGAACGGTTGGGTAACGCACTCGCTTTCTATTTTGTAAACCCTTATTTCTATTTTGCACTGATGGAAATCGAATTTTATTTCCCCTCATATATGCTTCGTTAAGGAGTCATACGCATGCGTCATTACGAATTTTAGCTATTGTTTATGCTTGACGCTTCTGTACACACAAAGTTATAGAATCTGTAACGTCCAGCTACTGTCATCAGCTCAGTCCCACTATCTTCGCTGCGGATATAACTGTCTGCGATCTTGTCCATAAGCACTCTTTTTTCCTCTTGTTCATATCTGATCCCAGCAGAACAGATTCCCTTTAGAGGATAATAAAGACAATTGTGAACTTGAAGTGTATTCTAAACTTCATTTAAATATCCTAAAGCTTATTTTTACAACCCAATCTAGAGATTTTCTTGTCCTTCTTTACACACGAAATTACCCTATTCTCAGTTATTCCCAAGTCTGGTATATCATATGGAGATCTTTTTTTTATCCCTATAAAATCTTGAAATGAATGCTCTGTAGTATTTGTGATGGGTTTCTCTGTCTTCACTGTCTTTCTTGTGCCCCCTCCTCCATCGCATCCCTCTCTTTCTTCATCATTCTAGCGTCTCTCACCTATTTCTACATCTCCCACTCTTTTCTCTAGTTTGACTCATTCTGGCCTCCGCTTCGTCCATAGGAAGCCCCCTGGAAGTTCTTAGTCGCTCGAACACTTCCTCCAAATGGAAGGCTCAACTGCTCACCAGAATCACCAAAAGTAGTCAGTTTTAGTCCAACAAGTCATCCACTTGAAGGCTCTCATGCTCATCAGAGTCACCAAAAGTGGCCAGATTTAGTCCTACGATTCATTTGAGGGAATCGTTAGAACAAGGCATCCAGTCTCATCACATGGTTCACGGCCGATGTTCTAACCCTTGCTCCTTTCGTGTGTGACGAGTATTTTCCAGGTACACGGGAGTCGCGGGCTAGACCGATGCCTCGATCATCGTTGACAACTCAGCACCAGGTGGAGCCATGCGAGGGTACCCTGCACTGTAGTCGACGCGTTTCGCGCCGTAGTGTTTGTCTGCTCCTCCAACATTTGGCCTATCATCACCCTAATGAAGACGTCATCGACATTTCCTCAGATTCGGACACTGACACCTCGAAGCTGTCCTCAGATCCACTACCGGCTGAACTTTGCCTTCCGCCCCCCACAGTCCTGCTTCCACATGGCACGCCCCGGCAGCACGCCCTTATCATGGAAAGTTCACACCATCTTCTATCTCGTCTGCGACCCTTCCTTTTTGGGGTTCCAGATCCCCCCAAAAGGTACCAAAAAATTGTTTCACGGATACAGCTTTTGGGAAGCCCATAACTTTTCGCCGTACATGATTACCATCGTACAAGTTATAGTAGCCCATCCTTTCTGCGATGACCACGTCACTGATGGTGCACATACAACTCAAGTCCCCTTGGCGGATAGCGGTTGCAATGAGTGGCTAGTCGAGTAACGATCATGCCATGTTCAAAACCAAGCTTAGTTGTTTAAAAATTTTAAGTCTACTGTTTATTTAGATATCTCCTGTAATGGGGAAGAACGCAGGTGTTGTTGAAGTGAAACTTTTTTCCTATGTGTGGCGTTCTCCTCTCGTTATGTAGCGTTCTTTCTTCTCTTGTTATGTGGCCTTTTCCTATGTTTTCGCCCATCTCATTTTGTGATTGAAATTTTTTACTGAATTTACTAGTTACTGTAAGTCTCACTTTTTTTATAAATGATAGTGTCTTTTTAATTGCCCAGATAGAGTAATGGAATCCACTTCTGCTACCAACCCAAAATAGACGGCGAAGGCAACGCCATTGATGTCCATAGATTGCATCGCGATCGAGGTTGATGATAACCTATCGATTCATAGCGGCAGACGGAATCGGTCAAAAGTTTTAGATTATTTTCTTGAAATTGATCCGGACGAGTATCACTGCACGCTTTGTCAAGCAGAGAACCCCATCAGTAAGGTCGTCATCAGGAGGAATAAAGACAAGTGCACACGTATTTTGGCGACATCTAGAGAAGGTGCACTGCAGAATTCATGACGAAATTAGTGGACGCAAACTGAAGCAGAGAACAATACTACACTACGAATTACTCTCACATAAGTTATACTTACGCGGCATCACCATGGAGCAGACAAAAGAAGAGTTCGTTAGGTTCATCTGCGACAACGATCTTCCTTGGCGTCTTGTAAAGAAGAAGTCGTTTTGAAGGCTGTGGTTCTATGGGACACAGGTGGTGGGCGACATTCCCAGTCCAGATGCGGTCAAGGCGACAGCCGAAAGGATGTACGCTGATGTCCAAGGGAAGCTGGTGGAGATGTTTGCAGAGGTCTATAGCGTATCACTTACCGTGGATGCTTGACATCCCAAAACAACATCGCCCTTTTAGGAATCACTGCTCACTGGATCGACAACAACTGGAAGATATGTGAGCTTCTTCTAGGACTGCGACATATGAAGGGATCACATAGCGGCTCTAACTTGGCGACGATCGTCATGGAAGTGGCATATCATTACGACATCGAGTCGAAGATATGTGCCATCACCATGGACAATGCGTCCAACAACAGAACAATGATTGCTTCAATTGTGGAACAGTTGAAGACAATAAACCCTCAGTTCACCATGGACCGACATGTACCATGCTTTGCCCATGTCCTGAACCTCGTCGTCCAGCCCGGGCTCAAAGTCATTCGCAATCCAGAACCCCCTACAACTAATTTACTACGTGTCCAAGAAATTCACCCAGTAACACCGTTGGACACGGAAGACCCGACTGATTCAACTGTTGAGGAAGATATTGCGGCAGTGGTTGCACCTTTGGGGGAAGCTGTTCACGCGTGAGAGCCATTGTGAATGCCATTCAAGGATCCACGCAGCGTATAGAAAAATATGTTGACATGTGCAAGATGTTTGATTTGTCGGATTTGAACAAGATAAAGATCGACTGCCCAACACGCTGGAACTCAACCTTCACAATGTTAGAGCGTGCTTTCGGTAAGAAAGAAGTCCTGGACCACTTGGCTATGCGGTTCCTTTCGACGGCCACCAGAGATTACGGATTGTGTCAGGAGGACTGGGAGATGATAGACGAATACCTATGCGTCCTTGGGCCACTATGCCAGGGAACTGACTTTGTGTGCTCCGTGAAGAAATTGCCAATAACTGAAGTAACATCACTAGTGGCGGAGCTCAGGACGCACCTCGAGCATGCCACGGAAAATGCAGGGGCAACATTGTATGCCGATCGCCAGAATGCCCTGCGGTCAGCGTGTGGTGCTATGCGTAACAAATTGATGCAGTATGCAACGGTACTTTGGGGCAATAATACCGTCGCAAAAGTGGCAACATTAGATCCGTTCTCAAAATTAGATGTGGTGCATCCTTCGTGTAGACAGAGTGTGCTTTCCTATCTTGGCAGTCTATTCTAGACTACGGCTAAGTCAAAGGGAGATGAAAGCGACTCAGAGTGGGTAATGTTGTCGCAAAGTCGGCGTCCAAAGCAATATTTATCCAGGCGCCAATATACGCATTCGTGTAGCCGTCAACGTCCACGGTCAACGCTGAGGCAAGAGCTGGATACGTATATTAACATCCCATGCAGTGAGGAGGAAGACAACCCCCTAGGTTGGTGGAAGGATGTTGGGCTGCGAAACTTGCCAAATCTGACGATAATTGCTCGTCAATTCCTCGCCGTCAGTCCGACCAGCGCACCGGTGGAGCGACTTTTTTCAGTCAGTCGAGGCATCACAACATACCGAAGATCACGGCTTGATGCAGAGAGCATTGAAATATTGATGATTCTTCGCGCATGGTTCCGTCGTGTAGAGCGGGACTCTGACGACTCCGATGATGACTCCGACGATGGTGACAGCTCGACCGATGGTGGGTTATGCTCTAACGCTTTCCTTGTTTTCAGAAACATGTTTCTCTTTTATGGACTCTCTATGTTTCATGTTACAGAGTAACGCGAGAGACAATATGACCGCGATGTGTCATTCACGCACGACACATATTGTCATTGTAAGTACAGTCTGCCTACATATATTACTAATTCAATCTCTCACTCTCTACCAATTACAGTTTCAATTTTGATGAAAAACGAATACAAAGTTAAATTTGTCTTAGATTTACACTTCGAATTTTGACGTACACGTGGTCTGATTATTCTTGAACACCTGCGGTGTACAGCAGTCGAACGTAGTGTTTAATTTTTCCTTAACAAATTCTTAACGATTTGTTGATTTGGCTGACTGCTCTAAGTTGATATTCTTCGGGGTGACTCCATGACATGTGCATTTTCGTTGAGATATTCCAGCATGAATCTATCAACAAAGGAATTTCACACTTTTCAATGCAACGATGCTCCATGTCGCACCCACGAATGTGCTTCAAAATTATTGTATCATATACTTCATATCTTACTGAACAGGATTATAGCTCACAATTATCATTCCATGTACTTTCAGGAAGTGGCTGGCCTATTGGTCGGGGTAGGCGGCTATGGTGTGGGTACAGTGCGGCTTCGGCGAGGCTACGCTGTGGCTTGGTGCTTACCAGTCTTCTGCGTCGTATTATACATCCACTTCCTTCGCACTGAAAATAATAAAATACTTTTTTAACATTTAAGTTACTGTCTACAACCTTTTTGACCTGGACAAAGTGAAGGTTTGCCACTTTTACATTCATTTACGTACTCAGATCGAGTGCTAAAACTGAAGAAGGAGCAATATAAAAAATAATTAGGGAACTACCATTTTAGGTATTGCTTATCTTCATTGTTTGACTTAAGTGATCAAAATTGAACCCATGAACATAATTTTTTAATAGGTCGAGAATAATACGTAATAGTGCAGTTTCTTAGATTTATCAACAATTCTACAGTTAATTTTAACGTACATACAATAAAACATTAAAAATTAAACTATGAACATATTTTTTCTCCAGATCTATCATTAATTTTCATTTCATAAAATACGCAATTTAATTTGATTCAAGATAATGGAACTGATCTCATCTCTAATCATTAGCCTAATATTTCTTAGGGGATTAAACAGTTTTTGTCCATTTTTTTGTCCAAATTCGTCCGTCAAGCGTCCTAGCCTTTCGGACGGACAAATTTTTCGTCCCATGGGATGAAATTCGTCCCGTCCACAGGACCGACGGATGATTTTTCGTCCCCAAAACCGTCCGACTCTCCGGGACAGGACGAATTTTCGTCCCACCGGATGAAAAATTCGTTCGTCCGCGTCCCGGAACTATACATCTTTCACATGATCGTGAAGCTAGTTTTTGTCCTCTGATATCCATACAGTTAAACTAATATCACATATTTGGGACAGCAAAATGATTTTAGATAATGATATGCATATTGGAAGAAAACATTTGGATGTATATTTTCATCATGTTGATGGTGACTAATGCTGGTACTGAATCTGGGGTATCATAATTTCATACACAAGTATTGGAAAGTACCAAAGGATGTAGGAAATTTTCCACATATGGCAACATTAAAAAAACATTTCTATACACTAGTTTGTCAAAAAGACAGGGAATGACAAGGTTTGCCCTTGGGCTTGAGCATGATAAGATCATGTCTAGGTCCAGTGTGTACAGTCTAGCCTCTGTGGTTGATGGTCGAACCCCATTTTGCATCTTCTACATGGTGAATTCTATCATAAATTATTAATTACATTGTTGACGCTTCTAAAGATATATTATGCGCACAATAATCGTAGAATGCCAAATTTGTCATATCATGTGCAATATATATGTTATGTAATGACCCTGATGTACCTACAAATCAAAAGGCTGCATGTCACTTTAATGAACTAGAAAAGTAAATATATCTAACCTAAACATACACACTTAAAATATTAAATTGCTTAAAAATTTAACATAAAGTTCCTAAGTCATGACATAATATTATTGAAATCATTAAGTCATTACACCTACAAAATTCTACTTCGTCTTATTGTAATATTAATAAAATGTATTAAAAATCATGTCAGTAATATTCTCTGATATCTTTAATGTCGCAACCAATATTTAGATATGGGATAGGGTAGAGACCGTTTTACAGTTTTGCATCCACTCGACACCTACATATCATGGCCCTGAAGAAGGAGATGGCACCTCCCCCATATGATATGCCGACTAACTCTGGTGGTGACGGGAAACAGAAAGACAAGGAGGAGAGCAAGCGAAAGCAAAATAAAAAAGGTGACAACAATGTGTTGTTCGGCCAGGCGGCCTATGACAAGATCCTCACTGAAATCCCCAAGTTGAAACAGATCATGCCGTCTTTGTTCTTGGGAAGCCTAAGGATTGGTGCATCAGTGGCGAAGGCTGGTTGCTGCCCATGCGATCCAGCGGATGAGCAGATCCCCACCCCAGTCTCTCCTTTAATTTGCCTAGTCAGCCAACAGATCGGCACAAAAGGACCAATAGGACCTTTAATAAAGATTAGCTAGTAAGAATCAAACGCGCACCCTATACTCGTTATGAGAACTCGCGGGTAGGATTCAACATAGGTGCAAAGATTGGTAGGATTAAAGTTAAATGGTGAGGATTAAACATAGATAGTAAATAATCTGGGGGCTACGATTGCATCTTAACTTAGCCATTATAACTTGTCATAACGGCTATGGTTAAGTTATAGAAACTACATAGAATCTTTGATGGGATTAGTTACACTGATCCATTAACTGCCTCGTCTACTTGTCTCCAACTTTCTCTCTACTTCTTCTCATGTCACCTCTTCTTGCTCTTGAGCAAGGGTTGCCGTGTTAGATTAATTTCTTAATCTATAGACAATTATATTTATGTATGTATATAATTGCATATTGTTAAGCTATCAGTTATAAATCCCAATAATGATGGGATTAAGACAGTTATAACAATAATTATGGTAATTAATTGTGAGAGGCTAAGCCTGTCTTAATTATAAGGGCAAATACTACGAAAGAGCATGAACTTTCGTTTTTGTCAGCCGGGCAGCATGAACTTTCATGCTTGTCTAAAAAATAGCAAGAACCAATAAGAAGACGCCAAGTGGTGTCTTCTTTTTTTTTCCCTAACGGCAGTCAACTCATGACGTGGCTTCCACCGTGGCAGCCAGGTGGACTCCACGGTGGCATCCACGTCTCCGGCCGCCGCCGACGCCGCCCGTCTCCGTCCGCCGACGCCGCCTGCCTCCGGCCGCCGCCACCGCGCGTCTCCGGCCGCCGCCGACGCCGCCCGTCTCCGGCCGCCGACGCCGCCGCCGTCCTCTCTGCCCTCCTCCGCCGCTACGCCGCCCACACCCCCCTCCACCCGCCGCCTCCGCCTTCTCCGAGCTCCCCTTCCTCCCTCCCGCCTGGAACCTCATGCTCCACGCCCTCACCCTCACCGGCCGCCCCGCCGACGCCCTCCGCTCCTTCTTCCTCGCCATGGCCCTCGCCGGCGTCCCCCCCGACTGCTTCACCCTCCCCTTCGCCGTCAAGGCCTGCTCCTCCGCCCGCGACCTCCGCCTCGGCCTGCAGCTCCATGCCCTCGCCCTCAAGTCCGGCCTCGCCCACGACGTCTTCCTCCACAATGCCCTCTTGCACCTCTACCTCCGCTGCCACCCCGGCGACGCCCTCGACGCCCACCTCCTGTTCGCCAGAATGCCCCGCCGAAATGTCGTCTCCTGGACCACCCTTATCTCCGGCCTCCTCGCCCGCGGCGACCTCGACTTCTCCCGTGGCCCTCTTCGACAAAATGCCCCTCCGCCGCAACGTCGTCACCTTCTTCTTCTTCTTCTTCCGGCGGCCGGAGAGGGGCGGCGTTGGCGGCGTTGGCGGAGACGGGCGGCGTCGGCGGACGGAGACGGGCGGCGTCGGCGGACGGAGACGGGCGGCGGCGGGGGACGGAGACGGGATGGAGACGGGCGGCGGCGTCGGCGGACGGAGACGGACGGCGTCAGCGGCGGCCGGAGACGTGGATGCCACCGTGGAGTCCACCTGGCTGCCATGGTGGAAGCCACGTCATGAGTTGACTGCCGCTGGGGGGAAAAAGAAGATGCCACTTGGCGTCTTCTTATTGGTTCTTGCTATTTTTTAGACAAGCATGAAAGTTCATGCTGCCCAGCTGACAAAAACGAAAGTTCATGCTCTTTCGTAGTATTTGCCCTAATTATAATGATGGGATTAATTAAGATAGACTAAAGGGGATTAAGTATCACCTCTTCCTATAAATAGTGGCCAGGTCTTGCACTTATATGGTGGATATTAACTTTTCCCCTGAGCATCCCATTATGCAGAGAGAGTTCACGAAGTCATCTGGTATTGATCCAAAAGGCATCCCCTCAAGCTTGTTCGATCCCACTAAGAGAGGACGCGATGGATTGAGGTATGATTTGTACGGATCTAACATGCCGTTCATTCATCCACCATCCAGTCCACCGTCATCATAAAGTCTCAAAAAAATGATAATTCATTCGTCCCCTATCTCCTCATCGAACATCGTGTCCTTGTGACCATGAATATTCCGCTAGAAAAGAGCAACTTCCCTGGGGAACCCGTGTTGTACGCTATATATACCCTCCGGCCAGAAGTGTTTGTCATCCTTGAAATTGAGAGACGCCTGCGACCAACCTCTGTAACCCTCACCAACATTCGCCAATCCTTGTCCATTCAGCCATGGTACAGAGTTGCGGGCAGCCCCGACGCCGTGTACGCATCTTGTCCGAGAGAGTCATTAGACCATCTGTGACGGAGTATCCTCGCCGCTGCGAACTGTCTCTGTGGGACTTATCCATGCTTTCACTACGCTACATTCAGAAGGGTCTCCTCTTCTCTGTCCCCTACTCCACTCCAATAGAAACCATCGTCGACCGTCTCACATCGTCTTTACAAATCGTTCTCTCGCACTTTCGGCCCGTAGCCGGGCGTTTAGTCGTTGACAGTGTCGACGACGACGGCGGTGGCATCACAGTCTACATCGCCTGCGACGACCGCGGCGCGGCGCTCCGCCTCGCTGCCGTCGATGGGGTACAAGTGGCAGACGTGCTGGCCGCGTCGGATGACGTGCCTTCATTTGTTAGAGACTTGTTCCCCTACGATGGCGCAGTCAACTACGACGGGGTTTCCCTTCATCTGCTCGCTGTCCAGCTGACGAAGCTCGAGGACGGTGTCTTCCTCGGCTGCTCCTTCAATCACCTAGTCGGCGACGGCACCGCCTTCTGGAACTTCTTCAATGCCTGGGCCGAGATCTCGCGTTCTCCAACGCCCCATCTTCAACTCTGCTCTGCACCGGTGCTCGAAAGATGGTTTCCCGACGGTTCTCGACCCCCAATAAGATTTCCCTTCACCGATGAAGACCAGTTCATTGAGAGGTTCTCGCCCCCGCCGCTGAGGGAAAAGTTCTTCCACTTCACGGGGGCGGCCATCGCCCGGCTAAAGGCGGAGGCCAACGAGGAGCTGGGCACGGGCAAGATCTCGTCTTTCCAGGCTCTTTCTGCGTGCATGTGGCGTTGTATTACTCGGGCGCGTCGTCTACCTAAAGATGAGACTGTAGTGTGCAGTCTGGCGGCGGAGAACCGGAAGCGGCTACGACCGCCATTGCCAGAGACGTACTTGGGCAATTCTCTCAACGCGGTCTCTGCCTCAGCCACGGCCGGGGAGATTATTACACGCGGCATTGGATGGGCAGCGGGGATGATCAACGAGTCGGTGGCCCGCCACACTGATGTGGCGATAAGGGAGACGGTGGAGAAGTGGATGAAGGCGCCTGTGGTCTACCGTCCGGTCATGGAAAGGTTTTGTGTGTTCATTGGAAGCTCGCCGAGGTTTAACATGTACGGTTGTGACTTTGGGTGGGGGAAGGCGGTGGCTGTGCGCAGTGGCAGCGCGAATAAGTTTGATGGGAAGATTTCTGCGTATCCAGGCAGAGATGGCAATGGTAGCATTGATCTGGAGGTGTGTCTTTCGCCTGAAATCATGACTGCGCTCGAATCTGATGCGGAGTTCAACCGGGTCGTGTTTAATAAGTAAACTGTTTCAGGCAGTCATTCCAGTCGTGGCTGGATCTAGTAAGGCTGATTACCCGAGGTGGGATTCAAGTATGAGGCGTTGCATGGATTTTGCCTACTGAGCTGAAGTAACGGAATAACAAGTTGGACGGATAGAACGGGGATTCGATCTCGGTCCGGACCTTAATATCAATGAATTTTTTTATATCATTATCCTTCTTCTCTTTCCTCTCCTTTCTTTCGTATAGAAGGGCGATATTGGCTTAAACAATGGGCCTTTGTTTACGCAAGTTTTTAATTTTTGAAAAACTTCGAACCAAACGTAATGTTCCGTTTATCTTGGTTAGGACTGATCGGTTCGCTTTGACAATACCAATAGTTTGGGTCAAGGAAGGACGCTGTCGGTTAAGGCCTCGATTTAACTCAACACCCACAACGTTGGTTGTACGAAACCAGTAGTCATACCTGTTGGTAAGTGTAAAAATTAAAGTTAATGTAAAAATCACAAAAGTGGAGTTAGTATTAAGATGATGCTTCAAGCTTGGGTGGTAGCATTATGATCATTGGTATTCAGTCTTGTCTACTCAGGACCTTATTCATAATGCAAAACTCACAAAAACTATTTTATGACTTCGATGAATTTATGAAATAACTGAGTTTACTAAGGCATGTCATTGAAAATTAGTGCATGTGCATTGAAGATAGTTTCTCACATTTGATGGTTGGTGCGTCAAAAGTCAACCAGGGTTAAGTGAGCTACCTCTCTTACATTCACAGACACATAGAAGGTTTGGTGGTCGGTTTGTGTCAGGTCGTTCGAACTGGGCTGTAGGTCCGCTAATTTGCCCTGTTCAGGTGGGTAGGTCTGGTTGATTTATCATAGAGAATAAATGAGAATATTCAAATTTCAGTGGCTCAACCAATACATAATGTTGTAAGGACATCAGCCGATGGCAAATACTGGTTAATTCTGATGGTTTTTATTGTATTCTTGCACCCATTGGCAGCTATGGAGTTTCTAAGGCATCGCCTGCTGTGGGGAGAAACTTACCAGTATTCACCACCAGACTTCAATTTTTAAATGATTCAAGCATGAAATAGACCCTTGATATCATTGATAAACAAAGCAGAACATCAGAGATGCCTCCTCATATATGCATGAATACCTCCAAAGAATGTGAACCCGCTTCTGGCCTCCAAGACCTACTAAGTGACCTACCAAAGTATGACTCTTGGATGCCTTTTCTTCTTATCGTGGGTGCAGACGAGAGGGGTAAGTGTGAGCGTTGGGATATTTATGCTCACCCATGACTAAAACACCTGGCAATTATTAAATCTCAAGAAATATAAACCACCCTTGGGTGGTATTTGATAAAGTTTAAATTAGGGTTTTAATTCATCTGTGGTACTTTTAAGTTTCATCCATGCAAACACAAAATTTTACTCATTTTAATCAAATCTAAGTGATGAGTACATATCACCTCCACAGGGAACAGTTATTAAGGATTTAATATTCTAAAAATAGTGAGTAATGATATGAGATACATTTAAATATATGGGTCGAGAGACAAAGAAAAATGTAAGGCAATAAGGTGATAATTGTTATTAAGATATATATATGATTATAATAAATAGGAGATAGTGAAGTGATATAGACAATACTAGAACAAGAAGTTAGAGACAGAGGGGAGTGATGGCACCAAGATAAGAAAGTAGAAAGGTACATATGTGATGAAAGAACAATTTGTGTTAGTGAGATGGGGGTAAGATGACAAAGGGACAATAAACGATAGAAAGGTGTGAAGATGTGATGTGATGGTAAAACCAGATGATGAGATGGATGTATGCTAACATTGATGATGGAATTAATCAATGTAAGGCCAGGATGCCTTCCAGGATCAGGACAGTCGGTGAGTGCAGGTAAACTTCCCCTCTCGTTTTTGTCTCTTCTCAAACACCTAAGAGATAAAGAACGAGCTCGATGGATTTGAGAAACTCAATCTCTTAAATCATCCTACAAATGTAGAAGGCAAGTTTAAAGATCATTTTTAAAAATATTCCCTTTATTTTTTCTCAATTTATAAATCAGAGGGCCTAGATGTAAAGAGGGGAGGAAGATGAGGGTACCTCAAAAATTCCATCGGTCTTCTGGATTGTCAGGTATTCAGCTTTGAACTTGGAGAAATATTGGTATTAATCTCTTGATTTTTTTCCCCTCATCAGCAGCATTGTTCCTTTCTCATTTTCAGTCGGTGGTTTAAATTTCCTGTATATTCCCCTTTCTAATACTGGGACAATCTCCACATCTTGCATGATTACCAACTTCGAGAGCACCACATTTTCTCTATAGCAAAAGAAGACAAAAAATACATTTTCTCTATTAGTAAATGTCATTCTCGGCAAAAAAGGCCGAGTAGATTGCAACCATTGTTTCACATGCAGATGCATCATCGCATCCCACGACAAAACATGTTATCTTATTTTTATCCAATTTTATTTCCTTTTTTCAGTCCGGACATGCAATTATTATGGTTTTAGTAGCTTCTTTTTCTATTGGCCTTCGTCAAACCTACAACTTAAAAAATTTAACTAGAGTCAGCCAATCGTCAGCCATAATGGCATTGCCTAACGGCCCGATTGGTCACCAATGGATCGAATTAAAGTGTACAACTTGTTAATGCGGAAGAATAAAATTAAATATAATAGATAATCCTCATAAAATAACTCTACGCATAGAAAAAATAAGAAATATATATTAAGACTTAGAAAATTAGTAATCATATAAATATATTGTCAAATTTTGTAAACAGTATATTCCAACTTAGAATAATAAATTTTTTAAGAGTATGATGCCAGAAAATTCATTAAAAATACTGCTAAATCTACAAAAAATTAGAATTTCAATCTGAAAATACATTTAATGATTTTAAAATTGACCACTTGCATATTTAATAATTATAATCATAAAACCATGGAAAATGCATCATATCAACCCAATAGTTTGCATGTTATACATGTCCATGGTATAGTTGGATCAATCTATGAGCACGACCCTATGGTTTGTAGTATCTGGCACCATTTGTTTCTATGAGAAAATGTAACAAATGCTAAAAAAGTCTATCATTGGTTGGGAAACATAAGTTAAAGTTATGAGCATGAATCATGCCTGTTAATGTGATTCAAAGATGAATGGTTAATACGTAGTTGCTGATGGCGACATACATGCATGTGTCATTATATTCAGCAACTTGACTTTCCAAATTGAAGCAATTACCAATCCCAATGGTTACATGTCCTTTGGTATAACACAAACTTCTTGTCCATCTATGGAGTTGAATTATTTGTGTTGGTTATGAAGGTGGGTAAGAGGCATAAAGGAAAATAAAATTTAATGATTGGACTACGAAGAAAAGAAGTTATTTCAAAGCACTGTTACATTGTTTATATTAGTTTTAATTAGCCATTATACACAGTAAATTTCCATTAAGTAGTACTATATAAATCAATGCATTTAAAGTATGGCTTGTCTCACCCATAAATTCATAAATTAAGTATTTTATGATGAGATGGTATGACTCTGTTACTGTCTCAGCTGATGTAGAAAATCTTATAAATACATATTATAGTAAAAAATATAAAACAGTTTTTAGACTAAAAGTATCACAATAAGACACATCAACCTGGAATGATCATACAAAATGCATCTTCATAAGAATCATAAAAATTAGTTAAACAAGGTCTAATCAAAATTTAAATACTCACACTATGAAAAATGGAATATTCTATTTAAGTATAAATAATAAATTTATGAAGAAGACTAGTTTTCTGCATGAATCAAAGTCGAGATAGATCCAATGCAAATTAATTTGATGACAACAGTGTCTGATTTAATAAAAAAACCGATAATGAGGCAAATACATATTTGGATTTGATATCTCCTATTATTTCGTTGAAAATGAAATTTTCTTAAGGAAAGAGAGCACAAAGAGATGATAAACTATCGATGAAGATATCAAAATGGCAAAGGAGAGAATAAAATAGATGAACATTTGGAAAATGGAGAATTCATAAGTAGAAAAACTGGTAGAGAGAAAAAAGAGAAAAAAAAGAGATAAAATAAAACATATGGAAAATGCGAAAAGTTTTGCATAAAACCAATGGTACTAGTTGACAGATATTATGTGCCTATTAAGAAATCATACATCAGTATCATGTTTAAGGGCATTGAAATAAATGTTCATTAATTAGTATCCTTATTTTATGTATATAATTGAAGTCCATGGATACATTCAATGTATTATTGAAAAATTACTAGTCTCTACACGAGTATTTGAAATATCCCTATTCAAAGGTGAGAAAAACTAGATATGGATTTTTACTTGCACTGCATGACATGCGTCATGTTGGAAGAACACTGCTGTAGAATCAATGATATCAGTTGAATATTTTGTAGCAGCGGATGCTGCAAACCAAATAAAGTGCAGGAAGAAATTACTCACTAAACTTAGAATTTTTTTTCTGAACCTTGAAACCTATTGATTTGTTGTGTGGCAAATACGGTGCAATAGTATAAGCAAAAGAATCAAGGTCTAATAAGAAGTCAAAAAATCTTATTAAGTGATTTCACTTGATTAGGGAGATAATCAATAGAGGAGATATTTTCATGTTAAGTGTTCTATCAACCAACAACATTGTAGACCAATTGAGAAAATCCACTGCTCATTATGGTTTTAGTGTCATTATAAAATAGTAGGATCATTGAATTAGGTTTATTAGGATTTATGGATATTATGTGGGTGTCAATTTTCACAAAGTAATGTCATGTCTATGTTTATTAAAATAAATATTCAATCATATTATTATAGTTTGATGTTTCTAATAAAGTTATTGAATACCTTCAATGAGTTTGTGGAGTGTGATATGATTATAACACAGTGATTACTGGTATTTAAACATGGGAAATAAATATTCTGATGGAACAGATCCTTGAGAGGAAAATCTAACTAACAAGAAAAAGTAAAACTATCTAAATTGCCTTATAAGACTAATCCTCTAGCAATCAGTATATAGACACTAAGCATGTATGGTGGATGTTTTTTAGGCTGACTAATGTTTCAATCATAAAGTGGTATCAAGTCTTGAGACATGAACGACATCATGTAGATGGATTGTATTATTTCAAATAGAACTTAGATGTCTCTATTACTAGAATTCAAATTGGTCTTAGTCTTGGATATAGAGAGAAACACACAAGTGTGATTGAGTGGTCATGATGTGATCTTCCATCCCTATTATAAGTTAAAATTGACTCAAGGAAGGTGGTGCATTGAATTCCTTTGACAGGGTTTTGAAGATACATGAGAATATGTTTTCTATGATTTTCTTATGCATCAATACAAATGGGAATAATGGATTAGGGTCTCAAAGTTAATGAAACCTTAAGTCCTTCATAAATGTCATGGGAGTGATGGACTTTATGTATATACTAACTGATTACCATAATTGTTTCTTAAGGGTTTTGAAATTATACTATGTATTTTTAAGATCACAAGCTGTTTCTTGGAGACCCCAGTATAGAAACCTTACAATCGATTGGGATAAAATTTGTGTTTGATTAACTAATCTAAATGCTCACATAGGTAGCTAATAAGGCTGGTCAATATGTGTTATTGGAGCCTTAATGTAATTCAACTAACTGATTATAAGTTCGATTAGGTGATCACACATACAGAAAATATGAATGTTCTTAGATATTCTTAGTTCACCTGCCTATGACACCCAGTTCGGAACCACTTCATGTGTCTTCCCCCTTCTCATGTTTTTCCCCCTTATTATCAGATTGGATTGTGAAAATACCGACTAGATTCTCAAAAGGTATCTATCCATCTATCTATCTGTCTATCTATCTGTCTATCTATCTTTCTATCTATCTATCTATTTATCTATCTATCTATCTATCTACCTGTATATCTATCTGTCTGTCTATCTATCTATCTATCTCTCTATCTATCTATATATCTATCTATCTATCTATCTATCTATCTATCTATCTATCTATCTATCTATCTATCTATCTATCTATCTATCTATCTATCTATCTATCTATCTATCTATCTATCTATCTATCTATCTATCTATCTATCTATCTATCTATCTATCTATCTATCTATCTATCTATCTATCTATCTATCTATCTATCTATCTATCTATCTATCTATCTATCTATCTATCTATCTATCTATCTATCTATCTATCTATCTATCTATCTATCTATCTATCTATCTATCTATCTATCTATCTATCTATCTATCTATCTATCTATCTATCTATCTATCTATCTATCTATCTATCTATCCATCTATCTATCTATCTATCTGGTGAATTTAAAGGATGTCATCACAGGAAGATGACAGTTTCGAGTGGAGGCGGATCATTGATCCAAAACAAAATATGGCAAGTTTTGATTTGAATGAGTTAAATATAATGCATTTTTTTTAGTCTACTTATAAATATAAAACTAAGTAAGCTACAACATGGAATAATGCATAAAAAATAATAGTTTTTCTTTTATGCATAATACTAAGCACCTTGAGATTATCCTATTTTAAAACTGATTTTCTATATTTTTCGTTCAATAAAATCTTGAAACTTTACTTAAACTCTCTTACATGGGAATTATCTAGTTGCACCATTTAGTATATATCATTAAATGAAAATTAATCTCATTTAGCAGTAAGAATCGAGATAAATATTATATCTCAAACAGTGATAAATCTAATTTCACTGAAACGATCTAGTAAGCTCTCTCATTTCCTTAAACTTTTGGTTTTCTTTTCTTAATTTTTTGAGAATTCTTGCTGTCTCTAGCCATTTCTCCATATCCTCAATATCCATCTATATATTTATCTGCCTAGGTTTTACTTATATAGCAATGAAATAATAACTATTATAAGTAATAGTATTATTATCCTAATAACTCTTTGTCCTCTTTATGACTCTTTAATTAATTTTATCTCAAAACATCTATCCCTCAGGAGTTGGCCTCACTCTCTACTATACATCCTTGAGTGAGATTATAATGACAACAAATTAATACATAAAATTTTGGCTCATCCCTTATCTAACTCTTGATTACCTTTAATTCAATATATTTTTTATTGAGTTGTATTTAAAGAAGATAAAGGCCCCTAAAACACCAACTGGTTGTATGAGATTCAACAAATAAATTTATATTCCATCACTTAACTTGCACTCAATTAGGCTGTATGATTTTTGCTTGCATATTATCAGAGCATTATTTATATATTTTGATCATGAAACTAAACTCTAATAGTTAAACTGGATTATTAAACTTTGACTGAAATTATCAAACCGGATTAAATCCATTTGAGTTTTAAATTTTTGACTGTCAAACTAATCTTGTTGGAATTAATTATCAAAGTCACTATTTAAAACTCTTTCAAGCTGACTTTGATTCATTGCATACAATTTATTCTTGAAATAACCTATTTAAATATTTTGAGGTTTGTTTCAATTTAGAGTGTTTTTTATTTGGTTAAGTAATTGGAAGTTACTTTGGAAATCATAGTGCAGTCAATAAGTTAGATTGACGATAACAGGTACTTCTTGAAATATAGATCTATATCTGCTGATTGTTAATTGGAGCTTATTAAAAACTGATTTATATCAGGTGAACATATCCTTTCTTGATTAAACCCAGTTGACCAAAGTCAACCTATAACAGTTGCATCTAACTTGGATGTCTAAGAATTGAACTAGATTAAATTGAATAAAAGTTGGATTGAATTAAACAAGTATAACTTGTTTGGCTCCATAACAGCTAAAATTAAATTGATATTTTTTGATACTGACTAAGAAGATTAATCGTGATTCAATGTAAGTGATCAGTGCACACTTGTATCATAGAATGTTTGTTTCTTTTTGTTTGCGCCAAATTAACAGTGCAGGAAAGTCAAGGCATATATACCATGGAAGAAGAAGGAAGAATACCAAAGGATTTGCTCAAATCCTTTCAGGTTTCAGTTCAGGTTTTTAATGTTTTTTATGCGATCAAACATTAAATTACTTATAGGCAGGTAAACGTGAGAGATTTCTGAAATACAAACAAGAATCTGCCAAAATTTTCAATAATGAAGGTCTGTTGTTGAGGGATTTGAAAAGATTAACATTTGATGATTAAAGGAAACCATTGATTTTTCTGATTGATTTAAAGATCTAGGATAAACTAATTTAGGTGACATGAATCTGAGGAGAGTGAATGAATTGATTGACATAAAGTAACTCTTGGAGATTGAGATCTACATGTAGTGACCGAGTGATCATTTAAGTCAAAATTATATGTTGATAATTTGTATTTATCTTTCAAGTATTACTGTTTCGTGAATTATTGTGAATATTCAACACTCTATGGTGGTTAGTGCGATTAAGGAAATGAGTTTATCCGTGGGTGAAGGCAAATTGGGCTGATTGAGAGGACTTGGGTGGTACAACTAAAAGGAGACAAGAATGCTTGTGTACCTCTAGAGGCTAAGGGGGCTCGAGGTGACTCTTCATTTGAATTCCTAGATAGGAGATATCCTTGTATTCATATTACCCGGCTGATTTAGCTTGGAGGGCTATACACACTTGGTTAGGGATTGATTAAGAGTTCCGGTTGGATATCCCCGGACAGGAGTAAGGGATTAGCCCTGAGATATATAAAAATATGATATGTTATCCTTCCCTCTTCCATAATTCTAAAACATAAACAAGGTATATCCTGGATTATAATTTAACCTAAGTTAACAAAATAAAAAGTTCAAAAGTTAACCTAAGTTATCCTAAACCCCCCACAATATTGATAACTTGCAAATTAACATGATTAATTGATGAATCTTACATTATATTTATGTGTTTTAATGACTATATTTGCATGTTATCATATAAAAATGAAGATAAATCACTTACACTTTGATTTTACTATTATTTCTAATTTTTATCAATTTTTACATGGTATTTAACCTCATTTCATTGAATAAAATTTTTTTTATAGGGTTTTAAATACTTGGTTAAAGGTTGGTAAGGGCTCTCATAATTTTTCTGGAATTTTTTCATATTTTTATATAATTGTCTGACAAATATTTAGCCAAGAAATGATTTTTTTTGTTATTCAAATAATACATATGCTATTTATTTAGCATTTTTTATAATATATATCTATATATATATATATATATATTATAGGGCATCCACATCATTCGCCCAAAATTTGGGTAAATACGTGGATGCGTTTTTATATACATATATACATATATATATATTATATATGAAAAAGACAAGAATCGGTGTGTCGGCAGGTTTTCTTTATTATTTTTTTAATACCTTGTCGGTTAGCTGTGTGTATTAAATGCATGCGGCAACCGACATGCATGTTCCTTTTTTTGCACGTGAATCGGTTAGCCGCGTGCATTTAATGCACGCGGCAACCGACATGCACGTGCAAACAGGTAAGTTTTTTATATTTTTTTGCGGTGTCGATTCGCCGCGTGCATTAAATGCACGCGGAAATCAACGCCGCGTATTTTAAATTAATCGGCGGTAAGCTTACCTAGTCTTGTAATTTATTATTATTATTTTTTCAGGCGCTGATGACGCGTGTGGTCAAATATTGCGGCTTATTTTGTCCTTTTGTGATTTTTTTAGATAAAATAAGAAAAGGGCGACGTGGCTTCTTCCTGGTTGTTTAAAAAGATCAAATATTTTCTTATGATTGTGGGCGGCGGACGCAGACAACCACGTGTCAGATCGCAATCCAATACGTGGGAAAACGAGGAAATAATGCGGCAGCCAATCAGGAAGCGCCATTTCCTAACTTATTGGAGGAGAGATAAATTAAATCCAACGGCTAGGATTAACCCTTAGTAAAACGGTGATATTTTGAGATCTAGCCGTCTGATTGGGATGAAATTTTGAGGGCATGTTTGTCTTTTCCCCCTCTTCATTCCCTACAGTTGGATCTTTAAGCTAACCGATTCTAGAAAAGGGCGAAATTCACTTTTTGAAGCTCTCTTCAAGGATTTGGCCAGGAAGGACACAAGAGTTGCTTTGGAAGTCGACAGTTCTTGATTCTGCACTCAAATTTGTAAGTCTCTGATTTGTCTTTCAATCTTGTTCTTGAACGTTTCTAAAACGCCAAGGCATGGGCAAAATGTACATGCCCTAGAAGTGGTTTTGAATGAAATTAGCACTGCATTTTGATTCTGATTGAAGATCTGGTTTTTGATCTTTAATTCTACATCAATTTTGAATATTTCTGCATCATTAGATTTTTCATTTTGGGTTGGTGATGGGGGACCATCCAGCCTTACAAGCATCTCGTCTATGTTTTCTTTTGTGTTCCCGTGTATCCGTTTTCTTTTTTCCCTAATTGGGCCCTCCCTTTAAACTTTTGGGCCTTCTTTTCTTTTTCTAAGGAAGATGGCCCATATTTCCCCTATAACAGGGGAGGGGTGTCCATCGTAAGAAAAAGAGTCTTGAATTTTTTGAAAAGAAAAACCCGTTCCGTCTTTGTGAGAGGAAAGAAAGAAAAGAGGGTGAGAGAGAGAGAAGGGCGAAACGGAACGGGGCCGACTTTGGCCGCCTGTCCCGTTCCGCCCTGCCCCCCCCCCTCTTGTTCCGTCAGGCATGCCGACGTAACCCTAGGCGGCCACCGCCGGGATTCCAGGTTGAGGGGCCGCCGCCCTCCCCCAGGGCCGCCACCCTCGCATGGAGCCGCCACCCGAGCAGGGGGCCGCCGCCCGAGCAAGGGGCCGCCGCCCGAGCAAGGGGCCGCCGCCCGAGCACGGGGCCACCGCCCGAGCACGGGACCGTCGCCCGCCACCACACACGGCCGTCACCTACCGCCGCCTTAAACGCGCAAGCCGGCGTCCTCGGCCGCCGCACGTCGCCACCCTTGGCTGCGCACGCCGCCGTACTCGGTTGCCACACGCCGGCATCCTCGGCCGCCACACGTCGCCACTCTCAGCCACACACACCGCCGCCCTCGGCCGCCTCTCGCTGCCCTCGACGGCCGTCCTCGACACTACGCTCGCCTCCGAGCCCGTTACTGCACCCATTTGCACCACCATCCTCGATAGTGCGCTCACCTCTAAGTCTGTCAACGCGCAAAGCTGCGCCGCTACCGTCCTCGTCACTACGCTTGCCTCCAAGCCCATCGCTGCATCTAGCTGCACTACAATCATCCCCGATACTACGCTCGCCACCGAGCCCGTTACCACACCCAGTTGCGCTACCGTCCTCGATACTGCGCTCGCCTTCGAGTCCGTCAACGCGCAAAGCTGCGCCGCTACTGTCCTCGTCACTACGCTCGCCTCCGAGCCCATCACCACACCTAGCTGCGCTACAACTGTCCTCGATACTACGGAAATTATCTTTGTTTTGACAGATTACTTGGAAGAGGAGGAAACCTCCAAGAGAAGGGAGGAGTCCCTTAAGGGAGAAGAGGAAGCTGCCACCGCCTTGCCGCCGCTGTCGCACCGCCGTCGATCGGAACTCGCATCAGCAACGCCGGATCGCGCCGCCGCCGCCGCCCCTACTTCCGTCTCTCAGAGGAGAGACCGCCAGAGTGCGCCGCCGCCGCCGCCGAGACGCCGAGACGCCCTACCTCCGCCGCCGTCGCCGCCGACTCTGGCGCCCAACGACTACTGCTAGCGCCCTAGCCAGGAAGCCCACCGCCGCCGCCTTACCACCGCTGTCACCGTCCATCGCCACCGCGCTTGCCTCCGAGCCCATCCACCCCGCCTTATGCTGCTGCGCCGTCCGTCGTCACGTACCCGCCACTCCGATCTCCTAGAGAAGCTTCAGGGGAGACGATTGCCGGATGACATGCCGCCGCTAGTTTATCGCTGTGAAGTACATGCCGTAGTAGGATATACAGCCGCCGCTCCGCACCGCCGATGCCTATCTTTGTCGCCTGATAGCAGATTGAAGTCGAGTCCACTCCATCACCACTATCGAAGTGTCCACCCCATGCTGCCGTTTCGCCGCACTGCCCTCCACTCCTTATGGTGTAATCACGAGCCACTCGATCCCGGCAGGTCGTGTTACATCAGTCAGATTTCATATTTTCCCCAAATTCTTCACTTTCTCTCTCTATGTTAATTTGTCTAGTTTATCCCACTAGATTTCAATTTTTATTATTTGGAAATCTAACTTAATATATAAAAAACCTAAAAACAAAATTTGATTCGAAAATTCATTCATCTTGAAGTCCAATTTTAAAATCCCTTTCTTGATTATTAAATTCCCAATTTTAATTAATAACAATTATCTTAAAATTTTATAATAATTGATAAATTAATAATCCAAATTAATCTGATCTTATAATTGAAATAATTCTATCTTGAGTTTTCTGACCGAAATATTTAAAATAAAAATTAAGTCTTTTTACTTGATTTTGATTAATTAAAAACACGATTAAGCATAATTAAGATTTATTAATTTCGTAATTAATTCATCGAAATTGGATACAAATTCTTACTTGCTGCCTCCCTGTGGTTCGACCCCTTGCTTGCTATATATTCTATATTTAGTGATTAAGGGTATTTATAAATTTTATTGTATAAGTCTAAACATCAAATCAACGACATATTTACACGCATTTTTAGGCTTGTCAGCTATCCATAGCAGAAAAAATAAAAAATCATAATATAGTGATCATTAGTCTTTAAAAATGTCTTCCAATTATTCCTATTCGCGGGATAGTTGAGGTGGACATCGAATTATCCAGAGAAAATAACACTAACTGATCCTACTAATACGATAAGTATAGTTGATCATGTGGTTATTGGTGTGGAAACACTAAGGACATATAGTGGGTGCTGTTTGGATACAGAGTTCACTGAATTGATCTATATTAATCCCTAAATGTTATTATATCTAAACATCAATCAGGTTGATTCATGTCACAGTTGTATAAGTGATCCATTGACATGAGACACCAAGGACATCTCATGGACGGGTGGCTACATTTTGACTACAACTTACAAGCCTCTAGTCATAGCTTGGATGTAGTGAGAAGCTCGTGGAGGTGATTGAGTGGTCAAGAGGGGATCATCTGCCCTCGGTATAAGAGGAGATTGAGTCAAGGAAGACGATGCAGAAAATCCCTTGCAAAGGTAGTGAGAATATTGGAGAATGTCAATGATCCCCATTACACATCAGTACTAATCGAATGATGGACAATGGTTTGAGGATGAACCATACTCTAAGTCGTTTGAGAGTATCACACGGATGATGGATTATACATATACGGTAACTGATGACAATAAAGGTTCCATGAGAGAGTTCAAATAGTACTCGGTATCTTCTAGAGCACAAGATGTAGCTTGGCACACCACGGGCGAGAAACTTAACCTGTCGATTGGGTTAAATCGATCCTTAGTTAATTAATCTATATGTTGATATAGTTTATTAATAAGATTGGCCAATAATTGTTACTGGGCCACTAAATTTATTAACTAGAACCATGGCATAGAACCCAAAAATAATAAATGTTTTATATCATGATAATTAGTAATCTTCCATAACCACTTATCCTTAATGTAATGTTCTACCAAAAAATAAAAAATCCTGAATTTTCATCATCTTATAATTCTGATTTTATTGATCTCATGAGTTTTGCTTTGAATTAATTCTACATACAAAATCACAAAACTGTAAATCAGTGTCAAATTTGACATATGTTACTTTCATAATTCCAATTCAATGAAACTAAACATCAAGATTATAAAACTAAACATGGTCTTTTAATGCCAATATTGATCTCCACGCCCTGGTTTGAACACCTCAAAGACCACATTTTCTTCTTGAAAAGCTGACATTCAATTCTCTATGAATCTATCATTTACTTCATTAGTTCTGTCAAATTTTCAATAATAATTCTCAGATGTAGATGAAGTATATTTTACTTATGAATCGTCAACATTTAAATAAAATGTTTTATTTCTTGCACCAATTTTTCGGGGGTATCTCTATGAGATTTATTATTGAAAATTTGACAGAACTAATGAAGTAAATGATAGATTCATAGAGAATTGAATGGCAGCTTTTCAAGAAGAAAATTTGGTCTTTGAGGTGTTCAAACCAGGGCGTGGAGATCAATATTGGCATTAAAAGACCATGAAAAAATCAGTTCCGTGATTATAAAAGTTCCACAATCATTATTTTTTGTCCAAAACTCATCAATTGTCTGTAGATTTTTCAGGATAATCATTGTGAGTTATACAATTCTGGTATATTTCATGGTATAGGTAGAGAACCACAATGATACAATAGTCATTTTTACTAAAAAATTTTTAGATCAGGCATCATTCTTTCATGATGTCACAAAGATAAATGTATTGTTCTCTTGATAGTGAAAATCAAAACTCTGATAAAGATATTTTTGAAAAATGTTGATAGTTTAATGGAAAATACAAATATTTTTTCATAATTAGGTATTGATATCTCAAAATTATCTACCCATAGGAAATAATCTTCAAGGAATATAACAACTCTAAAAGCATATTTTTAGTGAAGAATGAAATTCATATACAAAGAGCGACAATTATTAGGCTGCATCTCATGTGTGAATGGAAATTAATTAAATTGTCCAAACGTAGAAGTTATATACCCATGTGTGAATGGAAATGAATTAAAGTTACTTGAAAATCTATTTATTAGGCTGCATCTCCATGCACGTCAACCATGAATGTCTCTCCAAATACCGGTAAAATCCAAGAAAACATAAATCACGATCATTTGTCATTTTTCGTGATGTTTTATTATATCAAAATATTTAACACGTGCTTTGTCATCCGTTAAAATCCTAGAAAACATAAATCATAAACCATTAAAGAACTCTATAAGTCACTATCATTTCACAACCGGTTATTTATTCGAACGGTAGCAAATACACCCATGAATAAAAACGTAGAGTTAATCACCCATGCACTAAAAGAAGTCAATCCGATGCCGCAACGCGATTGAATTCCGCATCCAATTCGAGGATGGCCATGGCTTCTGGCGAAAGGCTGACCTCGAGGTCCATGCTACCGCCGCCTTCCCTGCCAGGATAAGCCAAAATCATCCCTTCGTAATTCTTCTCTGCGTTGCCGCTGCGCACGGCCACCGGCTTTGCTCACCCAAAGTCGCACCCGTACTTGTCAAACCTCGGTGAGCTTCCCATGAACATGCAGAAGTTTTCCATCAGCGATAAAGGGTACACCACCGGGGCCTCCATCCACGTTTTTCCCTTCTCCCTGATCGCCTCAACTGTATGGCTTCCCACTGCATCGTGGATCAATCCCGCAGCCCAGCCCACGCCGCGGCTCAGAAGGTCGCCGGCGTTGGCCGTGGCGGATAAGGGGGAAATACAACAAGCGAAGTATGCCTCCGGCAGCGGGGGGCTCAGTCGCCTCCGGTCGTCCGCCACCAGCCCGCAGTGTACCGTCTCATTTTCGGAGATACGTCGCGCCCGGGAAATACACCGCCACATGCACGCCGTGAGAGCCTGAAAGGACGAGATCTTGTCCGTGCCCAACTCTTCGTTGGCCTCCGCCTTGAGCCGCGCGATGGCCGCCGCTGAGAAGTGGAAGAATTTATCTTTCAGCGGGGCACCGATATCCCCTCAATGAACTCGTCTTCGTGGGCAAAGGGCAACCTTATTGGCGGCGTAAAACCGTCGGGAAACCACCTCTCCAGGACCGGCTCGGAACTTAGACGAAGATGGGAAGTTGGAGAACGCGAGATCTCGGCCCAGGCGTTGAAGAAGTTCCAGAAGGCGGTTCCATCGCCGACGCCGTGATTTAAGGAGCAGCTGAGGAAGACGCCGTCCTCGAGCTTCGTCAGCTGGACAGCAAGAAAATGAAGGGAAACGCCGTCGTAGCTGATGGCGCCATTGTATGGGAACAATTCATCGACAAAGGCACGGACGTCTTCCGACCTGGCCTGCTCGTCGCCCACGTATACACCGTCCGCGGCGGCGAGGCGGAACGCGGCGCCGCGGTCGTCGCAGTCGATGTGGGCGGAGATTCCGCCGCTATTTTCGTGCTTGTCGACGACTACGCGGCCGGCGAGGGGACGAAAGTGTGAGAGCGCAATCGATAGAGACGACGTGATGTGTTCGACGATGTTTTCCATGAGATCGCCTGACGAGAAGGAGAAGAGGTGCCCATACTGGATGTACGGAAATGAGAGCAGGGCCAAGTCTCACAAAGACAATTCGCAGCGGGACTTGCCTCTGGCGGGTGCCCTCTCAGAAGGATAGACGATGCTCTCGGACAAGATGCGTATGGGGGACATGGAGACGACGATTGGATGCTCTGCAGGTTCCGTGGTATCTGCTATAGATTTATAGGGGTTGTGGCCGTGAGGCGGCTAATCTTGGAAAGATCCCACGATGAAAACTTGAACTTGGTCAAGGGTTGATATAAGAGGAAGAAAAAAAGGCAACCGGAGAGGCGGCGGCGTGAAAGGAAAAAGGAAGGAGAACAAGTCAAACAAGGCAGCAAGGGGGAAAGAAAGTGAGCAGATGAGGTGGGGGAGTGAGGAGAATAAATAGACTGTGAGAAGAGTGAAAGAAAGACAATACCCCGCAGAAGATAGGGCGTAGATTCTGAGAAGAGAACTCCAAATAAATGAGATGCCTGGCGATAAAATAACTAACCACTAAGGAAAAGAAAGAGAAGAGAAGCAGGAAAGGGTAAGATAGCCACCAGTAGGGAACGGCACGTCCAGGACGTGACGGCCCGGACGTGACGGGATGGATGACGAGCCGTGACGAACGGTGACATGACGAAATGTTCGTCACGTCACCGTCACATCATGCGTCCGAAGATTTTCAAAAAATCCGTCACGTACCCGTCACACGTCCATGCATCCTCGTTCCAAAAAGTTGACTCATTGCGCAATAGGTTGAAGCGGCAAAAAAACGGGTCTACGAACAGTTTCTGGAGGCATCTGGAGTGCAGCTATAGCAGAATATACCACGAGATGAAGGGAACTAATCTAGATCAACATACAATAACTGAGGCGTACGGACAAGGTGGTGCCGTCAAGAAGACGCTGGAGAAGACTAACGAGGTTATATCGCAGTTTGTCTGTCTCATGGACTCCTCACGGGCTATAGTAGACAACGTGGGGTTCAAGATTATGTGAAAATACACCGCATAGACGACAGTTGACCCGCCAGGTTCGAAGGCAATAAAGGATGCAACGTGTAAGCTATATGGGACCATGAAGGGAAAGCTCGTACATTTAGTGGCAGATGTCCCCAGGGTCTCCCTAAAGGTTGATGCGTGGACCGCCGAGAATTCTTGTGGTCTTCTCGGCATCATGGTTCACTGAGTGAACAACCGGTTGGAACTATGCGAATGTGTACTTGCTATACACGAGCTAGTCGGCAAACACAATGGCGAGAATATGAGCACAATAGTGATCCACGTGTTGGAGACTTCGGATTGAAGACGAAGGTCATCACATCCTAGTCTGGCTTCATTTTGGGCTCGTACTACCGTAGTGAAAGACTGACATTTTTATCATGCAGGTTGGTTTGATCACTACCGACAATGCATCAAGCAACGGGCGGATGATAGTGTTGCTCGCAAAGGAACTCAAGCTGATTAATGACCGTTTCACTAAGGATCGACATGTCCCTTGTGCTGGCCACGTGCTCTTCTTGAGGTGGAATGCCATCTATTCAACAGTAATTTTGTGATTGATTTTATCTTATTTACATTCTCTGTGATGGGGGACCATCCACTTCGAAGCCCTCATTCATCCACTTCGTCACATGAAGGTTCACGCATATGATCTAGTCTTCGGAGTACGCGGCCTCGTCAACGGCCCAACAAGGTTTGACGTTATCTTTACTTGCATTTTCTTGTTTAGTCGGCCATGTACGTAGGCCAATTGTTTGCTTATTTTGTTTGTTCGCGCGTGTTTAAAACGTTGTAAAACCTGCACGTTGCGTGTGTGTTAGCGTACGTGTAGGTATAGTCGTGTGACGCTCTCCCTCTCTCTTAATAGGGGGCCCTCCTCTTTAATTGGGCCTTTCTCTCCTTTATTTTTAAGGGGACAAGGGCCCCTATAAAAGGTGGGGGCCGCCCATGGGAAAGAGGAAGAAGAAAAAAAGACTCAAGAAAATGTGATTTTTAGCTATTTTTCTGATTTTTAGTGTTTTTTTAGTTTTCTACATATTTATGAAAATGCCACTACGAAGTTAGGAGAGAGAGAGGAAACCCTAAGGATCGCCGGAAACCGCCGCCGCCATCGCCGAAAACAGCCGTCTCCGCCACCGTCGCCGAAATTCCGGCGACCGTTCCTGAGGCTGCCTAGCGCCGCCAGCTGACCCTCCGGACCACCAGCGACCGCCGAGGGCCACCAGCAGCCGCCACCGGCCGCCCACGGCCGCCAGCGACGACCGCGGCCGCTAAGGCCGCCAGAACCGACCGCGGCCGCCAGGGCCGACCGCGGCCGCTAGGGCCAACCGCAACCGCCCAAGCCGCGCTGGTCGCCCGAGCCACGCGGCGCCTCAGATCTCGCGGCAGCCAGGGCGCCCGCAGCGCCAGGGCCAATCGCGGCGCCGAGCCTCCGCGGCCGCCCAAGCCGCCACGGCCGCCCCAGGCCTCCGCGGCCGCCCGAGCCACCGCGGCCGCCCTAGGCCTCCGCGGTCGCCAGCGGCGTCTGTGGCCGCTAGGGCCAACCGCGGCCGCCCAAGCCACTAGGGCCGCCCGAACCTCCGCGGCCGCCAAGCTGACCGCACCGCTAGGGCCGACCGTAGACGCCGTCCCTAGATCGCCGGGCCCGCAACCGGCCCTCGGCCATCCGGCCGCCGTTCTCTCGCAAGTGCCGTCCAATCCTACGGGCGCCCCACAGTCTCCCGTTGGACGCCTCGCGCCCGCCCCGTGGCCGCGCCTCGGTCAGCCCCAGCATCCAATCTCGGCTGATCGTGGTACCGCCGCACCTTGTTGCTCGCCTTCCACGGCTACCGAAGAAGACACCCCCGAGCCTATCATTCCTGGTACGCTCTTTGATTTCCCCATCGTCGTTATATTATTTCTTTCAGTGCCTCCGAACATTTTCTCCACCGCCGGGGTTAGGCTAGTGATAGATAGGATTCACGCTCTGAGCATTAGGATTTCCTTCGAGACGACCTTGGTTGGGACCGTCGAGGGTGTGTGCAAAAGCGGCAGTAGCCGAGCTTGCACCGTCGGCCTTCAACCCGATATCCGAATCATCGGGAGCCTAGTGGCATTCCCAGGTCCTGCTTGCCGTGGCCTAGTGGGTGTTGGCGCTTGTCGACACCGAATTCATACTTCTCATCGAGTTTATTGTCGTATTATCACTATCATGACATCATCGTTACTCGTCTTGCTCTATGATATGACCGCATTAGCCCCTCCTTTGGTGTAACACGAGTCGTTCGATCCGAGAACCCGATCGTGTTACATCACTCTGGGTTCTTTCGATTTGATGACAACATATGTTATTTCTCTGTCTCCTTCCTGTGTTCTCTGAAACTTTTATAATGATTTTCCTCGTCACAGTAGTAGATATACTGCAGAGCTTTTACGTTCTATCTTTCATTTATCATTGACTAGTGCACCAAGTTTTTGTCCTTGTTTGGGGATAAATATTCCATGTATAAATGTTTTGGTCTATGTTACTTGTATATCTGAAAATTTTAAGGGTAAGAACTAGATAGACAAAAAGAGGGAAGTAAATTACTTATTTTTGTCGAAATGGATATCAGGTATTTATGTTAAATTTATGATAATGTAGTGAACTTTGAAGTGAGATTGTTAGTTATTTTTAGAGCGACGCATGATCCAAGGAATATTCGATGGGATCAAGCATTCCTCTCTGAAATTCGATTTGATATAACAATAAAAATTCAAAATTGGATTTGAAATTTGATTTGAAATTCAATCAGTCTGATCGGAAATTTGATTCTGACTTGATCCATAATTGGATCAGATCGAATTGAATAATCCGGACAATTGTTCGGATTGAATAACCCAAACCAATTGTTCGTATCATGAAAAATGTCGACCATTATGGTTCTTTATTCCAATTTTTTTACCTTGAAATTATGTATTTTGGGTATCTGCAGATTCTGTCATCACAAATATTGAAACTATGTAAGACATAAAACAGAAGTAGATTCAGACTGTTTAGTCATTCTTAGTGTTTTATTTCTCCTCAGTGTCCATTTTCTCTATCTCTTTGAGTTGCTATCTTATTTGTCAGCCATCTGATTTATGTGTTCTTTGCCTTGTTGAAAATATCACGGGGTCTACTTTCCAAACATATATGGACCCTCTGTCAAACCTCTTTTCATCATCTGATTAACCACAATTCAAAACATGAAACCATCAGATCTGCCGTCATTCCACCTATTTCCTTGGAGATTTGAAATTGAATTGCTGCTTTACTAAATTTGAATTTTAAGTTTTGATAAATTTCTTTTTGAAGTGTGATCTGCGTTGTTCAGAAAATATATAAATCTATAAGTTACTCACTGACTGAATGAATTATGAAAGGCATTTTGTTTTTTACCTTGAGGTGTCGCTTTGAAATTTGAATAGAAATTTATGTATTTTGGGTATCCGAAGAATCTGTCACCACAAATACTGAAACTGTACATCACTCAAGACAAGATCAGGTCTTCATTTTCTGCAAAGGTACGATCTCTGTTCAAAATGGAAACACCATAGACTTTTTGAATTGTCATTTAATTAATCTCTTTCATTCGTTCAATTATGCCTTCGATTGCATAGCATGTGGAGAAGCTGGTGCCAAACACTACTTTTAAAGTAACAGGAGCAGTTGGTTGGAGCCTGGAGTAGAGAGGGCCTTGGTTCTAAGAAAAATGAGCAGGTTAGATATTTTTACAATTTTAAAATCCTTTTGTCATTACGTTATCTTGACGAAACCTCAAAACAGATTCCTTCTTCATAATCAGTTTCTAAATTTTGGCATTTTCTCTATCGTTATATTAATTTATTATATCTTCTCTCTATTACTTGTGAGTGACTGAATTGTTGAATAAATATTAAATTAATATATTAATATGACTTCTTAACGACTGCCTCAATAGGTTAATTATTACATTAATTATTTCACATTCTCAATAAAAATTCTAATTTATTCAAAAATATTTTAGCTAAATATTTAAATTCCCAGCCAAGCATTTAAATCTTAATTTACTTATACGACGTCAACAAGTTTGGTATCCTAACATATTAAACCATAGACAGTAAATACTACATTTTTCCAACATGATATTAATTTATTATATTATTCTACTTGGATAATTCATTATTTAAATGTAACGAAAGTTTTTAAAGCTCTAAAAAGAAATACTACATTTATAAATCCATAATTTCTTGGTCAATAAATTAATTGGTAAAACAAATATCTTACATCCCTTGACAAGTGGCAACAAATTAGTTATTTACCTACATATAAAGAATATATAAAAACATATTAAACCATACATCTGGTATTAAACAAGTTAATTATTACCATCTATTTAATAATAAAATATAATTGTATTAAAATTCCATCACGGGCATCATCCGTGATGGAATTTTTGTCACGTCACGCATCTGGACTACCCCGTCACCATCACGGGCAACCCGTCACGCGTCACCGTCACCGTCACAGCTTTTCTGATTCATCGCCGTTACTGTCACGTCATCTGTCACTTGTCCATCACGGTGACGCGTGACGTGACGGAGGACGTTTGATGATCCCTAGCCGCCAGAGAGGACAACGAAAGAGAGAGGGACATAAAGGGAAAGAAAATAATAGCCCCAGGGAAACGGCTAAGAGGAGAAGAACAATATGAAGATGTGAACAACATAAAGATGAGAATAATAGGGAATAGAGAAGAAATAGATAAGGGAAAATGGGCTTTTAAATAGGCCTTAAACATTTCTCATCAAAGAATGATGGTGTCAGACTAGGTATCTATTTTTTGGAAAACCTAAACATATACCTAAACTTCCATATGATCTGGGTTCGATCAAAGATTGGTTTCGGTCTGGTAAAACCTATAGTTTGGTCATTAATACCAACCAAAAATCAATATCATAGTTAAAAAAATTTAAGTCAAAATTTAGGTCAAACGGTTAATTAAAAAAATGAATCACTCAGTTTTAGAATATAATTCAGACATTTTCACTATTGATTCACCACATAAAAAAATAAAATTTCTGTAACAGTTTTCAGTCTCAATCCTTCACAAGGAAAAGAGTACTGAATAAAGAGAAGTAATTGGGTTGTCAAATATGCTAAGGTTTTGTTCTAAGGGATGTCACTACATGTGGCTCCTTATCATTGCTTGCTCCTACGTTTTCTTGCTTTGACTCCAATCTGCTAATATATAGCTTCGAACCATGCATCATGATCTTTCTTGTGAACATGTAAAAATCATAAAAAAGCATCATAATGCATCAGTACAAGGACACAAGTCAAAATAATATTATTTGAAAACATAATAATACCACCTGAAACAAACAAAAATAGGTCTAATTTGAGTTCCTCTACATCACCATCTACTTCAGGTTCTATTACCTCGTGATCCACATGGTCGTCACGAGCCAAAAATTTCATATTCATCAGAATTCACACTATGTCTGCTGATAACCTTCCTCTTTTAAATCTCACAATTTGTCACCCTACACAAAAAGATGCTCCAATGGAGCATTTGATGCACAGATTGATACTAATTGTTTTGCAAGGATAGTAGGATGTGGGTACTTTTTTAGATCTAATATGATGCCACCATTCAAGTGAATCATCCTCTCTACCAATGAGAGGTTCACTTAGATAACCATCTACTTCACCTCTAAAAAATATTGGTATATATTGGTACCATTGTAGTGTTTGTTTGCTCTGGCTCCATCAATGCAGTCATTAAATTTGATCAGTTGGCACTTGGACCTAGTCTATCTTTGCTAAATGAATGTGGATATGAAGTCAAAAAAGTAGTAGTAATTTCAAGCAACTTAAGTACAAAATGAATGATAGAATAGAAATATTTAGAACACATGCTTAAAGACTAGTGTTCTGAGTATTACAATTCCATGGTAATTCCCTAAACCAGATGATGTGTTTATATAATTTAGTTTAAACATCACACATACACTATAATGAATATGTTATATTAATGAACATGGACCGAGATATAGAATGCACGATTGGTTGCAGGCCACATATATTCCCACCAAATGCAATGGTGAATTTGTTATACAAATGGGAGGAAAGGAGAAACCTAAGTCATCTCATCGATAATAAGATCATGCCTAATAAACAAGAAGCCCGCTCTAGAAGCCTGATAACACCCTAAATTCTGTCTTTATTTCATGCTATTAGCACAATTTTATGCATTTAAAGAGCTTAAAATGGGGTTGTTATCATGTATTTACATAAATTTTATGATTTCAAATGATTCCTGATTTTTCCCTAAATTTCTGTTAATTATTATGAATTTAATGGGATTTATTTGAGCTTGAATTAATTATTTTTGAATGAAAATGGCAAGTTTAATATTTAATTTTGAGAATTATCAGTACAGGGATGAATCAGTGAATTTTCTAAAATTTTCTAGAATTTGTTAGGATGCTATTGGATTTTTCTGAGATTTATTTGAGGAAGAAATACATTTTTATTAAGAAAAAAGATATATTTATAAGAAAAAAATGAGTATTAAGATTATTTTTGAACTTTGAAGGGCTTTTCGTAAATTTTTGTTGCAATGATGTCCTCAAAAACAGCTCTCAGTCGTATTTGCAGGCGTAAAGATGTCATTTAAATTTTTTTAGGGTTTTATTGCAAATGATTTAGTATTTGTTTCAATGTTTTTAGGAAAAACCAGAGGAGAGAGAGTGCGTAAAGGGCATATACACAATTACCTGTGGGCGGCGTCATAGGGCAATTCCAGATTTTAAGAAGGATCTTTTTACAAAAGCGCAGGAAAGTTTTTGACCAACCAACATGGCCTCATTGTGGCCGTCGGATGAGAATCCGATGGCGCTTGATGAGAACCAGCGCCGGGAGGTAAGTTCACCGCCTGCATGGCGCATACAATGCGTGTGCACGGGCGGTGACGTGGAGAATTCTGAATGGAAAGAGTGAGGAAGGATACAAATCGCGACAATTGAAAATTTTCTTTGTTTTTATTTTTGCCAGGGGGGTACGTGGTGCAACGAACGCACCCGCCTGGAGAAGTTGAAAGGTTGCCGGCCAATCAGAGGACGACACGTAAGTGCACGGGTTAAAAAAAATTATAAATAAATGGATTTAAATCCAATGGCTAATATTGGTTTAAATTCATTTATTCATAACTTTTGATCCAGAAGTCTGATTGAGATGATTTTTCTATGGATTTGCTAGTCTTGATCCCCTCTTTCTATCTGTATGATTGGATCATTGAGACCAACCTACATTGATAGATAAAAATTAATAACTAATTAGGGATAAAATGGTAATTTTTACCATTTAACCTAAGTATAAAAGCCGAATTTCAAGAGGAGGGGGTCATTCTTGATGGTGCTCTATCACAAATGCAAGACAGAGAGGAGCTTCAGCTTGGATCAAACCTATTTGGTACTTTTTCCTTCTTTGTATTTGAACTTTTGGTGTATTTTAAATGTTATTAGTTGAATTTGTTAATCTTTCTTCTTGATCCCTGTCTGAACTTCTAAATCGCTTGGCTTGAGCAGAATGTACAAGCCCTGACTAGGATTCATAGGAGAAATCTAGAGATTTCCAGGCTATTTGATATGCCTAAAAATGCACGTAAATATGTCGTTGATTTTGGATTTAGACTTATACAATAAAAATTTTAATTTCCCTTAACCACTAAATATGGAATATAGAGCAACTAAGGGGTCTAACCACAGGGAGGCAGCAAGTGAGAATCTTATCCAATTTAAATGAATTAATTCAAAGATGAATTAATTTTGCAATGAATAAATCTTAATTATGCTTAATAATGTTTTTAATTAATCAAAATCAAGTAAGACTTGATTTTGATTTAAATATTTCGGTCAGAAAGCTCAAGATGGGAATATTTAAAATTTAAAATCAGATTAATTCAGATTATTAATTTCCCTATTATTATAAAATTTTAAGACAATTTTTATGAATTAAAATTGGGAATTGAATAATCAAGAAAGGGATTTTTAAATTGGACTTCAAGATTTCGAATCAAATTTTATTTTTAGGTTTTCATTTATTAATTTAAATTCCTAAACAATAAAAATCGAAATCTAAAGAGAGAAAGTAGACAAATTAACCTAGAGAGAGAAAGTGAAGAATTTGGGAAAAAGATGAAATCTGACGCTAAATTAAAAATCTAATGATGCAAAAATGTTCTAATTTATTGAGGATGAATCCTAGCCGTTGGATTATTTATCTCTCCTCCAAGAAATTTTGAAATGCGATTTTTCTATTGGTCGGCGTTGGTATTTCTTGTTTTCTGCATTCTCGGATTGCGTGTCGACACTTCGTTGTCCGCGTCAGCCGCCCGCAATGATTGGAGATCGGAGCTCCTTTTGAATGGCTGAGAGGACGCCACGTTACCTGAAATAATAATAAAAAGAAAAGGACAAAAGGTTCTTTTTATATAATTTTTTTTTCTTCCCGCCGCAATTTTTGACCGCGTCCTTCTAAAAAAATAATAAACAATTGTGGAGGTAAGCTTACCGGCGCTGTTTTCTTTTTTTTAAAAAATGTGGCGCCGTTTTCTTTTAAAAACGCGGCATTGATTTCCGCGTGCATTTTAATGCACGCGGCGAATCAACGCCGCATAAATGAAAAAAAAAATTGCACGTTCTTGTCGGTTGCCGCGTGCGGTAAATGCACGCGGCAACTCGATGCCGCATACACGCGCTGCGCGCGTGCATGTCGGTGGCGTATTTTAAAAAAAATAAAATAATCTCTCTCTATCTCCTTATTATTTCGGGCGAATGACGTGGATGCCCTTAAGTATATATAAAAATGCTGACCAAATTAAATATGTATTATTTAAATATATAAAAATCAATTCTTTGCTATATAGAGGTCAAAAAATTACATAAAAATATGGAAAAAATCCAGAAAAATTTGTATAACCCTTACCAACCTTTAGCCAAATATTTAAGGCCCTGAAAAAATATTTCTTCACTGAAATGAGGTTAAATTCCATGTAAAAAATGATAAAAATCAGAAATAATAGTAAAATGAAAGTGTAAGTGATTTATCTTTATTTTTATATGATAACATGCAAATATAGTCATTAAAACACATAAATATAATGTAATATTCATTAATTAATCATGTTTATTTGCAAGTTATCATAACCCCCCACTTAAAACATTGCTAGTCCCTTAGCAATGTACCATTATTTGTGTAGATGACTTCTTCATCCATCAATCCTCATTCATCTGCATGAAGTGTTAGAATTATCAATAACATGCTCAAACAAAACTCTCCTCAACAATTTGGATTCCACCTTGTCAGGAATATAGGTGCCATCCTCTTGGTTTTGGGTAGAGCTAATGAAATGAATATAAAGATGTACTTCTCTCCAGATATTACACTATGATCCAAAATGCTCCTTACTGCACTCTTCAAGTGGTGGACCTCTCGCCTCTCATATCAAGATCATTGATGTAATACGTCCTGCCGGGATCGGTCGGCTCGTATTACGCCATAGGAATCGATGAGAAGGGGCGGGGCGTAGAAGCTGGCGGTGCGCGGCTGGCGTGCGGGGTGCGGCCGCGGTAGGCGGGCGGCTCGCGAGCGCTGATGGGAGCGCGGGTGCGGCATCCGCGTGATGCGCGGGTGGCCGAGCGGCGGGCAAGCGCGGGATGGCGCACGGCTGGCGGAGCGGATGGACGTGGAGCCTGGTGGCGCGTGGGTTGGCGGGTGGGGCGCGGCCACGGACAGACGGCGGCGCGCGTGCGCTGATGAGCGGGCGCACGGTCGGAGGCGAAGGGGCGCGCGACGTGTGGTAGCCAGGTGCGGGTGGAGATGGGAAGCGCGGGCGAGGACAGCGCCAGTTGACGGTGGCGCGGCGACGGCGGCGGAGCGAAGGGGTGTTGGGCTTGATGGCGATGGAGCAGATCTTGATCCCAGGAAGGGGCTTCTTGATCTGGTACCGCCCCAAGAAACCTTCAAGATGATGGCTTCGTGGATGTTCTTGGGAAGCTTGGACGGGATCTTGAGAACCCCGTGGAAGGCGAGTGTCTTCGGCAAACCTGCGGCCTTGGACACCCTCAGAGTGATCTCGACGAAGGATTCTTCAACTCCAGGCAGCAACGACTTCTTGGATTCTTTAATCGTCCCGGAGTAATCTCGGCGGGCGGAACACGCGTCGTCCGCGGGTGATCTCGACGTGACGACGAGGACTCTAACCACGGAGTGGTCTCGACGTGGGCGAGGCTAGCCGGACCTCTCTACTCTCTACTCTCTATGATAGTGGAGACACAAGTTGGATTTTCCTTTTCAACAAATGACTCAAAATGTCACTTGGGCATGCTATCCCCTTATATAGTGAGGATAGGTGCCAAGTGAACGTGGGGGGAGGACAAACCGTTGTGAGACGTGGTTCGGCCTCTCCTTACAATTGAAAATAAAAACTGAAAAATAAAAGTAAAGAACGAGGACGAGGCCCAACACCGGCCTAGTCCATGAAATCCAAAAACACAAACAAAAACAGAAATAAAAACAAGTAAGATAAGGATGCTTACGCAGGGTACTTAAACCCCGGTTGGCGAGCATCAGCGCGAGCAGCTCGGCGAGGCTGATGTCGACCTGTCGTGGCGTCTCCTGGATGGTCCCCCATTAATCACTCTCTTCCGGGTAGCGTCTACTTGTGTTAAAATTCTCCACTAAGTTTCGTCCAACTATAAGATGAAATCTAGACATTCTCCGCCTGCCAGTTAGCACAAAATATCAAATAGTGTGATGGCATGGGTCAGAGAATAAGAATGAACGAAAGCATGCTCAAAGGAGAAGAGATGGTTTCGAATGAAAGGTTTCATCAATGATATATCATTTCAGGTTGCCTTCTCCCAAGACTTAGACGAATGAGAAAGAAATATAAAGAAAGAAATCATGAGTGATGCCCTTACTAGATTCAATAACCTGAAACAAAATTAATGTACTAACAATGCCTATCACAAAAATCCCCTTTCTTTTTTTCTTTTTTTCTTTTTTTTTCATTATAAATTTTCATCATTTTTTGCTTGAACTTGAGGACTTTCTTTCTTCTCTTTTTTTTTGTAAGGGGTAAGAAAATACTAAACATTGTGAAAAAGAAAGCAGAATGGAGTTATCATTGACTCTAATAAGGGCATTATTTAAAATCATTGAAGAGAAGAAGAGGTAATAACAAATTGAAGAGCGAAACTAGACAGAAATGGTGATAGAGATGGGATAAAGGTGATCCCATGGAAAGGGAGATAGAATGGCTTGGGAGATGGCTACCATCCATGAAGGGCTGGTGGTTAGAGAAAGGTTCAAGAAAGTGGATAAGTATATGATTCATGGTTGAACAAATGGAATGACATATGGTATAACAAATGGAACGAAAAGTGGAATGGCAAGGTAGATGGAGAATCAAGAAAAGGAAATTCTGTGCTTAAAGACTTGGAGAAATGCCTATCTTCCACCCTAAAGTAAGATTGACTCAATGAAAGAATAAAAACATTCAAGTAGGATTGGCTCAGTGAATGGTGTCGCGGTGGGGGTCCTCAATTCACTCAACTCTCTACCATCTTGAATCATAGTGCTTCAATCCTTTGATTTTCCTATCCCCTACACACCCACTAGATACCTTAGCCATTTGGACATTGACTCCCATATTATCCAAAATCAAAGTTTGTTTTATTTTTGCATGGTCATGATCCGCTATATAAAGCCAAACTTCCCTACATGTAATTCAAATTCATGGATGAAGAAGGTCTCCTAAAGGTGGATTTTCAATTATACATGGAATTTATATGACAAAAACCAAACAAAGGTTTGCAATCCTAAGTACATGAAATGTTCTCCCCCCACTAAATTATGCAATGTCCTCAATGCATGGGAACGGATCATAAATATAATTCAGAATTGCAAACCTGCTTAGGCGTGATGTTTGAATTTCTTTGAAGAACTTACTAATGATGAGTCGACATCTCGTTATCATGTGTGTGATATATGCTTCTTCTTCTCTTTATTCCTGGAAAACTAAAACCAAGAGCAAAACAAAATAGCAATCTAGGGAAATAGATTAGTTCCCATTATTTATGAACATAAAGTGAAATCAAAGAAAAATACAAATAAAGAAAGAAAGAAATATGGCGAGCTAGACAAATATTTAAAGTCATACAAATGGCTCTATAATGAACTTTGGAATCCATAATTCCTTATGCGACATTGTTTTAAATGGTTCTAAGAAGGATTTGGGAATCCACACTCTTCGCCCCTTATTTTGGGTTGAAATGCCTTTTGTGCTCGTCAACATATATCTCATAGGAATCCATCCTTTGTGCTCATACATCCCATGATTCCCTAAATACTCACTTCTATGATCCTCATATCTCCTTCTTATGTCAAAGCCTGAAATCTTCCTTTCATTTATACATCTATTTTCCTTCTTTAGTAAGGCAGCAAACTTTTTAGTCAATGATTCATTCTCCATTTTTAACTTTTCTAACCTTTCATGCATCTCACTCTTTTGATCATTTAATTTTTTCATATCATTTCTCAAGTGGAGATTAACTATTTTTAAAGCAAAAAATCCCACTTGAGATGATATGCATGATGGTTTACAGAAATTTTTAGGTGGACTAATGGATGATGATGATGAATCAACTGTTTTAGGAAAAGAACTAGGTTGAGAAGATAAATCATCTACCACTGTTTCTTCCTTAGGAATGTAATCCTCAAAGTGTACACTTTTGCTATTAGAAATATCTAAACTAAGGGACACAATATTATCTTCTTTTCTAAGGATTACCTCTCCCTCCTCAATATCAATCATAGCTCTACCTGTTTTCAAGAAAGATCTACTAAGAACTAAGGGGGTTTTGTTTGATTTTCCTTCAAGGATCACAAAATCAGATCTGAAACGAAACCCCTCTATATCAATGCAAATATTGGAGATTTTTTCTTTAGAAGCTATCTGAACTCCATCATCAAAACAAAAAACATCAGAAGAGGGAATGACCTTTCCTATAGGGTATCTCACAAACATAGAAGAAGGTATGATATTCAGATTGGAACCAAGATCTATAACGACATTTTTGAATTTTGTTCCTCCAATTTCACATGTAATTTTGTACTCTCTTTGTTCCAACGACTTCTTATACAAGTTCCTTTTCCTAGAAGGTTTTCCTACAGGTTTTTCTAATGGGATTTGAGGGTTTTTGAGTGTTGGCTCTCCTATTTTATCCTCTAACTGGACTAATCCTCCACTATTGTCTTTGCTTACTATGTCTCCTATAGGTCCTTGACATCTATCATTCTCTATTTTTGTAATTCTTTCATTGAACTCCATCATATGATCCTTCACTTGAGACATCATGGATATCATAGTTTGGACAACCGGAACTATTTGAGAATGATCAGGGATAGGAGCACTAATAGGTGAGTCATTGGTTTTTGGAGAGCTTGACCTAGTAGGGGTATTAGTAGCTGCGGTATTAATTTGGGAGCTACTACTCACATCCATAATATTGGTAGAAGAACTTATATCTGGACTTATGGCTATAGGAGATTGTGGCTTCTGATATCTAAGAAAATTTAGAGGATCCTGAAATTCAAAATTAGGGTTTTCAAAAGATTCACTTTTCCTTTCCTCAAGACCCTTCAAACTTTCCCTAGGATCGTCTCTATGATTCCTATAAGAATTTTCCTTAAGTGCAAGGTATTCTTCACAACTTGGTGGCTCATAAAATTCTCTAAGTTTCCTACGAGCAGTATTTTCAAGCGAATCTAAAGGATAAGTAGGAAATTCCATCATTTCTCTAATAGTTTTACGATGCGTACCTTGTCCAGTGATTGTACTGCTTGTTGGACTTCTATTATGTTCCATTTTCTCCTTTAGAAGATCTTCCCTTTCTGTAATATCAGAGGGTGAGAATGAAAAATAAAAAAATTTAAAAAATTACCTCAATGGATGTGTAGAATCCCAATTGTGATGACCACCTTCTTTGGTAACACAAACACTCAAGAAAAGATTAGTAGACGTTAGTTCAAAAAGTAAATAATCAAATCTCCGATAGTTTATTTTAAAATTCCAATCTCTGATAGTTGTTTTGGGGGACAAGTCAGATTATCTCAACAAGAAAATCACAACAAAAGGAAGATAATTGATAAATTTGAGATTTCCACTATTTGTTTTGATCACAAAAAATATATGAAAAATTAAAATCAATTCAAGAATGTACTAAAAATAATTTATCACTCTAGAACAGAATATTCCTGATAAATTATTTAAAATTCAAACCGTGCCTCCCCGGCAACGGCGCCAATTGATAAGCCTAAAAATGCACGTAAATATGTCGTTGATTTTGGATTTAGACTTATACAATAAAAATTTTAATTTCCCTTAACCACTAAATATGGAATATAGAGCAACTAAGGGGTCTAACCACAGGGAGGCAGCAAGTGAGAATCTTATCCAATTTAAATGAATTAATTCAAAGATGAATTAATTTTGCAATGAATAAATCTTAATTATGCTTAATAATGTTTTTAATTAATCAAAATCAAGTAAGACTTGATTTTGATTTAAATATTTCGGTCAGAAAGCTCAAGATGGGAATATTTAAAATTTAAAATCAGATTAATTCAGATTATTAATTTCCCTATTATTATAAAATTTTAAGACAATTTTTATGAATTAAAATTGGGAATTAAATAATCAAGAAAGGGATTTTTAAATTGGACTTCAAGATTTCGAATCAAATTTTATTTTTAGGTTTTCATTTATTAATTTAAATTCCTAAACAATAAAAATCGAAATCTAAAGAGAGAAAGTAGACAAATTAACCTAGAGAGAGAAAGTGAAGAATTTGGGAAAAGGATGAAATCCGACCCTAAATTAAAAATCTAATGATGCAGAAATGTTCTAAATTGATTTAGAATTAAGGATCAAAACAAACTTTTAGGGCATGTACATTTTGCCCATGCCTTGGCGTTTTAGAATCGTTCAAGAAGATGATTGAAATATAAATCAGAGACTTACAAATTTGAGTTCAGAAGCAAGATCTGTCGACTACAAGAGCCCCTCTTGTGTCCTTCCTGGCCAAATGCTGGGGGAGAGCCTCCAAAAGTAATTTTTGCCCATTTCCAAACCTCCATTTAAAGATCCAACCGTCTGGATTGTAGAGGAAGAAAAAATGAACATGCCCTCAAAATTTCAGCCCAATCTGACGGTTAAATCGCAAGATATCGCAGTTTTATTGAGGATGAATCCTAGCCGTTGGATTATTTATCTCTCCTCCAAGAAATTTGGAAATTCTCTTTTTCTATTGGTCGGCATTGGTATTTCTCCTTTTCTGTATTCTCAGATTGCGTGTCGACACTTCGTTGTCCGCATCAGAAAGACTAAGAAGAAAATTTAGGTTTAATTAGAAAAAAAGAATCCAATTAGGTTTGACAATTTAGAAAGACTAAGAAGAAAATTTAGAAGTGTTTTGGTTGGTTCTTTAGGTTTGACAATTCAGTAATAACTACTCTATTGGATAATGGAATGGAAAATTTAATATCCTAGAATGTTCTTTAGGTTTGAATTGAAATTTACTCTCTCATCATGTACTTCTTGTGGATTTGATCCTTAGTTACCCTATCATAAGTGAGGAAAAAATTATACATATTGTGGCATAACCCAAATTCTGGTTTAGCAAATGACTTAGTTAACCCAAATTCTGGTTTACCAAATGGCACCACTGTTGGATAGTAGGTGTCATTGCATAAGAAAATTGAATGGTGAGTTAAAATATTTTTTGACACGTTATCAATTGGAGAACCAAAATGACTAAAGTTAGTGGTACTTATATCTCTTTGAATTTTCCTTTAATTTTTGTTTTGCTTTTTATCAATGGTACAAGATTTAGAAATCCTAAATTGAATTCTATAAAGTTAAAAATAAAACCATTACTTTTAGGAAGCAAACTAGGGAAATTATGTCTGACATTAGTGAGTAGGAAGAAATGGAAACTCCTGTAAGGAATTGAATATTCAAAGAACACTATAACCCAATTAAAATAACTTACGCACATGCCACCTTAGATGATAATGCAATATTTAAATTCGATAACGTGTTTCAATATTCCATGAAATATTTTCATGGTTTACCTTTAGAAGATCTATTGAGAAAATCACTTGGAAATAGGGCTGAACAAGGATACGAAGAAAAGGAAAAAGTCAATGAAGCTTTGGCATCTTCTTTATTGAGAAAAATTTATAATTTTCCTTACAAACGCAAGGCAAATAGAAATACTGAATGAGTGGAATTTATATTTAATTTCAACTTTTGGGGTTTAAATATCTATTTTTTTAGCAATTTGAGCTAAATTATTAAAACCAAGCTAGTTGAATATAAATAAAAATAGTTCTAAAGTCACTAAAGAATTTCCTAATTAAAAAAATTAATTTAAATTTTATTGAATTATTCTGGAAATTTAATATAAATATTTAGTTCAAAGTATAATGAGTTTATTTAAAATATCTTTACCAGCACCTTGGGAGTGTTGTGTAACTATTCATGGAGATGTAGATGAGTATATGATAACTTGCAAATTAACATGATTAATTATTGAATTTTACATCATATTTATATATTTTAATGACTATATTTGCATGTTATCATATTAAAATGAAGATAAATCACTTACACTTTGATTTTACTATTATTTATGATTTTTCATCATTTTTTACATGGAATTTAACCTCATTTCAATGAATAAATATTTTTTTCCAGGACCTTAAATACTTGGCTAAAGGTTCGTAAGGGCATTCCTAATTTTTCTAGAATTTTTCCATATTTGTATATAATTGTTTGACCATTATATAGAAAAGAAATGCATTTTTAGACATTTAAATAATACATATTTAATTTTTTGGCATTTTATAATATATTTATATATATCAAGGGGCATCCATGTCGTTCGCCCAAAATTTGGGCGAATGAGTGGATGATTATTATTTATAATAATAAGAGAGAGAGAGAGAGTGATTGATTTTTAAAAAAAGGGCAACTGACACGCACGTGCATTGATAAATAAATCAGCGTGCATGCGGCTTCGAGTTGCCGCGAGCATTTAATGCACGCGGAAACTGACATGCACGTGCGCTGATAAATAATTCAACGTGCATGTTGCATCGAGTTGCCGCATGCATTAAATGCACGCGGCAACCGACACGCACGTGCACGATTTATGATTTTTAAAGTCATTAGTGCATGCATTTAATGCACGCGCTAACCAACATTTTTTTTTAAAGAAATCGACGCCCGGTAAGCTAACCGCATTTATTATTATTATTTTAAAAATAACGCAGGTGAAAAAGTGCAGCTAACTTTGTCCTTTTCTGTTTTTAGAAAAAATTAAGTAAAAAAAGGTGACGTGGCTTGTTTTTATCCATTCAAAAGTGATTCAAACGCCCAATGATTGTGTGCCGACGACGAGGACAATCACGTGTCAAAACGTGATCTGAGAAGATGGAAAACGAGAAATAATCATGCTGAACCAATCAGAAAGCGCCATTCTCCAAGCTTCTTGGAGGAGAGATAAATTAATCCAACGGTGGAGATTATGTGCTAGTAAAATGATGATATCTTGATATCTAACCGTCAGATTGAGCTGAAATGTTGAGGGCATGTTCGTCTTTTCTCCCTCTACAATCCAAATGGTTGGATCTTTGAATAGAGGTCTGGAAATGGACGAAAATCACTTTTTGAAGCTCTCTCCAAGGAATTGGCCAGGAAGGACACAAGGGATGCTTTGGAAGTCGACAGTTCTTGATTCTGCACTCAAAGTTGTAAGTTTCTTATTTGTATTTCAATATTCTTCTTGAACAATTCTAAAACGGCAAGGCATGGGCAAAATGTACATGCCCTAGAAGTTGGTTTTGAATGAAATGCGCACTGAATTTTGATTCTGATTCAAGATTTGATTTTTGATCTTTAATTCTAAATCAAATTAGAACATTTCTGCATCATTTGATTTTTAATTTAGGGTCGGATTTCATCTTTTCACCATATTCTTCACTTTCTCTCTCTAGGTTAATTTGTCTAGTTTCTCTCTCCATATTTTGATTTTTATTGTTTAGGAATTTAATGTAATATAAAAAAACCTAAAAATAAATTGTGATTAAAAAAATCATCCATCTTGAAGTCCAATTTAAAAATCCCTTTCTTGATTATTTAATTCCCAATTTTAATTAATAAAAATTGTCTTAAAATTTTATAATAATTGGGAAATTAATAATCCGAATTAATCTGATCTTATAATTGAAATACTTCTATCTTGAGCTTTCTGACCGAAATAGTTAATATCAAAATTAAGTTTTACTTAATTTTGATTAACGAAAAACATTATTAAGCATAATTAAGATTTATTAATTGCAAAATTAATTCATCTTTGAATTAATTGATTGAAATTGGATAAAAATTCTTATTTGTTGCCTCCCTGTGGTTCGACCCCTTGCTTGCTCTATATTCCATATTTAGTGATTAAGGGAAATGATAAATTTTATTGTTTCAGTCTAAACGCCAAATCAACGACATGTTTACACGCATTTTTAGGCTTATTAATATATTGGAGCAGATGAAAGAATTATTGTGCAGGTTGCAAAAGAGACAACGGTGGATACACAACAACGAATGGCAGGACAGGACTGATGATGTTGGAAATCATTGAGGATGTCGTCTGGTCGGCACCGAGTATGATTGCTTGGTAACGATAATAGATATTGGTATCGAACGTTGACGGTGTCGTCGTCTGACGAATGCAACCCTAATGGATTATGTAACTACAATGTGATGAATGGGTGTCATACCTGTCATACGTGCAGGCTCCGACTCGAGGGAGGCATCGAGCTCCGAGCTAGGATGGGGTCGCCAGGTCACGACAACAATGGCCTCTCAAACCACGTCGGATCGACGAAGGCGTCAATGGCTGAACAGGTTCTAACCGTAGGGCTCACACATGACGGACGTACTCGTCCATATCGGGAAGATACTCAGAGAGTCATAGTTTTCTCTCAATTTGTCTCTCTCACCTACCTAGCCCAAGCGTGGTGGAGTCGAGACAAAAATATACTGCAAGTGGTTATTAAACGAGCGTCGGGAGAGGATAGCAGACCTCGTCGGCGTGGCTCCCGGGGCAGAAGTTTGTTGACGTCAGCGGCGATTCGGAGCGGGTGGAGCATTGAGATGCCGGAGAGCGGACGGTAGGTCGATGAGCAATCGATGATGTCGGAGCTACTGGTAAAGGTCAAAGGAAGAGGAAGACGAAAGCGGCAGCGGTCGCGGCTGCGGCTAGCAACCAGTCATAGTCGGTGCTTGTGTAGTGGACTCACAACACCGACATGATGGGCAGCCACGGTGAGCGGGCAGAGACATGTTGATTCCCTTTAATAGCAGAATACGTTACTGGGCCGTGACGACTGTCAGAGGTGGTATGGGTGATCCCTCGCACTCGCTTGATGGCGTGGATAAGTAAATCAGGTGATTAGCCATCGTCGCAGAAGCACCAGGAATGGGAGATAAGGATTGTTACGGATTCCTGAACAACTTTGGATCATGATTGAGCAAGTCTTAAGCGAGCGTGCTCTCCTTCAGTGGGGATTCCCGCTCAGGGAACCACAATCGAGCAAATTTCCCAATCCAAGCAAGCCTCTCGATCGGAGGGGACTCTTGTCACTTTTAGTCACGACTGAGTACTCTCCCAAATTCGAAGAACCCTCAGTCAGGTCGAACTCCCATCGATGAGGAACTCGACCAGAACAAGTTTTCAATCTGTAGGGATCTCACCCTAGTTGAGTACCCGACCAAGAAGAACGCCAGTCCAGAACGGTCGAGGAATTCTCGAGCAGGGTGGAACCAGGTCGCCGTAGGAAGTTCTTGGTCGATCCCAAGCAAGTTAAATAGGTCGGGCGAGCGGCAATCTCCGAAATCCCGTCGTGGACTCGGCGGAGCAGATGGGCGGAGTCAACGCTGAATCTATGTTGCTGTCGTTTGCCTTCACAGTGAACTGGGAATTGGGAGGCGGCCATGGGGGGCAAAGAAGGGGTTGAGGTAGAATTTGGGAGGGGGGGATCTGAACACCCTTCTCCACCCAGGACTTCTACATCACCCGTTTTCCTGGTTTTAACGGCCGCCCTTGAGCGCCTGATCGGTGATGAACCCTTGCACTCGTGGTGGTCCAACGATGGCTGGGAGCTTGCGCTCAACCAGCAAGATCTTCACACACTGTACCCCTTCGATCAGGGGTCAGAAACACCTGTGAGCAGGTAAGAATTCCTTCTCACTATCCTCTTCGCTCTTCATCTTCACCCCTCCCTTTCTGAAATATCTTTTCTCGAGAAGGGGGGAGACCAAAGATCAATCGAACGACAATTCTTCCTTCTCTTCCTGGTCTAACAAGCTAGGGCGCCCCCTCTTCCCTTATAAAGGGGAAGAGGTCAAGTGGGCCCCCTTAGCTGGGTCAACAAGGGGGGGGAAGAGTCCATTAAGGGGGCCCTAATATAATGGGCCCCTCATTACAAGATAAAGAGGGAAATTAAAATAAAAATAAAATGAAAGAAATAAAAGGGCATAATAGAGGGGTTCCAAATTGGCTAAGGATCCCTCCTCACGACGACGATGACGAGTGTAGAGACGTGTTGCGAACATGACAAAAATGCAATGACGAGGTGAGAAAAGCACTAAACATGAGAAAGAATGAAGAAAACAAAATGTGATACTTTGAGCGATTCCACCAATCTTCGATGATAGTGTCGGGCGGCGGGGACGACGTCAATGACGATCCTTAATAGCGTGCGTCATCATTTCTCCCTGGGTCAGAAGAACTCAACTCCGTCGTGTTGGGGTAGCTGGCGGCGGCGTCAGGGGAGGGCATGGTTGTCGCTGGCATAGGTCACACTCTGTGGTGATCAGGGCTTCCGCATATGCACATAAGAGCCTTCACGGTACCATATCCCCAGCATCGTAAATTTCCCCAAGCAGTATATGATTGACTGAGTCGTGTCAATCGAGCGAGAACACCGGGGAAGTGGTCACTGCAAACTCGCTCAAATTGATGGGGCTTAGAAAGGTCAGGGTGGAGGGGAGAGAAGGGGCTCCGTACGGGATCAGGCCTGCCATGTTAGACGTGGAGCAGGTCTCCTATGAAGGAGGGACTTCGCCGACGTAGGCGTATCCGCCCACTCATCTGAGGGTCGAGAACGGGCCGACATTACGAATATGTAGCATTGTGGCTGGACCGGGAGAAAAGCTCTCCGGCCAAATTCTCACCAACACTCAGATTCCCACGTCGAGCACTCGGAGTCATCTCGGCGAGCCACCAGCTTGCTTGTACTATGCATGCTTATATGATGATCTAGCACGATGATCATGATGTAGTGACAAAATATGTTGGGTGAATGCATAATGAGGACCTTCTACAGGTGCTAGGGTATGGAGTCGTTGAGGGACTTGGCCGTTAGCAATTTTGGGTGGGCTCAACCCGGTGGCGCGGGCTTGTGGGGAGACAAGCACGTGCTCGGCACGCAGGGTACGGCAACGGTGGCTGGCCATTACCTTGCGAATGGTGCGGTGGTCGCGATGCGTCCGCCGCTCTTCATCCTGGCCGTGGAAGAGCGGGTGGTCCGCACCGGGTCGAGGAAACGCATGAACGAAGCTGGTGGGGACGCTACGTATCTGCTCTGGGGGAATGGCATGGACGGTCGGGCTAGCGGCGCAGCTGGTCAAACGACTGGCGTGGGTGGCTTTGGTAGCTGGACGAGTGGCTCGGGCAGTGCTGTGCTTGGTGCGGGTCTCCTGACTGGTGGCGGGGGCTGTCCGACGGGTGGCGCGATTGATTGGACACGGTAACACGTCGTCCTCCTTGTATCGTGGCTCTCGAGGGGGCGCGGGATAGCAGACGATCATTAGCCCAACCAACTTGGTCGGGGCACTCTTCGCTGCTGGCTTTGTGGTGTAAGGGTACCACATGACCCGTCGTCCCTTATGCAGAAACAAACATGTGTTCGCTCTGCCGGCTATGGTGACGTCAAGATCATAGATCCAGGGATGACCCAAGATGATACTTCCTACTCCCATAGGAAGGATGTCACATAGGGCGATCTCATCGTACGCTCCCATTTTCAACGGGACGCGGTATTGTCGCTTCACCTGTAGTGACAAAGCGTTAACCCATGACACATCGAATGGCGTAGAATGAGGCATCCTTGCCAACCCTAGTCGGGCGACCATCGCATCCGATATGGCATTGACGCAACTACCACTATCCATCGTCAACTTACACGCTTTGTCGTTGATCCGGACAAAAGTGCAGAAGACCGATGTTCATAGCGCCGTGTCGGCCATCGGGGCTGTCCTCTACAGGATAGGCGCAAGGTTAACCTACAATGCAACGTTAGGTGGGACATGCATCCCACTAGTGCGTGCGCGGTCAGCAACGATGCTATCGATTCACCGAGCGCCAGGGCATGGAGCAGGTGCCAGGGTCGTATCGGCATCCACTATCTGGATGTACCCAACCCGGGGGTTGGGCGATCTATACCCGTTCGTGATCTCCTGGTTTGCACAATAGTCGATGTTGGGTAACGAATCCAGTTCTCCACTTGGGTGCTCCTCGGCCTCTCCCATATCAAGTAGGAGAGCTGAGGATGGACATTGGCTAGCTTGGTGCCCTTCTCCTTGGCACTTGAAGCACGTAAGTGGTGCTTTACTGATGGTGGTGCTACGGGCTAGAGTGTTGCTCGTGATGGCCCGAGCAGGTGAGGTAGACCCCATAAAGGCGATGGGGGAAATTCCTTGCCCTCCAATGTTTTGGGAAGCCCAAACGGTGGCAGGCGGTGTGGTGTGAGTGAGGGTGGCTCGAGGCGTGGTGTGAGTTGCGTGCGTGGTGGCTTCGTCGCCCGGATGCTCCATGTGCTCCACCAAGTGGTAGGCTTCGTCGACCTTGGCGGGGTTGCACTTAAGAACCTCACTGCATAGGATTGGCCAAAGCCCATGGGCAAATAGACTGATGATAATCTGCGGGTCCTCCACGAATCGACACCGCACCCGGCATTCCTCGAAGGCCTCGATATATTCCATCATGGAGAGTCGACCTTGCCTAAGGTTGAGCCACGTGAGGAACAACGACATCTGGTATTTCCGCAGCACGTACTTACTCCTTAGTTTTAGCGCCATGTCGACCTGGGACATGATGGGCCATCCTTGTCGCTCGGTGGCGAGATGCTTGTTCTCTCAGAAGATCTTGGCCTGCTTGCCAAATCTCGTCTCCGCATATTCGATGCACAAATCATCGTCTATGCAGTGCCACCAGAAGTAGGAGTTCATGTTTGACTCCTAGTCAATGAACTCCTTGGGTTTTCTCGATCCCTCGAAGACGGCAATGTCGGCACACATGCTCTTCTAGATCCGAGCGCGGTGCTCCTCTCGTCGACGTTCATCGTCGTCTGGGTGGCGCTCAGATGTCGGGTGATCCTCATGACGCGGGTCGACGCGTCATCGAGGCGGGGTCGGATTGTGGTCGTGGTCATCTGATGGGGGACCATCCAGCCTTATAACAGCCGCCCATGACAGCCACCCACGACAGCCGCCTCCAGCCGCCCTCGACGGCCGCCTCCAGCCGCCCTCGACGGCCGCTGTCGCCACCATCGATCACTTTCACCATCACACCCGACCACCACACGCTGCCGCCCTCGGTCGCCCTCGAGCCCATCTGATGGCGAGGATGCCAACACATCACCGTCAAACGCGTCGCCACGGTCAACCGGAGTCAACATGCCTGCTATGGACCCAACGACAAATTCAACCAAAGTCAACCCACCACAGTCAACCAAAGTCAACACCAAAGCCAACATGCCGCAACCGTCGACAAGCACGTCTTCACCCGCGCATGTCCCTATGCGCGTCATGACACGACGCCAGAGGTAGATCCACAACTGCCCTTTGGCATGACACGGCCCAAGTCTTTTATTTCTCGTCTCTAATTTCTCGTCATTTTTGCTTTCCTCCAAGGTCTATATATAGGCCATTGTTTTCAAGAAACACTTAGGCAGTCATATTTCAAGAATTGAGTTTTTAGTTAAACTCTTCTTGGAGGACTGCCCAGCCTCCCTCTACCCTCAAATCCTAGCCGTCGTCGCCATCGTCGCTGCCACCGTCACTGCATTGTTCATTGCCGGCCACCTCTTCCTCGTTCCCATCTCTCTCTTTCCCTCTCCCTCTCCCTCTCTTTCTCTCAGACCTGTCTCCCCAAGACCCCCCAGGCTGCCCCAGTCAAGGCTGCCCAGGCCACACCCCAAGGCCGCCCCTGCCAGGGCCGCCCAAGGCCGCCTAAGACACCCCAGCCAGGCCGCCCAGGCCACGCCCAAGGCCGCCCTGCCAAGGCCGCCCTAGGCCGCCCAGCCCACCCCATCCAGGGCCGCCCAAGGCTGCCCAGGCAGCCCCTGCCACGACTGCCCAGGAGCAGCCCTAGGCCGCCCAAACAGGGCTGCCCAAGGCCGCCCAGGCAACCCCTGCCAAGCCCACACACGAGCAGCCCTAGGCCACCCAAACAGGGCCGCCCAAGGCCGCGCTCAGGCTGCCCAGTCCGGTCGCCCAGGCCACGCCCAGGGCCGTCCCTGCCAGGGCCGCCCAAGGCCGCCCAAGGCCGCCCAAGGCCGCCCAAGCCACGCCTAGGGCCGCCTCTAGAGCGCCCCAGGCTGCCAGCCAGCGCCGCGCGTGCTTGTGCCCCGGCGTCGATCATCGTGGACACCGTCCGACGCTTCAAGCCGTGCGCACTACGCGCGCTTTGGGTGTGCTGCATGCCCTCCGCGCACTCCGCACGCGCCGGCGCTCTGCGCGCTCAGCGCCCGCGCGCTGCTCCGCACACCCTACACGCGCTTTGTGCGCGCGGGTATTCGCCTCGCCTGACTCTACGATAACACCATCTACTCTCTACCAGGGCCGTTCAACGCCCAGAACGCCCATAGTCTTCTCGCCCAGTGGGCCGCTCAACGCCCGGATTCGCCCAGCCTCGTCCCGATCGTAATTTCCCGCATCCTCTTCACGCACTACGGTGTCGAGGTACGCCTGAACTCTTTGGTGTCGAAAGTGTTCTACTTCGAGTGTTTTCTCGAGAAGTTTCCACCGCCGACAGAATTAGACTTGGTTTGGGTTTCCACTTCTTCTCTCTCTCTCTCGAGTGTTTCTTCGCGACGCGAATTCAGATATTGATTTCGGTGCTTAGGCATCGTCGCGGTGGGGGAAGATAATACTCCTGCCCTCGATAAGGGTCGGAGCTGCACCACCAGATTTTCATCGGTTTTAAAGTCCGAATCCGACCGTGTGAATTTCTGTGGACTGTTTTATCCCTCCCTATAAACCCGTCCATCACCATTTACCCGTCGTCATCCCATCCATCTCCTCAGTCGCCCTTTTCCTTAGGCGTCCTATGTCAAATTGGTATCAGAGCCTAACCTGTCAGCCCAGTCATTTTCGCCATCGTAGACGTCTCCATTCATCATTTGTCAGTCCCATTGCATGCATTTGCGTTCAGGCAAACAAGTCTCCGCTCTGATGACAGACCAACCCCAAGACGGTCGTGAGGTCCCCATCCATGAGTTGTCATCGTCTGTCCCACCAACCTCCTCTCGAGGGGACATCGATCGCGTGTTAGACGCTGTCCAGAATGGTTTTTGTGATGTGAATACACGAATTACCAATATGGATAATTGTCTAACAAGTTCTATCAATGCGGTGAGTGAACGGACTTACCAACTCGAGAATAGAGGTCGTGACCGCCATTACCAGGATCGCGAAGACCACTAGCCGCCTGATTCCAGACCTCGAGCTCGTGATTGGAGTCATCACGACCAGGATGATCCTATATGGCCCGAGGATAGATTTGGGAGCCGAAATCAGAATCATCCAAAAAATGATTCTGATTCCTATCCACCCGATCAGATTCCATGCGAGACGATCAGATTCCCCTGAGATTCGTACTCTGGTCCGTGATAGTAATCGTCTCCCATGGAACGATTACTATCCGCCCGAGCCTAGGACCCCAGGCCAGGATAGGAATCGTCCCCCACGGAATGATCCCTATCCACCTGTGGATAGAGCCCTGGTGCATGATGGAAATCGTTTACCCCGAGACGATTTCCATCCCCCGGAGGAGAGGATCCCAGAGAGCGATAGGAATCATCCCCCACGGAATGATCCTTATCCGCCTGACGATCGGTATCGTGCATGGAACGGGAATCGTCTGGACAGGGACGATCCTTATCCACCCGAGGATGTGGTTCCCCCTCGTGATCAACGCCGTGCAGATCACGACAACCAATGGTAGCAGATTCAGCGTAGCATCAAAGTCGATGTTCCATACTACGATGGATCTAGGGATCTTAAGGAGTATCTTGATTGGGAATCTAAATTAAATAGTTATTTTGAGTGGTACAACATGTTAGAGTGGCAGAAAGTCCAGTATGCCAAGATGAGACTACGGGGACAAGCAAAAATCTTTTGGGAAAATCTTGAATTTTTGATTTATAACTGTCGTGAGGCACCCATTGATACTTGGCCCCAAATGAAGGACAAACTGCGGGAGAAATATGTTCCACTTGCTTACTTAGACAATCTCCTTGACCAATGGCACAAACTGCAACAGGGTAGACGCCCCCGTCTTTGAGTAAATCACTCAATTTGAGGAATTTTATATGAGGTGTCGAGTTGAAGAGAATCCTCGAGTTGTTATTTCTTGATTTAGAACCGGTCTTAACCCTTATCTTGAGACGGAACTGCTAGTCCGCAAAGCCGCCACCCTAGAGCAGGCCTATCAGATTGTAGAAGACCTCGAGCTCTGTCAGAATTTATATCATACTCCCCTGTACAATCGCCCTGCTCTCATCGATCGGTCGCACTTGTCTAATCCTTCTTATTCCAACCGTGCGACCCATCGTAATCCTCCCTTAGCCCTCCCGGCACCACCATCATCAGTTCCTACTGCCACTCATACTCCCATCGAACATCGTCCACCCCCTCCGATTCAGTCATCTACTACACCAAATCCTAGTACATCACCTTCCCTCGAGTCCACCGCTAGGGCCCCTCCTCAACCCAATCCCGCACAACTTGGTCCTTCCGGCTTGACTTGTTTCAAATGCCAGGGTCGAGGTCATAGAGCTTCCCAATGCCCATCAAGAGCCTTACACATAGGACAGGAGCCCCTTGATAGCGACCCCACCCTAGATGAGCAACCTATTGACGAGGAGGAGTATAGAGTTGAGAGTTATGTTGTCGATGAATTTCTGCATGATGACGGATTAGTGAGTTTCATTGGCATCACGGACGGCCCACCGTCTCTTCCTCGTCATGGCCCATCTATGTCAGTTAGGGGAATTGTCCGCTGCAACCTTACTCAGCCTACCACCAATAATTCTGCATTGAGGACATCCATATTTTACACATATTTTAAAATTGGTGACAAGATGTGTAAGACGATTGTAGACAGTGGTAGTTGTATTAATGTCATCTTTGATGTTATGACGTCACGTTTGGGATTACCTTTGATTGATCACCCTCACCCATATTGTGTGTCTTGGATCGATGCTACATCCATCCCTGTGAAGAGTCAATGCCGCCTCCCTTTGAAGGTTCAATCCTACGAAGAGGAGATATTGTGTGATTTTCTACCCATGAAGGTGGGCAGCATTATCCTCGGCCGTCCTTGGTTGTATGATAATGATGTACACCTCTATGGTCGGAGCAACACCTGTTCTTTCATCCATCAGGGCAAGAAGATCACATGGCATCCCTACACACATAGTCCGTAGAGAGTCTCACCAAAATCTCCATCCGTAGGCTTGTGTGTTGTTAGTGGTTATCAATTTCAAAAAGAACTTGATAGTGAAATGACTATGTGCTTGGCCATGATACCTGATCACTCCTCTGAGGATTCCTCTAACCCACCCGCCGAGGTTTCTCAGCTACTAGAGGAATTCTCAAGTGTATTCCCTAATGATTTGCCCAATGACCTACCCCCGATGCGTGATATTCAGCACGCCATTGATTTCGTTCCCGGATCCTCCTTGCCGAATCTCCCCCACTATCGTATGAATCCTACGCAGTACAAGGAACTTCAAAGCCAAGTCCAAGAATTCTTGGACAAGGGATTCATACAGGAGAGTCTCAGCCCATGCGCCATCCCCGCACTACTAGCTCCAAAAAAGGACGGAAGCTAGCGCATGTGCATTGATAGTAGAGCCATCAATAAGATTACCGTCAAATATAGGTTTCCCATTCCTCGTATTGATGATATGTTTGATATGATGGCTGGTTCGAGGATTTTCTCCAAAATTGATCTTAAAAGTGGATATCACCAGGTCCGTATCCGTCCGGGAGATGAGTGGAAAACTGCCTTCAAAATAAAGGATGGATTATATGAATGGAAAGTCATGCTCTTTGGTTTATCGAACACACCCAGTACCTTTCAACGATTGATAAATCACATACTTAGACCATTCATAGGAAGTTTTGTCGTCGTGTATTTTGATGATATTCTTATTTATAGCAAATCCACACCCGATGATGCAGGACAACGTCTGAGACAAAGTCCGGCCGTCACCGAGGGATGATACTCGGTGTCGAGATCGTCAGTGTGCGACGGCTACGTGGGAGCGGTCGTCGTGCACGGGGAATCCTACGGGGATGAGCTATGATGGAGTGTTCCGGGAAGGGGTCTCGTACGTGTAGTTGCCGGCAAGCAATGGGGAAGCCGACGTCCGGGTATCGACGGGGTTGCCTGACGATGACTAAGTAGACCTCCTGACCCTCATCCGAGCGGACGATGTTGCTACGGTGCCGAACGGGATATATCCCGCCGGGTGTTGCTCGTACGTGACGGGCGAACCTGACTCGTACCAAACCAGGTAGGACACTCAAAATTTTGTAATGTTCTCTCAGCCTGTCAGGCTCACCTATGTCTAACCCGAGCGCGGTGGAAGCAACCAAGAGATGTAGTGCAAGAAATAAAAGACGGGATGGAACGGCATACCTCGTGGTTGTCTCGCGGACGTCCGTTGTCGTCTCGGGCGGGGACTCGGCAGGTGCACCACAGTGTCAAGGTAGTTCGTGGTCGGGCGTCGGTGGCCGGCGCTCTGGAGTCCAGACGCGAGGGCACTGGGACAGAGGATCAGACTGAGTCGGCGGCGGTAAGGGCAATAGTAGTGGCAGCGTCACGCGTGGGGCGCAGCGCAAATGGCGCGATCAAGGAGGCGCCGGGGAGTGGCTCGGGCGTCATGCACCACACTCAAGCGCGATTCGGTGCGGGAGTGAGCGGTGGTGCGGAAAGGGCATGGACGCGCGCGCACGGCAGCAGGCAGCCACGCGCACAGCAAGGCGTGGGAACGCGCGGGCGGCGCGGATGCAGCAGGGGCGCGCGCGCAACAGCAGGCAATCGACGCGCGCGGCAAGGCGCACCAGGTGTGCGGGGTTGCGGTTGGCACTGGCGGGGACGCCCCACGGGGTGCAACCACGAAGTGGCCTCGGCAGTAGCAGGGCCTCGCGATGGCGAACAGCGGCGAGGAATGTATGGGAGACGAGCGCTGACGAAGTTGTAGTGCCCGATGGTTTGGAGAGAACTCGCGGCCTCGGTCGCGGCAGATCGCGGACCCGTCTCTGTGCAATCCTGGAGGGTGCAACTAGCCGTCACGTGGTGCAATCGTTTCAGTGCATCCAGCAGCGACTAAGGCACGAGCGTCCGTCGAGCGGGTGTCGGCCGAGTAAACTGCGGCTCGGGAAACAACGGGCAATGGCAGAATCGCGGGCAGCCGGCGAGCAAGGAACTGGCCGAGAGGATGGCGATGGCTGATTCGCGGGCGACCAGCGGAAGAGAAGCTGGTCGAGTGGAGGGTGGCAGAGGTGCCGCCAGTGATGCAAACGGTGGCGACGGCGTCCTCCTAGAGACCCTTTCTTTCACTCTTCTTCCCTCTCCGTCCTGCTTCCTCTTCTTCCCTCTTCCTTCACCAGGTCGGGGCCTAATTCTTCATCGGAGAAAAAAAAACAACTTGGCTTTTGTCAAAATTCATCGTGAGTTTCTTAGGGCACCCATCCTGCCCTTATATAGGGGGGGGGGGGGGCACGGGAGCCCTTAGACCAAAAGGCCCCTTTAATGGACTAAACATCCTATGACCTAATGGACATGAAAACAACAAAAGAAAAACCATGAAAACAAAGACGGAATAGGGAGGGGGGAGAGGAGATCCTTATAGGGTCGAACCTCCCTCCTTACACGTGATCAAGACGAGAAAGAAAACAACGAACGGTGAAGATTAAAATCAAAATGACGAGTAAAACAAAGACGTAAAGATAATGACACGGTGTCCATTACCCGGGATATTTGAATCCGGGCGTGCGTACCGTCGCCTTGGCTTGCAGAGCGGGCTGAACGCGAACAGCCAGTGCTGTCGAGGGCGACGGTGACGTCTCCGAAGACGTGTCTGGTGGTGCAGCTAGTGCTGCGCCATCACCCAATCATCTCCATCACTTACGTTTAGTTTGCGAAGTATTGAAAACCGAGCAATTATACGCTCACCCAAAAAAATGTTCCTTTCTTGTTAGTCATGTCTCATTCTTAGGTTTTATCTTATCTAGCCAAGGCGTATCTGTTGGTCCGGCCAAAATTGACGCCATAACTCAGTGGCCAACGCCTAAAAATACCCATGATGTTCGTAGTTTTCACGGTCTAGCAACTTTCTATCGACGATTCATATCCAACTTTAGCACCATCATGGCACCCATGACTGAATGCCTTAATGGAAATCATTTTGAATGGACGGTAGATGCGCAAAAGTCCTTTGAGGAAATCAAACTTAGAATGACTTAGGCCCCTATTCTCCGTTTACCTGATTTTGATAAAGTATTCGAGGTCGCCTGTGATGCTTCAGGATTAGGAATAGGAGGAGTCCTGAGTCAAGAAAATCACCCCATCGCCTTATTTAGTTAAAAGTTGAATGACGCTAAGCTTAAGTACTCTACCTACGACAAAGAATTTTATGCGATTGTCCAATCCTTACGTCATTGGCGTCATTATTTACTCTCTAAGGAATTCGTTCTCTACTCTGACCATGAAGCCTTAAAGTATCTCCATTCCCAGCAGAAATTAAACTCTAGGCACATTAAGTGGGTCGAATTCATTCAGTCTTATACCTTTGTCCTTAAACATAAGAGGGGAGTTGAGAACCGAGTCACCGATGCTTTGAGTAGAAGAGTCCATTTGTTGAATATTATGAAAGTTGAGGTTATTGGGTTTGATCGAATAAAGAACCTGTGTCCTGATTGCCCGGATTTTGCTCCCATTTTACAGACCTTAGGCAAGTACCCGAACCCTAATAACCAAGATTATATCTTAGAGAATGGATTCTTATTTTATGATCGTCGCCTATGCATCCCACAACCATCTCTTAGGGATTTTCTTGTGTGGGAGACACATGCCGGAGGCCTTAGTGGTCATTTTGGGAGAGATAAAACAATTGCTATGGTCGAGCACAGATTCTACTGGCCATCCCTTGAGCGAGACGTAGCTAACGTAGTCTCCCAATGTCGTGTATGTTCCCTTGCCAAGCAGGTTAAACAAAACACCGGCCTTTACACCCCTCTTCTAGTCCCCAAAAAACCTTGGGACGATGTGAGCATCGACTTTGTGCTAGGGCTTCCGAGGACGAGCAAACGCCATGATTCCATCATGGTGGTTGTGGATCGTTTCTCGAAGATGGCTCATTTCATTCCTCGCTTTAAAACTTCTAATGCTTCTCATGTTGCTCAATTATTTTTCAATGAAGTAGTGTGTCTCCATGGACTTCCAAAAAGCATAGTGTCGGACAGAGATGTCCGATTCACTAGCTACTTTTGGAAGACCCTTTGGCATCTTTTGGGGACGAAGCTCAAATTTTCCACGGCTTTTCACCCCCAAACTGATGGACAGACCGAGGTTGTTAATAGGAGCCTCGGCAACCTATTACGATCGCTGGTGGAAGACAACCTCAAGTCTTGGGATTCTGTCATTCCGTGTGCCGAATTTGCTTACAACGCGTTAGTCAACCGTAGTACTGGTATGAGTCCATTTGAGATTGTGCATGGTCATCTTCCTTGTACCCCTATCCACCTCATACCTATGTTACCACATGCTAAAGTCTCAAATGACGGTCATGAATTCGCTGATCATATTAGAAGTCTGCATGAGGAAATCTGTACACGTATCATAAATAGTCATGCCTCATATAAACAGTCCGCAAATTTGCACCATCGTTTTTGCGAATTTAAAGAAGGTGAAATGGTGATGGTACGGATTAGGCCGGAAAGATTTTCCTCCAAACGGGCTACTAAGCTTCATGCTCATAGTGCCGGGCCATTTCCGATCCTCCAACGATTTGGGAAAAATGCCTATGCCGTCGACATACCCTCCTCGTGGGGAATAAGCACCACTTTCAATATCTCAGATTTAGTCGCGTTTAAAGCTCCACCTCCTTCATCTAATGGCCCTGTTCTACCCTCGGACTTTCTGGTGAGCGAGTTTGACTTGTCCACTCCCCCATCACTACCCTCTGACTGGCATGAAATCATCGTGGAAATAATGGACGAGGTAATCACCTTCATCAAAGGTGGAATGGTGCGGAAGTTTCTTGTTCGTTGGCAGGGCAAAGCATCGACGGTGACACATGGATTATGGAAGAAGACCTGGCTCGCCTACGCCCCGACTTGGTGACCCCGCCAGAGCTTTCAGGCGCCTACTCGGCTGAGTCGAGTTCTCCGCACCTCGGGGGAATTGATGGCGAGGATGCCAACACATCACCGTCGAACACGTCGCCACGGTCAATCGGAATCAACACGCCTGCTATGGACCCAACGACAAATTCAACCGAAGTCAACCTGCCACGGTCAACCAAAGTCAACACCAAAGCCAACATGCCGTAACCGTCGACAAGCACGTCTTCACCCGCGCATGTCCCTATGCGCGTCATGACACGACGCCAGAGGTAGATCCACAACTGCCCTTTGGCATGACACGGCCCAAGTCTTTTATTTCTCGTCTCTAATTTCTCGTCATTTTTGCTTTCCTCCAAGGTCTATATATAGGCCATTGTTTTCAAGAAACACTTAGGCAGTCATATTTCAAGAATTGAGTTTTTAGTTAAACTCTTCTTGGAGGACTGCCCAGCCTCCCTCTACCCTCAAATCCTAGCCGTCGTCGCCATCGTCGCTGCCACCGTCACTGCATTGTTCATTGCCGGCCACCTCTTCCTCGTTCCCATCTCTCTCTTTCCCTCTCCCTCTCCCTCTCTTTCTCTCAGACCTGTCTCCCCAAGATCCCCCAGGCTGCCCCAGTCAGGGCCGCCCAGGCCACGCCCCAAGGTGGCCCCTGGCAGGGCCGCCCAAGGCCGCCCAGGTCGCCCCAGCCAGGCCGCCCAGGCCACGCCCAAGGCCGCCCGCTACGGCCACCCTAGGACGCCTAGGCCGCCCTAGCTAGGACCGCCCAAGGCCGCCCAGGCAGCCCCTGCCAGGACCTCCCACGAGCAGCCCTAGGTCGCCCAAACAGGGCCGCCCAAGTTGCCCTTTTCCTCAGTTGCCCTTTTCCTTAGTCGTCCTACGTCACCATCGCCACATCTAGCCGTGCTACAACCGTCCTCGACACTACGCTCGCCTCTGAGCCCCTTACTACGCCCAGTTGTGCCACCGTCCTCGATACTACGCTCGCCTATGAGTCTGTCAGCGTGCAAAGTTGCGCCGTCACCGTCCGTCACATGCAGCCGCCTGATGCGGCTGCGCTGACCGTCACATGCAACCGCCTTATGCCGTTGCGCCGTCCGTCACATGCCATCGCCTTATGCGGCTACACCATCCGTCTCATGCAGCTGCCTTATGCCTCCGCACCGTCCGTCACATGCAGGCGCCTTCTGCCGCTGCGTCGTCCATCACATGTAGCCACCTTATGCCGCTGTGCCGTCTGTCTCATGCAGCCGCATTATGCCGCTACACCGTCCGTCACATGTAGCCGTCTTATGCTGTTGTGCCGTCCGTCACATGTAGCCGCCTTATGCCGGTGCGCCGTCTGTCCGTCACATGCAGCCGCCTTATGCCGGTGCGCCGTCCGTCACATGCAACCGCCTTATGCTGCTGCGCCGTCCGTCCGTCACATGTAGCCGCCTTATGCCGTTGCGTCGTCCATCACATGCAGCTGCCTTATGCCACTGCGCCGTCCGTCGTCACATGCCGGCCACTCTGATCTCCTAGAGAAGCTCCAAGGAAGATGATTGCCAGATGACATGCCGCCGCTAGTTTACCGCTGCGAAGTACATGCCGGAGTAGGATATACAGCCGCCGCTCCGCACTGTCGACGCCTATCTTTGTCACCCGATAGCAGATTGAAGCCGGGTCCACTCCGCCACCACAATCGAAGCATCCGGCCCATGCTGCCGTTTCGCCGCACTGCCCTCCACTCCTTGTGGTGTAATCACGAGCCACTCGATCCTGGCAGGTCATGTTACATCATCATCCCAGTGTCGGGCATCACGACGGAGGTGGGGCCAGACGTAGTCATCACGGCGGGACAGTGGATCGGCGTCGTGTCTACAATCGTGGGGCTGGACGTGGTCCTCTTGGCAGGCCGGTAGGTTGGTGTCGTACTCACGATCATAGCGCGGGACGTATTTGTCCCGACGGGCAAGTCAGTCGACCTCGTATCCTCGACTGTGGCGCCTGACGTCTTCGTCTCGGCTGGCCTGTGGGTTGGCCGCATAACCACAGTCATCGTGCCAGACATAGTTGTCTCGGTGGGCCGGTAGGTCGGCCTTGTGTTCACGATTCTGGGGCCGGACGAGTTCGTCACAACGAGCCGGTAGGTCGGCCAGGTAACCACAATCGTTGTGGCAGACGTAGTCGTCTTGGCGGGCCGTTATGTCGGCCTCGTACCCTTGATCATGGTGCCGGACGTGTTCACCTCAATGGGCCGGTAGGTCAGCGACGTAACCATGATCGTCATGCCAGACGTAGTCGTCTCGCCGGGCCGGTGGGTTGGCCTCGGGTCTTTGGTTAAATGGCCCGACTTATCGGTCCGCCGAGACGAATATGTCCGGCCATTTAACCAAAGACCCGAGGCCGACCATTCGGCCCGCCAAGACGACTATGTCTGGCATGTGTGGCGTATCCACATGAAGACTCCATTAACCATGGTCACAGTCATCATGTGGGTATCGTCTATTCTGAGCACGACGTCTGGTGGGTCGTGTGCGGGGTGTTTGGCGAGGCATTGATCTCGAAGCTCCTCGACTGGACTCCGGTCATGCTCCTCATACTCGTTGTCATCGTAAGGACTCCATAGATGATCCGGGTGTCGCGCGACCCGGGGTGGGTCGTAGGCTCGCTCTAGATCCATGAGCACCGATACGACGTTGAGTATTGGAGGTAGTGGGTGTGCGAGCAACTGCTCGAGGCGCTCGGCGAAGGCGGCCATGGTGCAGAGATACGCCCCTTGCTCCTCTGACTGGTCTTCCTAGGATCAGTGTTGTCGGCACGGTCTCCCTCTTGCTCGTCCTGCTCCTCGGTCGCCCTATCCTCATCGATGGGAGCTTTCCCGTGTGGGCGACGACTCATCGTTGCCCTATCCCCATTGTCACTAGGTGACGAGACACCTAGTGACCGCGGGGAGGTGCGTCGGGACCGTCAGTGACCTCAATGGGCACGGCTATGGTCACATGGACCCGGTGACCCGGCGGCACCTGCATCGGCGGGTGCGGTCCGTGCGGGCTTTGTAGGTGGCTGTGATGGGCCACCTACGGGCATCACGGGACGATGTTCCGAGAGGGTCGTGGTGTGGCCTCTCTCGTCGAGTGACAAGTCAACTAATCGCGGGGAGGTAGAACCTTCGTGCTGAGCCCTGCTGCTCGATCGCATTTCAACGGCCATGTCCCTAGGGTACCTACATGGTTTTGGAAAAGTCGATGCGATGCAAAAATGACGGCTATGCGGAGTAAAAGACTTGCTGTGAGCATCCACAGCCGAGCTCTGATACCAATTGGATTTCGGACGTCGTCGACGGCATCATTCGGTCGGCACCGAGTATGATTGCTCGGTACCGATAAGAGATAGTGGTATCGAACATCGACGATGTCGTCATCCAACGGATGCAACCCTAATGGGTTATGTAACTACCACGTGATGAATGGGTGTCCTACGTGTCATACGTGCAAGCTCCGACTCGAGGGAGGCGCCGAGCTCCAAGCTAGTACGGGGTCTCCAGGTCACGGCGATAGTGGCCTCTCAAACCACGTCGGATCGACGAAGGCGTCTATGGCCGAACAGGTTCTATCTGTAGGGCTCGCACATAACGGACGTACTCGTCCGTACCGGGAAGATACTCACAGAGTCGTAGTTTTCTCTCAATTTGTTTCTCTCACCTACCTAGCGCGAGCGTGGTGGAGTCGAGACAAAAATATACTGCAAGCGGTTATTAAACGAGCGTCGGGAGAGGATAGCGGTGCAGAAGTTTGTTGACGTCGGTAGCAATTCGGAGCGGGTGGAGCATTGAGATGCCGGAGAGCGGACGGTGGGTCGATGAGCAATCGTTGATGTCAGAGCTACTGGTAAAGGTCAAAGGAAGAGGAAGGCGAAAACGGCAGCAGTCGCGGCTACGGCCAGCAACCGGTCGTAGTTGGTGCTTGTGTAGTGGACTCACAACACCGAACGATGGGCAGCCACGGCGAGCGGGCGGAGACATGTTGATTCCCTTTAATAGTAGAATACGTTACTGGGGTGCGATGACTGTCAGAGGTGGTATGGGTGATCCCTCGCACTCGCTTGATGGCGTTGATAAGTAAATCAGGTGATTAGCCATCGTCGCAGAAGCACCAGGAATGGGAGATAAGGATTGTTACGGATTCCTGAACAACTTTGGATCATGATTGAGCAAGTCTTAAGCGAGCGTGCTCTCCTTCAGTGGGGATTCCCCTTCAGGGAACCACAATCGAGCAAATTTCCCAATCCAAGCAAGCCTGTTGATCGGAGGGGACTCCTGTCACTTTTAGCCACGACTGAGTACTCTCCAAATCCGAAGAACCCTTAGTCAGGTCGAACTCCTGATTGATGAGGAATTCGACCGCTCACGGAACCATAATCGAGCAAATTCCCCATACCAAGCAAGCCTCTCGATTGGAGGGGACTCTAGTCACTTTTAATCACGACAGAGTACTCTCCCAAACCCTCCTCATGATGACGACGACGGGCGTAGAGATGCGTCGTGGACAAGATGAAAATGCAACGATGAGACGAGAAAAGCACTAAACACGAGAAAGAACGAAGAAAACAAAACACGATACTTTGAGTGATTTCACCCTATCTTCGATGACAGTGTCGGACGGCGGGGATGAGGTCGACGACAATCCTTGATGGCATGCGCCATCAGGTGAGCAATGATGATTTTATCATTATTGGAGGTGACGGAGATGTAGGTTGATACAAGCCAAGAAATGGCAGAGTTTCAAGTATTGTGCATCATAGTGGAATGTTGGGTTATCGGAGATGAAGATCTTAGTAACCTCATTGTGAACAGTCTAGTACGCCAATTGGTGTTTTTTCTTTATGTTTCCTGATCTCAATGTCACTTCCTCAATCTATTACGGTTAGACTACAGTGAGGTAAGTGTGATCTTAAAGGGATTTATTTTATATTCTATAAAAGGTTTATTTATTTTGAATGAGCAAATAACTCAATTAATTATAATTAAGGAAAAAATCCAAGGGTGCTTGTTCGACAAGGATGAGGGGTTCCTATTTCTGACTCCACGATGGATAGATAAAGGAAGGTAAAATGTAACTACCCTCAAACTTCAACTCTAAACTCCTTCTAAATTGATATATATGTATCATCACTAGAAATTGGACTAATCTAAGTCCTTCGGTTTTCTCTCTCCTTTAATATGTATGGCGGATTGTCATCATGACACCTAATTATTTTAGTACAAAAGTGAATTAATTCATTTTAAATATATAAATAATTTTAAATTATTATTTGTGACATATAAAATTAGGTTCTTCATATATTTAACTTCACCAAATTTCAGGAAATCTGCAAAACCATAAAATCATTATAAAAATAAAACTAAAATTGTAAGATAGTATATTAAATCTAAATAAATATTTTTATGCCTTTTTAAATTAATTTAATATTGAAATATTTTTCATAAAATTACGTTCAAATCCTGTACAATAAATAAATATTTGAAATTTGTTGTAGGATTAGAATGCATGATTTGAACCATTAACAGCATGACACTGTGATCGTTTCAGTAAAAATATAGCGATAAAATAGATCAAATGGTGACTAGAATGATGTAATACGATGTCGGCCGGGATCGATCGGCTCGTATTACATCACAGGAGACGGTGAATCGGTTCGTATTATCAATGAAATGAATGCCAATTGAGAAAATAGAATGAGCGTCAAAGACGTCCTCGAGAGGGAGGAGAATCGTGTCAAACAATAAGAAGATATTGATCCCAACCAGACTCTCAATGACCCTTGGAATCAACTAGGATGTCTAAGTAATGAGAGGCATTTTAAAGCCCCAAAGAGTTTGACGCCTAAGTGATGGCACACGCCATCAAGGATCGCCATCGACGTCATCAGCGCCCCGCGCCCACGACGTTGAAGACCGGGTGACCTTGCTCCGGTTATCTTCCTTGCTTTCCGTTCTCTTTCGTTCATGTTTTGTTTTACCCCGTCTCTTCCGACCGTTTTTGTCCTGTTTCGTCGCTCCCGCGACGGTCGTGTCTCGTTGTTTTTTCCACCGAGGGGATGGATGTCTCCATCCACCCTTCTCCCCTCGTTTCTTCCCCCAAATTCCCCCTCATTTCCCCTTTATTTTCTTCAGTTCTGTCTTGTATGTGTTAAGGGGAGCCCATTTAGAAGGGCCCCCAAGTCGGACCCATGATGGCCCACTTAGGACACAACTCTTCTCCCCATTATAAAGGAAGAGAGGGTGCCCTAGGTCAGGGAGACCCATTTTCTTTCAGTAAGGCATTTTATCGAACAGGTTGTGGGTCTCAATTCCTCGTTTGAGAAGAACAGAAAGAAGAGGAAGAAGAGGAAAGAAGAAGGAGAAGGAAGAGGAAGGGAAGGGAAGAAGGGAAAGAGGAAGGGAAAGGAGGGCCGCCGCCGCCGTCGTCGTGCGCCGCACGCCCTCACGCAGCCGCCACTCGCGCCGCCACTCCAACGATGCCGCCGTCAAGCGCCGCCCCGCGCGCCGCCGCCGTCCGCGCGCGCCCGACACCCGCGCGCCCGCCGCTGCGACACGCCACCTGCGCGCCCCGCCGCGCGCCGCCACGCCGCCACGCCGCGCTGCCGCCGCCAGCGCTGCGCCGCCGCGCCGCCGCTGGCGCTGCCGCCGCTCGCTGCCGCGCGCAGCCGCCGCACCGCGCGCGCTGCCGCCGCTGCGCGCCGCCGTGCCGCCCGCACTGCTGCCGTGCCATCACGCCGCCGTTGCGCCGCCGTGGCGCTGCCGCCGCACGCCGCTGTACGCCGCCCGCTCACGCCCTCGCCAGGCCGTCGCCCCATGCTGCGCCCACCGTGACCGCCGACGTCCGACCGCGGCAACACCGCCGCCGTGCTCGCGCCGTTATCCCACCGCGCCGCTCGCCGACGACCACGCTGCCCTGCACCGCTCCGCGCCATCCGCACGTCACCGCCACTCCGTTAGATAGGCGCTCTGACGCCTAGACCTCAACGACCGATCTTTACCAGCTGCTCCGACACTGTCGCTGCCCGTCGAGCCGCCGTGATCTCTCCGGCACCCGTCATCCAACCCGCTCCGACATCGGCCGTCGTCAAATTCCTGCACTTCGAGCCCGTCGTTGAAGTACGCCGTACTCTCCGACGCTCGTTTATTTATTCCTTGCAGTATCTTTTCGTTTCGACTCCACCGCTCTCGCGCTAGGTAGGTGAGTGTGGTAAAACGAGAGAAAACTACGATTTGAGTGTCTTACCGGTGCGGACGAGTCCGTCCGTCACGTGCTAGCCCAACGGACTGAGTCCGTTCGGCCGTACACGCCTCCGTCTCTCCGATGAGGTTTGAGAGGCCCCCGTCGCCGTCACCCGGCGACTCTCGCCCAAGCTTGGAGCTCGGCCCCTCCCTCGAGTCGGAGCCTGCACATATGACACGTAGGGCATTCTACATCCACGTAGTTACATACCCGTTAGGGTATCGTCGGATGACACATCGCCGCTCCTGATACACATCCTTTATCATCACCGAGCCATCATACTCGGTGACGACAGGACGACGTCCTGGCGTACGTCCTGCATCACTAAGGATCAACAGTCAACCTTCAACCACAGAGAGGGCTAACACACAACGAGGGTGGCTATCCTATCGATGATTGCACGTAACCTGGCAGAGGACGAGATAGCGGACGACGAGACTGGAGAAAGTAATAATACTGGAATTTAGTGGAGGGGAGACGAGCAGGTACCTGATTTGTCGATAATTCCACAGCCTAGGACGCGTCTGAATCAATGTCGACGGAGAGAAGGGCAACGGGCGGAGGAACTGGTCGAGCGGACGTGGGGCCGGTGAACAGCGAGAACCGGACGGACAGGGAGGAGGCCTCACGCGGGCAGGCGGGCGCGCGGGCGCAGGCGTGGGAGAGGACGACGCGCGCCGCGCAGGTGAGGACAGGCGCGCCGGACGCGGCGTGTGCCTGGCACGCGAACACAGGCAGGCGCACGGCGCGCGGTCGCGGACAGGCGCGCATCGTGCGGTTTGGCGGGCGTGCGGGCACGGCGTGCGCGGGGCGTACGGGAGCACGCGAGTGCACGGTGAGCCGGTGGGCCGGTGGGCAGCGCGCGAACGCGGGGCGTGGGGAGGACCGCGCACGGGCGGTGCTGGACGGGCAGTGGGAGAGGGCAGGGCGCGCGGATGGCGACGGGAATGGGGGGCGCGGTGACGGGCAGCGGTGGATATGGTGATCGCGATAGCGGACGGCAACGGCGATGGGGCACGGTGGCAGACGGTGTTGGAGGTATTGTGCTGACGGAGGCGGAATTGACGGTGGCGGTGATGTTCTTGAGCCCAAGAAAGGAATTCTTGGGCTGTAACCGCCTAAGAAGCTTCCAAGAAAATGGCTTCTTGAACGATCTTGGAGAGCTTGAGGGCGGCGGTGGTAGGATCTTGATGTACGCAGGCGGCAATGCTTCTTTAATCTTCAATCCCCTTCGGAGTGATCTCGACGGAAGGGTCTTCTGCTCCAAGAATGGTCGCCTTCTGAAATATTTAAGCGTTCCGGTGTAATCTCGACGAAACATTTGGGCACGTCGTCACGGAGTGATCTCGACGTCATGGCACGGGCTCTATCCACGGAGTGATCTCGACATGGGCGAGGCTAGCCAGACCTCTCTACTCTCTACTCTCTACGATAGGTGGAGACACAAGTTGGAAAACTTCTTCAACAAATGACTCAAGTCGCCACTTGGGCCTGCTATCCCCTTATATAGTGAGGATAGGTGCGAAGTGAACGTGGGGGGAGGACGAATCGTCGCAAGACGTGGTTTGGCTTCTCCTTACAATTTGAAAATAAAACTGAAAATAAGGGAACAGGAAAAGGGACAAGGCCCAACACCGGCCCAGCCCATAAATCCAAAAACAAAACATCATAAAGACTCGTATCGTCTAGAATCATGCCATTTGACAAGGATTGAATAATTTACAAACAAACAATGATAACATTGTGAAACTATGGAGAAATAGAAATAGCCAACTTGTGGGACAATTTATGTGAGACTCACTCAAAGAATCATAAAAAAAAATAAACTTCTACTTATTTTTTAGGTTCTCCCGATTCTATGAAAAATAGTCCATAATTTATTGTGAAGTATTTTGAAAGTTTTTTGTGAAGTATTTTGCTAAAGGATAAAACATCCAAAAAAGGTGCAATGGGATTTCAAACAAACAATAGTGATGTCTGCACAGCTTGCACTAGTGGTGAATTTGATCCTAGGAAAGATTATTTATAGATCAACATAACAAGAGGAGATAATAATAAGGGAATACAAGAATAAAGAGATAGGTGAGACAAGTTATATTGAATCATCTTGAAATAGATTCACAACCAACTTAAAAAATTCATTAAAATTGAAGCAAGAAAATTGAGATTATGCACTTTCAAAATCTTTGTTTCATGATTACACTTTCCACTTGAATCTTTGTGCTTGCTATGTATTTGGTTTCCCTTGAATTTCCTGGTTACAAATATAAATTTAATAGATTTAAAAATTATAAAATCACTGCGAGAACCTAGTGCCCATTTATTAAAATCATACCAACAATAATAATAAATTACTAGAATATGGTCTGTCTAAGTAGAACAATGCATTTATTACAAAAGTATTCCTCTTGAATATCATGCATATCAGAAGAGGTATCTAAAAATTGAGGATTTAATTCCAAGAGTAGCATCAATCTTCATCCAAACACTTTTAATTTTGACTAATGTTTGGATCTGTAATCAAAATAATCAATGGTTAAAAAAATAACAATGATGAGTGGACCATCTCATCTACTTCTAATCTTCATTGAAAATAGTTATAACTTTACATTATAGAGCCACAATAATTCTACTTTCAAAATATTTACATTCATGAAAAGCTTTCAGTTTGTTTTTATAATCAAAGAATTCTCACGTTGTTCATTACTGAACTCCTGAGATTCATGTATTGTGTTTGTTCTACTTGATTTGATGGAATGTTTTTATGTCTAATTTTCCCAATAAATTATGTATTTTATTTTTTACTGAAGATGGCATGAATTTTCAAATATCAGCCTTTAAGAGACATACCAATGGTTCCTTTATAGGTTGTTCTACAAGCCCATAAAACACAATTACTCAAGTATTTACCATCTGCCTTACAATATTTTGAGAATATTTTAAATTTTATAGTTATTCAATTCAATTTTTCATTAGCTTGATGATGATATGGATTTTTTAACTAATTAGAGATAAAAAATGTGATTCATTAAAATATGATCCACCATCACTAATTACAGCTATTGGAAACCCAACTATTGAATTATTCAATGCTACTTTAGGAACATTACTCCTAGTGGATAGTGATTTTTCCTATTAGAAAGATAATTTACTATTGTCAAGATGTATCAATTTCCGTAGGAGGATGGAAAATATATCATTATATCAAAATTTTATATCTCAAAAATAGGCTTTAGTGGCACAGAACATTTTTTCCTCTAATTCACCACAGATTTACATCTCAAAAATTTTCCAAAATTCATAGGAATCTCTAAAAATGATGGAAGAAAAAACACATTGAATAACCTTTGAATAATTATTGTTTACTAAAAATTTCCACCACAATGAATTAAGTAACTGTAAAATAATTATCTGTTCCTCTTCAGGTATGCATCACCTAAGATATCAGTATTTTTTCAAAAATAGCATCTGATCAGATCCTTAGAGAAAAATAATTCAGTATTTCTCATTAATTTATTCTTATCTTGATCATTCAAATGATCCAGGTTCCTCCATATGGCCAAGTAATTCAATATATGCATAGATGTAGGGTTCTATTGCATAATAAGTATGTCCTTATCAGTGAAATTTCCAAAAATAAATTAAGGCGGATTTATATGTCATCTCGATAAATGATCAAACATAAAATTCCTATATCCATGTTTATCCTTTTATTTTTGAAGAAGCTTATTTAATAATACATCAACCTAATTAAATTTGGTTTAGATTAATTTTTTACAAAATATTTCATTTCATCAGGATCCAAAAATATAACTGTTTTACTTCATAATTCATAAGATCTCATTTTACCTATAGCAAAGATAATGACAAGTAAATCATTTCCAGAGGTGCTGTAGTGAGCCTGAGCATCTTTATGTTTTTGACGAATAGTAGACAGCCACCATTTTACTTTCAACTCGTTGACTACAATAGAAATAAAAATCAGAGGTAGACTCCAGTTTGAGCTTGAAATATTGGAGCTTCAGTTCTTGATATTATGTTTCTTGATATCTCTTGGAAGATTGAGATCCTGGGTCACCTAGATCTTGGTTTATTTCACTGGTAACCCACAGTGGCTGACTAGATGGCCTAGAACGACCCTGTTATACCATAAAATTGCCTTTATCAGGCTATCAGTCTTTTCTCTGCATGTATATGTAAAATGTTCTCCAAGTTAGCAAAGCATTTATCAAAATTTTGACCAATAACCGAAAAACTGGCCATCAAAATATCAATTGATCTCCTGATGAATTATAGAATATAGCAGCCATACATCTTTCTTAAAATGTGGCCGGACCATTACATAATCTAAAAGTCATTCTCCTAAATGCAAATTTAGAAATGAGCAAGTAAAATTAGTTTTCTTTCGATCTTCAGGATACATTTATAGTTTATTATAACATTAATATACATATGAGAAACATAAAAATGTTTACTCATTTTGTCATAGATTTCAATTTCATGTTATCCACACATATTCTGCATCTCGTTGAGAGTCTAGCTTCAATATTTTTCCTTGCTCATTTCTAGTCATGGTTATCCCTATTTTCATAGTCACTTCACACTACTTTATCTTCGAAATGTATATTTTTAAACCATTACAGTCCACATTAAAATTGGAATTTACTGGAAAGCACCATAAGTTTTCTGTTATTTTTTTCGTCATCTTTTTCCCTGGGCAATATGCTTAAAAATTTTGAATATTCTTTTGTGGGTCTATTTTTTATGTTAAAGGACTCAGTGCATCTACAAACATTCATAGATTTTTTTAATGAGTAAAATCCTAAACTTTTATTTCAAATTATGTTAGAATCATCATCACAACACTATTTCTAATAACAGATTACTTCTTCATGATTCAAATTTCTCAAAAAAATATTGGATCATACAACAACATAAGAATATTTTGGATACTTCATAAATTTGGAGATATTAATGTTGAATTTAAATAACATTGAGGGTTGTTTTATAATCATAAATGAAATAAAAGGCTAGTAATATGATGGATTACTTTCTGATTTTTTTGTTTTTTCTACATGTTTCTTGATAAGTTGGCGTAAATTGTTCACTTTCAGGTATGCATATATCAGCAAGATTTTTCCAGCTTCTGAACTTGGAACTCTCGTTCATGGTTTCATTGATATTTTAGGATAAACATGGCGTCATATAAAATCTAATTTCTAGGATTAATTTCAAGCTGTTGGAAGTTCATGTGAAACATGGATGTCAGAGACATTTTAATCCATTTTAGTTTTTGGCTTAAGGCAGCTACTTTTTATGGTCACCTTTTATAATATCTATCTCCTTTTTATTCCATTGAAACATTATTCTAATTTGATATTTTACTAGTTCTATGGCTTACCAAGATTTTTCTGCATGTTTTTATTGACTCATTAATAAGTATTAGTGATCATCTAAAAATTACATTAGTAGGACATTCATATAATTTCCTTTGTTCCTATGGATAGAGATATGATGGGTTGTTCTAATAACAATATTTCTGTAAATCATTCTTAAAACCCCCATTATCTATAATGTCTGTAAAAAAAATTTTGATAGGTCCACCCATTTTTTACCTATATAATGACATCCTCATCTGAATCGACTTCGTGATATTCAGATGCATCTTCATTAACTTTGTAACTTAAAATTGGAAACTTGTTAAGCTTACCATACAGTCGATCATGAATATTATACTATTAGATATTAGTGTGTTTTCAGGTTTTCTGAAAGACAATTAGCATTACCTTCAAGACCTAGGTACTCCCATGCCTTTCTTGGTCGGACCAACCCAATCGGCTTATCAACGTTTTTGGATGGTATGATTATTTGCATACCAGGAGTGAAAACATAGAAGGATACAGATACATACATGTATAATAATAAATATATATGTTGAATGAAACACGAATAATTAAGGGATAATAAGGTAGATATTCACCTGAAACAATATATATTCCAATTACGATCACTACATTTTTAAGACATACGCTTTCTCCTTGTGATGTTCCACCAGTGGCTGGTTTGTTGTCTAAGGAAGACATTTTTAGGAAAACTTGGTTTGATATAAAAGATTGTTTTATGAAAGGACTTACAGATCTTTTTATGCTTCAGGTTTACTTACCTTTGGGGTAATTTGCATATTCATTTTCAAAATTACAGTGGAACTCAAAATACTTAAGCATATTGGACATCCAAATGGAGCAAGCAGAACCCAAATCAATAAATATCATTTTCTCACCAGCCAAGACTCATAATAAAAATGAATATATATATTTCCCCCTAAAGCTAGAAATATTAATGTAATAAATTAAATGGGATGATTGACTACTTTTTTGAAAAAAAATATTTCTGTGTATCCTCATGAAGCGTAAAATACTTGTTATTTCATTTGCTTATATTGGTACTATGTACTTTCTTTAGTGGAAGAACTAGAATCCCTTTAGGTCAACCAGAAGCAGACTTTAATTTATTATCTGAATGGTAAGCTACATCACATAATCCTTTACATCAGAATTCATAATATTCCATAGATGTATCTTATTTTTTCACAAATGCAAACTTTCGGTAGGTATAGCTTCAAGGGGAATATCTTTAGCACTATTTTCAATGGATATCCATATTCAACTTTTAAAAAATTAAAAGTAATGAATTCATTTTTTAAGTAGGGAATAAAACAAAAGGAGTTTCTTTGGACAAAGTTGCTAATGGTGTATATAATTGTGGTTATGTCAGTTGTGGTCCTAAAATTGTGGTGATTTCAATTTATTCTATAGGAATATAGTAATCCACAATATCATAAAATTAACTAAATTCACTTTTTTTGGGATCTATACATAATTGATGGCATTACAAACAGTGTAGGCGTTGTGAGTTTCTTTGCATTTGGAGGATGAATCTCATTCTATCTCTTTTTATATCTTCTATATTCATATAAACTTATAATATAATGTTTTTATTAATAAAAGTGCACTAAAAAATATAATATACTACTTATGTGTGTGGGAAATGGATTTGCGTATTAGGTTGTAGAGAATTTATTATTTTTGAAATGGTGGGATGGGTGAACAAGTGGATGTTGTGGTTGAAAAGGTTTGGAAGTGATAAGTGGGATTGTCTAACTAAAGTGGTTTTGGGAAGGTGACGATGATGATATAGATACATACATTCACCTTGGATCCTTATCTACCACAAGGATCAGGAAAATCACTCCTTCAAGATGAACTCCTCGTATTCTCTATTCATTGAGCCTTCACTCAACGTTGGAACACTATGAAACCTTGATGGATGTCAAAATAACTTATGTCATTCAGCCTAAACTTGCAGAATAAATTCCAAGCTAGTTTTCACATAGATAGAGGCCTATATATGAGCTCATGAATTTACAGGAGAGAGAGAGACAGAGAGGAAAACACTACTTAGAGTCAGTTGACTTCTGAGCCTGGTATGTAATGATGCATGAAGAGCTTCTGGGTGAAACTTTAAGTAGTGGTGATTTTGTCTCTTCATTATATTTCTGATGTAATCTCAGAATCACGTGTTCCTTTGATTCAAAATGATTCCTTGAAGAACTTGTTTTTGATAGGCCAGTATTTGATTAAATGCTGATTTATGAGGATCTGACATGTATCATGTCTATCTCCAAAGTTCACATCTTCCAAATCTCCAAAAAGTGCACATATTTTTTGCTCTAGCTCCCTGCCTTATTCTCTAGATTTGACTGCTGTCATGTTTCCATTTGTTCGTAATCCCAGGCCTTGTTTTTTGCATCATATGGTTTACTACAATCAGACCACAAACATAAGAAGCAAGTTTAATGATCAATTTCACAAGGATCCACACCTCTATTTATAGATCAGAGGGAGTGAATGGGAAGAGGGTTGAAGACAAACATATCGTCAAAATTTATGCTCAATCAGCCTTTTAGATCATTAGATATCAAGCTTTGAAGTTGGAGCAATCTTGGCTGCCATTTTTCTCTCTCTTTTCATTGGAGATGTTGCTTCCTCATTTTCCATTTAGGGATAGAATATTATATAGTCATTCACTTTTAGTACAACCCTTACACATCCATGATCCTTTCCTTAATATATAAAAACTTTAAGTTACCAATCCTTTAAGTTCTCCTCAAATTCACCTTTATGAAAATTCAACTTATATCTATATTATTCAGTTTTATTTTATATTTTTACAGATGAGCCGCCAGCAGCCAAACTCATAAACTGAGAATGTCTTCCATCCAGAGTGGGCTCGCCAAAGCAGGACCTTCAATATAAAAGGAGGATTGATGCCCCAGCTGCATCTCACGAAATAAGTTAAATAACATTGAGAGGTAATAGTGTTTTCACTTGCGCCGCGCGCAATGCCTGACTCACATTTATCCTACACCTCTCAAGTCATTTCACATAGTCAAATGACATTGTGAAATGGTAAGTTATCACACTCATCCTATATTTATAGCATGGAAAGACCTTGTTGGGATGCAAGAGGCAACTATCGCGTTGAGAGCCTCTACAGGACAGACCATTGTCCTTGATGGTCATCATGTGAAGTGCATAACGTGGAGAGTTGGAGGCAATAGTCCATGATGTCCCACGTAGGCACCATAGCAGACTCTTAGGGAGACAAGAACCAGCTGTTGAAAATTAAGGACTACTCATTGACTCGCCGAGGTATCACTATTATATCTCTTTACTTTGTGTTGCAGGCACGAGACAGTGGGGTCGTAAGCAATTGTGATTTGTATGCTCGCTCCACGCCTACAGAATTTTGCAAATACTAAATGTTTGCTATGTAAACCCCCAATATATGGCATTCAGGGCATGTATAGATAAGTTTGCGAGCACAACCCTCGAGTCAGTCATCACCATGTTTTTTCCAATAAAAAAAATTATGATTTTATGAATGATTAATGCTTGATTTTATCTTGCAGAAATGTTATCAAAATAATTTAAATGATCATATCTCATGTAAATTATATAGGAATGATTGCATGAAGTGACTGATGCTTAAGATACTACATCCCAAACAAAAATAAAATTATCGGTGAGGATTGGACAACCAAAGTTTTTTAGAAGCGAATATATTGTGATGAAGCTGATGTTAGAGTAACTGTCTCTTGTGAGGACAAAACCTACGTTCTATATTTCTATAATTACGGACCAAAATTTTTAATTTGAATTGATCAGCAGCAATTAATTACTTCAATTACTTCACAATATATTACATTTTGACCAGAAAATAGTCAATGTGTTGAAGAAGATTGGTCTTGTAAAAGGACTGAACACCCAAGAATATTGCTTGCATTGAGGGAGTCTAGGCAAACAAGCACAATTGAAGTACAAAATATCCTAGCAATGATGACATATTTGTGTTTGTTTCAGATAGTATTTATTTCTTTCTAAATTTTTTTATTCGCATGCATGTACTCATGAAGAATACTTCTGCGTACGCCGGAAATGCTTGATAAACCCAGGTATGATTTATTAGAACATAAGGGGCCAGCTGTAGTGGGGCCCCTAGGAATGTGAGCATTATGTACTTAAGAAGAGCTTAGAGCCTATTTTAAAATTGTTTATTTTTCTCACTAAATTCAAATAAAAGAAAGCAAACCAAAATCTTGATTTAGTAAGGAGCCCATGACCAAAATGGTAGCTTGATTTAGTAACATTGACCTGTAACTCTTTCCATCGACTTTTTATATCTAATTATAAATTTCAGTTTTCAACTTTGTATTTGACAAATTTATAGGACTGAAATTATAGGTATTAGTGAACCAAATCGGTCATTGATTGCCTCCTATAAATTCTGAGAAATAATATATGTTTCCTAAACAATTAAAAATTTTCTTAAAATCTTAAAAAATATATAAAAACGTTTCCGAGTTGGCACTGAGATGGGCCACAAATTCAGATATTTTCCCGCCTTATTCAGTTTAAACTTCGGGGCCCAACCTGAGCTTCTCGACAAATTCAAAACCAGAACGGGGGACAGACGCCGCCGTTGAAGGAGCTCAGCAATCCGCGCACGCACTGCACGCGAGTTATTGTCTCTTCCTTGTGTAAAAGCTATGTCAATTGCATTTCCAGAGTACTTTATTCGTTAATTTCTTGCGATTTTTCCAATTCAATCGTTCAAGTCATGAGGAAATTGACGAGGATTGCGAATCCAGAGCGTTCGGTTGAGTGACGCTTTTTCATCGTTTGATTGAGGTTTTGGTTAGAACGAGCTGATATTCATGCGATGCAAACTATCAGTTCTGCAGGCAGGGTTTAATGTGCATCTATCGCAATACTTATATACCACAGAATTTCTTACTCAGGATTTTCGATGTGATTGATGTTCTAGCTTCGGTCCGCGGATAACATTGACCGTTGACTGGGCGAGGTTTAGTGCTTGAAACGGTATGCAGTGATATTTGAGTTAGCGGACAATTATTTATCATGAAGTTATGGTGGATGCAATGATTCGCATTGTAGAGACGAGCTCTATAATTAGGATTTACATTAATCTGTATCGAGTTCTTTTTTTTAACTATGACGAGCTTCTTGCGAGCCTTGGTCGTAAATGAATTTGAAACCTTAATATTTCTCTTCAGGGTCCTGTAAAGCACGAGTTAAGATCGCTGCACAGAAATGGAGAAAATACAAAAAGACGCGGCCGCACCTGATACTCAGAAGAAAAGTATCCTACATGCCACCCATTATCTGAACGCAATCGTGTACCGCATGATGAAAATGTCATTTGTTAGCGTTTAAGTTGGTTAAACGTTGAAATTTATTCGGAAGTGTAGCGCAAAAGATCAAGTTGAACCCAATAACAATTCTTCGATTTTTCAGTATATAGGTGAACAGTGTCATAATTTCTGATGAATATGACAATTTCCTTAACTCATTAGTGCAACAGAGGATGATGAAATGAAGGATATTCTTGAATTGGGGGAAACTGTGTCTGATCACACAGACAAGATGCCTTTCCGAACAAGAGCAGATCCTAGTGAAAAGATGAAATTTTTTGACTTCGGAAAGATGTAAGATTTGTACAGTTTTTGCCCCATGGATCAATAGATACGCATTTCTTATTTTTATTGATCAACTTGCCAGCCTCTGAAGAACTGAAATTGTGGTTTTATCATCCTTGTTAGTGATGACTTTGAGTTTGATGCTGAATTTGGGAAAGTACCTTCGTTCAAGTTAGATATGCCTGATATAGATTTCTCAAGCCCAAAGAGAAGATCGACAAACTCTAGAGAACAAGCTGCAGGGGAAGCTCTTTTGGGAAAGCCGGAGAACGGAAGTGGTTTTTCATTCTCATTTGATTTTAACGAGTACGTAAAAAGTTGACTTAAAGCCCTGTCACTCTCATTATTTATTATATTTTTGTGTCAAAAATTGTCTTGCATACTCTTTGCTAACACAATTTTGATGCATCTCAGATTGAATTCGTTTGATATCGACACAAATATGACGGAAGAAGAGGACAAGCGCAAGAAAAAACACGACAACAAAGGCTTTGATCTTTCTCGGAGTGGACTCAGTGACATTTCGAAGATGAAAATTACCGATAAAGGGAATTCAGAGGATCTTGTGAGGATCAAGGTTGAAGCCCACAAAAGAGTTGACAGAGACAACTCATCTGCTTCAGAACTAGAGCAGAGTGGAAGGGTTAAAGAGTTTCCTACTGGTCTGTCGAAACCAAAAGCTAATGGAAGAAATCCGCCGGAAAGGACGCTGAAGCTTGGCTCGCATATGTTAAATGATGGGAATCCAGTCAAGGAGACCCGGTGGGCATCCCGAAATCTTTTACAGCTTCCAGAAAGTACAAAAACAAGAACAGAAACGATGAGCCAATCCATCGCCATAGCTGACGAGCTAATAAATAAGAAAGCTAGCGCCGAGTCTGCATCCTTCAGTTCTATGTCTGGTGTAGAACAAACCGATAAATTGATTCCAGTAGAAGAGAACACCGGGTCAAAGGACATAAACCCGACTATGGCGAATGAGCGAGAGCGCTCTACTGCCTTGTCCACAGAGAATCTTCCAGGGGACGCAATTGGGCCAAGAAGAAAAATTCTGAATTTTATTCCGAACGAAGCGTCGAAAATGCATAAAACCGTTGAAAAAAGATCAGGACCTATTAACCAAGATCAACTGCGCTCCGGTCTGAAACTCCACTTATCTGTTAATAGGTACGTGAAATCAAGTTTTCCGTTATTGAAATTGGTTGACGATTCCTTGATTTGGCGTAATATTTGTACTGTATAGTAAGGAATTTCTACATTCTGGTACCCATTTGTTTTTTTTTCGAACTCTTTCAGGGATAGTCCCAAAGAAATGGAAGACAAGGGAACCAATGGGCATATGCTTTTGTCCAGAAATAGTGAAGTCTCAGGATCAAGCTTAAATACATTGACAACTCCAAAACATCTCCATTGTATCAGTAACGTGAAAAGGGAAGCTTCAAGTCCGCGTTATAATAGCTTCAAAGGGTAAATTTCTGAAATGGGTATCATGATTTTTCTTGGTTTTTCATAATCTTGCCTACTATCGATTATGATTTTCGGACCGTGGCGCGTTTCTCAGTGATCGCACCGTGGATGTCACCCAAGGTGGAAGTCCAACCCCCGGTCGCAACAGATTCTTTGACCGGTCTCTAAAAAAGGAGTCGCTCTCTGCAGTAAGCCACAGAAATGACGATGACTGTGCCTCTAGGTACTAACTCTCAATCTCTATCATTTATTTATTTGAATTAATAGTTTTTAATCACAGGAATATTCATATTTTATTAGGAGGGTTAAAAAATGAAGCGTATAAAAGGAATATCAACATTATTCTCAAAAATCAATGAAGTAACGGATTAAACTAGAAACATGTGCGGGAAACATTGAACGGAGCCGCGCTGGATAAATAGATATAAGACCAGTCATAGTGAAGAAGTTCTTTATCCTGGATCAATTAGACAGCGTCAGAGTAGTTCTCACCATTGTGCGGACGTATTATATAAACTAGCTCCACAATTGATTGTCAGGACCTCAGCCTTGAAATCTCTGTCAGCCCGGGAGCCAGAATACCTCAATTAATCAGCATAAATTGGAGAAAAAATGAAATTTTAATAAAATGTAGATCTGTTTATAAAAAGTTTGATAATACTAGACGCCTGACGTTTAGCAATCGCAGAGTGACAAAATCAGTGCTGGCTCAATCGAGTGCTGTGGCGATTGAGACAAGGCCAGAATCCAATTCGAAAGGAGATGTGGCGGCGGCGTTGAAAGCGCCCCCTCTCCTGTCTCTCTCCCACAACTTTGAGAGACGTGTGGGGCTTCAGTCACCCCTCCCATACCTGAAGCGGAAATCGATCGAGGTCAGGCCAATCTCACTTCAGTCAGATTTATTTGAAATCGCGTCGTGAATATTTTCTGCGTGCATGTTTTAATTTACTTATTAAAAACACATTTGGGGGTTTTGACTTGGCCAATTTTGGGTCTCACAGGTAGATCCTGCAAGTTCAATGGCCCCCAAGCGAAGTCTGCCGTCCCCAAGCGAATCAAGGTTTTCTCCATTTATATTTCCTCACCAAAATTGGTGAACCACGTCTCTCATTTTTCTCAATTCTCATGCTCAAATGATTTACAGGAAGTTTGCAGCGGTCTCCCCAACAAACGATCTCGGTCTGTCGGTACGCCCTGAGACATTAACTTCTTCCGTCTTTCATGCAATAAAATTTAATGGAAAATAAAACCCACTTCCATCTAAAATTCTAATTTTTCAGGAGTTCTTGAAGGACGAGAAGCCCGAAACTTCCACAGACTATCTGGATCTGAATAATTTGCTCGACAAGAGCAGCGCTAATGACATCGAAATCTCAACTCTAGAAGAGAACGATGGGATCATCGAGAAAGCCGAAGCATGCGCCAAAGAGCTTGAAAACGTAAGCCCCGACTTCTATCATTCCCATCGAATTGAATCCTGAAAAACTTCGGCTACGGGGGGATACAGATTTGCAGCATGCTGAGGAAGAAACACGAGGAAGCGAAGGATCTTCTCGTCCGTGCCATTGTCACCAACAACTCCCTCTTGATGCTTGATCATCCACTCTACCATGAGAAGATATCCTTCGACTCGCATTTTCTTATTTCATTGCATATCCTTTAATCAATATCTCATTGTAAAGGTTTTCCTTTGACGGGTAGCAACATCAACTCGCTGCAGAGACTGGCAGCAGCCGCCCAAGCAAGAGACGGCGGGGACTGATCACGTCGCTGTGAGATATCTCTTTCCTTTTGTCATGATGGGCTTTCGTGAACCGTCGCTTGAGGTTTTCCTTTTCTGTTCCGAACCAATGGTCGGGCCCGCTGGGCCTGGTCCGTGTTTCGTGGGCTCTTTGGTTTTGAGGAAATAAAATGCCGACACCGGCCGGGTTTTCGTTTTGTCCGACTCGCGCCAGTCGTGTTCCCCGCCCTTCCTCTTTTCGTTATTAATTTCGTAGTTGCCTCTCAAGTTTTTCGCTTTCGAAGAAGTCCTTCCCCCCTCCAAATTCCTTCCCTCCATGGCCGAGCACTACAAATATCAAGGCCACTCGCTCACCTTTTCCCAATACCAGCTCTCAGAACCTATCCAACCCCGCCATGGAACTCCTCTCCAGTCCCGTTTTCCTTGGCAAGGAGAATCTGCTCCCTCCAAAGCAATCTCCTTGTTCCCTTCTAGCTCCTTGTCCGACGAAGATGAAGAACAAGAGGGATAGATTAAGAGTCCCGTTGGAAGACATTACACACCTCTTCATCCTTGATTCCCTCATCAGCCTCGATGACCAGCTATTCATTTTCGGCGAATGGCTTGGCGGACCCATCTTGCATCTCGGCTGTCGCCAAAAGAGGATCGGGAGATTCCCCCCTACTTCCGATCCCACGCTTAGAAGCGCGGCGTCTCTCAGGAAGGGATTCAGATAGCGGCCCCATCTTTCTTGAAGATTCTGTTCTTCCCCACGCAATTCCTTTTCGACGGTGTTTGTCGTGGTAAACGATCGAATCATCGAGAAATTTGTACCGAGGAATCGCCCAAACTGGCGAAGATTGAAACGTAAATGAAATCTTACATTTTTCTTCTCTTGCGAGTTGTGACAGCATCATATCTGTTTCATTCGCCGGCATTCCAAAATCTTATCAACCGTTCGATCTTGATCCGACGGCTCATAGCTAATTAGAATACGATAATCTCCTACCCCTCAATCTTCTATATGGTGGAAGAAAAACACGAGGGGAGAGGAGCAGCAGAACCCAGAAAATTTTCCTCATGCTCCGCTTCTCCCTCCCTCCTACACCATGTGCAGCCACCTCGCAACAGTGCCTACCTCTTAATCTCATCGTACCTCATAGTTTTTTGAAGTTACGTCGCAGTTCTCTTCTCCCACAGTGTACTATTTCCGCTCCTCCGCATTGCCCTCTCCAATTATACCGGTGCGCCTTTGTTAAGGCGAGCCAGGACTCTGTCTCAACCCATGTCAACGAGGTCGAAGAAGGGGAGTTCAACGATGAGCTGCAAAAGCTGTTGGTACTGCTCCCGGACGGGATGCGCGAAAGATTGGATGTTCATCTGGAGCTCAACCAGCTCGTCGAGATAGTCATGGACCTTGGCCGGAGACCCCTCGCTCGGTTTCCTTCAGGCGACTTCGTCCTCTCTGATAACCCCATCACTCTGAAAGACATCAATCATGCCACTTCCCTGGTACGTTTAAGATGGTTTATGAAGCCGAAAGCTAGGAAGGATGAAATTATAAATATTTTCTTGCAGGTGGGGGAATTCACAGATGATAACAGAGCTGGTATCAGCCGGACGTTGCACCGGATCAGTGCCATTAGAAACAGAAAAGGTATGATCGTTGGTCTTACTTGTCGGGTCGGACGGGCAATATCTGGAAGCGCCAATCTCCTACGAGATTTGGTAGAGGCTGGTGCTTCCTTGCTGCTCATTGGGCCCCCTGGCGTGGGCAAAACAACCATCATCAGGTATGTAAGTTGATATTTAAGTGTGTGATTCTAACTTTGGCTCTGGTGAAGGTTTATTATTTTGGTGATTCTTATGAATCATCAATGCAGAATTCTCATTTCTTTTCCACGTTGGCCAGAGAGGTGGCTAGGATTCTTGCTGATGATTTGAAAAAGCGGGTCATGATTGTTGACACGTCTAACGAGATTGGAGGTGATGGCGATGTTCCCCACTCTGGAATAGGGACTGCCCGAAGAATGCAAGTACCAAACCCAGATATGCAACATAAGGTATCTTTACCTTCAGATATCTGCTGACTGTATGACTAGTACATGACATCAATAAACGGTCTTTGTCATTCAACCTTGTTCATCCTTAAATTTTATAACAGCAAAATTCATTTTTCAATATATGTGTATGTCTGAAGACGTAGTGTTAAGTTTAATCACCATCCGCATATTTCTTATTTTTTATATTTTAAAAAAAATGTTTCGTCTGTATAAGAAAAATAATAAGTCAGCATAAATAATACTTTTTAAAAAGACGTCTAGTACTAAGCCTGTTTATTTATTATTATTCAAAAAAAAAAGTTTGATACTTTTAGCAAATCTCTTTATTTCGTCTTCGTCTAACAGGCTGATTTGTATTTGAACTTAGGTATTGATCGAGGCGGTAGAGAATCACATGCCACAAATCATTGTGATTGATGAGATCGGAACTCAACTTGAAGCTGCTGCCGCAAGTACAATTGCTCAACGTGGTATACAGCTCGTTGCAACTGCGCATGGTGTGACTATCGAGAATCTAATGATGAATCCTTCTTTGGAAATGCTAGTTGGAGGAATACAGGTAGGAAAAATAACTTCAAATTCAGATTTTTGTATATTATGCTAACGTACAATCGACTGAACTTGTCCTTTATCAAATTAAAATGGAGCCGAATCTGATTAATGCTCTCTACTGTGTGTTGTCCAGAGTGTAACTCTTGGTGATGAGGAAGCTAGCCGAAGAGGTGGCCAGAAGACTGTCCTGGAAAGAAAAGGGCCTGCGACATTCACTTGTGGGGTAGAAATTGTATCCAAAAGTGAAATGAGAATTCATCACAGCTTGGAAGCAACAGTTGACGCTCTGCTCTCAGGTTTTTGAATTCAGAACTTGTTATTGTTGCATTTATTAGTTGCCATCGGTGTGAAACCTACTATTTGATTTCCGTTTATACTTCAAAAAAAAATTATTTTATTTCGGTGATTGCAGGCAAGCCGGCTTCATTTGAAACTCGTAGCCTGAATTCAGCATCTTCAGTGGAAGAAACACCAATGCCTCTTGGCAAATTCTCGGACTATGCCAATATTCAGAAAAATGCCGAAGATATTATTGAAAGTTTGATGGAGACAGAGAAAGAAACCGATGACTATTCATTTGATGTGCTGGATGAGGAATCCATAGTACCAAGGGTTCCCATTTGCCTCTTCGCATATGGGGTATGAATTTGATTTTATGCCACTACCGCATTATTTTTACTGGATTACCTCCATTCGAACACTTCTCATTACCAATCAAACAAAGGGGCACATTATGTTATTCTCTATTGTGCGTTTCCTGCTAAGTCAGCCTCATTGCCAATTTGGGAAAATTCTTGGCTCTTGTCTAATATGCTGAAAGTTAGCAGACATTTCATGACAAGTTGCACAATATAACCTCGAATTTTCAGGATTTGTAGATTCTAGAGATAAGCGTTGTGCAAGCAATGAAGAAGCTCAGGCTGGATCACGCCTTCCGGCTTACTGACAACATCAGCGAGGCTTACGCATTTCTAGCGCTCCACTCAAAGCTGAAGAAAAACCCACGGATTCAAGCCGCTGCAAAGTCCCAAGGAAAACCCATCCATGTACTCAAGGTTAATATCACTTTCCTTTCTTACCACTAATTCAATCTCTTAATGATCTTTTTTTTGGAGCATAGACTAGCTCCTTGACGCAGATTGCTAAGCTTCTCCGGGTCATATTGGCAGAACATGATGGTGCTGCTGAAAATCTTCAATCCCAGGAAAATAAGAGCAAGTCACTTGAAGAGCTCGACGCTCTTGAGGTGAGCCTTATGGACCCGATATAATTCAAAAAACATATTTCCTGCGTTTTTTATGTTTGAACGAAATTATCACAGGAGGCGAGGCTGGCGATAGAACAAGAGGTGATTCCGGAAGGCCGACCTGTGGATCTTCTCCCAAGGCCGGTCCATATCATTCTATCCCAGATGGTGTTTGTCCGGGAGTACCAGCTGTCGTATGAGAAGGTTGGGGATGAGCCCAATGTTCATTTGCGGATACTTCCATTTCATGCCGATATTGTCGATCCAGTCAGTAACGACACTGGCGATGATGAGGGGGGTCTTCAGAATGGTGTGCTCAGGCTTCCTCTTCTCCCGGTTTAGCCAATCAGGTGCGTTTAATTTTCTTCTATATTTGAAGCTGAGTTTTGCATATTATAAGTTCAAGCGTTGCATAACATTTCTTCATACTTACTGGACATGAAATGATGGATGTGGATGATAGGTTGTGAATTGATGTGATGGAAGTCCAAGTAGTAGTAGTAGAACTCCTTTTGAACTCGTAGCCTGAATGATTTACGTTTGAATTCTTGGAGGAATAATATTCGAATATTATATAGGACTTCTCATCTCACAGCTTTGCTGAAGCTGGCCTGTTTAGATCAACAAGCAACAAACCTCACGGTCCAATTTTTTTACAGATCCTCAAAATTAAAATTAGATTTGTGATGAGAGTTGTACTCACAGGTAAACGTGTTCTTCTTTGGTCCAAAGACCAAAATTCTATAAATTGATCAGTGCTGACTGATTGCTTCTCTGGATACCATTTGATAGTGATCAAACTTAAGTGCTGCTCAATTTCCAAACAGTTGCCAATACTTTTGTTGCACAACTTATACAAAGTTTGCTATGCATCCATTAGGTTATGTGTGGCATCGGGCTCAATAGGTGGACGGAATGGTGTGCATTCCTATTTTTGTTGTTCAGATGTCATCGGATCAGTCTTCCCCCATTCAGTGAGTGACTTTTGAAATAATTTATGTAATGTTGAGTGGCCTTTTTATCATGACATTTTCCATGTTATATCCTAATTCATCTAACGACGAGACCGCTAGATGGTGATTATTTTATATTGTTCTATCCCTACTATGTCCATTGGCATGATAACTAAATCCAAGGATATATTTTTTTTACTTTTATTTGGGTATAGGATGAAGCTTGAGATATATTTTCTGCCAAAAGAAAGAGCATCTAAATGTGTTCATTGACATATGTTGTACATTCACAAAATCATCAAATAGTGAGCTATCCATTCAATGTATTTCTACATCCCATAGTACTATACCAACTCAAATTCTAATAAACAATCTCTTTAGCTTTTTTCTCCACAGGTAGATCACTATGGTATCTTGGATAGTTTATATTTTATGTATTATTAACACTTATTTATATTATTCTGCCCAAGCTCTCACTCAGTGTAATTTGTGAAACTATTCTTCATGATAGCCATTACTCTACATTTAACCTGTCCATTTTGGGGGGCAGATATTTTTGACCATGTAAATGTTATTATATCAGTCTTCTCCATTTTTGTCTATGTTTTCCTTCCAAACTATGTGTTGAATAGGTACCAATAAGTTGAAGGCTCATTGATGATGTATATTTTGTGGCTATTAATCCAATCACACCACCATTTTTTATTTTAAGTTCATTGAAATAAATATTGATTCATTATTATTTTCATGTGATGTTTATAATGAAGTCCATGAATACTTGAAAATGACCTAGTGAGCTGAATTAAGATCATAATAAAATGATCATTAGTCATATTCAATGAATAATGTAGATAGACATTAATTTATCTAGACATAATAACATCATCTGATCCTACTTATTTGATAAATCTGGCAGATATTGTTGTTGTTATTGGGGAGACACTGAGGACAAATGGTGGATGCTCTTTAGAGAAAGGGTGAACTGAATTGACCTATACGAACCTTTGATGGTATTATACCTAAATCCAGATCAGGTTGATTTAAGCCACATTCGTATAACTGATATAATGACTAAAAATACAAAGGACATCTCATGGATGGATGACAATATTTTTACTAGAAGTATCTTACCATGAGATTCAACAAGTCTTCAACAATGGGTAGTGAGTATATTCGAGAGGGCATTCTCTAATGATTCTGTTATGCATCTGTACTAATTGAATGGTCGATTATAGTGAGAATATCGACAATATCTTGAGTCAATTAGGAGTCTTACGCGAATGAAGGATTATACATATACAATAATTGATGATGCTAAAGGTTCCTTGAGATAGTTTAAACATTATCTATCTCCTAGAGTATGAGGTATAGTTTGGAACTCTAAAAGTTGGAAAGTTAACTCATGAATTGGGTTAAATTGATTGTAAAGTAATAAATTTAAAAGGTTGGTTGATAATTTTTATTGGAACATTAAATTTATTAACTAGACTGATTCATGGGCCTTAAGGGTGACACACATAAGATTGTAGGGGTATTGGTGAATACTTTTTTACTTCAGAGATATTTGTGAAAATGTTTAAGTATAAATAGGGGAGGGCAACCCATTTTAGAGACCCATACTGGCCAGAGCTCCCCCCTTTTCTTCTTTATTATTTTTACCATTCATTTAGGAAGAGTGTCTTCATGGTGAGATCTACCAGGGCTTGAAGAAGAATGGGGGAAGAAGTGGAGATTGAAGAGCACACTAGTCACATGGATACTTCTAAAGGCGGACACGTTACACATCTATACTAACATAATGATTGATTAAGTTTTAACGATTAACCCTTCAGAACAATCTCCAAGAGAGGAAGTCAAGGGTAGGAAAAAATCCCCACAAGGTACACTTCATGTGTCGTGTTTTATAGATCAATTTGGAATCAAGCATAGCTTCCAATGCATAGGATTTTTTTTTCTAGCCTTCAATCAAAGCACATAACCCAGAAATTGGCAAAATTATAGCTTAGTTCAATTGAAAGTCTGCATAATTTGCTCGATGGGGTGCGAAAAGGTTGATTCCACATGAATAAAGGATTATGATAAGAATTGTGGTACGCGGTTTGGTTTTGATGAATCGGCAAGATATATAAGATTCATGAAATAAATACAAGGGGAATACAAAATAATTTGACCAAATAAAGTAAATCTTTACGAGGAAGACTTGAATGGAAACTAGAGATGTGAAATATACTACATATTGATCAATATCAGAAAAACCTATAATTAGTTTCTTGAGAACAAATAATGATCTGTCCAGTCTTTGTAGGAAGTGCTATAATTGCCTAACAAAAGTGATTTAATTTCTCCAAATTTGCATCATGTTATCGAACAATTAATATAGGAACCTAGTGGAAAAAGGGTTTGTCATATTTCAAGGAACAATGATCTGATGGCACAACTCGCCTAAAACTATCAGAGTAAGATGTAGTTTTTTGCGTCGCCCATTAGCCAACAAATATCGATGATCTATTTCGTGTCATTTTATAAACTGAATAATTCAAATTTTAATGTGATTCACTAATCAGAAATGTTTGTGCCACTGATCTTATTCTGACTCATGTTCTGGGTCTTATTCTATGCCAAATGTTCATTATGCATTGATTTGATGACTATCCATGCATGATTTTATTAATAACTATAATATGTTAAATAATTAGGTTGACAGTATCACATAATTTTTATGGAGATTGAAAGATACTAGGATTGAAAAAGGTGCCTGTTGTAGCATGTTGTATCAAAGACCAAGTGCGCAAATGGGCGTCAAGAAATGGATAAAGCAATGTGGCCACTAAATAAACTAACTTTCAGCTTCCTTCCTAAAGATACATCATGAAGTTAATACATGTATACTTTAAATGAAGGAGTATCAAATGAAGATTTAGGAAAACGAAGAGGACAATTTTAAAAATTATGCTTTTTATTGAAATACCCTCATATTTTATCTCTCTTCATTATAGAATTTTCCTTAGCAAAGGCTGTCCAACATATCAAAGTCTTTTCCAATGGTAGAGCTCTTCAATACCCATTTAAAATACCATCAATTTTTTTATCTTTGACCCTTCTTCGCTGTTATTAAATAACCCTAAAAATCAGTGTCATCATCACGACCATGCATTCCCGTCATCGCCTACATTTGTCTTTCATTTACTCCACCACACTTCAGCATGTAATACAGCTTCACATCATCATACCACCAGAGCCACTTCACAATGTGCTATCCATTCCTCATCATTCCCTACCTCAACTCTTAATCCACTACGCATCTCACATCCATGTACATCCATAATGAATTGAACCGTTTTTCATCTAATGTCATCCCGCTCGTGTGCCAATTCGCAGCATGTCTTCATTTTCCATGTCCACGAGGTTGTGCCACTATTAAATTATGATCATCATTCAAGCTAGTATCCTACCAAAACCTATTTTTTATTCTTTTAAATTTCCCTATATAAATAAATCTATTCCCAACCTCCTTGTGGATTAGCTTTTTATTTCATCTATACTTATTATATAGTAATTAAGATGAAATTCATATATATTTTCCAGAAGGTCTAAGAGCTAAAACATGAATTAAATGACTTTGAGTTTGGACTTGTCAGACCTCTGAATTCTAAAAAGAGTGACACTTTTAGAGAATAAAATAAAGAGTTTAGAATGAGAATATGAAATCACATACAAACAAAAAAGTATCCTTTGAGGATGTATCCATCCCACATGGACCTTCTTTGATATCCGTCTCTTAGATGCTTCACTTAGACTCTGAATTAATACTCCTTTCACTCCAGCCTCCTAGGCAGCACACATCAGGACTGTATAAGCATGCCTTGCAGCATTTATGGCCCATGTCATTATAGCAGGGGACAGAGCAACCTTTTAATCATGAACAAAAAATATACATATAACCTTCTTTTTTAGTTTCAAACCATCATTTTATTGTCTTTTGTCCGGACATGAATAGTGCAAGATCTCCTTAACTCTTTAGAAACCATGCCATCTTTTTTATTTTCTTACAGACTCAGTTGTGATAATATTGAAAAGAAGGGTCTCATACTCAGAAAGAAATTGAATATTCTCACAGAATTACCCCTTTCTCTCTATATATATGGTTCCCTAAAAGTTAAACATTAAGATTGAGTGTGAGGGAGAAAGCTTGTCCATGCTATCCAAATCCATGGCATCCCAATAACACAATTTGTGCATCTAATCCATATTGAAGTCAGATACACAAGAACTCATTTTACATTAATGTCACAAATATAGCTATTCATCGGTAATTTGAAAAACTGAGTGAGTATTTCGTTGAATAGATAATTAATAATTCATTCATATACAGTTCATATGTAAAATCATGAATATATGTGTTTAATTTGGAACAAAAGTGCATAAATAAATCAAAAAATTGTGATTATCACAATGTTTTTGAGACCTTAAGTAAGGACGAAAATATCCTTAAACAGCCACAATGGGCCAAAAGGTGATTTAGCCAGATAAAGCACACAGCGTGACTTTCACGTTGATACAATGGGTTGAGAACACATGAAAGTGGGACGCTCCATATGCTTTTGGCTTCTGTTGACTATAGGATGCCTTTGCTTTCTTTTAAAAGGAGTGTGGCATGTCATGAAGAAAATATAAATGGTGGGTGATCAGGAAATTGAATTGGCTATGACAATCCATTAACTGCTTATCTACCCGACCAAATAGTCATCTAAGGACAATGACCCACCATAAAATTTTCTGATAAATAATAATTTAAAGATTATTCTTTATCATCCATCATTATGTTCAGATTTTAATTTTCAGGTTATGATTCAAGAAATATAGTCAGTATGGTTCAAAACATGGAGATCATTAACTCAATCAGTTCATTTTAGTTTTTTTGGTATGTATCAATTTTTCTCGAATATTTAAATTAATCTGGAAAGAAGGAAACCACTAAAAGTAAGTCAAAATAATTTATAAACGTTAAAAAATATTTATTACATTAAAATATGTATTTTAAAGATATTTTCAAAAATTTAGTTAGTTTTATGGATTAATAAAGTAGCGAAGATAAAATAATGACTTCTACCAACGCTGGGGCAGGGCCAGTGGTAGTGGCATTTTAGGTGGTGCCAATGGGGCATAAGAGGTGGCAGATTGGACAAGAGGCTTGGACGCACAGGGCTCCCCTTGGCAACTTCAGGGCTTACCAACTTGTTTTGAAAAATGTTGTCAATTCCTAAAACGTCAGAATGTGATTGGGTGTTTCTGAAATTTTGAGTGACAGATACTGGCAACAGCTTTGAAATTTTGATTGATGGATATCCAATTAAGTATTTTGGACTTAACTTTTGTTGCATGTTAAATATCTGGAATGATTGGTTGCATTGAACAGCTCTGAAACTTGGCCATATATCTTGATGATAACCTGGCCAGGATGACGAGCGAAAGATGGTGAATATTTATATTCAACACAATAATTGTTTGAGTCACACCAGTTAAGGTCCCAAATGGTGTTTTTTTCTTATTCTATAGATTAAAAAATATGGCTCATTCATTTCTCAACTTGAAACTCATTACAGATAATGGAACAAAGAAAAATAATGCACTCAGGATGCCAACGGAGAGTTGCAATAAATTTAATGATGAGAAGCAATGAGGGGAAATATAAGTTTAAAAAGAAGAGCCTTTGGATTTGAGTCCAAAGAGTTAGATGTCTGAGATGACTTATATTCAGCCTTGATCCACATTCCCAACCATCATTCAATAGGAAACCAACTTCCATAATAGAACTATGGAGTCAGTGCCATAAAAATTGCCTCTTTTTACTTTGTTTCTAATGAGGGTTAATTTGGGCCTTTTCTCATTCCCCTTGATTATGGGGCTTCCTATTATGGTATCTTCTCTGATTTAAATCAATAAATTATAATCTATTAAAATAATTTTTATATTAAAAATAAGCTGAATGAAATGTGAGAATAATTCCACTTGATTCAAATAATTCAAATGGGTATAATCCCACAAATCAATCAATACAAAAATAAGATTTCATATATAATTCATTAATTTAATGATTTATCCCAAAATGGTGACCTCTATGTGCATTATAAAATATAAATGATGAAATTAAGCATAAAAATACATGATTACTGGTAATCATTTGATGTCAATGATGACATAGTTTGGAGATGTGTGGCTGTAGCAGATGCATGATGCATCATGATGCTGACCGATTGGGCATTGTGCCTAGCGAAGATATAGGTTATTTATTAAAAGTTTGCTCATGTGAATGAGTTAATCCACTGGTTTCATAAATTACCCTAAATTTTATTCATTACTTCCATCTCAATTTTAGGTGTCAAATATTTAACTGTTAAAACTCATGCCAAGTCATATTTTAGGCAAAACAACAAGTTATATGGCAGTTAATTGGTGAGAATGCAAACAAGTAGCATCTAGATTCCCATTGATAAATCTTGTGATAATATTCTCTTCATCAGCCCGGCCCACCTGGAGCTACAAGAATCCAAGATGTTAATCCCATATTGACAGAACAAGAAAATTTTCCAACAATATAACCCTTGTACTTGACGTCAATATGAATTACAAATATTTTTCTCTTATGTGCATGCACGGTTAGTGCTCACACTCATTACTAAGCCTAGTGTTGGGCCAAGGGTCACTGTGCCTAAGAAATTATTGTGAATTATTGTGATTCTACTTTTGGTTGGCACTATGCCTGCTTGTGTGCCAGCGCTTGCAAGCCGTTGGCTTGAGCGCTGATGTGCATTGCTGTGGTCGATGACCTTCGTCTGAGTTGAGTGCTGATGTGGCTAACTGGCTTGGTCGTTGGAGTTGCAGAACAAACACATTCTTTGGCCTTTTCTCTTTCATTTCATTTTACTCAATTAAACTATTAAAAAAATAACCATGAACTATAGAGAACAATGACAATAATTAAGCCCAAAAATTGTCCCCTTTTTAAACTCAATATGTCTAAATAATCTGCCTATGAACCATGTGCAATTTAATAATGAAAATTTTAAGGTTAACACATCAGTATACTTAACGCATTAAATGTAATGCTGCATTAAAATGAGAATAATATGGACATTATGATGCCACAAATAATCCCCAAAAGTGCATGAGTTAACACATAAAAATAGATTGGTCAGCAGGCTATTCAATTGGGCTAACAGATTCATAACCTTTTGGGCACAAATTAAGTTGACAGGTAATGAACATGGATAATGGTTATAAGGCAACATCGCTATGCGAGCTCAGATTGTGAGAAACACACACCAATATGGGGGCGGGGGGGAGAGGGAAGGGTGACAGCTACGTAAAATGGCTGTGTGCAAGGGCTGAAACTTCGGAGAGCAAGGGAAGCATACATGATACGTGGTGACATGCAGATCCAAATGGGATGTCCCTGCAACAAGCAAAGTACATGTGGCAAATGTTCCCTCTTGGAGACATGAGTGATAACCCTAAAATTGGTGTATAAATATGTCGTTGTTTGGGATTTTAGACTTATGCAATAAAATTTATAATGTCCCTTAATCACTAAATACTATGTATAGAGAAAGCACAGGGTCAAACCACAGGGAGGCACTCTGCAAGAATTTTTATCCTATTTCAAATGAATTAATTCAAGAATGAATTAATTTTGCATTTAATGGGCCTTAATTGTCTTTAATTTTGTATTGTAATTAATCAAAATTAAGCAAAACTTAATAGTGATCTTAGTATTTTCGGTCAAGAAACTCTAGATAGGATAATGTTTTATTCTTATGTCAGATTAATTCAGATTACCAATATTCATATCAAGATGATTTATGAAGACAATTTTTATTGGGAATTATTAAGCAAGAAAGGGATTTTTAAAATTGGACTTGAAGATGGACGAATTTTTGGATGAAATTTTGGATGTAGGTATTTTGGATGTTGAATTGAATTTCCAACAATCAATTTTCAGATCTAGAGAGAGAAAAGAGACAAAGTAACCTAGAGAGAAAAGTACAAGAATTTGGGGGAAAATGAATTAGAGATGAAATTCGACCCTAATCTAAAGATCTAAGATGCAATTTGAGATAGAAATCAACGTAGAACTAACAATTAAGAGTCAGATCTTGAATCAGAATCAATTTGCAATGCTAATCACTATTCAAATCAGCTTCAAGGCATGTACATTTCCCCCATGCCTTGGAATTTTAAAATCATTCAAGAAGAAGTTCAAACAATGAAGAAGAAACTTACAACTTTGAAGATTGAACCAGGATTTGTTGACTTCAGAAGCAGCACCTGTGTCCTTCTTGGCCAATTTCTTGGTGGAGAGCTTCCTCAGTTAATTTCCCCATCTTCTCGATCTATTTCAAAATCCAACCGTATGGATTGTAGAGGGTGAAAAGACAAACCTACCCTCAAAACTTGAGCACGATCGGACAACTAGAACTCAAGATATCGTCATTTTACTAGAAATCAATCCTGGCCATTGGATATTTTATCTCTCCTCCACATGGTAATAAAATTCCCTTTTTCTGATTCGTCCCCTTGTTTTCTCCATCTTTGGATTGCGCGCTGCTACGTTCTTGTGCAGAAAACAAAGCACTTATTTTTGTGTAACGAAATGAATAAAACACATACATTTTGAGTGGATAAGAAAGCCCCAGGTTGCCTATTCCGATTCTCTATAAAAAAGGTTAAGAAAAGAAGCACGTGTTATTTGTTCTTTAATGCACGCGGAATCGATTACCGCCTGTAATCAATGTATGCGGCTAATCGATTCCGCATTGATTGATTATGCCAAAGATTCTTATTTAATAAATGCATGCAGAGATCAATTCTTTGTGTGCAATTATTGCACAAAAAACCAAGTCAAATAAAAACACAATGTACCTTTTTCCTCGCCGCCCATGCCAGGTCATTTTCGAGATAATGATTTGCTCATTATGGCATTGTGCATTGCGATGCCATAATAAGCCAACAAAGCGCTCGTTTAATGCATCCAATCATTCACCCGAATTTTTGAGCAAATGACATGGATGCCACGAAATTCATAAAAACAATTTTAAAATAGTAAATAAATCGTAAAACATATTCTTTTAATTCAAAAAATTATTTCTTGGGTATATAATGGTCAGAAAATTATAAAAAAATTATATAAAAATTTTAAAATAGTAATTCCAGAAAAATTACTAAAACCATTAACAACCTCTAGCCAAGTGTTTTATGCCCTGAAAAAATAATTCTTCAATGCATTGAGATTAAATGTCATGTAAAAATACTAAAAAATTAAAAACAATCATAAAATCATAGTGCAAGTCATTTATGTCCATTTAAGTATGATAACATGCAAATATGGCTAGTAAAACACATGTATGTAGTGTAATAGTCATCAATTTAACATTATAATTTGCAAGTTATCAATTAGTCGCAGCATTGACAAGCAACTGCAAAAAGTGGTAGCGGTGGTGATGGAGAGGAACCATTGGGAAAATTCTGAAAAGAAAACTCAATTCAAAATTCACCCGTATAATCCATTACAACATCTGATTATTTATAGAACCTTAAGGAGAGATAGACATAAATGAAAATTCAACATTTCATACAAAATTGCTGAAGGGAAATTTACCATCCAGGTTGACGATGGTCCTGTAGGATGACCCTAGCTTTGGTTGCCACCTCCGCTGGTGGTGACATCTGTTCGACCGGTGGAGTTAGGGTGTAGACACCCTACACCCCCACCCGTCCCCTCCCCCCCCACAAACTCCCCACAATTGAATTAACAAAGGGAGGCTAGTGTATAACATGTGCATGGGCATGTGGATAACATGCAATCAGTGGAAATTAAGCTTGGAGATTTGATAATATTGATTGAATGATTGATCCATATGGGGCCTCAAGCAAGCATATTTGGTCCATGATTGATCTGTATGAGTTGATTTGGTACATGATCTGGCTATAAGATCAAACTGTGCACATCTAATAAGGCATTTACGATTAATCAAGAAGAAAATCATAAAATGAATGGATACCTGATGATTGATCATGCAATTAAAAAAACTTGACATATGAAAGAACTTTGCATTTGTCACCATTCTTGTGTTTTATGTGACTAAAGACCTGCATCATTGGTGGACAGGAGAGGGGATTTATCTTTTCTCTTCCACAAGCTGAAAGTATCAAGATTGTAGAGTAAAGAGAGTACCTTCTACAGATAACTCAATTGGTGTTTCCCATCTCACTGAATTTACATTATTCCTTTATCAGGCTAGTGTTTTTCTTTCTTGATGTGTTCCTACATGTATGTTTGTCTATATGCCACTATATTTCACTCAAATACAAAATCCTTTATAAGAAAATATGATAAAATTCATATCTTTTAATTATTAATGGAATAAGACAATTCATGATGTAAGATAAAAGGGGACGGTTTCAGTTACTTTTGAGGACTGGCTTTTGATGGTTTCAAATTTGATGTAAAAATATTTAAGTTTAAATTAAAGCTATAATAACAAAATTTGAAATTAAACTTAGGGTATTTCATATTTTTTCAGGTCAAAAAATGGTATTCACAAATTATTTTTAAATATGATTAATATGAATTTTCAGGTAAAAAATACTTAAGTATTATCAAGTTTTTTTGATGTATTTCAATCTGTTTGATCAATATGATTAGGCCTCTCTTCGGATGATGATCCATAATGCAAATCAATCAATAAGTTACCTTGTCACATATTGAAGGAAAATTAATTATTTAAATATTTTGATCGTATTCAATTGAATCTAATTTGATCCAATAGCCAATCAAAATATGACACTCTGATTAGTCCAAACTACGGGTTCAAAATTGATGATGAAAAGATCACTAACTAGTTCTTTTGTAAGGTCAGTATGGATTTAATCAACAAATTTGTTACCTTACCATTAGTAATTAGTAAGGGTCGATCCCACAGGGAGCTAGGTAGCTAATTAGGATGAATTTCAATATGAATTTTATGTTCTCGGATTTTATAAGTCTCTTTGACAAGGTTTTTATTTGTTAAGAGAGTTTATTTTCAGACAAAAACATGCATACTATTTTTACTAGGTATGGAAAAAATTTCATAACGAGTCTAGGCAGAGAATGATTTTTGAGATTTTTTTTGGATTTTTTAATTTTCTTTAGAGAGAGATAAACAATTCTGAAGTTAATAAGATTGTAATTCACTTATCCGGTTCAGAGTTGTTGAACTGGATGAGAGATAGTTGTCCGAATCACTACCGAACTGAGTTAACTCATTTCGTGAATGATTCCTGACAATTTGAGTGAAGAGAGAGAAACGCGCACAGTCTTTGGGCGCTCCGTCGCTGGTTGTGCGGGCAGAATGCCCACTTGTGCGCTGGGCTTTGTCGCTCTGCCCCTAGTTGCGACCGCGGAGGTGCTCTCACGAGCTGCGGACCAAAGTGATAATATGTGGAGTTCCAAAAGTCATTTTGACACATGTGAATAGCCGTTGGAAAGCTTAGGACGTTGGCTATCTGATTAAGTAAGAAGCTTAGGAGGTAGAATGATAAGAAGAGAGGAACCTTTTTCTCACACCCAAGGGGCCCAAGGTGATCTCTTCAGCTCCCTACAAACTGGCTTCAAGATCCAGGACACTCCTAGAAAACTCCTTGCACCTTCAGGATGAAGGTGGACCCAGGAACAAGCCCAACAGATGGAGAAGGTAGAACAAAACAATACTCAATTCGTGGGTGCCCTCAAGGATGGTGAGGGGGCCCCTTTTATAGGGTTACATGTGTTTTTTTTCAGTCATTCTTGGTGGTTGGATCATGGATGAATGTCCAGGGTTGAGTTCTTGAGGCCTCAATCCAGGTGATCAGACCCTAACCAATCAAATTCTTTCCCTCCACGTTGAATTTGGAGGGGAAAGAACAAGTTGGTTAGAGTTAGTTACAAATCATCCCTAGCCCTTGGATTTTAGCTGGAATGGATGGATGGATGGGTTCCACTGCATGAATCCTGGACTGGATCCCGACCCTGGGCTCTCCTCCAAAAAATAACTTCCAGCTGGAGTCCTCCTTAGGTGTCTTGATCATCCTCAAAGCCTCCAAGGACCTTCGAGAAGGTTTTCTTCAAGCTCCTTCACAACAAGCCTATCGGTTGAGTCAGCTCCACTGATTAGCATGCATCTTTTTCTTCATAGCTCCTTTTGATCTGAAACTTTGTCCCAGGCCTCAAGACTCATGTCTTGAATTTCTCATAAAATTTTGTAATTTAATGACCACCAAATTCAACCTTTGACCTGAAAAGTCAACATACACCTGAAATCCTACTTGACTCATTGAGTCTAGTAAGGTTTAGAAATATGCCTGAAATCCTCTTAAACATAACTACCAAACTATGTAACTTGGTATAATAAAATTCAGAGCATTGGTGAAAACCTCAATTAAGTAGAAAAATTTAGCTTTTTAATCATTGGAAAAAGTGGAAGGCATGATCTCATTATTATGTAAGATAATAGTTTTTGGTAGTGTTGAACTAAATTTCAGGGTATTTAGGATGAATAATGCATGCAAATGACTACCCTTATTAGAGCTTATCACACTCATAGGTTTTATTATTAAAATACAAATTACAAGATACAGGGAACATAGCTATCATTAGCATTTAGATATTTTATTAAGTAGATAATAAATATTGTAGTATACGAAAACTTCTTTATGTCAGAATTAGGAGAGTCCATGAAATCAAGACCTTGTGGAATCTCTCTGTTGCAGCAAAATCTTTCTGGAAAATGTCGAACAGTAAGGACAGAGGTAAAATTACAAATATATACATAGGTATTGTTTCCTTAAATACCATTTTCTTGTTCCCAAATTATGTTAAGATGTATTCTCCCAATTTTCCCATTGGTTGAGATATCTTGTGCTCTTCTTGTAAGAGATAACTTGAGGGGTAAGTGGGATCAGAGAAGGTCAGAACCACACCCCTCTATCTCCCCTCTTAACAGGTTCAAAACTATTCAGAACAGCTTCCCTACTAATACATATAAACTTTTAATGATGGAGAGAAGATTATCATGAGTGTGTAAGGGTGACACAAAATTTTAGAAATATTCCGATGAGGTTCTCTTCCAATCCCATAACCTCTCTCAATCTTCTTGAAAAATTTTACATTTTATATGGTATACATATCAAATGAAAATATTATAAAATGTCTATCTGCAATAAAATATTTGGCGTGTACTTACTCTAGCAGCGTTAGCCATTGAAATAAGCAAACGTGATAATGTAAACATTTCATACTAGAAAAATGTTTCAAGATTTGATGGTAATGGAATGGTGTAGATTATCCTTAAAAATATATCATTAGTAGTTCCATAATAATTAATAATATCATATACAAGAATTATTTTTAATATAAACTTATTTATAGGAATTCATTGAAAATATTCATGATTTTTACTATAAATAACTATTGGTTTACATGTCAAAGGTATCCAGAAGTAAATTAGTTAATAAAAAATTTTACTGGGTTAAGTTAGATATTTAATCTACTAAAAATATTTACCCCAATGTAGGAAGATATTGTGTGATAGGGATCAAACATGAATTTCTTATACATGTTGAAAGTAGTCCCTTTCTATGGGTAAATCTTATACTAGAGATCTATATCTAAGTCTCCATCCAATGTACAAGTCACCTAGGCTAAAAGTCAACACTCTAAATGGACACTACCAAAGAAAATAAAAATAAATAAATAAAACCAACATATATTCTTGGAATAAATATTCAAGAGAGATCTCTCATCCTTGACTCCCAAAGTCTTCCCCTTTGAAATAAACCAAGATAGCATCACTTGTTACTATGGATCATTTGTGAAGAATGGAAATAAACTTTGAAACAAATATTTTCCCACATTTTTTATGTACTCAAAATAATAAAATAATTTTATCAAAATGAACTCAGGCCATAGGAACATTCACAATGACGTTTGAATATAATCAGTTTAAATGCTCCAAAGTTTTGTTAAATGATAAATTATAAAACTTCTTCATTTTTGGAAATCTTGAAGTTAATTTATTCAACCTGTTAGTATATATATTCATAAATCTGAAAATCCTAAGTTCCAAGTATATCTATTTTACTTAATTTTTTTCTAGTTAGAGTATATCTCTTATGATAGTCTGAAAGTATTATAATTCTTATTATGATTTTAAATTATTTATACCATATCTACTAAGGTTTTATAATTTCATGACGTATGAAATAATATTTATCTTTAAATATTCATTGAAGTAATTAGTCGTTACACTGAAAATGTTGTATCATTTAAAGTTAATGTCATAGAGAAAGGATTGACTTAAATGTGCAGTAAATATAATGATAAAAATAAATAATTGGATTAATACATTAAAAGAATCATAATACATATTTTTATAAGAGTGAATATAAGATTTTTGATTTCTCCTAGAAAAAAATAAACTGGGATTTTTATTGAACGATTAATAAAATTTTGATTATTCAGTTGAAAATAATTTGAATGCAGGCATAATTGAATTATTTTATTTAGAAGACATCGGTTTCATTGGTTACCATACACTTGTAATCCCTCAGATATGATACACTCCTAGAATGACTTAGGGTATCATCAACTTCCAAAAACTAATCTGCCATCCCAGTTGGAAATGCATTTGGATGTCATCAAGAAACAATTCTGATATTTTCACTACCTTGGGCAAGGACTTCATCACGCCATCTATCATGAGCTCTATCATTTTATACCAAGGGTGGATGATCCCATCTTGACTTCTAAATCACATTTGCGGACTTTTTCTACATCCAAACTGAAACTTTTAGGATTCATGGGAAAGAGGACTCAAATCATAATCAAAACTCTGCCAACCATCCACAAGATATCCTTATTGTTCATATCTTAGGACCACTTACACAACCACTACATGAGCCAACTTGGTTGACAATCAACTCTAAAGCCATTAAAGGATTTATATGGATCATTTTAGTTAACTCTTTCCCTAAAGAACACCCACTATCTATCATTAGTGTTACCACACATCATCAACATATGAGTAGGATTAGATAGCGTTATTATATCAAAATAATTTAAAATCCTTATACAATATCCCATGAATTTGAATGGCCATAATACATTGATCTCATTAGAAATCAGTAATCACGGCACATATTCATGGACTTTGTTATAAGCATCACAAGTACATTATAACCAATATATTTGAATTAGCAAAAGATCAACAAAATGTATGATTGCTTGAAGGCCATATAATTCCATCACCTAATACATTTCTAAAACTTTTAAAACCCGTAGAACTAATAGAATAATCTTGTTCCTAGATCATTTGAATGGTAGAATCATAATTAATTTTGTGTCCTATTAAAAATCTATTTACCCTGCTCTAAATATATTTAACAATAGTATGAAAGAAAAGTGAACGGCTGGGTAACAAATATGGATTTTGTATGCAATAATATTTGACACATCAAGTTATTTAATATCATATATGAGTATAAGTATATTAAAGATAGGACATACTGGACTAATGTACAAAAAAATGTTCAAATATTGAGTACAGACATGTATGAATAGAAATAACCCATAATATATAAGGGGAAGTCATATCAGAGTTTATTTAATGCTTCCACTTGTCAACTATTATTTTCTTTCCAATTTTGTCCCCTGGACGTTCATCTAAGTCTTAACATTGTTTTCATCGTTTCTAATACAGTCTTTTATTCTCGATCTCTATAACATGAAATAAAACCCAAATTATATTAGTCTTCTTAGAAATACTTGAAAACATTAGTCAACAGTGAAGGATTATTAAGAAATTCACCACCTATTTAACTATGTCTTCCTCGACCAAATTTATTTGTCACTAATTTCTTTCAAATTAAATAAAATTGTAAAATGGTATTGTAAATTTAGTTGTCACTAAAACTGTTGCTTTACAACCGCTTTCCAACTTTTATTTTTCACAAGCTGTTTTTCGTTCTAGTCGTAGGAGAGAAAAAGTCGGCATAAACTTTTGATGGGTCCCAGAAACAAAAAGTATTGGCAGAAATAGGGGGTTGCTACAAGGGGTCGGCAGTCCAATAAAATCAGATTGAACCACGTGTGAAACAAAGATTCTATTGATCTGACATGATCACGATTGTATTAAAATTTTTACTCAATATCTACGATTGGACCTTCATCAGGCTGAAGAGTCGATCTGTTAAATCAATTATCAATCGGATCAAACAGATGGGTCCATTCTGGCCAGTAAGCCCATTATGCAAAACGAGCCAAAATGTTGAATGACGTGTTGCCACATGTAAGGAGCAGTAGTAAAATTTTAATCAGGGCCATCCAGATGTCTGAATCGTCCAATGGTTGCGCTTTTGCAGTGTAGCTCTACAAAGCCACGGCGTTACGCGCAGCCTGCAGATCTCTACAGCAACGCCGTTACCACCACAGAGACACCGCACCACCATAATACACTTTTATAAATAATAACTAGCTGCGGCCCATCACTCTATTCAATAGATCATGGGGCTCAAATGATCCATTGATGCTTTTTATGGGTTATCTCAATCGATCCTCCGTATTTTATGGCTTTTCCACTTCACATTGTAAAGAAAAAACAGACGCTTGTTCCCAAGTATGTGAATGCAGAGTTAGCATGACTGCATGAGGCGCCTTTTTTTCGTCGTAGACAACTATGACCTAAGCGGCTGAGCATTAATGAATGGGCATTCAATTATTCGCTAAGCCGGGGCCCATTCTACAGCTCAGAGCGATCTTAAGTCCAGATAACGCCACCCGTTCACATTGAATACTCCCGGTACATGTGATATCCATATACTGACAGAACTCAGAAGGCACTGCCTTTGGTACGACCCCGCGTTTGATTCTAGATATTACATATCGAGGGCTTACCATTTTAACCATTTTTCTTAGTTTCAAGAAATTATGTATTGATACATGATATCCGTCCCTGACAATTCCCCGGGCGATCGTCGTTGGGTTTGCATCAGGAGTAATCAAACCTTTTTGAGAATACCCCTTTGATTCTCATCAGTGCAAGGATTTCCTTCGGACAAACTTGGATTGAAAATTCTAGCAGGTAGAAAGTGCCACTGTATATTTTCAAAAGAATTGATTACTCCTGATGCAAATCCAACGGGATGTTCTCAAAAGGTTTGATTACTCATGCAAACCCAACATTTGTATTGGAGGTCTCCTTTAACTGCGTTTTCTTTTATCCATAAAGCTTGTCGGAAGACCGAATCAAGGGCATGCCTTCGCGTTATAGTCAGCATATTTCACGGGGAGTCATATATTGTTCCTCTCTTTGCTGCTCTTCACTCTATCCCCTGACACCATCTTTTTTCTGCCATGACCATGATTTTATCATGCCTGACACCGCTGACAATAATAAGCTGACAATAAGACGAAAACATAATAATAACTTCAGTGTTAACATGTCGCACGGCACAGACCCGCCTTAAGGATAAAAAAAACAGTAGGACACAGATAGATGCGTTTGTCTGAGTTATCCATCCTTGGAATCCCGGTAAATCTTGAAAAACAACTTAAGTCGAATTCTAAAGGAATATATTAGTAGCGGCCTTTCTAACGCTCGTCCTGTTAGCCTTCTTTCTCTCTCTTTTTTTAATAGTTGTGTAAAATAGGAATTTTTTTTTTTCAGCGGTGAAGCCCGATTTTGTAGGAGAGACGGGGAGATCCAGCCATAGAAGGAAGACCCTGGGAAAGGGATTGCTTGGTATCTCCATCGCTTCTCTCGAAGATGCGCCCGATGCTGATCCTCTTCGGGGACTCCATTACGGAGTGGTCTTTCACTGAAGGAGGCTGGGGCGCCGCCTTAGCCAATTATTTCTCACGGAAGGTGAAGTCCTAAAATTCTCTCTCTCTATCTATCTCTATATCTCTCTCTAAATCTATCCATCTCTCTCGCTCTCTTTCTCTCTTTCTATCGATCTATCTATCCTTTGATACACCCGCCCAACCATCCTCCATCGATCCGTCCATCCATCTATCTCTCCCTCGCTCTTTCTCTCCATCTCCATCTCCCATAATTGTCTTATTTTCATGTAAGCAGGCAGACGTCGTTCTAAGGGGTTACAGCGGCTACAACACGCGATGGGCATTAAAAGTGGCGGAGCGAATTTTTGACGGTCTGCCCGGCGAGGATGAGCGAGCTCCACTGGCAGTGACTGTTTTCTTCGGGGCTAATGATGCCTGCTTGCCTGATCGGACCAGCGCCTTCCAACACGTTCCTCTCACCGAATATCAATTAAATCTCCACGCCATCATCTCCTTCCTCAGGGTAACGGGCTTAGAAAAGAGCTTACCATCAAACGCTTACTTCATACTGATTACATTTTAGTCACACAGTGTTATCTGCCGTAAATAGTTGTTACTTATGCTTTAAATATTCGAGGAAAAATAGTTGAAGTTCATTGAATATCGAACGCCCTTCTATTTACCAATCTATCTATCTACGTCACGCATTTCCCCGTTTATGGCATGTAAATATTCATCCTCTCTTTGCTGGCCTGGAGGGGAGGGTGTCATGGACTTAGCTTTCGGTTGTTCCTCTTCTGCCGCTAAAACAGAATTAGAGAATGTCAGCTGAATGACAGACTTCAATTTTACTTCTACGTTTTACTATCTTCCAAGCAATAATCATTGAAAGGTTATTTATCAGGGAAGTAATCTATCAGTCGTGTTGTCTTTGATGCAGAAACGTTGGCCTAGTGCGTTGATCATACTGATAACGCCGCCGCCTATCGATGAAGACGGTCGACTAAGGTCATCAGATTTTCTTGATGCCGCTGTTGTTTAATGTCTTTCATCTAAGCAATGCTGAAGTCTTTTCATTCTTGAATGCGATGACTGCAATCCTCTTGAAGATATTTATTGATTAACGTCTGAAACGTGGAGTTCCTTCGATCCTAGTAAAGCTAGAACAAAAGAATGGAAATTACAGTTAGGTAGTGACCAGGAAACAGGGATGTCGTAGAGCTTCAAAGCATTGAAGATCGAAACAATGTTGGTTGACATAGCGACATCTTGAATTGGAAGCTGATGAAGATTTATTTGTAAATATCGTTTTCATTTCTCCTGGAATAATTCACATATTTCTTTCCGTGATTTTTTTACTGAGTCCTGATGCCTTATATGCCGAGTTAGTGTATCATCGACCCGAGTATTCTTACGTGACACGATGAAATAATTCGGATGTGATTATGAGTGGAAGGATTAAAAAAAAACGAAGGTTCGTCATTTAAGACAGATGATATTCGTAGAAAAGTTTCTGTATTCTTTTGAATCGAATTTTTTAGCTACAAAATTTTACCAACTTATGTTGAAAAAATTAATGTTTGAACTACGCAGGCATCTGTTTGACGATAATTCTTCAGGTTTGTCTGAAAGGACAAACGAAGCTGCCGGTACTTACGCGAAGTCGTGCGTATCCGTTGCTGGGGAAGCGAGTACTCCCGTTGTGGATCTTTGGACCAAAATGCAAGAGTTCAGTGGCTGGGAGAAAGCTTTTCTCAGGTGCTCATTCTCTCGATATCAAGATGCATTCATATGAGAATTGATTAATCAGTAATTAATAAAGAAAAGACGATTACCAAACTCTATCAACCGTTTCCCTTGATGATAAGAAATTACGCTTTGGATTTCGCTGTATATGCCGGCTTATCCTCATACTTTTCCTAATTTTTATGAGTCACGCGTTGGGATTGACCCATTTTATTTTGATTTATTACATTGATACTGCATGGATATCTGTGTTTCAATTTTCGAAACTGAACTTTTGGCAGTTAAGAGACTAGTATTGTTTCGCTTGGGCTTTCTGATTCTATTTCAAGGTGATGGGTTGTTGTGATTGCAGCGATGGACTTCATCTTACTCCTGAAGGTAACAAGATTGTCTTTGAGAGCATCATCGAGGTTCTTCGCCGTCATGGGCTGTCTCCTGATACCCTGGCGACGGACCTTCCCCTTTTCTCCGAGATTGATCCCCGCGACCCACTCAGATCTTTCGAGAACTAATCCAACAAACCCCTGACTGAACCCCTCCAAAGAACGTTGATTGTTTTGTTCCTCGTCCTCTGTTCGCTAATTATTCTTTTTCCTGCTTACTCTCTTGCCATTTGCTTAGGTTCATAGGCAACTTGTCGTTTGATTCTGAGATGTCTAATGTTCGTCCCCTTTCCCTTCTGCTGGATTGGAAATGTTAGTTTTAACCTTCTGCACCAAGAAGAAGTAAAAATTCAATCAGCAAGTTGACGTTAAACACGAATCGGAAGAAGGTCGTGGACTCCTGCAACATTGTAACGAGCAGAATGACGGATGATTTTCAAGTTATGGGCATTGATGAAAAGAAAGATAAGATTACATGAACTGCGTTTGATTTCCATAAAATAAAGATATAGGTTGAGATAATGTACATGTGAACATCTTGGAGAGGTAAAGATACCAAAATTTGACATCCTGTGGCTGCTGATGTGCCGCATCCTCACATAGTTCAGAACGTGGATACCCATGTTAAAAATCTTGATTTAAAGGAGTCTAAAATATGTAGCCACCAAGATGATATGGAGGAGAGTGAACAAAAACCACAAACATATCGTAGAAAACAACCTTCTTGAACAAAGAGAATATGAGAACAATGTGCTACGTTCAGACGTAGAGTCACGTTCAGCAAACTTATTCCAGAAGGTGCTACGTTGGTCCTCAGCTTACTCCCAAATGCCCTTAGCTTTAAGTCCCAATGGCTCTTAGCTTTTACTTTCAAAGGCTCCACGAGGTTGAGGTGAGTGTCAAGGAACCTGGTCCACGTGTCAACTCCAACGATGACGCAATCACTGCTGACACAACCGAAGGTTTGAGAAGGCTATCCTCGATCAAATCTGCAGCCGTCGAAAGAGATACTTCGCCCAGTCTGCACGTCGCCAAGGCGGCGTCTTCGATGCGTCCCCAGACGAAGATAATGATGGCACCACCCCACATCAATACTCCATTAACACCACAACCGCCCTAAGGCGTCTTTCATCTTCTATAAGAAGAGACAAACTGGATCACAAAGAAAGCAGCCATCGGCAATCTATCCTTCTATCCTTAATATTTCATCATCTTCTTCATCCATTTCGTTCCTTCATCTCTCCTCAGAAAACATCGATTTCAATCATGGTATTAGAGCCACTGCCAGAGTCAACATTTGAAGCACTGCATCTGAACGACGGAAGCGCTTCAGATTCATCGTCTCCAGATGATTCTTCAACAACTCAGAGAAGAATCGCCTCTTGTAAAGGTCCTACGAGGATCTCAGCCGCGATGGTGCCTTCGATGAAGCTCACAAGGGAAAATTATATAGTGTGGAAAACTCAGGTAATTCCTACACTGAAGTCTCATCGACTCATATCTCACATTGAAGCAGAACCGCCTCCACAAGCCAAGGACCCCAAAGAAGACTGGTGGTACTATGACCAGCACGTCATGGGGTTTCTCCTATCATCTATGACAGAGAATGTCATAGGATGTGTAACTGAAGCTCCCACGGCAAAGGCCATATGGGATACACTGGCGAAAGGACTTCGCCTCTTCCGTTGAAGCCTGAGTGCAAGAACTACTCGGCAAACTGCACACCCAGACAAAAGGAAGCTCCAGTCTTGAAGACTACATTGCTCAGTTCCGCTCCAGCGGCAGCGCCCTCGCAGCATCTGGAGAAAGAATTGACCAATGAACAATGGTTCGAGCACTTCTTCGAGGTTTGGACACGCAGTATGCACCAGTCATTACAACCATCCGAGCAGCAGCAGAACCCATGTCATTGGGCACAGTCATCTCGCATCTTTGCTACCATGAATCAATGCTTGCACATCATCAAACCGTCAAGGAGTCAACTGACTTTCCAACAACCGTCAACCTCACTCAATCAAATTCAGAAAACACTGGTCACGGCAAAGGTAAGCCCGAAACCTCAAATCGTAATCATGGCAGGGGCAACAGACTGGGAGCAGGACGCTCGAATGGAAACGTACAATTCGTCCCTAAGTGCCAAATTTGCTCCAGAACCGTACACCGAGCATTGGAATGTTACGAATGATTCAATCGCACGTACATTCCACAAGACCCCCGAGTGAATCAAGTCACTTCTTCAGACACACGAGGAAACTACGGGAATCGTCTGCCACACTTCGAACCACATCTTCGTCTACCGCCGCAAGCCTACAGCACCACATCATCAATCGCGCCGTCATCGCACTGGTACCCGGACAGCGGGGCCACACACCACGTCGTCGCCGACCCAAATATGCTCATCGCTCCGCAGGTCTACTCCAGACAAGACAAAATCTACACTGGCTACGGCTTAGGTTTGCAAATCCATCATTCAGGTCACACAACTATACCCGCATATGATCGTAGGTTAAATCTTAAACATGTTCTGCACGTTCCTAATATCACTCGCAATCTTCTTTTCGTTCGTCAATTAACCGAGGATAATAATGTGTTTTTCGAGTTTCATCCCACCCACTGTCTTGTTAAAGATAGCTCTACTGGACAGGTTCTACTCAAGGGTCGCACTAAATATGGAATGTATCGCCTCGCTTGAAGTTTTGTGCCAGCAGCTCTCGTTGGTGAACGCAGCTCCCACAACACATAGCATCATCGTCATGGCCACCCCTCTTTCCTCATTATCCAACAAACAATTAGACGGTTTGGCTTGCCCTCCACTCAACTCCCTAAACATTATGTTTCCAGGGCCTGCGAAATGTCAAAGAGCCACATACTCCCCTATCTCTTCTACCCATTCTCATTCTGTCAAACCTTTACAACTCATTCATTTGGATTTATGGGGACCGACACCTGTTCGCTCGCATTTACATTTCACTTACTATGTAATTTTCATCGATGACTATAGTTGATATACTTGGTTTTTTCTGCTAAAGTTCAAAAGTGATGTTTTTTCGACCTTCGTTGCCTTTCAATCATTGGTAGAACGACAATTCGCTTCCAAAATCGTCGCCTTCCAATCGGACTGGGGTGGTGAATTTCAAGCACTCCATTCTCATCTCAAGCAGCATGTTATCCACCACCGCATCTCATGCCCCCATACCCCGCAACAAAAAGGGACGGCGGAACGGAAGCACAGAAACATCATCGAAACAGCTCTTACATTGCTTAACCATGCTTCCTTGCCTCCTCGGTATTGGGACAAAGCTGCGGCCACTGCGACATATTTGATCAACCGGCTACCATCACCGCTACTCGAAGATAAGTCACGCTTTGAACTACTACATAAAGATACGCCTAAATATCATTTTCTCAAAGCTTTTGGATGCCTCTATTTCCCTCACTTACGTTCTTATGCAGATCATAAACTCTCGCCTCGGTCTGAGTGGTGCGTCTTCTTGGGCTACAGTGCACATCATATGGGTTACCGATGCCTTTCTCTCCAATCTGGTAAAATCTACATCTCTCAGTGACGTTCGATTTGACGAACAAACATTTCCTGGTCTTCCTGGTTTACCTGATACATCCAACCTATCTTCACAATCATCTAGTATCCTTGGACCCATGCCCCATTGGGTTCAACTACCAATTCCTCCTACATCGCCTGTACCCAACTCACATCCCAGGCCATGTACTGCCTGCTCAACTTCGCCACCTCCGTCTTCTCCCACATCCCACTCTCAAGCCACTTCTCCGTCTTCGTCCTCCTCTTCCAGTGATACTTCCCGTCATCGACCTCATCGGTCTTTACACGACATCTACGCGCATACCTAACCAACTCCTCGATGAAACCCCTCACCCTCACCTCCTCAATGCCACAACCTCTGCTCCTCCGCTCCTGAACCTACCTTGTATCTTGACGACGCCTCCCATCCCGAATGGCGAAAAGCCATGCTCTATGAATATCATGCTTTAATCTGAAATGGCACCTGTACTCTCGTCCCCCCACCTCCTACGACTCGTATCCTAGGATGTAAATGGATCTATCGCCTTAAGCATCACCCCGACGGATCAATTGACCATTATAAAGCGCGCCTCGTCGCTCAGGATTTTTGTTAATCCCTCGGGGTTGACTTCGCTGAATCTTTCAACCCTGTCATCAAGATCACGTCTGTCCGTCTCCTTCTCACAACGGCCGTTTCTCTCGGATGGTGCATTCACTAGTTGGACGTCTCCAATGCGTTTCTTCACGGGAATCTTCACGAGACCGTTTACATGTGTCAACCCCCAGGTATTTCCCATCCTCGCTTCCCTTCGCACGTGTGTCTTCTCTGTAAATCTCTTTACAGCCTTAAACAAGCCCCTTGGGTGTGGTTTTCTAAACTCTCCCAATTTCTTCTTTGCATCAGTTTTTCTGGGTCTCGCACTAACCCTTCTCTGTTTTTCAAACTTACCCATTCCTCTCGCCTCTATCTTCTCATTTACGTTGACGATTTTCTGGTCCTCAGCTCGGATAGCTAGGGGGTAACTTCTCTCCTTCACTCTCTTCACACAACCTCTGCTATCCGTGACCTTGGTCCCGCTCGCACATTTCTTGGCATACAACTCACTCCTCACCCCCTCGGTCTTGCACTCTCTCAGTCACACTATTTATGTACTATTCTTCGCCGGGCTAACATGAGCCATTGCAATGCCACGGTTACTCCCGCTCCCGCCTCCTTAAGCACTCCTATCGAAGGCCCATGTGACGCGTTTGTGGGGGCCCTTCAATACCTTATGCTCACGCGTCCGGATATTTGCTACGCAGTCAACAGAGCATGCCAGCATATGCATCAACCATGACCTGAACACTGGAAATCGGTTAAAAATATTCTCCGTTACCTCCAAGGCACCTCTAACCTTGGGTTACTATATTATAAAAATTATAATCCTTCTTTAAGTATGTTGAATGACGCAGACTGGCCAGGCGACCCCAAAGATCGACGATCCACCAGTGGTTACCTCATATACCTGGGGTCAAACCTGGTGTCTTGGAGCTCCAAGAAACTATCCACCGTGTCCAGATCGAGCACAGAAGCAGAATATATGTCCATGGCTAACGTTACCTCTGAATTTATTTGAATCAACTCACTTTTGCAGGAATTGTGGCTCCTAGTCATTGGCACTCCTATGCTCTGGTGTGATAATCTCGGTGCTATGAATCTCGCTTGAAACCCCGTGTTCCATGCATGCATGAAGCACGTGGAAATTGACTTCCACTTCGTCTGAGAAAGAGACTCCGCCAAACAACTGCAAATTATGTTTATGTCTAGCCAAAATCAATTGGCCGACATTCTGACCAAAAGCCTTCCCAAGCAACCGTTTCTCCAACTATGTTCCAAGCTCAACCTCGTCCCTCTGATGAGCTTGTTGGGGCGTGTCAAGGAACCTGGTCCACGTGTCAACTCCAACGATGACGCAATCACTGCTGACACAACCGAAGGTTTGAGAAGGCTATCCTCGATCAAATCTGCAGCCGTCGAAAGAGATACTTCGCCCAGTCTGCACGTCGCCAAGGCGGCGTCTTCGATGCGTCCCCAGACGAAGATAATGATGGCACCACCCCACATCAATACTCCATTAACACCACAACCGCCCTAAGGCGTCTTTCATCTTCTATAAGAAGAGACAAACTGTATCACAAAGAAAGCAGCCATCGGCAATCTATCCTTCTATCCTTAATATCTCATCTTCTTCTTCATCTATCTCGTTCCTTCATCTCTCCTCAGAAAACATCGATTTCTATCAGTGAGTTCGTGTTGTTATAGCACCTCATGGAAACATCTATAGAGCCCCTTCTCTCGGAAGTCTAGAAGGATCTATAAGTTCTAGAAGTTTCTAGAAGAATCTAGAACTCCATAAAAATCCGGAACATTTGGAAGGTTCTAGGAGATATATCAACATAACACATAATAAATCAAGATGAGTAAAAATCATTTTATTTGTAAATGAGCAGAAGACAATTGCATATGGGACTTCCAAAATATATAAAATATCATACTCAATCGTAGGAGATAAGTTCTAGACCTTAACAACATGATTCTTCTGTTCTCGTTAACATATCTTTCAGACTTCTCCTTGTTCTCTTTGTAAAAGGAAGTTGTCTTCAAATAAAGTATATATATTCACATAAATCATTTTATATATAAATGGGCTGAAGAAAATTGTATACGGGACTCGTAAAATATATAAAATATCAGACTTAATTGTAGGAGATAAGTTCTAGACCTAAAAACATTGATTATTGTGTTCTTATAAACATACCTTTCAGACTTGTCCTCGTTCTCTTTGTGAAAAGAAGTTGTATTCACATAAATTATATATATTAATGAACTGAAGACAGTTGCATATAGGACTTATAAAAATATAAACAATATCATACTCAATTGTAGGGGATAAGTTCTCTTTGTAAAAGCATGATTCTTTTGTTTATCTTTCATACGTCTTCATGAAAATGCCTTCCTTATTCTCTTCATGAAAGGAAGTCGCTCAACAGAAAGTTTCTCTATCGAGTAAAACGATGAGTAGCTATACCTTTTGATCAAAAAATCTGTCACCAGAGGTCTATTTGGCTTTTCTTGTCTTGCTTAATATTAATTCGTGCAATATATTCATATAATCCTTGTGGGATGGTTATAATGAAGTCCACGAATACATGCTTTGACTAACAGAATTTTGATGGGATCATAATATGGCCATCACTGATCTTTTAGCACATGTTTCAAACATTCCTGTTTGAAGGACATCAAAACATCTGGATAGTATAACAATATGTAGTATATTCATAAGATGAATATGGCTGATCCCAGACCCTTTAGTCTTGAGATGTGAAAGACCTATATTGGGTGTTCTTTGAGGAAAGACTTCTCTCAATTGGTACAGATAAATTCTTGAAGGGTAGTATATCTTAATCTTAAAATGTTGATTCTTGCCACTACTTTTTAAGTGCTTACATTTAAGACCCTAGTGATATCTTTTAGATGGGTGAATTTGTTTTAATTATGACCTATGTCTCCCACTATGTGGATTTGAAACACTCCTATGTCTGATGGAACAAGAACTCCACGAAGGGGTTGAGTATTCAAGGTGGGGCCATTTTCTCTTAGTATAAGAGGAGATTAATAAAGGAAGGTGGTGTGATGGAGTCTGAAGATTACGGCTTAGTACATATCAACAAAAATCCTACGTATGTGTTTTGATAAATGTTCAAAAGGCATGATGACAAGTTAACCCTCATTCAATGGGTTTATATGATTTCAGGCATGTTTACATGATAGAGGAAAAATGAGTATGATAATGTCGTTGTTGTCAATTCACTTCAATCAAATAATATTTATGAAGTTTTAATCTCACTCAAAGATGTATAGCAGAGAGTAAGGTTATTTCCTCAGGGATTGTTTTATAGAGTTAGAATTACTGAATGAGGTAAAAGATAGGGATACTAATAACCATAAGCAACTTTATGATTATTGATATTTGAATTCAGATAGGAAAATTTGGAAGAAATCTTTGAAAATGGTTAAGTAGAATATATAGAGGTATTTAGGGTGACAAGAATTAGCAAGAGACAAATAAAATCAAAATTGAAATTAAGGAAAATTAAGAACAATACTAATTGTTTGTAGAAATGACTAATAGAAAGAGTGAGCTTGTATGTTTTTATTAAGAAAACTTCCCCTACTGATTTTATTCTTAGATTGAAATTTGTATTCTGAGAGTATCGGTAGATCAGAGAGTTATGGTCCTTTTTATCAAATTTTTAGAAATTTATTTAAAGTAGAAATTTTAGGGTAAACCTTTTGAAAAGACTATGAGTATGAAGTATTCAATGAAATGCCTGAATGAAGGAGAGTCCTTATACAGTATCTTTAATGCAGAATGTGAACGACTTTTTTAGTATTTTTATAACCAGGAAACAACTGGTTAAGATGTGTAACTCTATATAGCTGTTAGGTATTTTTAAGGATTTTTGATTTGATTATAAATTTTAGCAAAAGTGATTAATATTTTTTGTAAAGCAATGCGGATAAATTGTTCGAGGAAATGCTTACAAGAAATATTTTTTACAGAAATCGTAAAACTTTGGGCTGGTGTATTGGGTATTTAGTTTCTAAATTGCATTGAAATCTTATAGAGTTTCAACTATTGCTATCTGAAAGTCAATGACTTACCAGAACACTCTTTTAGTTAATTATGGTCCTTTTTAGTTAAGTTGTTGATACTCTTTTAGTTACCATAATACTCTGTTTGGTGTCACTGACGGCTTCAGATTCTCTTCAAGCTGAATATTCTTTTAGTTAAGTTATTGATCCTTTCCTCGATTCTCAGCTTCTTGTCTTCTCCTTACAGGTTAAAAAATGTCACTGTTCTTAACCAAGAGTTTCCAAGAAGAATCACAACAATTGGAATGAGTTTTTACTCTCCTATTTGTTCTAAAATTCAATTTTAATGATGGTGAACCAGGGTCTTCCTGGTATCATAATTCTGGTTTTTATAGGTGCGATCTCTGATGAGAATCTCCTTCATCAATCTGGGATCATTCCCTTTCATTTTTTGATAGTGATGTTGGAAGCTAAGAAGGGGGGGTGAATTAACTTATCTATTTTTTTTTTGCCTAATTAGCTTTTAAGATTCCTTGATTTGACTCTCACCTTCTTTCTCTCAAACACTTAGATTTACTTGGTTCCTTGATCCGCTAAGTGATCGAGTCAATCCAAGGCCCCCCTTCGAGTCCAAATTAGGACTCATGATAACCTTACTAAGGATCCTCCCATGTAAGGTACCCTAACCCAACTTACAGAGTTGCTTCTGCAGAGGAGTCTTCTGATGGCACGTCACGTTCTTTGTTGCATGAGCTTCAAACCCGAACCGCCTTCAGGTAGACCGTCACGAACTCTTCCTCGTACGTCCACTTCCCTTGTCACCGTCACGTCCCTGGTGCCACCAACATCACCTCCCTACCTTCTGGATCTTCGTCACCTGCTAAGATTAGTGAAACAGAAGCTATGCCGCTCCCCGTGATTGATCAAAGGTCAATCACCGCTCTCAATGATGTATGAAGGATAATCAACACTAAAATTCAAGATATTATGTCAAGATCAATATGTCAGCCTTTTGCTTTCCAAAATGCCTACTCAAATCACAAATTCAATCCCACTAAAAACTTCTTTCAAGAATTCAAGATCAATCCTTCACACTCTTTCAAGAAATCACACAAATTCCCCACTAATAACAAGAATGTGAAGGAAACTATCACTCTATTCACTAAATGGATGAATGATGAAAATGAAAAACTTCCCTTATCAATGGAGAAGCACAACCACGCTGATTGCAGGGGAGAAACTTCACAAGAAGGAGTACTTTCTTCTTCAAGAGTAGTACAAGAGAGATGGTTTTCAAAAGGGATGCCTCAACCCTTGCTCTGAAGGGTATTTATAGGACCAGAGGGAGGTTGTAATTTTCTGAGAATTTCAAAAATAATTCGAGCTCAAAAGGAGCTGTATTTAATTTTTTATGAATTTTCAGAAGGTCAACCGTTGGACCCGCCCTTTGACCCTTTAAATTCCTTCTTTAATTAAGTTTAACTTAATTAGTTATTATATAAAAAAAATCTTTCTATAAATAAATCCTTCATGGCGCACTGGTAAGGCGCTCCATTTCTGGGGCAGAGGTTGTGGGTTCAACTCCCGCCCTCCCCATATATATGTATATATATTTTTTATTATTCAAACTTTAGTAGTGGACCCGATCGCGGATTTAACTGGTTAAATCCGCCCGTCGGGTCCGCCACTAAGGCTAATGGGCTCCGCCCATTTAGGCCTTATTGGGCCCTTCTTAAATGAACTAAAATACCAAAAATTTATTTAAAAGTCAATTTTGCACCATTTAAAAGGCTTTTAATAGTTTAAAAAATTCAGAAAAATATTTTTAATATTTTCTAAAGTAGTTAACAATATTTCTAAGGCTTCTGAAAATAATTTCAACATACCTTAAATATAAAATGACCTTTTAAAATATTTTAAAGTATTAAAATAATATTTTAATACTTTTAAAAGTATTTTCAGAAAGTTTAAAAAACATTTTTCATTCTCCCAAGTACTTTAAGATTATTTTAGTTGATTTTATAGTTTTAAAACAGTTTAAAAACATAATCTTAAAATATTTTTAAGCTCTAATTATAAATTAGTTTCTTAATTATAAATTCATGATATTAATGTAATAGTGTACATTAAAACACAAAAACCTCAACAAGTGATAAGCAAAGATCCACATTCTCATCGCCCGAGTTCAGTCACTGGCGACGGGAAGGACAACTAGAGGTAGTGGAAGCCGATTACCCCCTCAACTGTTAGATCCATATTTTGGAGGGTTCAATGGCTATAATTAAATCATAGCCATGGACCGTTTTAATCTTGGTGACCCTCGCGCAGTTAGCACCTCCTTGTCAGCACTTTCTCGATATGGCCACTTTTCATTGGTCCATGTCAGCCTTTGCCGCTGATTTGGCACTAGTAAAAGAGAGATATATATAAAAGAACCTAAATTTAATCTGACTGTACGATCTTCTTATAGAAGATCGACGGTCAGGATTAAATCGTTTGCTTTAAGAAAAGCCCATTCCGACTCGGGGTTTGGGCTGTGTCAAACTTTCTGAAAACTCTAGTTTGTTTATCCCATATCAAAAGAAGTAGAATCCCTTAAAAGGATATAAATGTCGAAACGATATTACTTTGAATTAAAAAGAAATAAAATGAAGAGTCTCCCACATGTGCATGTATGAGAAGTGACGTTGCATGTACCTAAGTGTTGTTGTGTACCCTTAAGGCTGTGGATGTGGCTGCGGCTTGCAGTTGTGGCCCTTAGCAATCGGGATGCGGTTGTGGCTGCAGAAATAGCCATTGCGGCTCCTTAAGGGCCAGATTTTTATTTTCCTGCTTTCTTTTTACTTAAAAAACAATTTACTTATCATATCATATTCTATGTCATAATCATGCTAAATTCATAATAAATAGGAAATTTACATAATATGGGAATGGATGCATGAAATGGAATTTATTGATCACATATCAAGAAATATGTATGTTAATTCCATCATATAGACAAAATATAACATTTTAAGTAATAAACTACATGCATGACTTTGAATATGTCATATTTTAAGTAATAAACTACAAGTTAGAAGTTTCAAGCAGAAACATATTTTACCCTAGAATTTTGATTGTCAACAACCTTGCATAGGATTTATCAATAAGTTGGCTTAGATACCCCCATGACAACATTAACGACTAGCCTAAGATACATAAAAAAATTAACTGAGTCTACAATATCCTCTACCTTATTCATTAGATATGTAAAATATATTTAATTTATTTAACTAGACTAGAGTGCATAAAATTAAAAAGACCTAGTTCACCCCCCTTTTTGGTCATACCTTAGCCACTTAAACCCACACATTCCTTAGAGAAGGTAGAGAAATATTAGAGGAGTTCTCCAATGTCTCTTTGAGACATGAGTACTACCTGAGATGCCCAATTAATTTTTTTATAGTTAACCACACCCTAAGTCATCCCATGAGTCTCAATTGAATGATGGATTACACCCACACAGTAATAGATGGTAGTAAGGTTCCAGCATATAGCTGATACACTACTTTGCTTCTTCTAGAGCATGAGGTTTATCTTGACAACTGTTGGGTTTGATACTCTACCTATTGAATGTGTTAAATCAATCCTTCATTAATTGATCTCCATACTGATATAATTACATTTATTAATCAAGGTCATTATGCAACTAGAGATATCAATAAAGGTCATGGGCCTAGAGGGTCACAAGAAAATGGCCTATTGGAGGTTGGAAGATATCCCTATAGTTTTGGGGGTTTTGATTATATCACCCGAGGAGTTCATCAATCCTTGTTGACCCTTCTCTCCTTGGGCAGCCTCCTCCTGATGCAGTCACAGGTTAGATGATGACGGTGAATGACTAATTATCTGATTAAGATGACAAAGAATATATTTGATTTATCAAAGATTGCATATGCAGACACTTATACCCTGCATTATCTCATTATAAGAACTAAGAAATGGCAGGATTTTTCCAAGCAAAGGTGTTGTATCATCAAGTTTTTTACACTTTTAAAGGTTTTGTTATGACTCTATACTTTATTTGCACGAATCGTCTCTACACCAAGTTGAGAACATCCTAAGAACCCAGAAGCTATAGAAAAGATATGACTTACCTAGTGGGGTGAAAATATGCTTTTAGTCCATCCATAAATTAGACATATGCCTTCCTCCACAAGCCTAATTTGAATAGAGATTTTTCAAATCCAACTATCCCTTAGGCATGATACCCACTTCCAGTTGAGCTTCTTGAGAGAGTCTATCTTTTCTTTCATTGCTAGTATCCACTTGATTAAGATATAACAGGTTATACTCTGGTTTTTGCATGATGTTTTTGAAGAAGTTCCAACATCATTAGCCAATATGAGAGCGATAACCAAAATATCATCCCAATTTTCAAAGTTCTTTGATGTATTTTATGTGTGTATTTTCATTAAAATGATCATAAACCCATTTGGCTTAAAATTATTATTTACATTTATAGAATGAATTCCACATTTTTCTCAAGTTTATGCTATTTTAAATGAATTTTAAGACATTATTTTCATAAACAAAATACATTTATAAGTAAGAAGATGAAAATTCATTTATCATGAGTATAAAAATGTATAATTACATTTATTTATATATTTTCAAGGTCAAGTAAATTCTTAGAATGAAATTCTTATTTTTTCTGATTTTCTGGTACGTTTATATACTTTTTTGTCATGCTAGCAAGCCACCACATGGATTATAGGGAAACAAAATCAAAGGAGAGAAAAGTGATGGAGATGGGGAAATTTGAGTGGAGAGAAAATTAGACGGCTAAGATTGCTTCAACTTGAAATTAAACATATCTAACTATTCAAAAGGTTTTTTAATTAAAAGTTTGAGGTTATCGATATCCATATTTTATTTATGCATCCACCATCTCAGATCTGTAAGTGACCCCACATAGTTGTAAAAAGTACCCTTTGATTTGTTCTTAACAATGATATTTGGGGTACCCTTTGATTTGTGATTTACTCATTGAAAATCTTATTTGTGGTATGTACTTGCATCCCAAGAGTAAAGGATTGAAGGAATCATTTTCAGATCAAGACTCATGAAGAGGAAGCACCAGTTGGCATGTTGGGGATGTGGTGACGAGGTTAGTGTGATATTCCTTTTTTTGACTCACTTCTTTGGCCTTTTTCCTAAGTTATCATCATTGATAGCCTAAGTTTTCACCATAATGCATGGCATCTTTATTTATGGTGCTTGTTGGCATATATCCATCACCATCAATCATAGTTAAATCCTCATCACTCGCCTCTGCTCTGCCACTTGCCAGGGCATATCCATAGCCATGTCTGTCATAATTTGTGACAGTCAAACTCATATGCTCATTCCATTCATGCCATCACCATTATTCATTCATGAACTATCAAAACACAGCCTAAGGTATTAATTTAGAAGTAATTAGTATTTTCCCTAGGAAAATTCCATAAATTTCCTAGTATGCTTCTATAAATTTTGGTTAATTAGAATAAAAGTGCTATTGCTTCCAAGAACTATTTTGGATTTATTTTTACACTCTTTAGTCTAATAAATCATATTTAATTATTTAAAAATACATAAAATCATAAAAAGATAAATCTAAAATTCATTTTTTCATTACTTTGTCCTTTTGAATTCAAACCTTACTCACTTTGGGTGCACCAGAGAAATTATAAGTACCTTTTATGAATCAGAAGCCTTAAATGACATAAAATAACCCTAATTTCTGGTTTATCCTAGAGACTAAACAATCATAATAGGACCTGCCTATCATGGTGGTGGACAACTCTAACCTTACAATTCATTAGTGGAAGTCAAATGATGTGTGCTATAATCCTTCTCAGAATCAACATCTAAGTTTGAGAGTATAAATGTGGATTGGACTCACCATACAAACTAGCTTAATATCCACAGGTTTTAAACACTAATAACACTATATCTAGCCTACCACTTTAATGATTTCCACATATAACCACAATGGCTTCTTCTTCTAATTGCAAAATTTGAATGTTAAGACGTGATACAAAATCATTATATACCCCAAATTCAAATGATGGATTTAGTTCCAGAAGTCATGCCTCATTTTAACATGGTCTAGAAATAGGGCTAATTCGGGCCAATTCTCCTCCTCAAACAATATGGCTCCTATTTTATCTGGAACATGGCTTAGGCTTCACCTTATCTCCAATTTGTATGATAATAATAATTATTTATTTTCCAAAATAGTGCATTTCAATAAATTTTGAATAACATAATAATAATAAATTACTTAAAAACTTACTTAATTAAAGACAATCAAGTGAGATTAATCTCATAAACCAATAAATTCAATAAATCAATACTCCATTGATAACTTATGTTTTTCTGTTTTTAATCATATATAATGGAAAATATGTACATAGCAATAAAAATAAATGAATAGATAATACGTAATTATCAACCCATTTGATGTATCAATAAGCTTTAAAATATTTAGACAGAGTGACATGAATAATTTTAATGTGCTTCAAACTCCCTTGAAAGCAAGATGCATGATTACTAGCGGAGTGACCAGCTTATCTGTTACCACTTTTTACTGGAAGTTTAAAGTATATGTCCCATTCTTGAACTGATTTATCGTTATCAATTGGATTTTTTGCTGGTACATGAAGTCCCCTAAAACATAACACATGAGTAGGATCCAGAGGATGATGTGGTATGTGAAGAGTTTATTGGATCTTGGTTTGGTCCATATTCATTAAGAGGGCATAGTGATAGTGATTATGTTGGTGACCTAAAAGATCAGATTATTACAACATTCATGTTTTTTTGTCTCATACCAAATTTGGTAACCTGATCCTCACCTAAGCATGATATATGTTTTCTCTTTTTAGGTGATAAATATGTGACCAATTCTGGTGAAGATGCTGGTTGATAATAAGTCAGATATAGCAGTACCAAGGAACCTAGTGCTCCATGGCAGGTCTAAGAACATTAGTTCAAATTGGAATTTCAAATAGTCATGTCACGAGGATAAGAAAGTCAAGCTGGAACATGCTAGAACTGATGATCATTTGGAAAACATTCCCACAATGATATTGTGAGCTATGACATAGGACACGAGAAAGATTTACAAAAATACTGATGAAAGGGTGCAAGCCAATCACACATTATACAACTCATTCATATTTTTTTAATTAATACAATGTATACATTATATTGGATATGTGATGCTTATAATGAAGTCCATGAATACATGATCCAATTTAGTGAATTATGAGATCATAATAATAATATTGCTAGTCTTTAAGCATGGGTTCTGAATATCTTATCTGAAGGATACTTGAGAAGGACATAAGTATTTGGACAGAATAGCATATCTAGCCTCACCCATACAGTGAATATGCCTGATTTCGAAGCCATTAATATAGAGATAGTAAACATACAAAATGGCTGTTCAATAGCTGAAAGAGTTCAGTGAATTCATCTATATGAATCTCTGAATGGTATTACATCAAACTGTAAATCAGATTAATTCACACCAAGGTTGTCTATGTGGTCCTTAGACTGTAGACAACAAAGACGTCTTTTGTGGATGGATCAATATACTTTGACTATGACCTATGAGATCCTAATCATGGAATTCTAAATAGCCTTAGTTCAGGTATAGCAAGAATTTCACAATGACGATTTAGTGGTCAAGATGGGATCATACATCCTTGGTATAAGATAATACAACTCAACAAAAAATATGCACTAAGGTCCTTAGCCAGGGTAGGTGAAAATCAGAGAAGATTTCTCTGATGATTTCAAAATGTATAAGTATTTAACTCGAGTGACCAATTAGTGTTTTACTAATTGACCATATCTAAGTTGTCCTAGGGCCATAAAGACGATGAGGTACTGAACATCCATGATAACTAGTGACACACATATTCGATGAGTGGGTCAATTCACTTATTTATATCTTCTAGAGAACGAGGTGTAACTTGACACCTGATAGACCACAAAGGTATCAATGACCAAATTGAATCAATTTCCAACAGTTGATATTAATAATCATGTCCAGTTCAGATCTTGGCAAATGTAGTTGGGAGGACGGGGATTGAGATGGATTTGGGTGGTGACTCGTTGGTGAAGTCACTCCTAGATCTCTAGTGGCTCCTCTATGATGAAGCTCCTCCCTCTCGATCAGCGGAAACTCCAGCTTCTTCTTCAAGACTCGGGTGACTCCCTTCGGGCAAGCTCCTCCCTCCTGGTCAGCAAACGATGATTCACCCTTCGCTGCTCTGGCCTTCGCAACATTGTAACTATTGTACTTGCTTTTCAAGAAATGTAAAAATAAGATGGTTTACCTGATTAGCCATCCTTTATTTATAGAGATCCGCTTCTCCCCTCTTTTCTTGGTCAACATGTATGTTCAACATCCCATTGACTTGCTCTCTACTTTCCTCTTCTTCGAATACTTCTCCGAATAAAATTTATCAATTCCTTCCCCTTGAAGATTTAGCTTGTCCTCAAACTGGAAATCTGGAAGTTTTTTTCAAAAAATAAAGACTTTTCTCAGGAAGCTTCAATTGCTGGAAGGTTTTTCCGTTTGATCAGGATTTTTACTCCATGCGGTGAGCTATGTTCTTTAAGGGTGTCTTCAATAGACACTTGCCATTCCTATTCATCCTTTAGACAAGAGGGTAGGGGCTGAATGTTTTGATGGAGAGGTCCAAGTCCCTTTTTAAGTAGGGATGCATGGAAGACTAGATATAGGTTAGATGTAGGGGGTAGGTCAAATCTGTAAGCTATTGGCCCTACATTTTGTAGAATATTGTATGGACAAAAAACTTTGGGCTAAGATTTTCACAATGCTTTTTAGCTAATGATTTCATTCTGTATGGTAAAATTTTAAATAGACCATATTGCCTTCCAAAAATTCTTCATCTCGTGAGTGTTTATCTTCCTGGATTTTCATATGGACTGGGCTCTTGCCAAATGGTACTTAAAGGTGAAAGAATATGATCCCACTCAGATAGGAGCTGGTTGATAGAATCAAATGGGGATGGTGTTGACTTATGAAAGATTAGTGAAGGGGGCTCTATACCATACACTGCTTTGAAGGGGCTAGTATTGATAGAAGTGTGATATGAAGTGTTGTAATTGTATTCAGCCCATTGTAACAAATTCTTCCATCTCTTTGGATTTTACAAAGTGAAACATCTCAAATAACTGATGTCGGACGACGTCGATGGCGTCGTCCAATGGATAAAATAACCAAGTGAATGTAACTACGTGATGGGATGTAACCTAGGAGGTTGTACGTGCAGGTCCGACTCGTGGAGATTTGCCGAACTCCAAGCTCCGAAGCGGGTATCCGGTGACAATAACGGTGACCTTCAGGCCCCCGTAGGAGCGACGATGGCAACTACGGCGACAAACGGAACACATCCTTAGGGGCTCACACGTAAGGGACGGGCATGGCCCGTGCCTAGAAAGATGCTCAACACGTAGTGTTCTCGATAAATTCCTCTCACCTAAACTAACCCGAGCGTGGTGGAGTGCAGTCAAAAATATACTGGAAGACGTAATATAATTGACGAGCAAGGAGAACGGCATACCTCATCGGTGGCAGCGTTCGTCGTCTATGTCTTCGTTGTGGCACGAACCGGTGCGGGTAGGATGGTGGAGAAATGCCAAAGACGGGCGCGGAATCAGATCGACAGGTGGCGACGGTGCGGTACAAGAGCGTGTTGGTGGAGGTCGGAATCGAAGAAAGAGTGATGCACGATTGGGTATCATGCAGTGGGGTGTGTGAACGCAAAGGACGAAGGGATGACACGCAGTCTCAAGACTATCACTGGAGCCCGTAGTATGACACAAGAGCGGGATCTCCCAGTGGACCAACGGGGCATTCTGGCGATGTTCTCAGGGCCAAGGGCGATCACGCGCGCGGTGGTATGTGTTTGTGGCAGTTTGGGGAAGAAGCAGATCATCACCGTCCAATCAGCAGTTCCCAGAGGCAGTGTTGTTGTGTGGTTGCTTGACGGCACAACAAGACATTACAACAGCGCCGATGACATCCGGAAGACCGAGAAAACAATGTGCAAGTCGACGCTAGAGTTTCCCGCTTCAGCAGACAAAGGGGTACACTAATATCGGCGGTAAAAATCATTCGCGGCACGTCCAGGACCCACCAATCATCGTTCGCAGGAGGGTGGAAACATTGACCCCTCCCCAGGAGAATGTTGCTTCGGTGGCGTTAATCCCTGCTCGTGCAACAGTTTGGCATCGCGTAGGTGGCAGTACGAGCTGGGGGGGGGGGGGGTTTACCCCGCGAGGCACCATACGTAGGTGTTGGACTGGCATGGGCGAGAGTGGCGTATCACGGAGATGACTTGGAGTAAAAAATGCAGCGAGCACTGAGCAACTTTGACCGCAGTGCCGACACACCATGAGGAGAAAAGCCGATCGGTGCTGGCATTTGCAGGGAGGTCAGATAGGTTGGAAACACCGATAAGGTGGGGCTGTTGGACGGGTCAGACAGCCTTCGGGGGACTCTGGGGAGTTGCTCGCTTCACGTCGACAAGGTTGCACCAAATGTCGCGACGGACGTGTACGCGAGGGCACATGGATTAAACTCCAGGTTGTGGCCGAACAAGGTCACGTGCTCCCTTCTTTCTTCCTTTCTTTTCTCTTTCCTTCCTCTTCTCCTTCTTCTCCTTCTTCCTTCTTCTTGGTGAGACCTGGATGCTAATAACTACCAAATGAAAACTTCCAGATCGAAAGAAGAACGTGGGGCCATCATGGCCTTATATAGGGCCATGATGGGCCCCTTACAAAGGGTCCAACAAGGGGAGTCCAATAAGAGACTCCCCCTTTAAAACACAATTAAAGGACATAGGAAATGAAATGACGTAAAAGACAAAAACGATGATGAAAACCAATATGCACGAAGACGAAAACATAACGACGCGTCTACGGACATACTCTACTCGGGGTATTTAAACTCGTGCGTCTTCACGGACGCTTTGCCGTGGCGGTCGAGCTAGACTTAGACCGGTGGCGATGTTGATGACGGCGAGGATGGCTCCGCTGATGACTCGTTGGCGTCATCTTGATGCTCTCCATCAATAACACTCTAAACCCCTGAATGTGGCTTCAGATTGTCCATTTGTTTCACGATGATATGATGAACTGAATTTGATACTAGTGCATTGAAGTCGATGTAACTTTTTCCGAAAATGACTTCTAAATAAAATGTCTCTGGCAGAAATGATAGAATTAGGCATACCATACAGTCTGATGATTTCTTTGACAAATATATCAGAAATGGTGCCAGCTCAGAAGGGATGTTTAACTGAATGTAATGACTATATTTACTTAGATGGTCAACTACTACCATGGTGGAATCAAAACCCTCTGATTTGGGTAACCCTTCAATGAAATCCATGGAGATATCTTCCCAAACCTGGATGGAAATAGGTAAAGGTTGGAGTTACCCTACTCGTGAGAGCATCGATGACTTTTTTTGCTGGCAAACTGGGCATTGATTCGCATATGTTTAGATAATTTTTCTCATACCTGGCCAGGTGACTTGTTGAGATATTCTTTTTAATGTTCTATGAAATCCTCCATGTCCCCCAATAGTTAAATCATGAAATTCTTACAGAATTTTGGGAATTACAGATGAATTTGATGGTAAAATAATGCACCCTTTGTAGAGTAAAAGACCTTGATAAATAGAATAGTTAGGGAATTGCCCACTCTCAGATTCTATTCCCTTGAATATAGCTCCCAGTTTTAGATCGATTCGGACATCTTGAATAAGCTTCACTTTGCCCGACTAGTATGTAACTGAAATAGAATTGCACTCCCCTTGGGCAGTTTGTTGGGACCTGGAAAATGCATCAGCAATCTGACTTTTCTTTCCAGCCTTGTAATGTATGACAAAATTGTAACCCAAGAGTTTTGACACTCGTTAATGATACAGAATTGGTACTTCATTTTGATATGATAGAAACCATAGGCTAGATTGGTTTGTGTAGATTGTACATTTGTTGAACGTCAAGTCATGCTTCCATTTTTGGATAGCACATACAACAGACATGAGCTCCCTTTCATACACTGATTTGAATCTGGTGTGACAATGGAATGATTTGCTGAAGTAAGCTGTTGGATGGTTTTCTCGTAACAAAATGGCCCCCACTTCAAGTTCAAATGCATCTATCTCAATGCTTAAGGGTAAAGAAAAATTGGTAATCTTAGGATTGGAGTTTCTGACAAAGCTTGCTTCAACTTATTGGATGATGTCTTAGCTTCATTAGTCCAGATAAAACAGTTCTTTTTTTAATGAGTAGTGAGAGGTTGAGATATGGCTGCATACTTGGATACAAACCTTCTATAATATCTGGTCTACCCCATGAATACTCTCAATTCTTTCCCTATACTGGGGTTCTTCCATTGTCTGATGGCATCGGTTTTAGATGGATCAATAGAAACCCCTTCAGCAGAGATAACATGTCCTAGCAAATCAATACAACTGCACCCAAATTTGCATTTCTTTGAATTGATATGATGGTGATTTTCTGAAAGTAATTCAAATACAACAGCAAGGTGTTGTTCATGTTGTTGAAAATTTCTGCTATATATCAATATGTCATAAAAAAAACCAATAAAAATTTGCAAAGATATTGACAAAAAATTGAGTTCATAAGAGCCTAAAAGGTTACAGGAGAATTGGATAGTCCAAACGATATCACTTTGAATTCAAAATGACCATGATGTGTTTAAAACGCAGCCTCATGAATATCCTTGGGATGCATTCTTACTTGATGATACCCTGATTTCAAGTCAATTTTGGAGAAATAGACATTCCATGTAATTATTCTAAAAGTTCATCAACCATGGGTATTGGAAATCTGTTGGGAATTTTCATTTGATTTAGATATCTATAATCAATGCAAAGATGAAATCCTCCATCCTTCTTCTTGACTAGTAGGGCTGGGATGGAGAAACTACTATTGGAATATTAGATAACTTTTAGCTCCAGTAATTCCTGAATCAATTCTTCAAAGATGTTTTTGTGTATGTGGGAATACATATAAGGTCTTTGTAAACACGTTGTGATCCCGGGATCAGATGTATCTGGTGATCACAGTCTCTGGATGGTGGCATTGCATTTTTTTGCTAAAAAACATGAGGATAATTTATTTTTATCCAACGTAAGCAATGATCAAGTGAAAGAGCATGTACCTCATGAGAATTGGTGGTCTATTGGCTCTTGATTGCCTTGATGTGGTAAATGGACTCCTCCCATTCTTGGTGTGCTTGGTTTATATCAAATTGAGAAAGTCTTAGGGTATTTACCTCTGGATCAGCTTTTATAGTGTGGATTCAATAAATCTTGAACTTCAGATGAAGGTAGTTGCAATGAAACCATCCTAGGGTCTTCAGCCAAGGAATTCCCAAACTCATGTCATAATTGCCCAACGGAAAAGGGATAAAATTCTGTTTGAAAGTAAGTCCTTGGAAGGTGAGAGGGATATTAAGACAAATTCCTTCGGTTTGTCTGTGAAATTCATCACCTAAAGCAATGATGAATTTGTGATATTGATGAATCAAAATGCGAAGCATATGGATTACCAGAGGGCTGATAAAATTTTAGGAGGAACCCCCATCAATTAGGATCCTTACTCTATGGTAAAAAATGATTCCCCATAAGCTGAACGACTCATTTTTGGGTCGTGTGGATGGTATAGTCCCTTGGAGGGACATGAGTTATCTGTTAATAAGAGGCCCTTCATCTCATTGAATTAGATCTTCCTCAGTGATCAGTTGATCTTCTTTATCTACATCTTCTTGAAGCATGTAGACACTTAACTTCTCATGGCATCTATGATCAGAAGTGTACTTTTGATTACAGTTATAACATTATCCCTTTTCTTTTTTTGCAAAAATTCCACTATAGACAATCCGGTGATCTTCTTCTTGTTTCCCCTTTGTGATATTTCATTCTTGACAGGATTTTGAATGATCCCGGGTTGTTGATTCTTATATTGGTTATCTCCTCGATTTGAATAAGTTGTTCTCTATTGGTTATTGTGGAAAATATTGGGAGATGCTATAGTGATGATAGCATGTTGATCATGTTCTTCCAGAATGGGTAAACTGCTTTCTACTTCAATATAGTAGTCCATAATTTCTTGATTTTCACAAGGTCTGTATTTGTTCAACTCTACTCGGACCTTGGGTATCAAACCCCTTTGATATACAGTTTCTTGAATATCTATCGGTATATGAGAAAGGAAAGCAGCCAGGTCTTCAAATTCAGATCTATATTCTGACATAGTGCATGTCTATTTGACGTTCATAAGTTGTGTACAAAATTATCTTGAAGATAAGTTGTGTCTTCTCTCAAAATGCTGACGAAATACCAGCCAATGAGCAAATCCAAAATTCTCCTCTATGTATATAAACCACCCTTGTGCTGGTCCCTCCATATGCAACGATACAACTATAACTTCTCTTCATCAGTTAGTCTATTGATTTTGAAAAATATCTCTACACAATTCAACCACATTTGCACATTCGATCCATTAAAATATGGAAGATATCCCTTGAGGAAAAAAACCTTCTTTTTGAAGCAGAATCTTGAGTCGTTAAAAGGCGACCGAAACTTGATGTATCCCTTGGGGCAGATCTGGATGTGGAAAATTGATTTGTTTCTAGTTTGGAATTCATTGGCTGAAGATGTTGTAGAATTCTAGATAATATTACTTCAAGGAGTAGAATATCTTCATTTCTAGCTTTTCCTTCATCATCTTGATCTCCCATGGTGTTGATCCAATCGTATAACCTTAGCTCCCTTTAGAACGGAGCTCTGAGTACCCAATTAATACACCACTGAGGTATCAATGATCAACAATTACTGATATTAATAACCATGTCTAGTTCAGATCTTGGCAAATGTAGTTGGGAGGACGGGATCGAGATGGATTTGGGTGGTGACTGATAATCTCAATTTTAGGGTTAAAATTCGTCGTTGGTGATTAAGTTTATTTCAAAAAAAATGTATTAACCTTACTTAAAAATACGTAGTTAATGATGAGTACGGATCGTCTCCACTGGGAACGATGATTAAGGAATTACTTTCTTATACTAGTGATGATTGACGAGAGGATCGACGGAAACAAGATTTTAGAACATGAGCTAGTGATATCGATAAAAAATGTGTAATTTATAGGTTAATTTAACTTAAAGAAAAGAGTAAGTGATTGTGATGGATATGATGATGAACGACGGTATGAATGATAGTGAATGAATATGGAGTGGTAGGTGGCCAGGATGAAAATACAAGAAAAGAGAGTAAAATGAGAGTGCATGTACGATTACAACCCCTAATTATTAAAACCAAAGTATCGGGAAAGAGGAAACATAAGGCGAAGACACTTACCTTAGATCCTTACGTTCTGCCAAGATCACGACAATTTACAAGTGTCGGCAAGCTCCCCCTCTTCTTCAATGCTTCTTCCCACACACTCAGGATACCAAGAACACTCTTGATGGATCTCAAAACTCACTATCTTTCAATCAGCCCACAAAAGTATGAAGCAAGTTTAAGATGAATTTCACAATTATTCAGGGTTTTATTTATAGATCAGTATGGATAGAAATAGGAGGGGAAGACGAAGCAACGCTGAAAATTTCAGTTTAATCGGAGATGGCTGTTTGAAGTTGGAGTAATCCTAGCCCTTGATTTTTTCTCTAGCCTAGTCATCTTCCTCATTTTCCGTGCCCGATAAGAAGTCAAAGCACCTCATATTCTGCACTTTTTGGTCTTTCGCGTGCATTTGTTTTTTTACGCGCACGTGCTCCTAGGTAGAAGAGAAAAGGACAAGGAAAGAGAAAAAAGAAAGAGAAAAAACATAAAAAATGAGTTACTTTTTGGGGATGACATGGCGGCGCGTCAGTGTGTGCCATGTAATCCTCTCTCTCTCTCTCTCTCTCTCTCTCTCTCTGCTTCTTCTTTTCTTATTTTTGTTTTGTTTTAATCGTGTGGATGCGATCGCGTCACATCAACCCTGCAACAACTAAAATAAGAGAATCATTTAATAATGACAGCAATCATCCCTTCGCGAATCGCAAAATGATGATTGCCTCGTTAATGATTGGGTGCTGCCAATCATTAACTCAACTAATGATTGGCTATCACCAATCATCATAAAACAACCTGATACATCACCGTTCGACAAATTGAACGGTGACACATGGTGGCACTAAATAAAATAAAAAAATAAAAAATATTTTAAAATTCATATAAAATAAAATAAGAGTCCAAAAAATACATATAAATATATATTTCGAGCTAGAAAAATCATATCTTCCCAATTTTAATGTCAAAAAGTCCATAAAAATCATATTCTGTCTCAAAAATTATATTCTTTTTGAATCTATTGTTAGAAAAATCCCAAAAAATGCAGACAATTCAGAAATTCATTCTAAAATAGATTTAATCATTTTAATTTCGATAACATCCAAATATGAGGAATATGATCATATACGGTACTAAAAATGCATGTTATCAGTGACTCCTTGGTGAAGTTACTCCTAGATATCTAGTGGCTCGTCTTTGATGAAGCTCCTTGATAAACTCAATTTTGGGGTGATTTTTTACTGGTTATTTAGCAGAAATGTAGTGTGAGGATTGAGCTTATTCAACAATAATTTTTACCACAGCCCTAGGGCAAGTAAGGGTCAATCCACGAGGAGCAAGGAATACAGCAGAGAAGAATTTGGTGTTCAATTGGTATGTTCAGGTCTCTATGTTCACTTTAATCCAGCAATGAATTTATCTTCAGAGTTGTCAATGGGTTCCATCCAAAGTGTGTAATTGCTCTTCAGCAAATAAGGATTCCCCTCTTAATATTGCTCAGGTAAGATAGTCTCTTAGGTTGTTTATTTCACTCGCAGGTTCACACCTGTGAAGAAAACAAAACAACGAACACCTTGTGTGCGTGCACACAAGGTCGTTCTGCCCAAGAGAGGGACTGCCGTGGGATGAGCCTGCGCACAGCTATCGCCGCACGCAGAAGCAACTTGCGTGCGGGAGCTGTGCGCTGCGCCTCTGCAGCAGCTATCATGCGCGGGAGGCTGCCTACGGGCGACCGGCCTGCGCACGACCTGCCCGCGCGTGGACGCTGCCCAGGCAGTTGTCTGCGCGCGGGTTGAGGCTTGGCGCCATTGCCGGACGCTGCTCAGGCGGCCGTCTGCGCGCGGGTTGCCCGCGTGCAGGTCCCGGTGGGCGGCAGATGGTGCGCAGCCCGGCCACCAGCTGGGTGGCTTCGCCTGTGGGTTGCTGGCGACCTAGGCGAGAGCCTGGGTCGCTGGCTGCTCCACTGGATGTTGCTCAAGGATGCATATTCAAAGAATCAAGAGATAACTGTAGATTTTTAGGATAAACTAGAGGAAGACAGATTCGACAAACCTAAACTTTGCAAATCAAATCAAAACAAAACAATCTTCAGTTGGAAAACATTGGAAGATCTGGTGATTCTTCCAACCCAACCAAAACTGTCTGAAAAGGAGAGGGATTACAGGGCTGAAGCTTGAGATTTCCCTACACCGGGTGTCACGTCCTTGCGGCGAGGCAGAGGTCTTCAATCCAAGCTATCTTCAGTCTGATCTTCCTCTTCAACTCCAAAAGCTCATCAGCTCCTGGAGGGTGCAGAAATCCTTCTTCTCCAAGCCCTAGTTCCCTTAGAGAAAATTCTGACCCCTAAAATGAACTCTCAAGAGAGTATTTATAGGTTTCTCTTAACTCATGCCCAGGGGCATTTTCGTAATTTTCCTTCTTTGAATTTTTGCCCGCTCCACTTGATCCTCATCTTCTTACTTGATCGTCTTAACCTGTCTATGAATGTTTACTAACCATAAAATGTTAAATATAATCCACTTGATTCAAAGAATCAAGTGGGGTTAGTACTTTCATATATTGATGCATATGCATGATACTCACATGAATTAACACGATAATTTTAAGGAATTAACACTCAAAAGATTAAATATTTGATGACATGTTTAAGAGTCATCACTCCTCCCTCTAGATCAGCGTCAACTTCAGCTCCTTCTTCAAGACTCGGGCGACTCCCTTCGGTCAAACTCCTCCATCCTGGTCAGCGAACGATGATTCACCCTTTGCTGCTCTGGCCTCCACAGCATTGTAACTGTCGTTCTTGCTTTTCAAGAAATGGAAAATAAGATGGTTTACCTGATTAGCCATCCTTTATTTATAGGGATCTGCTTCTCCCCTCTTTTCTTGGTCAACATGTATGGTGAACATCCCGTTGACTCGCTCTCTACTTCCCTCTTCTTCGATACTTCTTTGAATAGAATCTATCAGCACCCCACGAAAGGAGGCTCAACCTATCAATTAGCTTAAATCAATCTGTCATTAATGACTACTATAATGTTATAATTAATGAATTGAAAGGCCAACAAAAGTTATTGGACCATTGGAGTCATTAACTAGACTGATACATGGGCCTAGAGGATCACACAAAAATGGCCTTTTGGAGGATAAAATATCTACTTAAGGTAAAGGGTTTTTTTATAAAACATTCCCTCTAAGTATAAATAGGGAAAGACCATGAACATAATTCACCTAGGGCAGAATTTTTAGGGCCATAACTTTCTTCTCCCTTCTCCCCTTTGCTCATCCCCATTTCCAATGCAATCACGATGACATAACATCCAATGGTTTGTTGTCAAAATAATGTTTTTGGAAAATCCTCCGGTGATTTGGAACAATAAATTAAATAAATTAAAAATAATTGAGTTAACTTAAAATAAATGCATGCAGAGTTTGAGAATCAAATTATTATTTTTTATGTTTTGGGAAAGTTTGGTAAATATGGCGTGCAGAAGGGGCAGCACTCAATTGGCAGAAAATGAAGAAAACATGTGATGTGGCTCACTAGTTCGCATGGCCACATAATTCTCCAAAATTTTTACTAGCATTGTTACTGTGTCAATAAATAAACATAATAAAAAAGATAAAACATATTTAATTGGTGCAAGATGATATAAATGCAATGATTTTGATCCTAATTTTCTTTTTCTAACAAGAATGACACACATTAACGTGCCATGTAAAAATAGGTAAAGGTTTGTTTTATCTACTTATTGAATGTAGAACATGTAGTTCTCTAAGAGGCTACATTTGTGGAAGACAAGGAGATCATGCCAATCAATAAAGAGGAATAACATGAGACTTTCAACTGCCAATTAAAAATGAGGAATTAAGAGGCCCAGTAATGAAGAGGGAGAAAAATGGACAACTAGGATTTATCCAAATTTAGAGCTTGATATGAGACGATCGAGAAGGCCTCTTAAGCTAACAATTAGAGGGTAACTTTGTCTTTCGACCTTCTTTGCATCCATGTATCTGGTTCTAAATTGAGCATGGATCTTTCTAAAAGTCATCCTTAAACTTGATTCTTACATGTGTGGGCTGATTAAAAGATAATGAGTTTCAAAGATCCATTAAATTTGTTCTTGGTGTTTTGGGTGTGTGAGAAAAGGCAATAGAGAAGAGGGGGAGCTTATTGACATTTAAAAATTACTGTGATTCTACCAGAATGTCAGAGCCTAAGATCAACATCCTTGCTTTAGATTGGTTCTTTTGAGCATCAATGTTAGTATACATCCATTTCATCATCACGCTACACCAATACATCACATTTTTCCAAATATCAATCACCGTTCATACACCACCATTTATAATCATCTTACCATCATTCCCCTTACATGAATCATCTCTACTACCTACTCACTTTGATATCGCGATATCATTACTCCCTTATTGCTCTAACTTGTCGTCTAATGTCCTCTACATAACACTCTAATATAATCATCTTAATTATATTAATAAAAACCACTCTATCACCGTAAACTTTCTCATCTCTTAACCCCATATTTTAGAATGCATCTCCTTCATCTGATTAATTAATTTTTATAGAATATTACAACTTTGATTACCGTTCCCTATGAAGATGATCCGTACTCATCATTAGCTAGATTAACTTTAGTAAGTAAAGGTTTATTTTTTATTGATTAAATATAGAAACACCAATGACAAACAAAACCCCTTATTTTGAGTTTATTAATCAAGAGAGACTCTCAGATTATGAGTTTATTAATCCTTGTCTTTCTGGCTAGACTCTACTAGAAAAAGATCTAGATGGTGGATAAAAAATAACATGAGAATAGTTATGCATTGCATGATTACTGGAAACTTCTATCCCTACTTTTTAGTAAGACCTTAGTGTCACCTCAGGTGTATTATTAGTCTTCTTAATATATTAGTCTTCTCAGCCTAGTCTGGTCTTAGTTTAGCCAGGTTGACTAGTCAATGTGAAAGCCAATGTCAAGGTTGACTTGGTTATCTCATCTCTTCTAACCAAACTTTATCTGAATGTCACCTCAGGTGTCAAGTAGTGTTTGGAAATTACAGAATGAGAGAGGGAAAGAGACATAATTAGAGACTGAAAGAGTGCCAGAATGAGAGAGGGAGATACTGAAAGAGTGAGAAAGTTAGACGGGGAGAGAATGAGAGAGTGAGAAAGAGAGAGGGAGAGATACGAGTGTGGAGGGAAAGAATGCGAGTGAGGAATGTAGAGAGATGGCGAAGGAGAGAGGGAAAGAGTGTGAGAATGAGAATGATAGATGGAGAGAGTGAGGGAGTTAGAGTTGAGATAATGAGAGATGGAGAGAGTGAGAGAGTTAGAGGGGAGAGAATGGGAGATGGAGAGATGGAGAGAGTGAGAGAGTTAGAGGGGAGAGAATGAGAGATGGAGAGAGTGAGAGAGTTAAAGGGGAGAGAATGAGAGGGTGAGACAGGAAGAGAGGGAGAGTGAAAACAAAATAATGAGAGCATGACAGAGGGAGAGGAAAGTGAGAGGAGGAGACTAAGAATCACGAGGGAGAGAGTACGAGAAGCGGAGACTGTGAGAAATTAAGAGGGAGAAAATGTGAGAGGGGGAGAAGGAGAGAGTGAAAGAGTGAGAGAGTGAGAGAGGGAGAATGCAAAAGGGTTAGATTGAGAGAGACAATGTGGGAGGAGAAAGTGAGAGTAAGAGAGAGGTGAGAGAGAGGGCAAGAGAAAGAGAGAGTGAGATTATAAGGATGAGACTGAGGGGGCAATAGTGCAAGAGGGACTGCGAGAGGGAGAGTTATATGGAGCAGGCAAGAGGGAGAGGGAGCATGAGCGAGGGAGAGAGTGTGGGAGGGAGAGAGGGAGAGCAGGAGAGAGGGATAGAGTGAGAGGATGAGAGGGGGATGAGTGAAGGATAAAGAGATGGAGAAAATGAAAGAGGGCGAGTGAGCGAACTGGACTGAGAGGAAGCGACAGCGAGAGAGAGAGAGAGAGAGAGAGAGAGAGAGAGAGAGAGAGAGAGAGAGAGAGAGAGAGAGAGAGAGAGAGAGAGAGAGAGAGAGAGAGAGAGAGAGAGAGAGAGAGGGAGAGAGAGAGAGAGAGAGAGAGAGAGAGAGAGACGGGGAGAGGGTTTGAGAGGGAGAGAGGGGGAGACTAAGAGATGGAGATAATGATAGAGGGAGAGAGAAAGAGAGTGAGCAAGGGAGAAGCAGTGAGAGGGAGACAGGGAGGCGCTGCCTGAGGGAGAGAGGAAGAGGGAGTGGGAAAAAGGGAAAGAGTTACTAAAATAGAGTATTATATCTTCTATTTATGTGAATGATCTTCCAGCTGGACAAGACACATGGACGGAACACATGGTCAGCCCTAAAAAGGCTGCCAGATAGTCCAGCTTAGTCTGGTCTGACCAAACTTCAGTCAGACTGTGTCCACCCTGAGATATAATTATGCTTAGATATATTTTATGTCTCTCTCCACCCTCCCACAATTTTATATTTCTATCTTATATCTCCTAATTTGTTTATTTGAGAAATACTTATTTTTATCTTTAATCTAGTCTATGTCAATAATTCTTCAAACTCTCTCTCCCAAAGTATTCACTTACTTATTTATCTCTCATATTTCTCCACCCAATATATGCAGCCTAATTTCCTAAATAAAATCAAAATCCGTAGTACATAAAATTAAAATATATATATTCCTCCATGTGCTAGAAATCCTGACCCTATCACCACCTGATGGTTGATTCATCAAATGATTTGATTGACACATGACTCACTTTCTGAATATTTTTTAATTCATTGATGAGATGTAATTTTTGCCATTTATAAATATCTGTAATGAATTTAATTAATAAATAATTATTTAAATTGGTTGTTTTCATTCATTAGTTGTATGCTTCATTTGTTGCCTGAAAGATTATTCTTTTAGTTTTATATGCCTTTGAATTGGGTTTATTATTTCGTAGCTGGGATATTCTTCTTCTTGATACCAGAAGTTATAAGGAGTTGGATATTGTGTTGGTTTATGGTTCAGTAAAAATAATTAAAATTAAGATTTGGCTTTGAAAAAACCATGTTTTTAAAAAGGGTTTTCATTATTGAATAATCAGAAAATGTTTCATGTAAATGTATAAATATATAAAGTGGCTATTTTTTTAAAATCACAGATATCTAAATCAATATTTGAATGATAAATTTTATTTTTATCCTGTTTTATGTCATACTAAAATGGGCTTCATCTCATTGAGATGTTGAAGCCATGTTGCTTTTTTAAATTCATGTTGCTTTTTCACTATTGAATTATGAAACAGAACGGGATACATAAGATGATAAAATTCATTATTCATGGGAACATAAATTTAAATTCCTAATACACTATGCATCAAAATATTGAACGCATAATAGGAACCTATTATGCGTTCAATATTGCTTGAAAATAAATGGAAAGGGGTATAACTTGAAATTCTCAAGTCAGCGTTTAATAACTGTTTTAAATGTATGAAGTCCTGAATGAAGTAATAATCACCTCATGGGCAAAACATTTTGAATTTTCATGTATCATGGTAAAACATTGTACCATGTCCAATATATTATAGGAATCAAAAAACAATAATTGTGATTTATATTTAAAGGTAAATTTATTAATAAGAGTATAGTTTTCACTCTTGGTAAATTAATTTTTAAAGCTATAATGAATAAGTTGAAATTTTAAGATTGTGGCTAGATTTGTGATGGAATTAATATTTTTAATGCATATATCAGCGTTACCCATGAATGAATAAAAAATGATTTGATTATTTAAAAAAAAGTTTAACAATCATACCTTTGAATATTTACCACATTAGCAATGATTTCTGCAATTATTTTCAAAAAAATGAAAATAGTTTTGTATTTTCTGTAAAATAAAAACTTATTTTGGGAATTGAGTGGAGTTAAATTATATATGATAATTTTGATTATTTACTTATTTTAATTTTTACGCAAAGGATATGTAAAAAATTACTGTAAATAGAAAATATTACAACGTAATAGTTTCACAAATAGTATTATTTCATGACATGATTTTAAAACACTGAAACGTGAAATGCATACCTATTTGTTAATTTGTTAATGGATACCAATTCATTAAAATGGGGAAATTTATTTTATAATTTTTATCATAAGGTTTAAAGGGTATAGATTGATCCGTGATCAGGAATCCTCTAGGTATTGGGCCATATGACATTTGGTTCGACCCCATTATCACCAGGGTGACGTTGATGTGTGGTAGCCTAAAAATTTCAACACATATTCATTTTTGGAGAACCATTCCATTCTCTCCTTTATGAAAAACCTTTTTCTCTCCTTTTGTGTTTGGAGTAGACCAGAACCACCTATATTTGTTCTCCAGTGATTCTTTGAAAATAAGTTGTTCCCCACTGATTCATTACTATAGTTAATTTAAGTTTATCTTATGTCTTGCAAAAACAGAACTAACAACACTAATGATTTAATAATTTTTTAATGAAATCTAGTAATAATCTGATCTTTTTATTGATTTTATTATAATTCAATTAATGATTTAGAGGCATATATTCTGAACCAAAAAATATATTGAAGTTATACAACCATGAAGATATATTGAATGCAAAAAGATAATGTTCAAGTGAATTGGGGAAAAATAGCCAAGGTAATTCAGAATTAATCGGAAATGATGTGACCATAGGGAGCTCAAGGCACCCATTGGTATCTGTCTTGGTGGCATTATCTAGGCGTGCTCCCAACAACATCCCACATGGACAGGGTATCTCACTACTAATCTGTAACAGTGGTAATGCTACACACGCTCTTGGAGGTAGAAGTGGCCAACATTGCACTCCATGTGTGCCAGGTATGCGCACATGCCTAGTTCATGAAAATAATGGCATAAGTACCACAAGTGATGGTGGATGATGAACCATAAATTATGGTTGAATATGTCATTTAAGGCTTCTGATTTATATAAAAATACTTATAATTTACTTACAAGCATAGAATGAGTATGGGTCAAATCCATAGAGAGCAAGTATCCAATAAGTGATTTTTATCTTTGATTTCTATTTTTTAAGATTTTTACATTGATTTTCGGGAAAATGTAATTTAACGAAAGAAAATTATTCAAAGAAAGTAAAAAATAATTATAGGAAGGTCAAAAACTATTTGTCCAATTGAACCTATTTCTTTTAGATCTTATTAAATCATTTTGAAACTTCTAATATGATTTTATAGTAGAAAAATACTAAATAATGATAATTTTAGAATACCTTAGCTAGCACTATGGAGAGCTAGGTGTTGGGTCAGAGGTGGATCAAAGACATATAGTGCTTTTTGCAACATAGATGATGGCAGATATGCGCTGACGAACAACAGAGTGGGGGCGTGTGATGACAATTTTACAGTCCCGGTGGAACAGAAATGAAGGCCCATATGCACTAAAAAGTGTGTGGAGTTGAAGGTGGTGTCCATGAGAGTGGGAACCTAGGCTATTGATGCTGATAACCAAGGAAAAACGAAGAAAATGTAAGTTGGAAAAGACAAAGATCACACTAACCTTGTCATCATGTTCCGAATGAGCCAAGTGGTATTTTTTCTTCACTTTTCTTGATCTGAACATGACTCCTCCAATCCTTCACACTTCGAGTACAAGGACCAAGACGAGATTTTCGATGAGCAAATCACTCCGCGAGTCAAAATTCAAGGATGAATTTTTACAATGGTGGGAGATTTTATTTACATATCCGAGATAGTGGATGGATAGATGAGGGAAATTGGAAAAAATGTCATAATTTCAGCCTTAAAGTCCTTTTGGATCATCAGATATCATCGTTTCAATTTGGAGAAATCTGAGCCATCCAATTTTCTCTCTCCTTTGATTTTCTCTCTCTTTCAAACTGTATGGCAGATTACAAGTGTGGCATAAACTTCTAGTAGTTGAAAAAGCCAATTGATTCATAAAAAATATATACGTAAATTCAAAATTACATTTTCACACTTATTAAATTATATACTTTAAATTCAGAAAATTCCATAAAAATAGTAGAAAATTCCAAAAAGTCAGAAGATGACCTTAAAAATATAATAAACCACTTAAGTTTTTCAATAAATCTAAATACATATTTTCTGCCTTGTAAAATTGTTTGATTCATGATATTAATATCAGAAAACTATGTTAAATTACCAAAATGATGAAAAATAAGAAATTCATTGTAAAAGTTCAATAAATCATTTTAAGCCCTAATAATATGCATTTATGATCATTTTGAAGAAGAAAAGCACATAAAATGCATCAAGGAGTTACTAAAAATAACATGATATTTATGATAATTAAATACCTTCCAGTTTAATCATTCACAGTCGCATAACAATGCTTATTATGTTCTCCTTAGGTTTTTCATTCACCTTCAAACAAATCAAGAGATTTGCATAAATTATTAAACATGTCAATCACAAATTTATCATGAATGCTATCATTGGACCACTAGGACACCCTTTCTGATTGATTTATCAGAGAGAAACCTTACTGGTTGGTCTGGTTGTCCCCCCTCGGGTGGCCGGGCGTTCAAAAAATGACTATTACGACACTAGTGTTTTTAGGATGGATGGAAAAGCCCCTATTTGGTCTGGGAAGAGCTTGTGGTCACGAGAGGTGAAGCCTACTTCTCTTTAGGTGTGATATTATAACCCTGGAATTTTCTCACTTCATACATTTAAAATGGTGGGTCTAACACCTCTCCCAAGGAGTTTTTTCTCTTACTCCCTCACAGGTGGTGGCTACTTGGTGTTTAAGATCCCCAATAACTTCCTCCGACCATAAAATAAATAATTCACATTCTTCTCCTCCTGTTTATGCACAAAATGTCAAATGTGTATCAATGAAACGTGTGTGAAGAGGCTCCTATTTAACTATAGGTAAATGATGTATGGTAAAAAGTTGGTGTATGGTTTAAAGAAGGTGCAAGGATAGGTAATGGACACTTAGATAACTCATTCCCAAGAACAAACGAATGAGTAGAATACAAATAACAGTGTAGAGAAAGATGAGGATGGTGGATAATATTGGTGTGTGTCCACTAAAGCAAATGATGACAAAAATAATGATCAACACATCCTTAGAGACACTTCTAAATTAAGTAACCCCAGTTTTAATCTTTTTTTTAATTTTTTTATTTTAACATTTTTAAATTTTTTGTCTTATTTTTTCTCATCTTTTATCTAAATGGGTGAATAACACAAAAAAATTAGCTTTTAAAAATAAAGAAGTGTCGATAAAATGGAAAGCTCTGGACACAAATCATCCTATGCTAGTGAGAAGGAGAGGAATAGATAGAGAAGCTATAGACATAAGTTGAAGTGGGGGATAGGGAAAAGATATCAATAAAAACTGAAATTAAAAGGGGAATAAAATAAATAACTTGGGAGTAAAACATATCATAAGTTGTAGGGATGACGGGGGAGAGATAGGTTCATCTAGGGATAAGAAACAAGTGGGTGAAATGGTGTAAGGAAAGCTAGGGAAAATGGATAAAGATGAACATGGGTGAAATATACTTTTAAGTGCCTCAAAGAATGGTGATTCTGTGCTTTAGGACTTCAGAGGTATTACTACTCAATATATCCTTTGATTATTTTCTTACAATACAATGAGTTATTATTTTTGTACAAGAAGTTATACCTATCATGATCATTATCCTTATCATGAAAATCAAGAGTCATATGGAAAAAATCATTTTAATTCTTCTCCTGCTAATCAAAAGTATTTATTCCTCCATAATTTTTTATCAAAATCATTATGATCATAAATATACATATTAAAATATCCTACGTATGTGAGCAGAGGCAAATAATCAAATGAAAAATCCAAGAGAGGTTAGAAAAGGGAACTGAAGAAAAAGACACAACCATTGAAATATTAATTGGGATAAAGAAAGAGAGGATCTCCTCAAGGCTATGAATTTTTGGGTGATTCAGGAAGAAGAGCTGTATTCATGGGGTGTTAAATTATTATACATATGTATATAGTTTGATAAACATTGGGACAATTAATTGGTGGTGTATATACTTATTAGAGGTACAAAATGATTTTCAGGCCCTAGGAAACAATAATCTTCAAGATAAGATTTGGGGATAAAATTAACTTGAACAGAATGTAATATCTCATTTTTAATTCAAGATCCATTCCTTAGATAATATTAGATATAACTTCTAGCTATTTATATATATATTTTAAAATATACACTTCATTTTAGAATTTAAATCATAAGGGAATTAGCTATTTATTACATGTAGAATTATAGCATGTAAAATTTCGTGTCATAATTTTGCATTTATCTAGCAGTAATTGATTGATTAACTTGGTTTAGAATTTGAAGGTCAAATTCATACATTAATGGAATTTATACTTAAATGAATATTTTGATTGTATAAAAAGGAAAAGAGAAGAATTGAAGATTCAAAGAAAAGGCATCAGTTGATGTCATCTGACATTCAGAAGTTCACATAAACTACTTGATGAACAAATTTTTCTATTATAATACAATTTAAACGTTTCATGATTGAGTTGTGAGAAAAAAACAGTATCCAATGTATACAAAAATAGTGGGCTTATAAATTACAAAAAAATCAGAAAATAAGGAAAACTTGCCACCAGAAATAAATATGTATTAATTTGAATGGAAATATGAATCTATGCCAATGTGATAAGTGTATGTACAGCACAACTGGTAGTAAGATTTCTCGATATTTTAACTGAAAAGACACCAAGTGGCAGGGAGGAGGAAAACGAAGCTGGAGGGCCCAAGTGGAGTTTGGTTCATTGCTATTGGTTGGCATCTCACAAGTTTCATAGGTTTGTCTTATTTGAAAGTGGTCCTTTTGAGACTAAGGTTCATCTCACTTATCTCAAAAAAAGTATAGAAGATAGAAGTATGGGTGCCCAGAGATTAACAAATTGTATTGTTTTTGGCCATGATCAATGCCTAAATTAAATTCATGCCATTTATATTTATAAGATACAATTATTTGATATAAACTCAAAGAGAGAAAAAATCATCATCATATTAGTTTGCAAGAATAAGCTCTTTGATGGAGTTTTTTCAAGTTATATAGAGGGTTGGTGTCCATTAGTATCCAGAAAGTTCTCAACATATTGATTCCGAATTGCTCATCCTAGTTGGGACTGATGCATTAGGAAATAATGAAAAATCATTTTCTGATATCTCATCTACTCATTTTATTGTCTTCTTAGATTCTGACTCTTTCTAACTGAGCGGTACAAGATTTCCTTGGCCAGTCCTCTCCCTCTATTTTGAAATCAATGGAAATCAACAAAGGCCATTTCCTTGATGGGTCAAATTGATGGTGAATGGCTTTTCCTCCCCATGTTCGCTTTGGATCTATTCCGTCTGCTCTCATGTGCATAGTTAAGGAAATTTTATTATCTTTGTGAGAGAATCTGATGGATTGGGATAGAATCCCATATGTTGTCATTTTGTCAGTAGTTCTCTCATTTCATCTATATTTTTAAAACTATTTATAAAGATAAACAGATATGTGAAAAATGTCTTTTTACCCTATCTATTTTGTTCATGAAAATCACTCTTAGTTGAGTCGTTTATGTAATTATATTTTTAATATTATGGTGATTTTTGAAAACTATTAGGTTTTTGCATGATACACCTTATTAGGGGAAACCCAGGATGATTTTTTATGTAAGACCACATAGTGATATTTCATGAAAAAATCATCTATCTATTAATAATTATTCCTACTTCAGGATTAGATGAAATGGTTTAATAGTAACTCTAAACATGAAAAAATTCATTAATTCACCATATTTTACTTTATCTAATTTTTATTATATAATTTCCATTTTATAATAGTTTATTGACTTCAATTATATCTCTTTGTTCTTGAGTTTTACTTTCCATCAATTCTTGACCTCTTTTATCTGATAAATTCACCAAGTATTACAACTCAACCCACATTTCGTTGAGTAACTGTTAATTATACATATTAAATTCATAATATCAATATTCATCACTATTATGATTATATATAATTCATTCATGATAAGAAATTGTATACTGCTCAATAATATGCATATGTGGTCTACAGTTCTTAGCCAATGTCGATGCGGTCTATAGTCTCAGCCAATGTCGATGCGGTCTACAGTTCTCAGCCAATGTCGATGCTACTGCTCAATAAAATGGATAATCCTATCTTCCTACTAAAAAAGGGATGCCAAGCCCTTTAAACTGTATATGTCCATTTCCTACTATCACGCAATCAAATCCGAAGCTAAGAACAATGCTCGGATCGAACATGTGTCGACCTCAATGCTTGGGTAAGAATGTTGACCGGCTTTCACTTGTGCAACAGAAGTCTTTTTTGACAACTTAGATTGCTAGGGGGATAAGGAGAGAGGGTAGGGCTAGGCCCTTAGCATCAAAGGGACATTGCATTATAAAAAATGGAATTACATCAAAGGCTGTAGCCATTACAAAGGGGAAGACCAGGGATGATATCAAAGTAATGAGACATAGCGCAACACACACCGTTGGGTATTGGCTATCATGTGCCTTGAGATCCACAGCCTCTCGCACGTGCGCCTACGGACACTACCACTATGACTGTGCCCTAGGAATGGGCACCACACACCCATGGTTATGGCCTTTGGCACATCTGCCGGTTGATCATTCCACACACCCAGACGCCCATCCGCTGCACCCCTGTGCTCGATCCCAACTTTAACATTCCATGTGCAACCAGCACCCGTGCTGACACCTCTACTACTTTGGTCCGCCTTGGCATCGCCAGACTCTGATCTTTAAAGCCAAGGCCCACAAGGTGATCATGCTTGCTGCCATGCAACCACAGTAGATCAAGGTAAGCCGCTGAGTATCTATGGGTGTGGGGGCTACACACCGCGAGTGCACATGCTAACGCGGGTGTGCAGGTGTGGGTACTAGGGAATTCATGCGCACATACCACACATGTTGCGCATGTAAGCTGCGGGTGCTGCTCACGCGCAGGGCACAGGGTAAGAGGTATCCTGCCAAGAGACTAAGGCATGGCATAGGGAGCGCCGAGCATGTTGAAGGGTGCCCTTGGGGGTAGTGCTGCAATGTGTAAATGTGAAGGCTTGGGGCTTCGAGCGTGGTGGCGCAAAGGCAGACCAAAGTAGTGGATGAGTTAACATGGGTGCTAGTGGCAGATGGAGCGTTAAGGTTGGGACTAAGCACAAGGGTGCGACGGATGGACATCAGGGTGTGTGGTATGACCGCCTGAGAGATGGGTCAAGGGCCATGACCCGTGAGTGTGCGACGCCCAACCCAAGGGCATGCTCATAGTGGCTGTGCCCGCAATTGTGTGTGCACAAGGCTATAGTGTCGCTTCCCAACGATTTGCATTTGCGCCATCTTGTTACTTCGGTATCATCATTGGTGTTACCCTTTGTAATGGCTACAGCCTCTGATGTAATCCTATTTATTATAATGCAATGTCCCTTTGATGCTAAGGGTCTAACCCTACCCTCTCTCCTTAACCTTGAAGAGATCTAAGCTGTCCAAAGAGACTTCTATTGCACAATTGAAGGATGCTCAACATTCTTGCCCAAGAGTTGAGGCCGACAAGTATTTGATTTGAGCATTGTTCTTAGCTCCGACTTTGACCTTTTGACACCTATCCCATGCCATTACATAATTGAAAACCTCACAAAGGCAAAAAATAGGTCAATACTTGATCAATTTATATAAGACCTTCACTCACTGCTTAAAGTTTCCTTTTTTAATTTAACTGTATCTCAAAAATGTCTATGCATCTTAAAGTTTAAAATAATTCTTTAATAAACAATTAAAATTCAACCAAGACCATTGTGGACTAACCTCAATTATCATGCATTAAAATATTATTGCCATAATCGATTTTGGGATTATTAATGTTTTGATGCACTGCTTAATTTGACTACAATGATATGAACATTCAATTACATTTAGTTTAAATATCAATGCCAAACTAAAGTTACTACAACATTAAAAATGCTTCACTAAGATGGAAGAGGATCTAGCACTCAATATCTAAAGTCTAAAACAGTGATGGTTGAAAAACGTTTCGGAGCCAAGAGCTACATTAAATAAGAGATGGTATTACATTATTAATTAAGGAATATTAAGCTCATAATTGTTACAACTGAAGGAAAGATAGATTAAAAAGCAAACCTATTATCGAATGACATTGTTAGGGTATGGTAGATCTTATAGTGAGAAAGTTTATGGGGACAAAGTTAATGGTTGTTGTCTCATGTAAAAATTAACCTCATATAAATCATCTTATGATTTAATAATATAGTATTTTTTTGGATACGATATAAATATTTCTACACATGATAATTCTTAAAACAGGCTTGCTTCAAGAAGAAGGCAATAATTGGACAAAATGAAAAAAAAACGTTTATACAACATTTTTTTTCAGACATAGAAAGTCATGAAACTTCAAATTTATTTAATAAAATGATTTTAGTTCATACTATTTTTTTCAGTGTATTTAATTCATATTTTATAATCTTATTCATGCATATTTATGATGAAATGTAGTTAATCATCTATGGCAAAAACTATGGACTTAAAAATTACACAAGTAGATAAATAAATTATATGAAAAAATAAAATCATTAAATTCATATCTCCGATAATTACATAATTTATCAGTAATAAAGGTATTATATATTTGTATAAGATAGCTTATAGATCTTAAACTTGGTATTACAACATCAAAGACTTTTTAAAATTATGCCAGATCTTGGACAATATCTGGTGAATTAAAAAAATAGAACATGTTTCATTAATCTATGAAAACATTACTAGCATATATAATAATATTACATATCCATAATGTACCAAAAATATTGAGGACCCAACGAAAATGGAGCCCAGAATTAAGATGCTAATAGTGCAAGGATTAAAGATGAAAATGGATAAGAATATATTTTGGAGTAATTAAACAATTCATTAAAATGACAGTTTAAGTTAATTTAATAATAATTTTCATTACCCATGACTATGACTCTGTGTGCCATCATGGATCAAAATTTAGGAAAATTATGCTAGGGACTTTAGGCCTCACTATAATCTCAGACCAGACACAAACCAAAGTGAGTGTTAAGAAAATTTTGTAAGACATGGATAAAGAAACACTAACACAAATCCTATTAGATATTAAATGTATAAATTTTAACCTTGATTTGACGGTATTATTATTCATATAATGGATAGTTATTGACCATACAAATTTTTACTATAAATTTAAATTTGAGGATAGTTTGAATAACAAATTAAATATTAAGTTTTGGCTATGGAGTGGTTTTTTTTTAAAGTATAGGCCTGCACAAAGGTGTCATGGTACAATAATCCCATCAGTATACTCTAAGCCAGTTATGGCATAAACTTTGAAATTGATTAGTCATCAATAGGTTTTCTAAGATGATTTTATGTAGATATTAATGCATATAATTTTCAGTATGGATTTATCATTTTGTACTTTAATCATGTATTTGTTCATTTATGTTAAAAAATGTTGCAACATTTGACTCATTAATCATAAAATGATACATTTTTTCAGGATGACATCCTTACTTCTATAGTTGTTTCCATCATCATATCCTTAAATAAATAAATTTTGCGAGTAGGAATTGTTTTATGAAATTTCTGATATTGTATTCTAGCAGATATTATTAAAAGCCAGAATCTACTTTTTTATATTTCTGACTTAAATATTATTTTATGGGATTTAGCTAATGATTTTATGTTTTTGTTTCTCTTGTCTTGTCGTGTATCAAATTCAATTTGATTGAATGGCAACCAGACATTAATTTTCACAGTGATCATCATAGATAATCAAACCCAAAATAGCCATAAAGGCCGACGACTAATTATAACATTTTTACTTGTTAATCAATATGGGACTTTGACCAATCGAAAAAGATGGTAATAAAATTACTAGAAATATGGTTGTGATAACCAATACTCTTAGACACATGTTATCTGGATATTATTATCAATTTAAAGGTGCAATCAACACTACAGAAGTCAATAATAATGATATGGTACATGACTCTGAATTATGGGAAAAAGGGAATGTGCTGATGTGGCAGGTATAAACTGCATTGCCACCTCATGGATCTATGCCATCAATCATTTCATTCAATCTTTTATTCAAAATATGACATTTGACATTCTATCATTGATCAAAAGTTAAAATGTATTGATGTGGCCCATGATGACACGTTGCCAAACAACAAAAGTAACAAGCATACATTTTTTATACCGTTTTCTCTTCTTCTGGTCAGGGACATGTGTTGTCGTCTATGTCGTCAATCGTGGATGACATAGAAATGAAAACCAATGCTTAAAAGGATATTTTAAGTTTTTAATGTTAAAAAGCCCTCAATGAATAAAGGTGACATGATATAGGCACTGATTAGTAAAGAAAAAGTATTTAACCAAATAATAGCTGGGATTTCTCAAGAAAGCCAATGGAGCTGAAATTTTAAGGGCACATTCTTAATTATCCCTTCTTTTGATCATATCCTCAGATCTATAAATTAACAAATCACTGTAAATATCATCCTTAAACATTCTTCGTACATCTTGTGGGCATTTTTAAAGAGAACAAGATTTACATATCCATCAAGATTGTTCTTAGTGCCTTTGGTGATTTAGGATGAGCAACAAATAAATGAAGAAACTTACACACAACTAAAAAATTCTCTGATCCCCATGGAATGTACAGACTTAGGGTAAATCTTCTTGCCTTTACATTGTCCCATGAGCATCATCGTCATTAGCTTATATCGTTATCATCACTTAACATATGATTTCCTATCAATTTCATCACTCCTCGCACAATTCATTTCTCCTTGTGTGATCATTCTGCCATTATCAACACCTATCTATTTATACACATCTATCTCTCAACCTGCCTTCAATATCTTGTCCTCATCACTCCTTCTCATCACCCATCTATCTCTCTTTCCCTCTTTATTATTAATATCCCTTGCCTATTCAAAATTATTTCACCATGCCTAGTAATTATGTAGTTATCCACTTGGATCAATAATTATAACCACTCATACTTACCCTTCTTATCTTCTCATCATTACTTTATGCTTTCCTTATTACTCACATTTCTCACGCCCTCTCCACATCACTATCTTTTACTATCTATCTCCCTTATTAATCATCATAATATTTTTGTGAGCATTACCTATTTCCATCATTTATCGCCAATTCCGTTGCCACTCTACCTTGTATTTATAAATATCTTTCTCACTTTTTGATCACCCTTTAAATAGTATAAATTCTTAATCTCCATTCCATTTGAAGATGATCATTACACTTCCCTAACAAGCTGTGTTTATGTTGAGTAACGGTTTTTAATAAATTTATTGTCTTAACTCAAAAGACAATAATGATGTAAATTAATAACCAAAATCTGAATTTATAATTTAGTCATTTATAATACTAGAAAACTTCAGGTTACATAATTCACTTTAATAAATAAATAAATTTATGTCTTTGGAAAATTAAGATTTTATATTCTTAATTTTGGTGCTTTAATGTCTATTTATTTATTTCCTACCAATATGCTTTATCATTATGCCATACAACTTGGAAATTATTTAGATAGTATTTAAAAATTTTCCCCTATTTATGAGATTGTTGAACATCATTATGTTGTTTTGTTAGGGTTTTAATAAAAATAAATATAATAATGATATGAAGCAAGGTCCACAGCTGCCTACATTATTTTGTATGAAAGGCTGGCGCACCCCTGATATGTAGTCTAGAAGGCTTCTTGCACATGAGTTGTGGTCTATCAGGCCTGATCATGTGGTGATATGTGGAATCAAATGGTATGATTTAAGTGTGTTATATCCCAGCTAGAAGGTTTCAATTTGGATTTCTATTCTCTGGCCTCTCTGTTTTTTCCTTCTTTTCAAGCAGATAGGATGCTTCAGATAAAAACCTTAATGTCTAATGGAAAAGATGTTCTAGGCTGCTCGCAATCTCCCAAGTAACCATATAGACATAGGGGTGGACTATTGAACTCTGATTCCAAATTATATTTAATTTTTAATTTTTTTGACTCTATGTACTAACATTCACATTAAATATATCATATTTCCCTCTTGTTCGTGTTTCATTGAAAAACCTCATCCTATCCCTTTAAAACTTATGACATTTTTTTGTATTATTTTAGTTTTTGTGGAAAACATCCTTTAGTTATTGTCTTTCTGGAGGAATTTGATATAATTTGTATAATCTTTATTTCATTTATTTTTAGGGGTACTACCTTGGATTTAGAATATAATCATAATAAGAAACTTGAAAACCCACACTATGTATTTGAATTCATCATATTTATAATATTTTAATTGTATGATTCATAATATATCAGGGATATTTAGTAATCTGGTTTCACCATGGAATCATCCAATTTGAGAGAGTTTTTTAGCTCTATAAGATGAAATCCAAACACATATCCCTTGGTTATAATAGTGATGTCTCTTATAATTTTCACACTAAATAATTTGGTTAGAATCTCTTACTGATCAAAGAAGAAACAGAACCAAGTTTTTCATACTTGGATTAAATATGATTTTCCAATAAAAAATATATGATTCAGATTTATATTCTGGAAACATCATGTGTCTTATCACTGTAACCATCAGCTAAATAGGTCAGCTCTTTTAAATATGGTCTGACTTAGTGTTATTAGGTTCACTGAGCTCATTAGCCATATGAAACAACTTGCTCCTGCAATCCACCTCTGCCAGCTCATTTGTCCCCACAACAAACTACACCAGCTCTGGTGGGCTAATGGCAACAAAAAACTACAGTCGCATAATGTACCACATATCCCTCCAGCCTTCAAAATGTCCTCCATGACCCAAGATGCAGATCTTCTCAGATGATTAACAAAAACAATATAAATAAACATGTAAAGAATATATTACGATAAAAATAAATCACTTAAAAAATACAGGGCCAAAAGTTATAAAAACTTCCTCTAAATCCATGAAAATTTTAATGGATTGATAAAATTCATAAATATTTGGGTTTTATTTTCGTGAATTAAATCTATAATCAAAAAATTTTTGGAAGCATAATATGGAGATGTATTAAAGGTAATATACATTATTAATTAAATTAATAATGATAAAACAATAAAACCTTTATAAAATTATGAGAAGTGAACTATAAAGTACATATTGTGAATGAATTTAACATTTTTTAATAATCCATCATAAATGGCATTAGATAGAGGATTTTTCCGACCTCTATGCTCCTCAAGGCGCTCATGAATTTATCATTTATGAGAGGTGATGGGAATATTTCATAGTCTATGCTAGAGATAGAAATTCATAGATGGATAAAACACTAGTGCCTCTACTTCTCGACAATGGCAACAGTTATTAAGAATAAACACATCGGTGCCATTTTCTCCTAAAAGGTGGATCGATTCACAAAATGGCTTAAATATGAAAATTCCTAAATAATTTTTAGGCATAATTATACTTCACTTGATGTTGGACGTCGTCGGGGACGTCATCCGGTTGACACCGAGTATGATGGCTTGGTGCCGATAAAGGATGATGGTATCGAACGTCGACGGTGTCATGATTCGACGAATAAACTCAAACGGGTAGATGCAACTACGATGCACGAATTATGTCCTACGTGTCGTACGTGCAGGCTCCAACTTGAGGGAGGCGCCGAGTTCCAAGCGTGGACGGAGTCGCTGAGTGACGGCAACGGTGGCCTCTCGAACCTCGTCAGAGCGACGATAGTGTCTACAGCCAAACGGAATCAACCCGTAAGGCTCGCACGTAATGAACGTACTCGTCCGTGCTGATAAGAAACTCACTTACTTTGTAGTTTGCTCTCTATTCTTTTCTCTCTCACCTACCTAGCCCGAGCGCGGTGGAATCGAGACGAAAGTATACTGCATAAGGTAATAATAACGAGCGGTGGAGAGAGGGCATATTTCATCGTCGGGCGGCTCGTCGTGCAGGCTGTTCGTCGATGCAGTGGCCAGAGCGGGCGCAGTGGAGAGAAGACAGAGAATAAGCAGTCGGCGGTACTTGGGGACGGCGGGACGTGGCCGAGGCGCGGAGCGGGGCGACGCAGTGGCATGCGTAATGAGGCACAGGCGTGCACAGCGCAGACAGCGTACGATTTCCAATAGTCGATTCCCTTCTTCCCGTACCTTTCTTCCCGTCAACGTCTACTGTTCTTTTGGCGATTTCCACGGCGGAGTTCCAAGCGACGGCGACGACTTTGCTCGCGATCGCTGAGAAATGAGGGCACGACGAATTGAGAGGGGACGGTTGATGGAGTTTGCCTGACCCTCTTCTCCTTTCTTCTTCACCCCTCTTCTACTCTCTATCCGCCCGTTCTTCCTTGTAGGTCCGGAGGGCGCCGTTCATGGCGACGGAGGAGAAGGTGGCGCGTCCACCCCAAAATTGGGCGTCGAGAATGGGGACGGGCAGGATGAGCGCGGGAGGGGTAGATCAATTCAAATCACCTCCCTCCCCTCTATCTCACGTTCTTCCCCAATTCTCTTTCCGCAGCCTTCTTCTCCCGCCTTCCTTCTTCCTCTTCTTCCCGTCCAGTGTTTCCGTCGTGCTCTTCTATGAAAGAGAATTGAATTGATCGTGTGAGACCAAGATGAAGAAAAAATGATACTTAATTCTCCCGGTCTAATTCTTTAGGGCGCCCTCTCTTGCTTTATAAAGGGGAGGGGAAATGGGCCCCACGAATTGGGTCAACCAAGGGGAAAAAAGGGGTCCATTAAGGGGGCCCTTATATAATGAGCCCCATCATTAAAAAATGAAGAGGAAAAGTGAAATAACAAAGGAAAAGGGGGAAAGGCTAGAGGGCCCTTCCCGTGACGATAAAAACGCGGGCATGAAACGCGTCGCGGTGTGACGAAAAACAGGACGACGAATATGATAAACACGAGACACGACTAAGAAAACGATGAAAATCAAAGCAGGATAATCGAGCATCTCTTCACCCGGCTTTCGATCACCGTGGCCGGCAGCACAGATGATGTCGTCGGTGATCCTTGATGGCGTGCACCATCATCACTTTTTCACCTTTTTTATTTTTTTACCATTTTAGGATTTTTCCTTTGGTAATGGGTATAATAAGATGTATAAGTCAAATACAATAAACGGTACTTACCTGATCCATGTGTCAATTTAGTAGACATGTATCTTATTCCAGTGAGAATGTTTTATATCTTAAGTGTGGCCAATGACCTTCACGTGCCCATAATAGTAGTGCCAAAGGAACTGTACAAATTCCACACCTTTCTCTAATTTTTTTACGTGAGGTTTATTTGACCAAAACATGCAAAATATACAAATAATATGTTGAGATTAAAGAAGTGTCAAAATATATGTGATGGAGCATAATATACCTGATTAGACCCACTTAAGAGTTTTTAATTCACTCATATGGACTACCATCACTTTATAATCCATCAATATCATCACTCATAGAACCTGAAACATCAAGGTTTATTGATTCACTGAATGTCAAAGAATAAGGCTCTTCCTTATAGAGGTAACTGGGTTTTGAAAAATGTGCTTGCAAAATCAAGCACGATCCCCTACTTGAAAGATTCATCCTCTGCACTGGACAAGAAGTAGAATAAATTATATATTATCCTTATGATATATGCACTGCACGTAAGAAGTAGGTAAGGGAATCAAAATCATATTCTCTTAATCTCCTCCCTGTCTCAAAATCATCTTTTCTGAAGTTTTATGCCTGTGCACTAGAACAAAACAAACCGTTCTCAGTGAAATTATTGAAGTAAAAATGATGGTTCTCCATGTGAAGACCATTCTATCTAGAATAATGCAATGATAAATTCTGAGCTTTCCATGAGAAAAGTGTGGTATTTTACGTTCATGCCAATGAAAATATCAATTTAATTGATTTATTCTGGATTTAGGAATCCATATGGCTTTACACGATCATTTTTTATGGAAATCGAAGCTCGATGTGGGAATCCATACTTGCTTCTCATTAAGTTGTGGCATATTTCATGTCGTATTCATTATGTGTCCTCTATGGCCCTAGATTTTCTATAATGACTCTGTTTTACAGTTCCATCTGGCCCTCTTTATAACTATATGTCTTCCTTTATGAATTTTCATTCTACCTTATCATGGAGGTAGCTGATACTACATGTAAATTCTTTAAGGTTTTACTTTCATGATCTAATTTATCCATTTTCACTCTCAAATAGTATGTTTGATACATTTTAGATTTATTTAAATACCTGGTGGCCATGAATGAATTTTAATATGGTTAAATCTACTCTGCCATTTGTAACAATATGATTCATTCGGCTTGCAGCCAATCATTGTTTTGTGGATGATAATTGGCAGTGTCCAATGATTAGTTGTGATAATAAATGTGCCATTTATTGTAACGTTTGACCCAAAACTGGGGAGAGAATATAAATTGTACTTAATTTTAATAGGAATTGGGTTCAAGCTTTCCCTAGCCCCTTTTCATCAATGGACTCCTGACGTATACGAAGGAGTGCGGTTCGTTCGACAAATTCCTATATACAATCTGACACAAGGGAAATATGGCACTTAGATAGTAAAATTCGATTGGATCCTCAATAGATGCACCTTAAACTTTGAAATGTGGCTGTACATGTGTCAAAATGTGATTTGCAAGAGAAAGTTACATTAAATGCACCAAATTACCTTTCTTATTTTTTTCTGGTCCACGTGGGAAATCTGATTAGATTTAAGATTTAAGAAAAAAACTGATTTTGATTTCAATCTTTAGTGCATTTCATGTGATTTTGAGGACACATGTAAGTATCACAGTTAGAGGACACACCAAATTTACAGAATTAAAGTCAAGTATAAATGTGGATTTTAAAGAAGATTTTTGGGAAATTCAAGGACTCCAAGCCACACTCCTCGATCCATGGTCAAGGATCAAGGAGGGAAAAGAAATTATCAATGGTCCAGAATTCTCTAACTTCATATCATAAAATATAATGATCTAGAAGCACTTTTGGGCTTAAATTTTGAGTGTAGATTTCTCTTCATCTCATCTATCCATCCATGTTTTGGATCAATAAAAATACACCTTACATGTTTATCCTAATAAAGTTCAGTGGAGTGAGCGCATTGAAAATATTTTTTGGGTCCATTCATTTTTTTATGAAAGAATGATTGAAGGAGCTGTAAATCTGATCAAGAGTCGTGAACAACTCAACCTCTTGGGCACAGGACAACAAAGTGAGCGTGATATTCTTCTTTTTAAACTTTCTTTCTCGTGTCAATGTAGAGAATTTTAACAGAGATCTACTTAATCATTTTATTAATTATTTATGTGACTGATACTGCTGGTGACTATGTTATATTTTGAAGTTAAACGTAGAATTGGGTCAGGAGTTCAAGCCAAAAGATTTAGGAGATCAAAAGTAGGTCCACCACATTAATATCATTAGAGACTGTAGTATAAGTCTATTGTGGATGTCGTTAAGGAGTTACCTTCAGACGATCAATGATTAGGTTGTCAAAAAAATGATAAATGGCGAGTGATCCTCTTTCTCAGCATTTCTAGTTGTTTGAGTTCTTCATATGAATACATTAAGGAAATAGTATTTTCCTGATGCCGGTGTTGTGGGATCTTTCATATATGCTATTGTTTCCAGAGGCTTGGTAGAGTGCATGCAATTGAGCTAGTGAGTAGATATTTGATGAATTTCCGATAAATCTGTTTGATAAAGTTAAACGGATTCTTCATTATCTTAAGGGGATTATTGATGTTTAATTTGAAGACCGGTAGAGTTTATTCTCAACGTACAATTATGTTGATTCATTTTTCGTAATTGACCTCGATAACCAAGGATCTGTGACTACGTCTCTGTAAAGAGTTGAACCAATCTGATGGATGTCTACACTTCAGTCAAGTGAAGAATGTCTAGACTTCAGTCAAGCCTCTGAGTTAGTATAAGCATTGATGTGGAGCTCAAACATTGTATTTGAATGAGACACACAGGTGATAAGTGTCCACTAGAGTTTAATTTCATCATTATCTAACAACAGAAATGGGTGTCTTCTCCAAGCGGTGTCGTCTTCAGAACGTATTATCGTTAGGCGGACATTTAAGACGCGAATACGTTATTTTTGTGCCATAATAATGTCAATCATAGAAGCCCGATCTCTGAAAAAGATTAAATGCCGCATCGTTAATGGTTGATGGAATGGTTCCCTCGATGGACTTCTTCCCCGTTTCTTACTTCGTCTAAGACCTGCAAACAATCACCCATTGAAGTAGAGAGACGAATACCCAGAAATCAATGAAGTTTTGGGCAACACGGTCGGTCACAGAAATGAGCAAAGGAATGAGATTGCAATGGATGTGGCCCGTCACAATTTTGGGACGAACAGAATGAATTCAAGAGGACGAAAGTAACGTTGTCTGTGATCACGGGCGGCAAGGAGAAGCATTCTCCTTGCCCTGACAAGGTCTTCTAATCGGCGAAAAGGGTTTTCGGCCGACATGCGAAGCCTTTTCTGAATGGCGCGATCGGAGTAGAAAGGCAGCTGGCGTAGAAAGGCGAGGAGATGTACAGTAAGGACGGAGCTTGACGAGTACGGGCGAAGCGTGAAGAAGCAATCGGAACGAAAGACGCGGCACACGCAAAGGACACGGGTGGAAGGGGAGACTGTGTCAGGTGAAGGACCCGGCATTTAGTGGAAGCGTCCAAGACTCCAAGTGCAGCGAGCTAGGCGCCTAGGAGGAAACATTGAAAGACAGTTTTGAGTCGCGGCTGCTCAGCTTCTCTCGAAAGACATTAAAATAATTAACTTATTGTCGTTTAAATTTATTTATAGGAGAGGTGGGGAATGTGGACAGTCGGCTTATCCTTATCGTCTTCTGCGCCAGAAGATAGTCTGCCAATACTCTGATGGAGTTAGTGGTGGTGCCCAAGAGCCGCTTTCTTAGACCAGCACAGAGTCCAGACATTCATGTCGGTATTGCACCGACACTGTTCTTTATCGACCATTAAGAGCGTCGAGATTTGACCACCAAGAGCGTGGGAGAAAAGCGATGAAGACGACATTGTTTCTGGAAATACGGTGCGACCCTGACATTAATCCATAACTCAAGTCTCGCGTGAGGGACTTCTATCAGAGACGAAGAGTTCATGCTTACGTCGGAAGAAAGCATGCATACATTCCCCGACGATCTACATAATCGAAGTTACGTCATGTCTCATATCCGAGGATGTTTCCGCCCGGATTTTGAGCACTTCTGCTCCGCCGTCGGCTGTACCGTGGGCTCTTCTCTAAAGAGAGAACAAAACCCATAAGCTCGACGGAAAAAAAGATGTATCCGGCTGCGTTATTGCGTTACTGTCGCAGCAGAAGGAGAATCCAAGCGTCTCTATGGGCTGGTCTTTGGGAAAATCTTCAGCAATTAATCCAAAAGTTCTTTCCCAAGCGCCTAGGGTATGTACATGCACTGTATGTCCAGTCCGGTTAGTATACGTGTATATTCGAGGTTCGCTGGGCGTATGCCGTGTTATTCACCTAACACAGTGCGCGCCAGTAGCAGCGAGTCATGTCATCGTCACCTTCTTCGTTAACCTCCGTCACGCTACGACTCTCGTCTTCGTGCTCTTCTTCTGATCGAAGGATGAATGGTTTTTTTTATTTTTTGTTGGAATAAAGGTTGAGTAATCGCCAACGGGAATCCCTCGAGTCAATCCAAGTCGCAATTACTCGACTTCGGCATTTTCCTATCGAAGCCTCCCTTGGCACCTTTCAACCCTCATTAACTCCTATGCCATCCCCTTTACATTAGAATATTACGCGACCTTCCTCATTAAATAGTCTTGCTACTTCAAGCTTCTCCCCTCTCATCCACCGAGAGAGAAAAAGGTGGGGGCTTGCCAACTTGCCCTTTAAAAACCCTTGAGGCGAAAGGCCTCGGCTTTTCTTCCATGGTGGCACTTGATTTCTAGCTTCCCCAGGCAAGAATCCATGTTGTACTCTGAGCAGTGGCCATGAATGCTTCTTGAGTTTTAACGTGCAAGAAACTGTATGGGCTACGGATCACGCCTGCCCTTCTGTTACTTCTCTTTCATGTTGTTTCCCGTTGATATTTAAGTTGTTGATCTATGTCTTTGCCGAACTTCTTCAAATAGGACTTAGTGGGAGGGCAACTGTTTTCGTTTTCATCCTCCAGCGTTCCGTTGAAGCGGTATTAATGGTGATACTCTGAACGCAGGGGTCGTAAGAGGACGGAGACAGTATAAGTGGAACAGCGCCTGGCAGTGAGAGAGGCGAAGCACCAGGTGAAGGAGATTGTTCTGAGGTATTCTTCCCCTCTTCATCATCAGCCCATCATGGCGTCCTCCAACCGACACTGGCCGAGCTTGTTCAAGTCCAAGCCCTGCAGTCCTCATCTCCAATGGCCGCACGATTTAAGCTCGTCTTCTCTCCTGTCAAGTGCATACCAGAAGACTCCCTACGCTTCAAGTACCCACCAACTTCATTTATTTTTGTGCCTTGTTCTTTCCTCGTGTTCTAGGGTTTTACAGAGCTTTCGCTCTTCTTCCGTTAACAGTGCCTGGCTACGAGGAGAGGAGCCCTGATCCGAAACCGCGGTGGAATCCGAAACCAGAGCAGATACGCATTCTGGAAGCTATCTTCAACTCAGGCATGGTCAATCCTCCGAGAGAAGAGATAAGGAAGATAAGAGCTCAGCTCCAAGAATACGGCCAAGTGGGCGACGCCAACGTCTTCTACTGGTTTCAGAACCGGAAATCTCGAAGCAAGCACAAGCAGCGTCATCTTCAGGCTACTCGCCCGCAGTCTCGCTTCCCCGCCGCTACTCCGGCAACGTCACCTTCTGCGGGAAGCTCGTCTTCGTCTTCTTCTTCTGAACGATCTTCGGGTTCGGACAAGGCGCCGACATCAGCGAAGACTGACCCTTCAATTTCTCCTGCTGTTCCAGCTAAGCAGTCATGTCTCTACGAAGAGCCCTTCTTCTTCCACGGGCTGCCGGAGTACTGCATCTCGGCGGCGGACTTTGCTTGCCTCGTGGGGGTGCCTGAAGGGCTCTGCCATGAGCTGTTAAGGGATCTAATAACCCACGATAAGTGCATCAAGAAGGCCGACGAGGAAACGACGGTCAAGATGCAGTTGCAGCATAGCTACGCCTTGGCAGGCGCTGCGGAGGCTTCTTCTCTTTGCGCCGCCAAGATTGCCTCCGCTTCAGAATCGACCCCGACGGCCGATATCATATCTGATGTAATACACGGTACGTCGATCGTTTCCTTCCGTCATTTCAGTTTTGTTCCTAATCATTTATTTGATGTTCCTAGACTTCCTCTCCGTCTTTCTTGACGTGACGCAAGTGTACCATTTTTCTCTGATAAGAGATAGATGAGGGGAGAAAGTAGTTATAGTTTGATAAAAGATAGTGGAAGAGAGAGACTAATTGATAAATAAATAGATAGAAAAGGATACATAGAGATGGCGGAAGATGGTGAGAGGGTCCATAGTACAGTAAAGTTTTTTGGGTTTCATGCTTGAGGTTCTTGTTAATTCAAAAGTCTTTTTTTGTTTAGGTTTCGGGGCCTGCCGGCCCAGGTCAACGGTTTTCATCAATGGAGTCGCTTTTGACGTGGGGACGGGTCTGGTCAACCTTCGTGAAGCGTTCGGCGAGAACGCCGTCCTCCTTAACTCATCCGGCCACCCTGTTCTCATCGATGACTGGGGTGTCACCCTCCATCCTCTCCAGCATGGGGCCTCTTATTTCCTGGTACCTCTCTCTCTCTCTCTCTCCCTCTCTATCTATCTCTCTCTCTCTCTATCTATCTATCTATCTATCTATCTCTCTCTCTCTATCTATCTATCTATCTATCTATCTATCTATCTATCTATCTATCTATCTATCTCTCTCTCTCTATCTATCTATCTATCTATCTATCTATCTATCTATCTATCTATCTATCTCTCTTTCTATCAATTCATCTATCTCTCTCTTTCTATCTATCTATCAATTCATCTATCTCTCTCTTTCTATCTATCTATCAATTTATCTATCTCTCTCTTTCTATCTATCTACTAATTTATCTCTCTCTCTTTCTATCTATCTACTAATTTATCTATCAATCAATTTATTTATCTATCTACCAATTTATCTATTTATCAATTTATTTATCTATCTATCTTTCACTCTCTCTATCTGTCTCTGTCTTCTTTTTTCTCTCTCTCTATCTTTCACTCTCTTTCCCATTCTTTCTTTATCCATTGCCCCCCTCTACATCAATATATCTCTCCATCTATCTATTTACCTACCAATCTATATCTTCGTCTCTATCCATCCCTATCCTTTTAATCTACCTCTCCCTCTCTATCTATCTATATCTCTTTCCAGCTCTTTTCATCTATTTTTCTCTCTCCATCTATCTACGCTTCTCTATCTATCCAACTCTTTTAATCTCGCTCTTAATCTACCAATATCCCTCTCTAAAATTTCATTTTTTCTAGCAGTCTATCTCTCCCTCTCTATCGATCTATATATCTATGTGTCCCTCTCTCCATCTACCATTATTCATCTCTCCCTTTCTATCTAGTTTTATGTATCATAATCCATCTCGGCCTCTCTATCTAGCTCTATCTATATCTATCTTTCTATCATTATCCATCTGTCGCTTTCTATCTAGCTATATCTATCTATAAATTGCCTTTAATCTCTCTCTCTCCCTTTTTATCGATTTATCTCCCTCTCAATCTTTCAGTTTGTTTACCAATCTTAATCATATCTTGGGGTCTCTAAAAGTATCTCTATATTTCTTTCTCGCGATCTGTATCCGTACATTATACCCTTCTCTTGATCTGTATCTCTCATGCTCCCCTGTCTCTTTCCGTATCTGTATCGTCGTACGTCGCTATGTCTGACACACATACACGACACATTTTTCTCTCCTCTCTCTTTCTCTCTCAGTCCTCTTTCTCTATTGTTCTACCTAGTTTACTCTCTCGCTCGCACACTATCTCTATCTTTCTCATGCATACTATCCCGCTGTTACCATCTATCTCTGTCACACATTGTATCTCTCGCAACCTATCTCTTCTATAATGCAAGTTGTCTCTCTCTACCTCTCTATCTCTCTCTCAACATAGGTATTCTATAACGCAAGCTCTCTCTCTCTCTCTCTCTCTACCTAGCTATTCTATAACTCACGCTGTCTTTCTTTCTCTCGACCTAGATATTCTGTAAATCACGCTCTCTCTCTCCCTCTCTGCCTATCTATCTCTATAACATACAATGTCTCTCTCTCTCTACCTGGCTATCTCTATCGCAGACAGCGTGTTTCTCTTTACCTAGCTATCTCTATCACTCGCAAACTCTCTTTTTCTATCTACCTCTGTCAGAGACACTCTTTCTCTGTTCCTATCTCTCTCACAAACAAACTTTGTACCTTTAGAAATCTATCTCTCACCCTCTCGGTAGCTCTATCAGAATCTCTCTCTCTCTCTCTCTCTCTCTCTCTCTCTCAGAGTATATATATATATATATATATATATATATCTATCTATCTATCTACATGTGCATCCATCTATCGATCTCTCTCTCTCCATCGTTTATGGATTCATTCATCGATCTCTCTCTTTCTATCTATCTATCTATGCATCCATCTATTGATTTCTCTCCATCTAGCAGTGCATCCATCTATCAATCTCTCTCTATCCATCTATCAGTCTCTGTTCATCGTTTTTTAATGGCTCTTGCACAAGACATACGCAACCTGTCACAGCAAGTTAAGCTAGCTAAAACCCTATCTCTGAGCGATACTGTGGCAACCTAATATAAAATTCTATCTCTCTTAGACTCAGGGTGTGCGGAAAGCTAGGCCAAACCTAGGATTCTACAAAGAAATATCTTCTGAATCTTTCCGTCCACTGTTAATACGTAATTGATTTTTCCTTTCTCGTTGCAGATTTAGAAGAAAAGCGGAATGTTCTGCCCCCCCTTTCGCCAAGTACCTCGTCGAAGAAGCTGTCTCTCATCCATCTTCGGTATTGTCTGATAAACCATGTTCTCAGTTGTTTGAAAGCGATCCCCCGATATTGATAAATTGTGTGTTAACACTGAACCCAATGTGATGGCTCGCTCGTCGCCGTATCTATCCTGTAAACAGATTTCGTGAAATCCAAATTCTCGGGTTTCTTATCACCGCAACAGTATGCAGTAAGGTATCAAGAATTCGTCCTCTTTGAGCCACCAATAAGATTGAGCGCGCATAGTTGGCGGAAACCTAAAAACGGGAACTTTGCCATTGCAAATATTAAATGACTCTTCTCTCTCTTACTGCGTGAGGCGCTCCATTTTGGCTGGCCGCTTTATGCGTTGGAGCGTGGCCCGATTACTGAAGAGGACGACAGTCCGCTGTCTCGCCGTTCTTAAACAGTGGGAGAGAAACACAAAGAACACCCCCATTGCTCTCTCTCTCTCTCTCTGTCTCTCTCTCTCTCTCTCTCTCTCTCTCTCTCTCTCCCTCTCTCTCCCTCTCTCTCCGTGGAGATCTCGCCTGAAGTGTTGTTCATTTCTTTCTTCTCTTAGGGCAGCTGTCGATCACGGTAGAGGACGGTTACAATTATCTGTTCAAAACTGTCCAGATCGAGGATTCAGTAGTAGGTAAATCCAACCTGCTTTTTACGTGGTCGAGTTCGTCATCCGAAATATCAGTGTCGACGATAAGATAAACAAAACACATATATGAGACACTGCCGGCCAAGAGAGGTACGTTTCTCTTGTCCTTCGAGTATTGTTTATATAAATTCCAACAGCATATAGATTTACCCATTTTGTGTTCCAGATATATTCATCTTTTTTGTATTCCAATCGATCTATCTTAAAGATTTGACCGCAAATTGTGCTTCCTGAGTTCCTGTTTCCACTATACTATTTTTCACTCTCACGATAACCATCTTTCATGTCACTATTCTACACCCGGGATTCGAGCGGCAATCACATCTTTCCTTTCTACTTCGAGCTTTTGAGATTCTCTATCAGCGGATTTTCGGTCACAGGATAGATGAATCTCAGCTATCAGACTATCTGAGTTACAGGGAAATCCTTCCTTATATGTGAAGATACCACGCGAAAACGAGCGCGTACGACCACAGCGACGGCGGCGCTCTGCTCGTCTACGTTATCACTCGTCACGTCACGTTTGAAAACGTTTATTAATGGGTTAAATTTAAATGCCCGTACTGAGCTCTGAAGACGTCCGTCCTCTCTCAAGAACAAGAAGTAGAAGATGGAGAAGAAGAGAAGATAGGAAGGGAAGAAGAGAACATAGGAAGGGAAGAAGAGGACATAACACGGGACTTAAGATCTGTTGTATTCCGTAAAAATGTGTGATTAACATTGGTTTCGAATTTATACTCATAAAGTTATTGTTTTAGCGTATATAGTTGGGACGTTATGATCGTACCCGTTATAACGAGTTGTAAGGGCTATTTCGCAACAAATTATAATCGTTGGATCTTGATGAAAATGTGAACCTATCTATGTGTAATCATATCTAGATTGAATCCTATGACTATGTTTAAACTTATATTGAATCCTATCATCTATCTCTATTAACGAGTATAGGGGTACTGTCTGGTGATTACTAGCTAGTCTTTATTAAAGTCCCAATTGGTCCACTTCAGCTCATTGAGATTGCTTTGTCAAGTTGATAACTCTTCTATTCATCTTCAAGCTCAGTATCGTCATCATGCACGTTAGCAACAAATCATATCTTAATCACTTGTGAGCCGATTTTGAGGATGAAGTGGCGATCTTCACCCAGAAGTAGATCATCTTCTTCATCGAGACATCGGCACTCGAATCCATGAAGGCGTGTAATGCTTTCTCAGATATGCTTGTTAAAATCTGCTAGAGTGTTGGATAGTTAATTTTGAATCAGTTAATTTAGGGAACTAGTTTTCAACAGGTCAAGAAATAACCAAGTTAGCATAGATCGCCAGGCTTTACGGATTTGTGGAGGCTAGAGCTAGTTTTTAGGAGCAGATGACTTGATGTCATGGAAGACTAAGTACTTGAACTGGTGTCTGGTCATGATTAGTTTTAGACTATTGGCAGCAATGGGAGAATGCCTTTAAATATGTGTCAGTTATTTTGTTGTAGCATGTTGTGTGCATCAACTGGTTCCTTTCTCTCTCTAAGTGTTCTTTGTCGCTTTCTTCTGCTTTCTCTGTGTGAGATCAAGAGAGTGAGTGCATGTGCTTCCCTTCTCTGTGTGAGTTTCTGAAGAGATAGAGCTAGGTTCCAACACCGGCCAGAAAGAAGACCCTCCAAGGCCAGCATGATTCCTCCACTATAATGGAAGGCCATACAGTTTCCATCATCGTCAAGGACGATGAATCCTCGAACAAATTAGGGTGCTATGTCCTTTGATGGGCCTCTTGGAAAAAATTCAGGAACAAGAAGATAAAAGAGGAGAATAAAAGGAGAGTGAGTCAGTGGGCGAGAGAGAGAAACATAGAGCAGAAAAATGAGTAGAAAAGATGACTGGTACTGATTGTTCTCCTGAAAAATTTATCGTTATAATTGGTATTTATAGACATGAGATTTAGTATGTAAATCTGTTGGATCTGTCCTGTCCAACGTGTGTCTTAGTTTCCAGTTTATTAATCTCAGCCTTTGGTTATTATGTTTTTATCATTAGACCTTGAATACATATCTTAATTTAAATCTATCATGAGTAGTGTGTAGTCTTGGTGTTTCACTAGAACTTGGACATATGTTTTTATGGATATGAGTTATGTTTGATCATGACTCTATCTTACATCATATACCCCTGAATTCTCATCCCTAGAGCAAGGCAGAGCTTGTCCCCCAGCTGATAAACTCCCTTCATACTAATCATTTAAATATTATTTATGATCTTTTATGCATGCATTTATTTGGATACTCTATACATTTAAACACTATCACTCATATTTTTTGTCAAATTTAAATATTATTTTCAGATTAGTTAGTATAATTTACTATGATTAAATAACACCAAAAACAACGTTGGATTTTTTACCAGTCAATATGATATTTTCTTTATTTATAGGCATTTTAAAGGAAATTTATGTATTTCTTTATTTACAGGCAGACAATATATTTAAAGCTAATGTTTATGTTAACTTCAGAATCTTGAGAGGTTTTTGGATTGATAAAGAAATCTGTTAGCAGGCCAGCATGGCAGATCATGGGTCAGCATGTCAAGCACAATCCAACAGGCCATCTGGTATGGTAACAGATTTTAAATGTGGCAAATCAGAACGGACATGAGGATACCTAATCAGGGGTTTGACCCAGATTCAAGACAGAGTTAATCCAGTTTTTTAACATGATGGAGTTTACGTGCCCCCCGATCATTGGTAAAGCACCACACTAACGTATCAAGATTTTGGTGTGTCATATCCACCAATTGAAATAAGAAAAAACACCCTTATAAAAATTCCATGAATCTCTCTCCCTCTTTTTGTGATAATAGACTGTCATCCAATTGAAATCAGAAAACCCCCTCTCTCCATTAGTAAAGATAAAATATTTTTAAAGTGAACTTTAATTGTTAACTTTTACGAGGTGATCTTGACGCTATGATGTTAATACATTTTATACCATTAATGGCCATGTAAACTAATATTTGATTGCATCTTTGTGGAGATGTTTGTCGACATGTTGTTATAGAGATGAAACTAATCTAGAGTGTTTTATCCTTGAAAAAGAGGAAACCAATTTTCAAAATTTTTGTCTATGCATGAAAGACCATGGTTGCAATAAGTCTATTCTAGGGGCTCACTTAATAAATATATTTATATACCAATGAAGTAATGTAATATTCACTTGATGTGATAAATACTCGATATGGATTGATAAGGCGTTGATACAGAGGGAGTGAGATTAAAACACTTGAGTGCTTGCAGTTAGATAGAAGAAGGTAGTTGGTGGCGAACAACAGGGAAAGTCCCCCCCCCCCCAAAACATAATGGGATAGAACGTAACGGACCTTAGATTTCCTTTTCTTTTCTTTCAATATTTTTGGGTTTTTCTTGTAATTCCAAACATCCCAAGCATCGTCTCAACGGCTGCTTCTTCCATCGGCAACACTACCCATAGTCTCCTCCATGGCTCCCACCATCCATTCCTCGCTACCATCGACCAAGCCCTGGTCTCCCCACGTGACGCAACAACCAGCAATGACGGACGTCGCAAACCCTAGGGTTTGTGACACTCCACCGTTGAACCCGACCACCATACATTCGGGGTCAAATCCCGTAGGTTGGCAATACGGACTGGCCCAACCCGAGTCTCAGTTTGCAAATCCTCCGCTTCCCCCTAGTGGGTCTCGCAGAGCTGCCCTACTGGGAAATCAGATCCCACCTACCAAGATCCACCCTCACCCAATGCCGATCCCGCCGTCTGCACACCGTGCGCCGCCAGCACACCACCCGCATCCTGCCAGCGTGGAGCTGCTCTCCACCTGCGCCCTGCCCTAGCGCCGTTCACACTGAAAAGGTTTGTGAATCTTGAGAACATGAATTGGAGAGAGGAGAAAGAGAGAACATAGAGAAGAAGAGGAAGAGGAGGATAAGGAAGAGAACACCAAGAGGGTAGTTGGAAGATTGGTGTATTAATCCACAATCAAAAGGTTTTAACAGTGGTTTGTATTTATAATATCCGGTAGTATACTAATAGTAGTAATGTTGTTGTTTTAATCATAGCCGTTATAACTGATTATAATGGCTATATATCAACGAATCCTGACCGTTGGATCTAGTAGTTATGTTTCCTATCTATGGTTTAATCCTATCCCTCTATATTTGATCCTAACTATGTTTGAACCTAGATTTAATCCTGACAGCTAGTTCTCATATTGAATATAAAATATGTGATAGATTATTACTTACTAATCTTATTAATCCCTAGCGATCTGGCTGCTGACTGGGCTGACAGCTCAGCGAGTTGGCTGACTCAGATGACGAGTTGTTTGACTCCTCAATAGGCATGCCTTCTGTCATCCGCGTGCTATCACCACTACTCCTTGCTTAGGAGGGCCACTTGCATCGCCACCCATGGGTCCGCCTCGCACCGTCGATCCATGCTCCACAGGTAGCTCCACCCTGCACCACCATCCCGCATCACCACGTGCGGCTCCGCCTAGCGCTTCCCTCCCCTACCGTCACCTTGCCCCACAGGCCCGGCCCGCCACCCGCATCTCTGGCTTGCGCCATCGCCCGCACCGCCCCCATGGCTTCTACATGTGCCGTCACGCGCAGCCCATAGTTGGGGCCGCTGCCTCGCTGTGCCATGGATGCGCTGTCGGGGTTGCGCTGCTACCCTTGCACTGTCGGGCTCAGGACATGATCTTGCGCCATCGTGCTTGCACAGTCACTCTCCACCCTATGCAATCGCATAGGCGTGGGCACACCACCGAGCTCGCGATGCCGCCCTTGCACCTCCATTGCTGCCGTTACTCTCACATCACCACTATCATCGATGTTTCATCACCACATTATAGTGCCCTATCACTGTCACCGTGGCACGCGTTTCCATATCTCCTGCCATCATCTTGCTCAAGCGGCCCCAACTGTTTGTGACAATGACTCAGCGAGTCCGTCGCCCTCCTACACAACCTGCAATCAGCTTTGCATGCCATTGGGTTACCAGCACTCACGCATCATGCTCCTGCATGTAACTCGCTGGAGTCAAGTTCTCGAAGATGGGGAAAATTGGAGGAGAACAAGAAGGAAGTGCCCCCCTAATGGGATAGAACGTAACAGACCTTAGATTTCCTTTTTGTTTCTTTCAATATTGTTGGGTTTTTCTTGTAATTCCAAACATCCCAAGGGAGAAGGCTATAAAAACTCCCTCCCTCGACGTAAACATAAATGAAAATCGAATAGAAAGGAACTTCATTTTCACCCTTTGAACCTATCACCGCTACCGCTATGTTGTCGTTGTTGCATTGTTGCTCCAGTGGCAAGCCCTCCTCTTCCTCACTTGCGAAGAGCATGTGCCGTCTTAGCGTTATTTTTTATGTCTGCAAGCTATAGTGATGCAGGATGACTAGGACTGACGCGGGTAGAATGGCAAACTCAACTAAGGATGGATAAAACAGACCAACAATCAACATGATCGACTTTGAACATTTAAATTCGAAGTAAATGTTGATGGTGCAGCCCCTTTCCTCGGTCCAGGGCGGGAGCACTGTCTTACAACCACCACGGTAAAAACAACGCTCCAAATCCAATATCTTGAATAGTAAATTATGAGAAGACACGTATCTACTCTACTAAGTCCGACAGTGGTGAAAAAACACAAGAAAACACTAGAGGAAATAATGCAGAACACTAAAGAGGGAAGAGTGGACCTTTAGCACCAGCATAGTGTGATGGGGCGATGCGAAAAGTTGTTGACGCGTCAATGGCAGGAGCAGTTGATGTGTGCTTCGATATGATGGACACGGACCTATCTGCGCGGTCAATTGGCGAGCGGTCAAGGGGAAAGTCGCCCCCTTGCAGGGTTCGAGGCAGCACCCAAAAACCTAAACGGTAGAGGAGATGTGTGGTGGCTTTGTATACGGCCGTGTGGCCGGGCGGCTGTTGATAACATGCATTTCTAGTGCCTTATATTATTATATTTATGTGTCTTTATGCATTAAATTACTCATATTTGCATGTTATCAAGCTTAAAATGATTAAATCTATTTTCAGAACAAATTTCTGAATTTTTTATTTTTTAGGATTTTTCTAACAATATATTCTAAAAGAATATAACTTTTGAGACAGAATATGATTTTTTACGAATTATTTGATATTAATTTTGGAAAGATATGATTTTTCTGAGTCAATATATATATATATATATTTATACGTATTTTTTGGGCTTTTATTTTATTTAATATTAAATTTTAAGTATTCTAGTTTTTTTATGGCATAGGGTGATGTGGCGTGCCGATGCGCGGCCACATCAGCATCGAGAAAGAGATATTTTTTCTTTGTTTTTTGTCCTTTTGTGATGTACATGTGGCACAGAATGTGAAAAGCCACAGAATACAAAAAGCCATGGAATACAAAAAGGCACAGAATATGAAAAGCCACGGAATATGAAAAGCCACAGAATAGGAAAAGCCACACAATACGAAAAGCCACAAAATACCAAGTGCTTTGACTTCTTAACTGGCACGAAACCGATGACATTGATGAGGAGAGAGAAGAAATTAAAGGCTAGGATTGCTTCAACTCCCAACGGCCATAACTTTTGATCTTCCCCTCCTCTTTCTATCCATACCCTCTGATCTATAAATAGAGGCCTGGATCATTGTAAAAATCATCTTGAACTCGCTTCCTACTTTTGTGGGCTGATTGAAAGATAGTGAGTTTAGAGATCCATCAAGAGTGTTCTTGGTGTCTTGGGTGTATGGGAAGAGACAAAAGAGAAGACGAGGAGCTAAGCGGCACATGCAAATCGCCATGATCTTGGTGGAACGTAAGGATCTAAGGTAAGTGTCTTGGCCTTACGTTGTTTCTCTCCCAACATCATCGTTATCATAGCTATAGTTTTTTATCAACATTTCATTTATCACTTCACTTACTTACGTCCCCATTCTCTCATCTCTCCATCCTTGCCATCGTACCACTCCATATCCAACCACTATCCTCGTTCATACCTTCGTTCATTGTCATATCCATCACAATCACTTGCTCTTTTCTTTAAGTTAAATTAGCTAATAATTACGTATCTTTTATCGATATCACTAGCTCACGTCCTCAAATCTTGCTTTCGTCGATCCTCTCGTCCATCATCACTTGTATAAGAAAGTAATTCCTTAATCATCGTTCCCTGTGGAGACGATCCGTACTCATCACTAACTAAGTATTTTAAGTACGGTTAAATATATTTTATTGAATAATCTCAATCACCAACGACAAATTTTAACCCTAAAATTGAGATTATCAACTGTGCAGGTGACCTTGGGGGCTGGCCGGCTGAATGCGGTGGCCATAGGGCTAGATGGCAGCGCGCGGTTGTTGCGTAGGCGGGTGGCTGCGCACAGCGGCCGACGCTGAGTGCAGCTACGTGCGATAGGCAACAACACATGCGGTTGCACGTGGCGGGCGATGCGTAGACAGCTGTGCACGGTAGGTGGCAGCACACGCATGCGATGTCGCGGGTGGTTGCACGTAGCAGATGATGGCGCGGGCAGTTGGGAGCGGTGGGCGACAGTGGTGGTGCACTGAAACAGTTGGGTCTGGACAGCCTCCTCTCAGTAGGGGGCAGCGGCAACGATGATAGCGGCGATGGAGAGAAAACTAGGGCAAATTCTTTAGAAGAAATTTTCAATTCTAGAGATAATCACCAAGAAGTTCAGTACAGCATTGGCCTATTTATAGGCCTTGGAGGGAAGAGAAAGCTTTAAATAACTGTAAAAATTCAAACCTAATTTGAAATGACGCTTGGAGCCCCAGTCTGAAGTTGGTGTCGGCGACGTGTCATGGCATGGGACATCTCCTGCGGTAGTGGTGTAACGTCTGCTGATGATGCATGGTCATGTGCACCACCACGTAGACTTCCTTTTCACGAACGCCACCACTGTCGTCGCCGCCATCCTACATCAGTAATGGTTAGAAGATAGAACAGAATGTGGGAGAAAATTCATACATAAAGTGATATTTATTTGAAATATTGGTTGACTGATGAGTTCAATTGGTGGAAGGAAAATAATAATAAAATAGGGGGATATTTTTAAATCATTTGATATTTTATAAATATGGGAGAATTTTGATGATATTTCAACATTGAAGTACACTCAACCATGTTTACATATTCCACCCAAACCGTAAACTTTTTTACAAACGAGCAAGATTTTATTAAATGAAAATATCTCCCCAATAAGTAGCATCAATGCTCATAACAAAAAGAGATGATGTTTCGTGCTGTGTTTAGCAGCCGTGATTGACGTTTAAAAGCATAACCGTAATGAACCCTTATTACAAAACTCAAATGATTGTCAAATCAATTTGCTCAGAATCGAGTCTGCTACCCTTTTGGTTCCTCAAATGAGTCATCACAAGCTGCACTAGTGGATGGCCTGAAAATAAATCCAAATGCTCTAGAGTATGTCAAACCTCCTCATTTTCTACTTGATTAGGACTGCACTCATCCTAGATTTTGGTTCCCATAATTTTGGTCTCACTAGGAGGGAACAACACCCAATGAGAGGAGGGACACCCAAGAACTCATGACATGGGCATATCTTTTTTTGGCTTCCAACGTGTTTATACTTAACTGGACTTTTTATTAGAAACCCATGTGTTTTGATTATATCTTTTGACATCAACAAACCTTATACATTTCGCTCTCTAGTCCGTTGTACCGCTCTAGTTAATGATCCAAATGGAGTACTGAGACAACTGTAGGGTGTAAGGCGCCCCTACGGATAGTGCTGCAAAACACAAGCACTACGACTTGGGGCACCGACCATGGTGGTGCTGAGATGGACCAAAGTGGTATTGGTGTTAGTAGGGGTGCTGGTGGCGCATGGAGCGTCAAGGATCAGACTGAGCATAGGGATGCGGTGGATAGTCCTCGGGTTGTGGTATGACCAACCAACAGATGCGTTGAGGGCCATGACCCACGGGTGTGCGACACCCAACCCGGGGCCTCGCTTGTAGCACCGGTGCCCGCAATCACGCATGTGGGGCTGCGAGCTTCAAAGCACATGAGCACAACTGGTTTTCTTATTCATAATGGCTATGGCCTCTGATGTTATCATGTTTGTTATAATGCAATATCCCTTTGATACTAAGGGATTAGCCCTACTTTTTCTCCTTAACCTCCAAGCAATGAAAGATGTCCAAAAAGACTTTTGTTTCACAAGTGAAGGCCTCTCAAAGTTCCTACCCAAGCATTGAGACTGACATGCCTTTCATTTGAGCATTGTTCTTATCTTCAGATTTGAAAGCATGACACCTAGGCATAGATCCTATTTGTTATTTGCCGCACCCTTTAGTGATATGTGTCATGCTGCTCAAGTTTGCAACATCTATACATATCCACACAATCCCTGACACATCAAATTTCATTCTTCACCTTGAGGAGTCCTGTTCATGCTCCACCATCATCATTACACCATCGCGATAGCATGCAAAACGGAGAGTCACCAATGGGAGAAGGGAGAAGAGGGGAAAGGGTCTTGAACAATTTTTCCTCATTGAACCTTGCTAAAGGCCTTCCCCTATTTATACTAAGTGGGTACCTTTCATTTAAACCCCTAAAATTTAAGAATATCTTCTGATCTATAAAAGACCATTTGCGTGTGACCCTCTAACTTAAAGTATATCTTTTGGCTAATGTATCAACATAGTTAATGATTCCAATGGCCTAATAGCTTTAATTATCCTTCTAAATTAATGCACTTTATAATCATATCAATGAATTAATGACAGATCAAGTGAACCCAATGGATAGGTTGACTCTCCCGCCAATGGAGTACAAAGCTACACCTCATGCTCTAGAAGATAAAAAAGAGCCTATTTCTTGAGGCATAGAAGTCCATTTCCTGATTTGTAGAAAGGTACCTGGATACCAGAATTACTCTCTTGCAGATTTTTATCAAACAGAATTCTTGACAGATTCTTCTACAGCCATAATCTATATAATATATTTACTAGCCCCTTTCAAAGATGCAGATCTTATGTTTTTTATATTAATTTTTTTTCTTGAGCCACGCTATATCTTCTAACAGATTCTATACGGCCCAAAATGATGTAATACGACGTCGACCGGGATCGATCGGCTCGTATTACGTCACAGGAATTATGATGCGAGGACGTGAGATGTAATTCAATGCACGGGAAAATAGCGGATGAGCAGTAGAGGGAATCGGCGGATAACGGTGTCGGTCGTGCCGGTCAACGAGAGAAGAATGATCCCTAGATCAAACTCCCAATGACCCGCGAAATCAACTAGACGTCTAGACAATGAGGGGCGTATGACGGCCCTGGAGTGTTCGGCGTCTAGGCCAAAGAATATCCGTCAACCTCAAGAATTCCTACACTCGATGATGGTGGCTATCCTATCCGTGAATTGTAATGAAAATAATGGCAGAGGACGCAATAGCAGAAGACAAGACTGGAAAAGATAATAATGCTGGTGAACAGAGGGGAGACGAGACTAACCTTAAGTCCCACTAATCCACGGCGTCAAATCTTGTTCTGGCAGGTGATGTGGTGTAGATGGTAACGTGTCGGTCGACGACTCTGGCGAGATCGCTCGGATGTCGGACAGATGAGCGCAGGAGGTGATAATGTCAACCGACCTTGGGACCACGGCAAAGGAAATGGCAGCAGACGGGCATGCGCGGAGGTGTTTTGTGCGCGCGCGCACGGGCTGGCGCGAGGAGCACGAAGCGCGCACTGGCGAGCAAACACGGCACGGTGGTCGCAGGCGAGGGCGCGCGGACGCCTGCAACGGCGGGCGGAGAGGCGCGCGGGAGGGGTACCCTCTCGCGCGGATGTCAGGCGATGAACGGTGGAAGGGTGATCGAGCGGGAGGCGAGGGCGAGGGGCCAAGAATCTAGAGGAAAGAAGTGTGGGAGAATCGAGGGTTCAAGAATGGTAATGGGGAAGGGTCAAGAACGAGATGGGGAAAGGACCAAGAACGAGATGGGATGGATCAAGAACAAGATGGAAGGATCAAGAACGAGATGGGAAGGGTCAAGAACGAGATGGGAAGGATCAAGAACGAGATGGGGGGGTTCAAGAACGTGAAGGGACGGATCAAGAACGAGATGGGTAGGTTCAAGAACGTGATGGGAAGGATCAAGAACGAGATGGGGAGGGTTCAAGAATGTGGAGGGGCGGATCAAGAACGAGATGGGGGGGGGGGGGGGGTCAGGAACGTGAAGGGGCGGGGAAAGAAGTTCAAGAAAATGGGTGGGGCGTGGTAGAATCAAGAAACGGGGCGAGGGGAAGGAATCAAGAAAACGTGGGGGAGGGGAAAGAGGGGAAATTCAAGAAATGTGGGAGGGTGTTCAAGAACGGTGGTGGGGTGGATCAAGAACGAAGAGAAGGGGGGGTATGGATCAGGAATGGTGGAAGGGTGGAAAAAGGTACCAAGAAATGGCTTTCTTGAACTGTAACAACAAAGAACCCTCCAAGAAAGAGGAGTTCTTGACGGATCTGGGGTGTGCTCCCTCGGCGGAGCAGATTTCCCCGGTTGGTGGCATGTCGGCGACGCTTCTTGAATCTCCCAAGACCCCTGGAGTAATCTCGACGAAGGCCTCTTTCAATTCTTGATGGCGACGGCTTCTTGAAACTCTTTCCTCGCACTGGAGTGATCTCGACGGGAGGGACGTGGGCTCTACCCACGGAGTGATCTCGACGTGGGGTGGGGCTAGCCAAACCCCCTACACTACTCTCTACGATAGGGGGGGAGATGAATTGTGAATAAACTTTTCAACAATAACTCAAACGTGTTCCTTGGGCATGCCATCCCCTTATATAGTGAGGATGGGTGCCAAGTGAACGTGGGAGAGGACGAACCGTCACGAGACGTGGTTCGGCCTCTCCTTAAAAATTCAAAATACAAACATAAAAAGTAAAAACGACGAGGACGGGGCCCAACAACATTTGCCCAGTCCACGAATCCGAAAATACAAACACAAATGAGAATGAGCATAAGTAAAAAGATAAAAGTTCTTACGCGGGGTACTTAAACCCCGGGTGGTGAGCGTCGGCGCGAGCTGCTCGGCGTGGCTGACGACGTCCCATCGCGTCATCCTCGAGATGGTTCTTCGTCATCGTGGCGTCATCCTCGAGATGGTCCTCCATTACAAAAACTATAAAATATCTACACATAGGTCTGTGAAGCTCCCGGTCTTATGTTTTATCTTATTAGAGTCATTTTCTAATGTTTCAAGTTGTCTTTTCATAAGTACTATCATTATGGACGATCTTGCACCTTTAGAGACCTATACAAGGCCTATTGTTCTTTTGAAGTATTACTATTGAAGTATTTTGTTTTATTGAGAATCTTGGATCTCCCCCTCTATGTGTTCTCTTTGTTAGAGAGTGATCCGGTGCTTGTGGACTGAAGCATAACCCCCTTATGGTCTCAAGGATTGGAGAAGCAAGTTTTGTGGATTCAAGGCTAGGCTTCATTAAGTGGAGTCACACTTGTGAATTCAAGTTGTGTTCCTTCAATAATACTGCAATAAAGTTGTATCATTCATGGAACATGTTTGTCATTGGTCAGTGTGTACGTATAGTCCCTCATCTACTTGAAATGCTTGCATGACTGAGATTATGTTCAAGTATAAAATTTGAATAAGTCATTAGAGTTAGTATTGATGCGTTAAAAAAACATTAGAGATCTCTTCTCCGATATCCCATTACCTTCCCAAGGACTTCATTGCATCATCTTCCTTGTCGCCTCTCATTAACAAGGTGAATGATCTCATCTTGATTGCTCAATTATCATCATGAGTTTCTTGCTTCACCCCAGACAAGATTACTTGTAATCCCAACACTAAGTCTATGTACATATTCATGGACTTCATTATAAGAGTTACATGTACATTATAAATAATACATCATATTAATGAAAAGGAAGAGATGTGGAATGTGGGATTCGTTTACAGCAACATGTATTCCCATCATTTTTTAATATTGCCCCTACATCGGCCAAAGATTTTATTCCATCTTCTTCCCACATTCTAACACCTCTCATATGTAGGTTTGAAGATCCCACCTTGACAACACAATCACCTTTGTGATTTTATTACATGACTCAACTCGGAGTGAGGATTTTTATAATTAGGTACTTTTAGACTAAGGTAAAAATTAAATCATGCATCCACAAGACATCCTCGATGTTCCATCTAAAGGTTAATTACACAAGGGTGACATCGATTCACATATATCATTGTAAGGCACTATACTACCTTGAGATTTTTACATATCAATTATATGAGCTCTTTCCTCAATGAACACACCATATCCCTCATAGATTCAATATAGATGGGTAGGGGAAAAATCCTCCACATCACATAACAAGAGTGATTTTATTAATCTTATGAATAACATATATTTATAATAAAATTGTGATCTATAAAAATAATTAATTTTAAAATGATATGACCTTTTTTAGAATTGATGGAAATATATACGGCTGGAAAGCTAATCCCATATCTCATTCTATATTCATTAATATAATGTATTCACTATAGTATAGGTGCGATAAATAATTTGGCGATATCTTAATGAGGAGATCATTAGTTTAAAGCATGTGTGAAAAATGTTCCTATTCAAAGGATACTCCAAAGGGACATCGAGGTATCTAGCTAAAATAACACTATCTAGTCTTGCTCATATGATGAGTATGGTCTGTCTCGAAGCCATTAGTGTGGAGACACTAATGATAGATAGTGGGTGATCTTACTGAAAAGAGTTTGTTGAATTGATTTGTATGGATCAATTAATGGTTTAATGTCAAACTATCAATCACATTAATTCACATCATGGTTGTGCAAGTGGTCCTTTGTCCTAAGTCACCAAAGACGTCTTATAGACAAACAGTTGTACTTTGACTATGACCTATGAGTTCCTAATCATGGAATTATAAACAGTTTTAGTTCAGGTGCATCAAAAAATTCACGAACATGATTGAATGATCAAGATAGGCTTTTCTGCCATCGATATAAGAGAAGACAGATCAAGGAAGATGATGCAATGAATCCTTGGCCAAGTCAATAAAATATTGGAGAATAATTCTCTAATGCATTTCGTGGGAACAAATAGCTTGGTCATTTTTTCAAAAAGTGTGAAGTAAAAAATATAAAAGTTCTCACTCACTCAAATGTGGTTAAACTAGGTCAAATGAGGTGAAATAAATATTTATCCAATTAATATAATAAGTACTATAATCCTATTATGTCAAAACAGATCAAAATAAGATTAAAATCAATGATCAAGTCAACTCATCTAAGTTTTTTGACCAAGTCAACTCATTAGTTTTTAACCCACAATTTTTAATTTGTATATGATAAAATAGAAGATAAAGTAAAGATTATCAGAAATTTTTTTGTATTTTTCAGAATTTAAAATAAGAAGGAAATCACTTTACATTTACCAACCCATTGAAGTTAGGTGAATTGAGGACAAAAATGGTAATTTATTTTTATGAAATTATATTTTGAAAAGTTAGGGATGAAGGATAACTGTTATATAAACTTGGAAATTTTTAAAGATGGACTAAGAAATTGAAATTATTTTTTAGACCTCAAGGCATTAAAAATGATCCGATTAATGGCATTCAATCAAAGCAAAGAAATTGACCAAGAAACTGATCTTAGAGATGGATGAAAGAGTTATGGTGGAAACCTGATGAATAATGTCTTCCAAATATGTACAAATAATGCAATTTGGCGATATAAGTACCAAGATATGGATCTCACAATTCAGTGCCGAAAATTGCAGACTCACATTAGGATTTGGTGCTCAAACAAAGATTTGGGGGGTCAAATCTCTAGAAAATCACTAGTTTAGAGGAATCACTGGTTTGAATTGAAAAATAAAACTAGGAAAACTTTGATACTTCTAATTTTTGTTTTCCTCTTGTGCTTTCGCGTTCATCAACTTACGTCTTGAAATAACTAAACTCAATAAATATGGTCAAATTCAAATGGTTTGACTTTTAGAAAGTTCAAACATGAATAAAATATGTAATTAACCTTCAATTAATATGAAAATTAGGACTTATTAGAATGGTATGGTAATGGTGAAAAATATCATAAAACAACGATAAGATGCATCATATTCATGAAAACTGGGAAATAAATATGGTGAAAGAGGATATAAATGAATGCCCAAGATGTATGTTATCAGAGTTCTGAATGCATGACAGTCGATTGCACTGTAAGTCATCCTACAAGCATCGTGGATGAGGGACTATATGTACATGGTAGCAGATGATCGATGGGGATCCATGAGTGAGTCGATACACACTCCTTCATATCATCTAGAGTATGAGGCGTAGCTTGTTAACCCACGGGCTATCGACTCCACCTATCAATTGGTTTAAATAGATTTATCATTAACTAATCTATATGATGATATATTTAATTATCTTGGAAGTTCAATAATTATTATTGGGCCATTGGATTCATTAAGTAGACTGATACATGGACCTAAAGGGTCACATGCAAACGGTCTTGTGGAAATCAAAAGATATACCAAAAGTTTGGGAGTTTAATGAAATATACCCACTTAGTATAAACAGTTTAAGGCCCTAAAAAGATACACTAAAGCCAGAAGTTTTCAAGTATCTTCCCCTTCTTGTCCCTTCTCCCCATAGCTCATCCCTGATTGGGATGGTGTAACATCGATGACCAAGCTTGAGTGGAGCTCATCAATGTGAAGGGCATTCAATGTGCAAAGGATTCCATGGATAATATTTAGATGCTACACACATGAGAAGCTCAAAATGTCTCGGAGATTTGAGAAATCATGAATGTGATTTGTCCCCATGTGATTAATTTATTTTTTGTTGATGATGTTTTGATTTTATTCTGAGTCTTCCGTTCCAGGATTCACCATTGTTTCATCCTAACAGGGGACCATTTTTTTGAGTTTTGGTACTTTTTCAATTCAAAAAATTATTTTTGAAATTTAGACACCAAATTCATGGGTGTATTTTTTTAACTTTAAATTCAATTAAAATATTTTTGATTTATTTTTTGCTAAAAATCTCTCACCCACATGTTATCATCCGATTAATTCAGATCCCAACCAATCATTGATTTATGCCAATGGATATCTCTGTTATTATTTGCGTCAACGTGCCACTATGACACCGAAAATCACAATGCCATAATGCGCCTATCAGGAGCCAGTGTTTGTTTTTAATTTGCAGTAACATGTGGCAGCAGAAAAAATAAAGTAGACTTTCTCCGCACCAACTGCTACAATGCATAATAGAAATATCAGGACATTGCTGATTTAAATCAAAATTATTGCTATTTGAAATTGGATACTCATGTTTTCATAATAAAACTCAAATATTTCAATCACTATAAATGGTGCGTGAAGTCCAAAAATGCAGTAAATGGGCTTTTTTTTCATTATTTGAGAACATAAAAACACATTGATATGGTGTATCCCCACGTCATGAATTAATGCTGTTTAAATGTCCCATTTGTATGTTGTGCATGGACACGTATTAACCTAAAAGCAAAACAATGGAGAGCCTTATCATGCATGCTTACTAATGGAGTATATCCAAAATGATATAAATAGAGAGAGAGAGAGAGAAAAGATAGATAATCTTTTTACATTGATATGATTTGAAATGCTCTTTTATTATTTTCTGTTTTATCTCCTTGTCATTCAGTCTTGTTTCCCCATTTTTAAAATTTGAATTCTTTAAGCTCCTTCATTTGAAAAAAATCATCTTCAGAAGGGAAGTTAGATTAAAAGTTTGAGGGATTGAGGATGCAGCATGCACCCCTATAACTGAAGCCCAAAATTGAAGTTACTATAGTTTGGCCCAATATCCAAAAAGATTTATGAAATCATATGGAATATTTCAGCCCATTTATCATCGTGGCATTTAATTATTTTAAATTTATTCACTCAGAGTTGAAAATATTTTTTACAAATTAAACTGCTTGTCGTAGAATTCAATATGTATTAGTTACAAATGCCCAAAATATGCACCAAGTGATTCTTTTCTAAAATTCAATGTTCAAATAATCAAAAGAATAACATTATAAATTTAAAAATAAAATTTTGAAATTCATACAAATTAATAGCATAAAAGCACATTAATAATGTCATTAAATATCGAGACCAAGACAATTGTCAATGCCAGAGGTGCCACATCATACACCTGGTAAATAAGTCAAAGTTATATGAGTTCCTTAAATACTTATGAAAAGTGTAAGGTGATTTTAAGATCACCCATTAATATAAGATCAAAGATCATTGATAATGAAGATAATTATTCATATTATCAGATTTTATAGATTTTTAGACATGGTTTATTAGCAGATTTGATAAAAATGTATAAGCATCTCCTACTCATTCTTTGAGAAATTATCCAATTTCCCAATTTTTCAAGATGTCGAAACTTTGGGAACAATGTCCTCTTCTTTTAGAAACTACAAGAATGTCATGAGTATTTATTCTTATGTATGTTGGATAATCAAATATGGACATTTTATGTCCTCTTTTTTCACATCTTGACATATTTATGATTTCTCTTGGTGAAGCTCCAAATGGTATGGACAAGTGTTTGCATCTTTGACATGGTATTTCTAAGCGACATAATGTGACAATGGCAGGTAGGGTGCGACCGTTCAGATAATGGATACCAAACTATGCACTGGTATCCATTACGAAATATATTTCGTTCAACATTCGTTCGACGTCTGCCGTATCGTAATCAATATCCGATATCCGTTATCGAATATCGATGTCAGAATACAAAAAAAAATTTGGACGTTATCCATTACGGGTCCGTTATCCGTCTCCGTTCAACAAAATTATAGTTTCCCATGTTTCGTTCTCGGATGTGGAGTGCGGATATTGGATAACGGGAAAGATATTTTTATGGTTTTTGGCCCAATACATGTGTCCATAGTTCGATTTCCACTCCGAGTCTTGAACTATGGCTGCGATTTTGCTTGGGAAGCTGGAGGTGGCTAAGGAGCTAGAAGTGACTAAGGATTTTGCTTGAGATTTTTCTTGTCATCCGATATCGGGCATTTGAGAGGCAAACAATTAAGCATAATTATTTTCAATGATTTTGCATCTGGTTTGTAAAGCCCCTCTTCGCAAAGAGCCGTCATCTCCTTCTAGTTGCCGAACCCGGAGCAAGCAAGGAAGAAGGTTAGGTAGCTCCCAACACTCAATCCCAGCTCTTAATCCCTCTGCATCTCTCTCATTCTTTAATTTTCTTGTTAAATCTTCATTTGTAATTTTTCTGGCGAGCAGCTACCATCACCAGATCCATACAACAAAAAGGGTTCTCCTCGCTTCAGGTCTGTCCTCCACCCGACAATGGTTCATCATGTATCAATCTGTACATATGAATTTTTTTTTTCATTATTCATAAGTTGCATTGCATGTCACCGCACATTCATCATTTTTTTTATTTTTTATATGCCAAGCAGGTGACACAGGTTTCTTTAGCCATTGCTTCATCGATCTATTGCATCGATCTATTGAATTGTTTATATGTCGACACCAGATCCATACAAAGTAAACCATCTATTTGTCCTTACAGAGTAAACAGATCCATACGGAGTAAACTGCCACACATGCATCGATCTATTTTATTGTTTCATCATTGTTTATTTCATTGATCTATTTCATCATTGTTTGTTGAAGGATCTTGAAATTACTCTGTATTTCATTCATTCACAATTTCTCTCTCTTACCAACGTACCTATATACTGCATCATCTATTTGTCCATCAAATGACACAGGTTTCTTTACAGCCATGGCATGTTTATGTAATGAAAAAGCATCATCTATTATTTGGTGTGATTTACCTATCATCAAATTACAAATTCCAAGTCGTAGGGTGCGATTTAGTAGACCGTATGTTCTATTTTTGCAAACTTATTTATGGCGATGTTTTATTTTTCAAGTACAATTCAAGGTCAGTTTTTTAACATCCGTACATTATACTATTACACATACACCTTACGCTTCACCCAAGCAGCTGCCATGTCAACGGTAGAGAGCGCTTTACCTCAAATAGATGAGGAGTCAGCATTTGAGGAATTACCAGTAGAGCATACTGCTGATGTGTCGAAGCCACGTGGATGAGCAAAACGATCACCCATTCTAAAGTACTTCACGGTTGTTGGGGATTCGACATACGAGTGTAAAATTTGTCGCACGAAGAATGCAACAAAGATGGTCCATCTTAAGCGCCCAATAGACGTCTTTTGGCGTCATTTCAAATTTGTTCAACTGAAAGAACATGGACTGAAGGGCAGCACTAGTACGCAACGATATATAAATGACTTAGTAGATGACGGGACATCAGGTCTCTTTGGCAGAAGGCGACCATTGAGGGGTCGAACACCGAAAGAGACCGAGGACGTCATTAGTCAGCTAGTTTGTCGCACCGACTTGCCATGGCTCTGGGTTGATACAAATGCTTGGAGGGAGACATGGCGATTTGCGATATACAGTGAGGTACCCTCACCGCGTGCCTGAGTCATCAAGGCATGGACGATGAAGTTGTTAAGGGGGAGGAAGGCGGAGATCATTCGCACATTAGCAGATGTCAACCGTGTGGCGATGACAGCTGATGGTTGGACGATAAAAAATGGTTGTGAACTTTTGGGCATAACAGTTCATTGGATTGACGCTCGTTGGACATATCGTGAACTTGTCCTTATTGGCAGAAATCCTTATCGAGGTGCTTGAAGAGTATGGACTCGAGCCAAAGGTGAGTAATGTTAGGACTATTGTATTTGATACTTATCAATGCACACTCTAATGTTTAATGTGATTTACATTGTAGTTATGTGCTGTTACCACTGATAACTCATCAAGCAACAAGAGAATGATGGCCATATTAGGAAGAAGACTACGTGGAAGGAGCATAGGGTTCAGTGCCAGGTGACACTTTCCATGCGTCACACACGTAGTGAACATTGTTGTTCAAGCTGCATTGAAAAGCTTTTCTACACCCACTGCGGCACCCATAGTCAAGGAGGAGAGTGATATTGCCATGCATGTTGATATGTATGACAATGAATTAGATGTGGAGGAGGGTGAAGAGGACATCTCATTGTAGTGGCACAGCGGTTCACTTGGGGACATAGTGACTAAAGTGAGAACAGGAGTTCAAGCTATACGTCGATCAACAAAGCGATGAATATATTATGCTGATTTTTGCAAGACACATACATTAAATCCAAGATTTCCCTCACTTGACTGCTCAACACGTTGGAGTAAAACACACGAGGTGCTAGAAGAAGCTATTACCAAAAAGGATGTGATTGATGCAAGGGCTGCATTCTTCACAACATGGAGTAGCCAAACGAAAATCTCGCATGATGAATGGGAATTGCTTAAGGAGTTTGCCTTATTATTTGGACCTTTCGCGTACACAACCGATCATGTTAGCAAGTCAAAGGAGTCTGTCATCGGGGATGTCCTCCTCCTTGTGTGAGCATTAGCACGACGCATGGATGATGTCATGAAGCAGATTGCTGAGTCCACGTTGTTAAAAGGCAAGAGACTACCAAAGGATGAGCGCGCATCATTGCTACATGCAGTTGTTGCCATGCAGACAAAACTAGTGGAATATGAGAAGTTGTTGTGGAACAACAATGCCATCCTAGCTGGCTCAATACTTGACCCATTTTGCAAGGGCACAATGTTTGACGAGGCATTATATTTGAAGGCCGTATCCTTTGTTCGTGGAATTCTCCCCACCACACCGGCATCTACTTATGACTGACGCAATACAACCATGCCCCCACAGCAACAACCATTAAAGGCTTGGGTCAGTCAAGCCCTTAGCAGCGACCCGTCTACAAGAACAACCTCACCCGCTTCCCCTTTGGAGGAAATAGAGACATTCTTACGTACTACACACCAGGGAGGGGGAGACTCTACACTTGTCTAGTGGGGAACTAAGGGTGTTCTTGTCTATGCAGCACTATCAAAAATTGCACATGAATTTCTATTAGTGCCTGCTACAAGTGCTCCATCAGAACGGTTGTTCTCCGTTGGTAGAGCAGTTATCACTTATGAGAGATCGCATTTGGAGGGGATGAGTATTGAGGCACTTGTTTGTGTAAAGTGTTGGTGTTGAGGAGGAAAAACTAAGGTGACATTTGCCTTGACGGTGACATGGACGTTGACCCATATACATTAGGTATGATTCTAATTTATCTTTAGTTATGTTATACATATGGATGGTAAATTGAGATGGTTTTTTATTTTAGATGTCAAGGTAGTTTCCGAGCAGTAGAACTCCTGTGATGGTGCCTTACATGGGATTTACGATGAAGTCCTTAAGCAGCATTGTGAAGACGAATCTAACCTTTTTCCTGAACACAGAGAAACACTTTTCTTTCAGAACTCTTCTTTTAGTACAAGTGCATTTTCTATAGTATGTTTGACTTTTGATACTTTTTACTTTATATTTGAGTATTTATTTGAGTATTACAGTCAATATTACCTAAACCATATGGACCATGACAAGTGCCATGACGTCAGGTGACAAACCAGCAACAGAACATCGACACCTACCACGTCGAAGTATGCGTCTACTCGTTCAACTGTAGTGGTGGAAGTTCTAGCAAAAATATCGAAGACATCACTATCAATGCCCCTCAATTCTCACCAGAGCAAATAGAATTGATTGATGCCAATATGATATAAATCCTTGCAAGCCTTTGCTTCAACCCAACTAAGCCCATACTAGAGCCACACATCCCAATGAATCATGATCCATTTTATGAGCCATGGGCAGACCACACCTATTGGACCCACTATAATTTCACCTCAGCAATGATTAACTTTGTCAAGTTTCAAGTCGCCCATACTATCTACAAAGGCAACATCCATCACCTGAAAGCGACGACGGGGGAAATGGATGGCTTGTGGAATGAGAACCTATGATGTTTGTTATGTTTAGTTGTTTAAGGACCATCTTCACTTTGTAATGTATGTTTGGGTGACTTCCCCATCTTTACATTAATGTGGAACATTAAGTTATCGTTAATCTTTGATTATGTGCGTCAGTTGTTGTCTGTTGTGTAATCCATTAACTGCAACAGGTAGTCTACAACTTTCCAAAAATCATCTCAAACTGGAAAATGGCATCCATACTTCAACATTAGTATGATTTTTCCTACAAAGCTTCGTATAATTAATATGATTTTTTCCTACACAGGTCAACCATCTTTGTAATCTGTTATCCATTCCAATATCGTAGTCGATATCGTATCCGTTATCGTCTTATCGATATCGACATCCGATATCGTTATCACACTAACAATGTCCGGAACCATTATCCGTTAAGTAAGCCATACCAATATCAGTTATCGATATCCAATACCACTGTTGTCCACGTTCGACATTATTTTGCGTACAGATGATGCATTATGCGATTATAGATGACGCATACAGATATCGTTAGTCACACCCTAATGGCAGGTACCATTTTCCTCCAAAATCACCTCTCTATTGTTGGCCTCAGAATCATTATGTAGTCTTCAGTCATCCTACTCATTACATCTTCTTTCTCTCTAGGTGCCTCAACTAGAGGAATCAAGAAGTTAGTTTCTCATAGACCTCAAAGTTCAGGATATAAGTGACCCAACGTATGTGCCACTTGAGCACCGAAGTGCGATTCCATACTCTGTAAACTCTTTGTGCAATGACTACTAATATACTCTAGTTAATATAAACATTACATACAAAATATACCACGTGTGTAAATTTTAAAATGTAACAAGTGATTTTGACGTGCCACGACATTGACGTTTGAACTTAGAGTGACTTCCTTGATTTTTTTTATAAGAACTGCTGTCATATTATTGCCATCATGCTTGCAAGAAAGTTCTCAGATGTCAAGAAAATATTTGCAATACTTCCCATTTGTGATAACCTGATGAACGGTGATGTTAAAAGGATTGGTAGAATTCTCAACAACCATGCATCTGTGGTGAACAATAGCCATTGGACCTTTCCCGATTGTCTCATCACTTTCTCTTTTATTCAGCTATACAAATATATCATCCACATTTTATTTTATTTGCTATTAGAGGATCCATATTGATTTGCATGGCATAACACCATTGTTCATCAAACATTGCGTTATTGACAATGCTCCACTGGGAGTTCATCAAACGTGCAACTACTATAATGGCATCTTCAGTCTATTTGGGCCTATGGCCCCTTAAGGCACTATAGTGTATCATCACTCTTGATCATATGTTGGAAATGACATCATGATAAGATGTTGCTCACTGCCGATACCTTTGAGATCATTATGTCTCTTATGATGAACTGCCATGAAATCGTCCTAAAGACTTTTTAGTTTTTTTTCTATTACTTGATCATTTTTTTAACTATTGAGCAGGTGCTTCTTCCGACAAACAAGGCATGCATAATATCCACCACCAATTTGTGTCCACTATGATGATAGTCATTGATGGCTGGCCCCTCAACGCCCAATTAAACTACCCTCAGCTGTTTCCCAACTGTCGTCTGAGAAAGGGGAATGCTCACCAATGTAGACATGGTCGCTACAGTTCAGAATCACATACTTATAGTTAATGCAATGGAAAATTATTCAAAAAATTACACAATTGTATTAAAATTAAATAAAGTCATGTCACAACATAGTTGAAATAGCATACAGACAATCTGAAAAAAACTAACTTGGCACAATTATGTTAACGAAAATATGAAAGGACATTAAATTAGAAGTCAGAGAATTGTCCCACTTCAAAAACTAAATAAATAATTCATTCCAAAATTATGTCGCTCACCCTGATTGCCATTTTATTGCAAGAACATATTTTTGTAGCATTTGACATTTTGAAATTATACAAAAAAAAATATATGTATGTTCTTAAGAAGTGTCACAATATTTATGTGTATAAACTAAGTCACCTAGTTGAGGATCCCCAAAATTTAAAAACCAGGTACAATATCAGATCAGAGATTATATTTTGATCAGAATCTGAAATTGCTCAAAAGCAGGCCACTTGACCTATCGGCTTGCCTTCGACCATCATCAGATTCTGATCAGAGATATGATTGACAAAATAAACCATATTATTGAGTTCACCCAAATTTTATCTCAAGTGTGAACCCTTCTTGTTGCCAGGTTCCTGCCTGTCCCAATGCCCTCACTCTTCCAATTCTAAAAATATAAAAAATAAGTAATCCAAAAAAGTGTGTACTTTGTTAAAGAGGCCCTTATCAATATTTTGATATATCGATGATCAGGTAGGGAGCCCTGTACAAACCCAATCGTCTAAGGCTCCTTGCCTCATATTTTTACAAGTTTGTATAACGAAGTTCTTTACTTGTAAAAAGCAATTTTTTATTTCATCATACTATGATATATCCTAATTCTAGCAGTAAAACAAAATATTCAAGATGGGAAATTGAGTAGGCAGAGAAACTGAAATAAACTTAAATAAACGTGTCTATCGGCGTCATTTACAGAGCGGGAGAGAAAATAAAATAAAGAAAACAACATTTTTATGTACCATTTATGTACAACACCAAACTAAGAGAAAAAAATCAATTGAAAGAATATCTTTCCCTCTCATAATTACTTTATGCGAACTGGGCCTCATCTGTCCTTCTCATCCACTGGTACAGCCGTGGCTTTGCAAACTGGGCATTGATTTTTCACCACAAGCCATTCCAATATGCAATCCGCATGGTACTCGTGGCCACAGTCCAGAGTTCCTATTTTTTCCTTCTCCAAAAAGTTCGCCTTCAACGAAAATAAAACCCTTTAAAACTGAATTTTTTTCTGAATTTTCCTTAAATTACATCCACTGATCATACCTGGCAAATGATGCAAGAGCCAGTGTCAGGCACATTATCAGCTACTGTTGAGCAAACTTTGGTTTTTAATTTTTTCAAGAGCATTTCTCTAGAGAGACCAATTTTGACTTGTCCGATCTGCTCTCCCAATGCGAGAAGCTCCTGCAGAGGAATTGTTATTCTTTTTAATTTTCTTGGAACAATTGTTTTGAAAATTTGCATTAATGTCAGATGAAGATCGAAAACCGACGGACTTCTACCTCGTAGGACATTCCATCGATGTCCAATCTCAAGTCACTGTGGCGATCGAAAAAGTTCTCTGCTCCATAAAAGCTCGGAAAAGCCACTTCATTTATCCCCTGCAAAATAATATATCAGTGGCAGGCACCGAAATCACTGATTGATATAACTACTTTCCATTAATCCAGATGACAGGAAAGCTTAAAAAATAGAGATAGAAAAAAGAGGCTAATATCCAAAAAGAAATTTTAAGTGGAGTACCAAAAAAAGGGATACCTAGAGCGAAGAATACAGAATGTGGAGAACTAAAAAAAGGAACGATCGGCAAAAAATTATGAAAAAAAGGTTTGGTCAGCAAAACGTTTATTAAAAAAATGGTTAAAAATAGAGAAATAAAAAGAGGGCACGAGCAGCAAATATGAAAAAAATTAGAACGATTAATGTCAGCAAAAATTAACAAAAAACGGAGAAATAAAATGGGGCTAGGACGGCAGTAAAAATATAAAAAATTTGAGAAATAAAACGAGGGGAAGGACAACAAAAAGAGAGAAGAGAAGGATAAAAGTCAACAAAAATTTGAGAAACAAAAGAAGATAAGTTCAGCAAAAATAAAGAATAATGGAGAAAAAGCGGGTAAAGTCAGCAAAATATTTAAAAAATGGAAAGATAAAAAGAGGGTGACCTCTGCAGAAGAAATCCTCAAGTGGGCCGAGGGTGCGCCAGGAATCGACTGAGGTAGCCATCGGTTAGACCTATAATATCTTGAATTTGCACCAGATGATATGTGCCTTGAATTTCTAGACAGCGGATCCGCATGGATTCCAACTGACAGCGATAAGTTGCTCACTGGAAGCCCATAGGAGGTATTAACGCCAAAGTCAAGCCCGATTGGATTTTGCACAGCAGCTGGTATTTGGGGATGGAACTGGTTACAGAATAAAGTACCACCCATCTCATACGAACTTTGATATAATAAAGTTCTTCCTGGAAAGGAAGATACATAATAAATAAGACCAAGTCTATGAAAAAAAAGATGGAATTTTTTTTTATTCTATGCGGTTAAATCAATTCATCCAATGATTTTTAATTGTCTGTTATAATTGAGATAATCACCTGGAAAACATGGAGTTGCTGGATGACCCCATGCTGAGAGAAAGCCACCATCGGGATTGACTCTGTACTGCGCCCAAGAAGGGGGGAGATAGTAACCATGATGTACCTGACAGTAGCCGGGATGATGATGATGAGGATGATGATGATGATGATGACCAAAAGGACATTCCATCAGACCAGGTGCTCCACCGTTTATCATGTAAGTTTCTGTCTGAGGATAAAAATTTCGCATTTCCTCCCGGGGGTCCATTTCCCTATCATTAATTACGCAAATTACGATATCAAAACGGTCCACCGAATATAGAATGCCTGTTAAATTCCAACAACTTACAAGGAATCCTGCCCCTTAGTAAGGATTCCAGTATTATCCACAAACGGAGTGCCACGCCAACCCGAGACATTACCTAAAATAGAAGAACCGCCCTTTGAATAAGAAAGATCATGCAAGATGAGATCACATTAGGAGGTGTTATAGATTTCGAACCATGATTAGGGACAGAAGACTGATGCTGCGGTTGATGATGCTGGACATGATGGTCATGACAATGGTGTTTATTGATGTCCGCCCATATGGCAGAATTATTGAGAGGATTTTCAATATTGGAAGCAGTAAATATTTCAGCATTTGGTATGGAATGATGATGACCACCAGAGTTGAGGAGATCAACTCTGTTAAACGGCTCCAGCATATCAGGACGAGCATATACTCGGGCGCGGTCCATTTTAACCGGCAATTTCAGACGATTAAACTTATATCATGCGCAAATTCAGGCTGACACGGCTATCCTGGCCATAGAAGCAAGAAAAACATCATTAAAAATGAACCAGCAAAATAATCTTACGAATTTATCTTAAATTTAAAAAGAATGCAAATCTTTTCCACGCGGGGGCAAGAGAAATACAACAAGAAATTTGGATTCAAACCATGGCTCAAGAAAGTTTTTTTCTATGCACATAGAAATGACCAGAGTGGCCAAAGAAAGCTTTCATTTCCGCATTAAAAGGAAGAAGAAAAGCCCCCAAGGGAAGTGACCAGGCAAGTCATGGGGACAAATTCTCTTCAATAATCAATCATTGCTTTCATCTATGAGTTCAATTTTCGCCACGAGATTCAGATAACGTTTCCGACTGAAGAAATCATTGCTTATGAAATCTTTCATAGGCGGTCAACGAATTGAATAATAGAGGTTCAAGAAATAAATAAAAAATCAGACCGGTGCATTCGAAATTCTCTTGAAATTCTTCACGAGAAAAATCACTAGAAATTCCTCATGAACAGTGGAAGAACACATAAGCAGTGAAAATCGGCGTACAATCCATACCAGCGATGACAAAAATGAGAAACTCGACAGAAAAGTTCAATTCAAAGAAGAAGCAGATAGAGCCAGCAAAATCACCAAGAAGATCCAACGCCGATCGCAGAAAAACCAGCACATTGCTGTAGCTTCCACTCAAGAAACGGACAACAATTCTTCGAAACGAATTTCAGGCTGATTCGCATCGCGTCGAGAGAAAACGAACGAATCTGAAGCGAGAGGAGCGAAACCTCGCCGTCGATCGAGAATACGTAAGATCAGCTCGCTGCTCCCTGCTTCCGGAGATGACAAAGAAATCGATCGAAACCCACTCCTTCCTTCAAATTCCACCGATCGACGAAGAGAAGATCGCGATCAGAGACCAGAAAACTCGAGAAAATCCAAGTTTAATCACGATTACCTTCCGCGGGAAGAAGAGAAGGAGGCGCGCCTGCTCTTCGCAGAAGAGATAGAGAGAGAGAGAGAGGGAGAGAGAGAGAGAGAGAGAGAGAGAGAGGCGGAGATTCCAGTATAAAAACTGTCGACCATCCAATCACATCGCCTCTACTTTCCTAAATATTCCCCCCCTCCATTCCGGAATCGCTACTCCATCCCGATATGGCGACAATCCGATGGATAAGCCAATCCGAAACAAAACGCTGCCAAATCGGATTAATCTTACCCACTCGCGCTCCATCTCTGCCCCACCCACAAAAATTCTACCTCCCGGTAAAACCTAAAAAAAAACCTTCCTCGTCCGGAATTACAGTTCAAATTGGATTAATATCATCATGTTTCTTGAAGAAGATCGAGAGTTTCAGTCGCGAATGAGTCGGTTGGTGACATTGAAAAGAAAGAAAGTGGAAGGAGTTCCGTCGATCTTCAAGAACAGCCGATTAAATCAAGATAACGTCTCACGGAGATGAATATCAATAGAAGATGGGCGATCATTTGCGAGCTTCGGCCTTCTTCTGTTCTTTCGCTGATGGATTGAAGAAGACGAGGGTGAGATCGTGGTTGCAAGGAAAAATCGTTGCAAAGAAGACATGAACGAGCTACTGACCCATTTTCTCTTCCTCTCTCTTCTTCGCAGCTTCGGCCCTTTGCTGCCGTATTAATTGCAAACGATCTGCGATTAGGAGATTGAAGAATCTGTCACATCCAACTCAACACAAGTTGTAAAACAATTCAATATTGAACACATAATTGATAACAAAAATAGTGAACTCAAAACCAAATTGCAGGATTACAAGAGAGGAATTGGGTACAGGCAAAAACACAGCCCAGAGGAGAGAAAAAGCAGAAATTTTTTAGTGCGGAGAATGATAATAAATCATGATAAGTTTTAGTTTTTTTTAAAAGTAGGAATTCATGATAATTGCAATGCTTAAGGCTGATGTTATACCCAAGTCTTTCCTCGCTTGCTCAGTTTTCCCTTGTTCCTGCAGTCTCATATAACGCTCGTGAGCTCTTTGTTTCTCCAGTTCTTCCCTGGAAGAGTAAATGGATAACGATACCGTTAGTGTAGTAGATTCATGGTTAAGTGAAGGGTTCAACAGTTAGAAAAAAATGTAGAAAAATGTCCAAAATCCGTTCGATGATAAAAACTGTAATCGACGCGAAATCTAAGGGGAAACAAGGAAAAAGCAACGACACAATTAATCAATCTACGAGGTTCTTGGTTTCGACCTGCGTAGTTGTGATTAATTGTCATTGAATCAAAGACAAGCAAGTCAAATGGCCAGCGAAATGTTTGGTTTGGTAAATTCCAGGTCCCATGGCTTCAAAAAAGGTAGTTCATTGGCGAGAACCAGTGGGACTGTTCCACATGTACCAATTCATCGGCACGAAACAAAGAATCGATTAGATTAACGTTGATTAATATGAGGAAAAGGAAAACATACGAGCACAAATCGACCCTTAAAAGCCATCGAAGTATATCGAGTAATTTATTTTTTTTGAGAAAGAAGATATATCGAATAATATTTACCTTTCACGCCTGGAGAGTTCAGTTGTTTTTTCCAACTGCAATAAGACAGCATGACCAACTTCAGCAAGATGATCTTCACGGTAGTTGGACAATAAATTAAACCGAGTAGCAAATGACATCTAACTAAAGCCTAGATATGGGTTATTATTCAGAACAATAAGAAAATGCGAAAACTAAATAGGGAAATAAATATCTCAAGCTCTTTAGACTCCAAAGATGTTAAGGAACTAATTCACATCCAAGCGAGTTTCTGCATCTCTTCCACGCTTGACTAAGAGTCAAAATGAGTTAGTTTCTTTCTTTATTTTGTAGAATGATAAAGCAGAATAACCAAAATCAGCTTGATATAATATTCGCGGCATAAAAAGATGAGAAGACATCTTGTGACCCCCCCATAGTATGAGAAAATCCAAAAAGCAAAGTTTGAAAATTACGATTAAAAGAAGTCAAAACTATTTTAGATATATCAGTTGAATTAACCATGGATATGTTTCTAGATATAGCGCGGTTTATAAGTTGAAAATCGACGCGACGTTTCTTCGAATCTGGACGTTGTACTTCTATTGGTAGGTACCAGTTACAGCAAAAAAGAGCGAACTCACATCAGCATCCTTAGCTTTCAGCGTCTTCGGTTTCACCAAATTAGGGTTTTCAATCTGAATGACTCCCTGTGCACCTTTCTTCTTCTGCGAGCACATGAGAGTTGCCCACATTATTCGACACATCAAAACAAAGAAAAAGAGGTAAGAGTCAAAAACAGCTGAGAGAAATTACGGCCGACTCGTCTTCATCAGAGTCTTCTCCAGATTCCTCTCCACTATCTTTTTGAGTTTCCTCCTCTTCTTCAACTTCTTCCTGAGAAAAAAATGCACTCTTATTAAATGACAACGGTTCAATTTTCGCCAAACTTTTAAATAAAATAAAACCCTAGTAAAGTATTTTCAGAGACCTGAAACACCAAATGTTTGCCAAGCTTAGAAAACTTGAACAGAAATTACGTGGTCAACGTTATACCTGAGAAATGTATCGGCAGCACCTACCAGAGTACTATCCCCATCGTCTCTATGGGAATTCCTATCGTTTACCGTCAATCTATTTAAAATATAAGTAGTCCTCCTCTGAGAATGGCTGCTTGCAGTTAATTGAATGATTGGGTTATCACCTCCTCTCTCCCTTGCTGTCATCTCTCTTTTCTCTCTCATCCTCTCGCAGACAAGCCCACCATAAGAATTGGCGACAGCACCGTCCTAGCGTCCTGCTGAAGATTTTACCGGAAGAATTGCCGGTTTCTCTCTTCCCCCCATTCAAATTTCTCATCGATTTCTCTCCCTAACGCTGGAACCCATCAGAAATGTGGTTAAAAGGCATCATTCTGCAGTTCTACTGAGGCTGGGAAATAAATATAAATCAAGATCATTGATATGACAATAAGGTACCATACCCCAAATTAATCATCAAATACTATACTCCACGTCATTATTTGGGCAGATCGGTACACATCACAACATAAATGCCTATAACCGGCCAAGAATCAATGATCAAACTTACTAGCGCACTAGCAGACCTAAGAAAGGAGTATACAAAGGATGATGAAATTGATATGATCCACCAGCGCGTCTATGTTCGGAGGAAGGAACGTCAACGACCCAGCCCGGTAATGTCGGCCCAGCCCACGGTTGATCCCATTTAAGGATTCACTCATGCGAGCCAAGAAGAAAGAAGAAGAAACTAACTGTGAGCACTTCCTCCCTACTCTCCTCCTAGCCTCTCCTCCGCTTCCTCTCCCTCTCCCTATCCCTCTCTGTGACATCCACTCGTTCTCGCAGGTGGACGCCACCAGTCTGCTCGCAGAATGCTCTCCATCACCGGCGATCCTTGGCTTCCTCTCCCCTTATCATTCCCATCTTCTCTTACCCCGGGAACACCCTCTTTCACCTTCTCTACTCTCCTTTAAACAACGATATCGAATTTGGATCAATTGCATTTCGATTATGGACGAATCACATTGTGAAGGTTACGGTCTCCGATCGGGATCGTAACAGTCCAAACTTACTAGCGCACTAGCAGACCTAAGAAAGGAGTATAGAAAGGATGATGAAATCCTTAATTGTTCATACACTGAACTTAAGGCCGCCCACTCCTTTCCTGAGCATCATACAAGGACAGAAGTAAACTTTGGAGTTTGATAGACAGCTGAAAACCGAAGCAAGTCAGTACACATGAAATCGTTAGTTGTTCATACATTATTCCTCGAACTCAAGACCGTGATCAAGTTCTGAGATGCTCCCAATCCCAGATATCCATCCTTGGCAAAGGACCCCAGTCAGCTCATTAGCTGAATTCAGATTTCGCCAGTAGATGCCCTTTTCTGGTCAAAATCAAGTCAAGTCTATGGCCACTCTTTATTCCAAGGACATCTCGCTACCCAGTGACACATCTCCTTGCCACCTACAACCTCCCCTGGCGGAAGTCATCCTAGAGTTATACACGATATAGGGTTTGAGGAAACATACAAAAGTCAATTATTTCTCACATGGTCTTCCCCTATATTTATACTCTTAAATATGAGGGTTCTAGAAGATTATAGAATTTTGGGTCTAAGAGGTTCTGGGGGATTCTAGAGGATTCTAGAATTCTTCGGCCCTTATTGGATGCCTCCATGGCACCATACTGAAGTCCTGGCCAACTGTTTCGTTCATAAAGAATCTCATCTAACGGCACATGACATGTTGGTGTTCTTCTTTGTCTGATCCCTTAAATATATGGCCATCGGTACCGTATCAAAGTATCTTAGTAGGGAGTAGACACCGCTGGGCAAAACATTTTTTGTATTTTGATGCTAATCGTCCCAGATTATGCTGATGGAACATCCACTTGCTTGAACTGTTGGGCGAGACCCTGGATTCTTATCCCGTTGTCAGTATTGAACACATCAAGAAGAGAAAATGAATTCCACACTGTGCCCTATAGGTTACCACTTTGAGGAAAATTGTCTCAAATAGATGGGCCAACTGAGACGTTAGTTTCTCAAACGGAACGCAGCTTGGTCTCTGGATGAGAATTGGAGAACTCGGGATTGGAATGCAGCTCAGACGAACACCAAGAATTATCAAAAGAGTGTTTAAGAAAATTAAAATCAAAGTCAAATGGATAACGACGCGGATCAAGCAGTTTCTCTGCTCACCACTCAAAAGAAAAACGAACATCAAACCGAACAACAAAAAACATATCGTGATAGAACCAAGTATGCAAAGAGAGTACCTTCTTAAAAGAACGAGGACGAGTGGAGGTGCCGGCAACTGTTTCATGAAGTTTTGAGAAAAATTGCTCAGGTTAGTTAAGAAAGTAGTACGCCGACAGGAAAATAACTCAATATTGCAGAGAGAACATCAGAGAAAGGAAAGATTAAACAACCCCACAATATATGCAGGAATCCAGCCGACAATCAAAGTGCAAGTTTTAAATAATAGCGTATGCCATTAATACAATTTCTAAATGGTTCAATAGCTTTGTCTTCAAAAAGAAATCATTGATTCCATTCCCCACAAATGAAAGGGAAGAAAAACAAGTTTGAGGTAGTTGGTTTCAAGCAGATACTAGAAAAAATGAAGTAATTTCACTTCACGTGATAAATGGTTGAGAAAAGAATCCAGTTGGAGAGCGCAAATCAGACGATGTCCAAGAGAAAATAATCTACGGATAGAAAAACGGCCGAAAAATTGGAATTTTACTCTGCGAGAAGATTTTAAAATTAAACTAGACACAACAGCTTCAGCTGGAATTTACAACTCGTATTCAAGAAACGGTTAGTTTCTCGAGAAATTTTTGTCTTCTGCCCTTAACCTCGAGGCATTAGGCATGGTATAGCAGCGAGAAATTAAAGGGACGTTTCCGACTATGTTGCCGAAAAAAATCGACTTTTTCAACACCATATCTAATCGAACAACTCTAACTAGAAAACATGAATCAATAATCTTTTTGGTCAGAGGAGACAGCATGAAGCCAATTTTAATAATGGAGGTACATAACGGCTCCCAAGACTCAGATATCATGGATATTTCGTTCAGGAGAGGCAAAAGGATCTTCTTGATCCATACGCGAAAAGTTCGAAAACAGAGCCGAAAAGTTGGTGAAGACACGATTCTAACATAACAAAGAGAGCACAACGACCATGATATTTGGCATCAAAAAATAACAATTAACGAGGAGAAGCCGCCCACCCATTTCTTCCGGCGTGGAAAATTGTCTTCGGCCGGTTGGCTTGCCCTTGAACTTGCCTCTGCCCATCTTCACCCGACGTTAATCGTTTAACAATCGTCTTGAACTTGATCGTTAAACCCGACGAACCCTAGTTTTCAAGACCACGTTCAACTGCTAAGAACTAATGTAATATCGGTAGTGAAGGCAGACGCCGGCTCAAATGAGAAGTTTCCGAGACAAGGGGCTGTAACCTAAGCCCTTTTGTTCTTTTGCTTATCGTGTACCAAATCAATTTTTGTAGGAGAATAAAGTCTGTAGGGTATCCATCTATGTCAAAATTAAATTTTGCTTATAATTACCTCAACTCTGTGATGTGAGAGTAACACTTGCTAACCTAATTTGGGACCTACAAATTTGAGATGACAAATCTAACGAGCCAATACATAACACTTGTAATCAGGCTGTGTATTAGCATTTAGTGTTCGCCCGTCCCGATACCGGTACCGGATGCCGGAAAGGCAATTTCCGGTATCTGGTTTTTTCGATATCTGGATACCGGATAGCAGGGGACAGATGCGGGTATCAGATATTGGATGTGGATATTGAAAACCGATATCCACATCAGATCTAAGCTATTTCTTAAGTTTCGTTAGGTTGACCGTGTACTTTTGATTCAAAATTTTTTAATCGAAAAATACATGGTCATTTGGTCAGAGGCTCAGAGCTTAGACGAAGGTGGACAGCAGAGGACGGCGGAGGACGGCGGAGGCGGAAGATGGCGACTGACGGCTGTGGCTACAGAGGTATGTCTCCTTATCTCTTCTGATTTTTAATTCTATCTTTTGATTTTCTTGCTTTTCTTGTCACTCAGATGTCGCTTTGTATTGCTTTTGATTTTTCTGTCTCCGCTCTTGATATTGAATTTATACCATGACAAATGCATACCAATCTATCTGAATCTTCTTCACTGTTGAGTGTTGAGCGTTGATCTTCTAAGTCTCCCTCTCTCTTCTCGTTCTCTCGTACTCTCCACTCTCCTTTCTTCACTCTCCAGTTTCCAATTCTCCCTCGCCCCTCTCTTCTCACTCGATCATTCTCACTTACCGAATAATTCTCCCTTTCCTTCCCCCAATCGACGTTACAATCTAATTCTCCCTCTATCCCTCATTATTTATTTTTCTCAGTGTTATCTCGTTCACCCTCTCTCTTTATTGTTCTCAGTGTTTCTCTAAATCTCCCTCTCCCCAGCAATTATCTCACTCTCCGGTTCCGTTTATCTTTTTATCTCTAATTCTGAGTCTCTCTCAGTCTCTCTTACTCTCTGATTTTTTCTCTAATTCCTTCTCTCCTTTTTATCTCCTTCACCCTCTCTCTCACTCCGTCAATTTTCCAGTCTCCCTTTCTCTCATTTCATTTCAGTGGATTTCTTTTTTAAGTTCTCCCTTTCTCCTTTAATTCTAACTCACTCTCCGATTCTTTTTATGTTTTTAGTTCACACTCTTCCTTTTTTTCCTTATTCTCTCTTACTCTCCTTTTTCTCTCATTCACCCTCTCACTCACTCTGTCACCCTCCCTTCTCAAATTCCATTTCACTGGGATTCTTTCTCTAATTATCCTCCTCTTCTCTCATTCCATCTCAATCTCCATTTCTTTCTATTTTCTAATCTCTAACTCTTCCTTTCTTCTCTCATTCTCTCCTACTCTCTGATTAATTCTTTAATTCTTTCTCTCAATGTTCTTTCTTTCGCCCTTTCTCTCACTCTGTGACTCTCCCTTTCTCTCATCCAACTCCAGTGTAATTCTTTCTCTAATTCTCCCTTTCTTATCAAATTCTATCGCATTCTCTGTTCCTCTTTATATTTCTATCTCTATAAGTCTCCCTCCCTTCTCTCATTCTCTCTTACTCCCTAATTATTTCTCTCAATTTTCTCTCTTCCACCCTCTCTCTCACTCTGTCACTCACCTTTTCTGTCATTCCATTCAAGTGGAATTCTTTCTCTATTTCTTCCTCTCTCCCCTGATTCTATCTCACTCTCTGAATCTTTCCATGTTTTTATCTCCAACTGTCCCTCTCTTCTTTCATTCTCTCTTAGTTCCTAATTCTGTTTTTTTACTCGTTCACCCTCTCTCTCACTCTGTCACTCTCTCTTTCTGTCATTCCATTCCAATGGAATTCTTTCTCTCCAGCAATTATCTCACTCTCCTGTTCCTTTTACCTTTTTCTCTTTAATTCTGAGTCTCTCATTCTCTGTTACTCTCTGGTTTTTTCTCTAAATGCTTCTCTCCTTTTTATCTCGTTCAATTTCTATCTCACCCCGTCAATTTCCCAGTCTTCTTCTTATTTATTTTCCTATTCTACCTTTTTATTCTGTTCTTTTTTCTCTTCCTCGTTTTTCTCTTCTTTGTTTTTTTTCTCCTCTTCTTCTTTTTTTTTATTTTCCTATTCTACCTCTTTATTATTCTTCTTCGTTTCTCTCTTCTTTGTTTTTCTTCTCTTCTTCTCCATATTCTTCTTCTTCTTATTTCTTCTCTTATGCCCATTAAGTTATCGTCTTCTTCTTTTTTTCTCTTCTTCTTCTTCTTTATTTTCCTATTCTATCGTTTTGTTTTGTTCTTTTCTCTCTTCCTTGTTTTTCTCTTCTTTGTTTTTTTTCTCTTCTTCTTCTTCTTTGTTTTTTTCTCTTTTTCTTCTTCTTTATTTTCCTATTCTACGTTTTTATTCTCTTCTTTTTTCTCCTCCTCGTTTTTCTCTTCTTCTTCTTCTTTAATTTCTTCCTCTACCCTTTTCTTCCCTTCTTCTCCTTATTCTGCTTCTTCTTGTTTCTTCTCTTATGCCCATTAATGTATCGTCTTCTTCTTTTTTCTCTTCTTCTTCTTCTTTATTTTCCTATTCTACCTTTTTATTCTGTTCTTTTTTCTCTTCCTCGTTTTTCTCTTCTTTGTTTTTTTTTCTCTTCTTCTTCTTCTTTGTTTTTTCTCTTCTTGTTCTTCTTTATTTTCCTATTCTACGTTTTTAGTCTCTTCTTTTTTCTCTTCCTCGTTTTTCTCTTCTTTTCTTCTTTAATTTCTTCCTCTACCCTTTTCTTCCCTTCTTCTCCATATTCTTCTTCTTCTTCTTGTTTCTTCTCTTATGCCCATTAATTTATCGTCTTGTTCTTTTTTTCTCTTCTTCTTCTTCTTTATTTTCCTATTCGACGTTTTTATTCTCTTCTTTTTTCTCCTCCTCGTTTTTCTCTTCTTCTTCTTCTTCTTTAATTTCTTCCACTACCCTTTTCTTCCCTTCTTCTCCATATTCTTCTTCTTCTTGTTGTTTCTTCTCTTATGCCCATTAATTTATCGTCTTGTTCTTTTTTTCTCTTTTTCTTCTTGTTTATTTTCCTATTCTACCTTTTTATTCTCTTCTTTTTTCTCTTCCTCGTTTTTCTCTTCTTTGTTTTTTTTCTCTTCTTGTTCTTCTTTATTTTCCTATTCCACGTTTTTATTCTCTTCTTTTTTCTCCTCCTCGTTTTTCTCTTCTTCTTCTTCTTTAATTTCTTCCTCTACCCTTTTCTTCCCTTCTTCTCCATATTCTTCTTCTTCTTCTTGTTTCTTCTCTTATGCCCATTAATTTATCATCTTGTTCTTTTTTTCTCTTCTTCTTCTTCTTTATTTTCCTATTCTACCTTTTTATTCTGTTCTTTTTTCTCTTCCTCGTTTTTCTCTTCTTTGTTTTTTTTTCTCTTCTTCTTCTTCTTCTTTGTTTTCTTTCTCTTCTTCTTCCTCTTCATTTTCCTATTCTACGTTTTTATTCTCTTCTTTTTTCTCCTCCTGGTGTTTCTCTTCTTCTTCTTCTTCTTTAATTTCTTCCTCTACCCTTCGCTCTCTAATTAGTGGTTCCAAACTCCAACTCTCCCTCTCTCTTTTCTCACTATCTTTAACTCTCTACCTCTACATCTCCCATCTCTTTTCTCTCTCTCATTCTAACGTACATTATGATTCTCACCCTCCCTCGCTCAGCATCTCTTACGTTCTCTCCCCCCCTCTTTAATTCTATAATTCTGCATTCTTCCTCTCACCTCAATCTCATTCTCCCTGACTCAATAATTCTTGCTTGTATATCTATCATTCTTCCTTTATCTATATATTCCATTCTCCTTTGATTTACTATTTATTTAATTGTCGTATTCATTGCATCCGTTACTTAATTCGGAGTTTAAATCACAGTTTGGCATCATGATGCCGTTGTATTGCATTTTAGCTTACCAAATTATGACTTCAGAAACATGAACCCACCCGGAGGCAATGACCCAACCCAAGAAAGATCTGGGTCAAGAGCTATAGGCCCCCAACGTACGGACGCAGGAACTTCTCGTGCCGCACAGAGTCAGCCTCGTTCGAATCGTTCAGTCATCATTGACTACTTCGAAAAGATGGAAGATGGATACTACACATGCTTACTGTGCCGGGAGTTGAACCCGCACAGTAAGAGGAAACCAATAAAGAGGCAAGCCGACAAAATCACCAACGTATTTTGGCGACATTTCAAATCCTGCCATCCAGCTCGCCACGCGGAGCTTAAGGGCGAAGCCCTACAAACCCTGATCAGCCACACATCACTGATAGAATGCAGAGCAAACAACAGGGAGAGCCTAGCCGACGGGGGCTGATTAGAGGGCACACTCCAGATGAGATGAAGAATTTCATTGCACGATTCGTATGCCTGACTGGTTCACCCTAGAGCATTGTTGACAATGTCGCCTTCAAGGATATGTGGCGTTACGCGACGCTTATCGACTTGGATCCTCCAAGTGCGAAGGTCATAAAGAAGTGGACCATCCAAATGCACGACCGAATGAAACATGATGTGAGGAAGCTCTAGGACAATGTGGCCCAAGTGTCACTCACCGTAGATGCATGGACTGCGGAGAACAGAACTTGATTGCTAGGCATCACCGTCCACTAGGTGGACGATATATGGGCGTACAGAGAGCGGGTACTTGCCATTCGAGAAATCGTCAGCAAGCACGATGGGGAGAACATGGCGTCCATTGTTCTCCAAGCACTAGATGAATTCTGTTTGTGGACGAAGGTCAGCACTCAGCATCTATCTCAATTTATTAGTTGAACTTGTGCCTTTAAATGTGGAACATAATAATGCAGGTCTACGCCGTGACTACTGACAATGCCACGACGAATAAGAGGATGTTGGCATTGATGGCGAGAAAGATGAAGAGTCTAAACCCGGCGTTTAGCGCCAGGAGGCACGTCCCATGTGTGGCACACATTCTGAACATTGTCATGCAAGCGGCAATAAAAAGCTTATGTATTCCTTCGGCCCAAGCTATGGAACTCGAAGAAGGCGACGTGACACGGATAGCAGAGCACTACGACAGCGACCAAGACAACGAACTCGGTGATATATTCTCAGCATCTGATGACAATGAGGGACCACACAAGCCGTTATGTTTGGGTGATGCACTTGCAAAGGTGCGCACACTAGTGCGGAGTATTCAGAGCTCTACGCAATGGAGAGAACTTTATACACATGCATGTGAAGACGACCCCAAAGTCAAGGACTCCAACATGGTCGTCTTAGACTGTCCAACCCAATGGAACAACACGTACACTATGTTGGCGGCCGCCTTGAAGAAGCGTGATGTACGTTGCCGACGTTGTCGAAGGACGAGTGGGAGTTGGTCAAAGAGTTCTACCGCATCCTTGGCCGTTTCACCGTATCAACTGATCATGTTTGCAAGACAGTGACGCCGGCGATTTGTAATGTTCTATATCTCATAGACGGCCTCAAGGTTCACATGGAGGAAGTGGTCCAACAAATCGAAGATGGCACATTCTTCACATCCGTACGACGGTTGCACGAAGGAGATCGTTCGAACATGGCTCAAGCGTGTAGAGCGATGCATTACAAGCTTGCACAGTATGCTGAGATATTGAGGGCGAATGAGGGGATCACTGCCGCAATATTGATGGATCCATTCCACAAAGGGTCAATGCTATGCCTGGGCATCCGAGAAGCAACCATCGCATACGTACGATCGTTGTTACCAGGTGACTCGTCGAGCTGTGGACCGAGAGGGGTCACTGAGGAGGGGCAGACAAGAGGTAAAGAGTTGGACGAGTGGCTTAAGAGCACTATGCGGCACGTGCAACCGACACCTGTGACAACAAGGTCGGCGTGGGTCAAATTCAATCAATTCCTTACAGAGATTGTGCCTAATGAAGGGTGTGTTCACTCCACTATCTTGGTGGGCCAGCACAGGGGCAAAACATTTCCCCTTACTTGCGGCTGTTGCAAGGGACCTATTATCCGTATGTGCGACGAGCGCCCCTGCCGAGCGCATGTTCTTGGTTGGCAATGCTATTGTCACGTACAAGCGATCGTGTTTGTCGCCAATAAGCATCGAAACACTAATCACTATGAAGTGTTGGCTCCGTGCCGACAACAAACGGTGGTACAATGACATTGAGCTAGATGAGGATGCTGACGACGGAGAAGATGGTGTGGTCGCATGTGCTCGAGGTACACATCACATAAATGAACTAGATTTTCTTACTTCTACATAATGATCGTTACTTATCTCTTATCTTCTGCAACGCAGGTGATGATCAAGTAAGCACAAATCTCTGACAGAGCCGTTGGGAGTTTTCTACGGGAACTGCGTGTTTTTGACAGAGCCACAGTCATATGTATATAGTGAATTTTGCTACAAATGTCGAATTAACGCCGTGTATAGATTCTTTTGAATATCCCTAAATTTTGATACATTTTCCAAAAATTCCTTTGAATATCCCTAAATTTCTATGAAGATTCAAATGAAAGTAAAATATAAAAATTCATATCAATTTAAATAGACCCTTTCAGTTCTTGTTATATTTTATATTTGGCATAATTATATTCCTCCTACTATCCAATAAATAATCTTAGTATCAATCAAAAAAATTAATCCCTTTAATTAAATATCATGCCAAGAAGTATACTTACTCCTCTATTACTCCTATTACTAACTATTTCAAGTATATATACCATATATAAATTATATCATGCACCTTTATTCTCCTATACATTTGCCATGGTATGCATTTCATCCTCTCATATATTTTTAATTCTACTCAAACCTTACATTACCATAAAGACTCAGATTAAAATTTGCACTAGTATCTTACACTCTACCCTTATTATTAAATAAGCAGTTTTATTATTCCTCTTACTAACTGCTTCGCTTATCTATTAAAGATGTTCAATATATTATGTAAAATTATTTTCTTAAAATTATGTTATATTAACTTCTGTCAAAAATTATTTGTAAGTATAAAATAACCATTCCACCAATATCTTATACTCTACCCTTATTATTAAATCGTCAGTTTTATTATTCCTCTTACCAACTGTTTCACTTATCTATTAAAGATGTTCAACATATTATATAATTTTATTTTCTTATCATTACATTATATTAAATTCGTCCAAAAATTATTTGTAAGTCTAAAATCACCATTCCACTAATATCTTACAATATACCCTTATTATTAAATCGTTAGTTTTATTATTCCTCTTACTAACTGCTTCACTTAATTATTTAAGGTGTTCAATATATTATGTAAATTTATTTTCTTAAAAATAATTTATATTAACTTTGTTCAAAAATTATTTGTAATTCTAAAATAACCATTCCACTAATATCTTACACTCTACCCTTATTCTTAAATCGTCAGTTTTGCTATTCCTCTTTTTAACTATTTCACTTACCTATTAAAGGTGTTCAATATATTAAGTAATTTTATTTTCTTCAAATTGCATCATATTAAATTCGTACAGAAAATTGTTGTAAATCAGAAATTACCATCCCACTAATATCTTACGCTCTACCCTTATTTTTTGACCCTCATATTTATTATTCCTCTTACTGAATATTTCACTTATCTATTAAAGGTGTTAAATATATTATGTAATTTTATTTTCTTAAAATTAAATAATATTAAATTCGTTCAAAATTTTGTTGTAAGTCTAAAATAACCACCCCACTAATATCTTACGCTCTACCCTTATTATTAAACCATCATATTCATTATTCCTCTTACTAACTGCTACTACTATCTAGTAAAGGTATTACATATTTTCTGCAATTTTATTCTCATAAAAATACATTGTACTAATTTCGTTAAAACATTAGTTGTCACTTGTCAGTCATTCTCATAACCATTCCACTAATATATTACACTCTACCCTAGTACCCTTATTACCCTCATATTTATTATTAAACTTATTAACTATATTACACAATTTTATTTTCTTAAAATAAAAATATATTTATTTCGTTATAACATTAGTCATTAGTTAAAAAAACAATTCTACAATATGCAATTTTACCCTCGTTATTATGAAGTTTTAGATTTTTTAGATTACAGTAAATTAATTTCAGTCCAACAATAGTTCAGGGCTTCAGGCCCACATAACTGTTGCATTTTTCACAAATAAAATTCGACATAGGACAACATTATGCGAAAAGGCCAAATTATTTTTCATTATGTAGCATCTATGGGCAGCGAGCCGACGTAGATGAGATTCAACTATAAGATGGCTGCGGCAAATATGACGTCCCAGAATAATTAGAAAATTTCCATATGGGATTGCAGATGACTGGAAAAAAATATCCGGATATCGAAAACCGATATCCAGATATCGAAAAACCGGTATCTGGCATCCGATATCCGCCTCGTCCCTCCCCCTTCGATATCTGGTACCGATATCCGTCTAACCCCTGATAGACGGATATCGCCCGATATCCGATATCCGATATCTGGAACCATCCCATTTTTTTCCGGATATTGGATATCGGTTGTCCGATACCAGATATCAGATGGATATTGGGACGGGTGAACCCTAATTAGCAACTTGACAAAAGATGCATGGTCATACTGACATAGAGTAGTCTCGGTATATTATGACTTAACCATAGGTGAGGTAGATTTGGATTGGTGGTGCATGGAAATTCATTTGCATGTATGTCCAGTATGAGGGTAGCAAGAGTAAGGCCTGTGGACGGATGACGAATAATGGTATGGAGTAGATACAATGGTGATGGATGAAGTTTCATTCTATCATCCGCCCATGGGGAAATTAATCAGTCCCATTGGCATTCATCCCCAACTTTATTAGTCTTAAAGATGTTTCATCCATGTTATTGTATCTACTAGAGTACTAGGTGAAGCTTGGCACACCACAGGTTAGAAACTCAACCTATCGATTTGGCTAAATCTATATGATGATATAGTCAAGTAATTTGGAAGTCCAATGATGGTTATTTAGGGTGTTGGAGATGTTAAATAGACACATGGGCCTAGAGGATCACACGCAAATGGTCTTCTAGATGTCAAAAGATGTTCTTAAGTTTTGGGGGGTTTTATGAAAAATAATTACTTAGTATAAATAGGGAAAGGTCCTACATGAAAGTCACCCAAGCCAGAATTGTTTAAGAGTCTTCCCCTTCGTCTCTCTTCTCTCCATAGCTCCACTCCATTCCTGATGCGATCAGGTCAGCGTAAAGACAACGATGGAGGTCCAATGAAGCTCGTCAAAGTAAATGAGGATATTTGACTTGTTGAGGGTCGCGTGCATATGTCTACAGGCTGCACACATGAGCAGCTCAACTTGTCACACTTGAGGATCCAAAAATTCACAAATGTGAACTCTGTAGAGGTTATTTGTTTCATGTTAAATGATGCCATTACGATTCCTTTCAAGTTTTCCACTACGAATCATTGAGTTCTTCATACCATTCCATGCTTTCAGAACCCAACATGTACAATGTGATTTGGAGAACGCATGGAGGTAATGTGATAGCGAGATATGGTATTGAAATCAATCTAAGCAACCGACAATGTCAAGAAGAAAAATTTAGGGAAAATATGCTTACCGTATATCCTTACGTTCCACTGATAAGCCTAGAAATGACGTGTAAATATGTCGTTGTTTGGGCTTTTAGACATATGCAATAAAATTTGTAAATACCCTTAATCACTAAATACAATGTATAGAGCAAGCAAGGGGTCGAACCACAGTGAGGCAACAAGCAAGAATTTGTATCCAATTTTAAATAAATTAATTCAAGAATGGATTAATTTTGCAATTAATAAACCTTAATTATATTTAATTATGTTTTTAATTAATCAAAATTAAGTAAAAACTTAATTTGGATTTTAAATATCTTCGGCCAAAACACTCAAGATAGGATAGTTTTAATTATAAGATCAGATTAATTTGGATAACTATTTCCCAATTATTATAAAATTTTAAGAAAATTTTTATGAATTAAAATTGGGAAATAATAATCAAGAAGGGGGTTCTGAAATCAGACTTCAAGATGGACGAATTTTTGGATAAAATTTTATTATTATGTTTTTTATATATTGAATTAAATTTCCAAATAATCAATTTTGAAATCTAGAGAGAGAAAATAGACGAACCAACCTAGAGAGAGAGTGAAGAATTTGGAGAAAAAGTGAAATCCGACCCTAATTTAAAAACTAAAAATGCAGAATTGTTCCAAATCTATTTAAAACTAAATATTAAAAATCAGATCTCGAATCAAAATCAAAATGCAATGCTAATTTCATTTCAAAACAACTTCAAGGGCATGTATATTTCAGCCATGCCTTCGAGTTTTAGAATCGTTCAAGAAGAAGTTCAAAACACAAATTAGAAACTTACAATTTTCAATGATGAATCCAGATCTGTCGACTTCCAAAGCAACTCATGTGTCCTTCTTGGCCAAATCCTTGGGGAGAGCTTTAAAAAGTGAATTTCTCGTTTTTCCAGACCTCTATTTAAAGATCTTACCGTATGGATCATAGAGGGGTAAAAGACAAGCATGCCCTCAAAATTTTCAATCGGACGTCTATATCTCGAGATATCATCATTTTACTTAGGATTGATCTAGGCCATTGGATCATTTGATTATTTAAAGAAAATGGATTTTTCTGATTGGCTGACACCTTTCCCTTGTTTTCACCACCCTTGGATCACGTTACAACACATGTTTGTGCGCTTCCACAGACCCAACCATTGAACAATCTATGCTCCATTTGAACGGTTAAGAATACGCCACGTCGCCCTCGTTAGCGCCCCAACCTTTAGCGGAGTATTTAAGGTCCTGTAAAAAATATTTCTTCAATGAAATGAGGTTAAATACCATGTAAAAAATAAGAAAAAATTAGAAATAATAATACAATCAAAGTGTAAGTCATTTATCTCCATTTATATATGACCATTAAAATATATGTACTAAAATATTCACCAATTAAACATTATAATTTGCAAGTTATCATCCACCAAGATCATGGCTCTTTGAAACTACACTTAAGCTCCCCCTCTTCTATGTTGCTTCTTCCCACATTCCAAGGCACCAAAACACACTTGGTGGAACTCAAAAACTCACTATCTTTTGATCATCCCACATGAGTACGAAGCAAGTTTAAGGATGAGTTTGACAGAGATTTACACCTTTATTTATAGATTATAGGGTATGGATAGAAAAGGGGTCAAGATGAGCATCCGTAAAAGTTTCAGCTCACTTGGACCTTTGGATCATCAGATATCGTGCTTTGAAGTTGGAGTAATCCTAGCCATCCATTTCTTCTCTCTCCTCATCATTGACGGTGACACTTCCTCGTTTTCTAATCAGTTAAATCGTAAAATCTTTAGTTATTAATCTTTGCCATGATTGCCTCGTCTTCCAAAATTGTGCGCTCTGAGAATGCCATGTGTACTTGTGCAGCGGAAAAGACAAAAAAGTAGATTTTATTATTCAATTATTACATGGTGTGGCTCTACGTTGTGGCGCGCCATGTCACGAGATTCCCCCCTTTCCCCTTTTTCCTAGTGAATGGCGCACAAAAGTGTGTCCAAGGTAGTAAACATATCAGAAAAATAATTTTGTGATGATTTTCTAAACACATAAATTCAGACTAGGATTATTTATTTGGTTTTGACAATTAACCATACCCTTGGTCCATCTAAGAGTTGCATAGTTGAGGGATTATACATGCATTTGTAACTAAGATAGAATGGTTCCATGAAAGAGCTCAGTTGTTGAGTATCTTCTAGATCATGCGATGCATCTTGATACGTAATGTGTTAGTGATTCAACTTATCAATTATGTTAATTCAATTCATGATTAATTAATCGATCTGTTAGATAATTAATTGTGTTGGGCAATAAATAGTTAGTAGGCTTATGAAGTCATCAACTAGACCAATATTGATGACATTATGTGACATAAAAGAATATTACACTTTAGTTGTTAATTTAGTTTAATCAAATGAATCATGTTCATTATCACTCACAAGAAATGTTTCTACAATTTTTATATAATATATTATATGATTAATTACTTATGAATAGGGCATAATATTTCAATCACTTATCTTTAAATTTTTATTATGATCATTCCTAATCATAGGATATTTGAGAAGTATAATAAAATATTTAAATAATGATGGATTTTATGTTGCCTTAAAGTCAATTACACTTTCATGTCATGTTTAAATTTATGAAAATAATTATTTATTCATTATTATTCTTGTGTGATGCTTATAATGAATTCCTTCAAGACATGTAATGGCTTAGTGAATTATGATGATAATATAGTGATCACTAATATTTAAACATGTATTCTAAATATTCTTATTCGAAGGATACTCAAGATGAACATCAACATATCCAGAAATAGTGGCATGATTTAATCATACTTGAACGATAAGATGGATGATATTTAGGCCATTACAGTAGAAGCTTTATGAAAAGTGATAGGTTGTCTTTGTGAAAAGACTCCACTGAATGTAAATGTATAATTTTCTAAATAGTATGATACCTGATTATCAATCAGGTAGGTTCATGTCATGGTCATGTAAGTGATCCTAAGACCTGAGACATCAAAGGCATGTTTTGGATGGAAGGCTATGTTATGACAAAGACTTGTGAGTTCCTAATCATGAGATTCAAGTTAGTGTTTTCTTGGATATAGTAACATGTACGCAAAGATTGTGGATTGGTCTAGATGGGATGTCTGCCCTCGGTATAGGAAGAAATTGGCTCGAGGAAGAAGATGTATTAAACCATGGACAAGGTAGTTGAGATATTGGAGAAAACATTCTTTAATAAATGGATTATATTTTGAAAATTAACCATACCCTAAACCATTAGGGAGACTTGTGTAGATAAAGAATCATATATATCTGGTAACAAATGACAGTAAAGATTTTATGAGACAATTCATTTATACTATATATCTTCTAGAGCACGAGGTGTAGCTTGGTACCCCATGAGCTAGAAACGGAGCCTTTGGATTGGGTTATATCAATCATTATTTAATTAATCTATATGCCCACATATAAATGATTAAAAAGGTTGGTTAGTAAACATCTTGAGCATTAAAGTTAATAACTATATTAACGCATTAGCTTGGAGGGTAACACAAATAAGATCTATCAAAGTTGGTGGATATACTTAAATTATAAGTGCTTTTTAAAAAATTAAAATTAAGCATAATTGATGGGAAGGAGCCATTTTAGGTGCCCATGCTAGCTATATTTGGGTGCCCCCCTTTCGTATTTTTCTCAAATCCCTCCTCTTGCTAGTATGACTTGATTAACAAGAACTTCAATGAGAGTTAGAGAAGTTAAAGAGGATAATCAATGTCACATCATACTTAAGTATTTAGAACACATGTTTAATGAATGATGCTTGCCGCATTACGATATCATCACAATTCTCTTAGTTATTTCATCAATTCATGAACTTCAATTATAAGCATCCAAGTGCATCAAACCCGTTGATATTGTTGGAACTATTTGTATCCTACCAGTCAATCACACATTCCACATCTCATTCCATCTTTATTGATAAAATATTAATGCACATGTGATGCTTATAGTTGAAGCCCATGAAATAAATGCAACAACTAAATGAATTATGTTGAGATCATAATAAGTCAATTACCAATCTTTAAAAACATGTTAAAAAATATTCATATTCGAAGGATAGCCGAGAATGTTATCAAAATATTGGATAGAATAACACTATCCAGTTCCACTCATGTGATGAGTATGGCTGATCCCGTTGCCATTAGTGTGGAGACATCAAGGACATATACTGGGTGTTCTTTGTGAAAATACCTAGTGTATAATATGGTAGATCATGTAGCCATTATTGTTGAGTATGATCAATCAAGTTGATTCATGTCATGGTTATGTAAGTGGTACTTAAATTTGAGACACCAAAAATACCTTTTGGATGGACGGTTTTTGTTTTGACTATGACTAATGAGTAAGCTAGGAACTATCCTTGCCTGGATGCACCAAGAAGTCCATGAAGGTGGTTGTGTGGTCAATATGGGATCATTCACCTTCGGTGTAAAGGAGATTAGCTTGATGAAGATGATGCAGTTACATGTAGTGAAACTATTAGAGAAGGTGTTCTTTGAATATTTCACCACACGTTTTTACTAATCAAAATGACATATTAGGGTTTGATGGTAAACCATACCTTAAGTCATTCAGAACTCTCGTGTGAATGAAGGATTATACATACACAATAACCGATGATGGTAAAGGTTCCATCAGAGAGTTGACATACTACTTAATATCTTCTTGGCAGCCCACAGACCAGCAACTTAAACAATATTTTTGGTTAAATTGATCCTTAATTAGTTAATTAATCTATATGTGATTGATTAATAAGGTCATCCAAATAAAGGTCATTGGGACATTATATTAATTGACTAGACTAATATATGGGCCTAGAAGTTTATTCACACAAGGCTTTGGATGTTGGTGGGTGTACTTTAAAGAACACTTTCACTCATATGATATGTATGAATTAGTAGATGATAATATACCTAGCTGTCTACCATGTCAATTCATGGCATGTTGTTGTATATGGTCCTAGAACCGAGACAACCAAAGATATCTTATGGATAAAAAGTTGTGTTTTGACTGTGATCCATGATTCCCTAATCACTTGAATTTCAATTGTTCCTAGACTAGATGCATCAAAAAGTATATGGAGGTGATTGAGTGGGCAAGTTGGGATTAACCTCTTTCATAATAAGATGAGAAAAATATAAGTAAGATGATGCAATTAAATCCTAAGATGAGATAATATAAATATCTTAGTAGTTCTCTAGTTATTTCCTAATCCTAATTAAAATGTCTGATCAGGGTTTGAACATCGAATCTGCCTAAGTCATTCTAGGTGCAGCGTGTTGATTAAATTAAATGTACATCATTACCAATGATAGTAAAATTTCATGAGAGAATTGATATATTATTGTATCTTCTAAAGTAATAGGTATAGCCTCGTGTCTCACTTACCAGAAACTTGACCTATTGGTGGGATAAATATATCCATGATTAATTAAGATATACATTCGATATCATTAGTTAATTAGGTTAGTCCATACAGAGTTATGGATTTTTAGAGTTATTAACTAGGTTGGAACATGAGTTTTTATATAAAAAGTAGACCCAAAAATTTTTATAAATTCCAATAGAGTGGTGGGGACACTTATTGAGTAGAATATGTCGACATTATTTGTATTGAGGGTCACACATATATGTATGGCGGCAAAAAATTATATGAGTTAAAGAAACACATTCAAAGACTTGTTGATTATGGATTCAACTTCACACAAAAAAATTTTATTTTCAGCATTTTTTATGTTTTATAAAATCCATTTCGCATCTCATTCTTTTTATTGCACAGATCAGTTTAGAATTCCATTCACTACATAAATCCCAAGAACATAAGCCTAGAGAGTCACACGTATAAGGTTTATTTGACATTTGCGGATTACATAAATATACGTATTTTATAAAAAAATCACATCAATTATGAGAGGATGTAAACTTTCAAAATGAAACACACACCCATGCAAGTATTTATTCTCCCTCTCTCCTTGGTTGGCCTTTCTCCTGGTATTACCAGAATGACAATAACATCATCTCGGATTGATGGAGGTACTTGTCGAGTGGAAAAATGAGGAAATTCTTCTTGTTGATGACCAGTGTGGATATATCAAAGATATATGTGCTGCTCAATATGATTCATTCAAGGAACCAGATTTAATTCCTTGAAAAGTGAGTAGATCATTGTGTTTTTGTATGGTTGAAATGGTTTGTTTCAATTCATTTTAGTCTGTAGTGTGAATCAGATTAGATGATCTACCATGGCCTCAAAACTCAACACAAAAGTATAGATTATTCTTTGATCAAATTGTGAATGTATAATACTAATAAACTAGCACTCAAATTGTAATTTTGAACCATTTTTATCTCCAAAGAAAAAATTTTGAAATTCTAAGTGAATACCAATACTCTTTAAGAGGGTTGAGGTAAGAAAGTATGGTACCAATCCCAATGATATCTTAATGTGTCATTGATATCCCTGCACAGTTTAAGCATTCCCATTGTTGGAACACACAAATTAGCTATGTTACCTCTATTTAATATAAGTCAAGACTAGTTGAGTTATATCTGTAAATCATCAATAGACGAGATCAACTATTGTCTCCTAGAGCCCTTGTAGGTCAGGATATTCCACGAGTGTTGTGAATCTAGTGTATAAATATTAAGTTCAGCTCTAGATGTGGAGGTCATATCCTGATCCCAACCATATGTATGGTCATGTGTATGGGATTCATCATTCTCATGAAACATGCCAAGAGAGTATTGGGGGTAGAACTGGTCATCATTATAGAAATGGTCATAGACGGGACTCAGAAAACCTCGTCCTTATATTGAGAGTGTGTGTGATAGTCTAGAGTAAAACCATACCAAGATGAATGATGGATATGATCATATTTGCAATACCCATAATATGTGGAAGAGTTGAGGGTAGGGTTGTGTTGTCAAACGTCTGAATATGTATAGGATGTGATATTTGAGATTCATTTAGTGACGCATACCCATTGATAAGCCAAAAATAGGGGTAAATTTTATGCAATTTTAAACCCCTGTCGTCGTCAATTTTAGCTTATACAATAAAATTTATAAAAACTCTACTTAAAATGTGTAGTGATAAGTACGAGTGTCATCCAAGGGAAGCTAGTAAGGAATCCAATTGGTGTTCTTGTTGAATAATTTGAACCTAATTGGGGTTAATTTAATCTTCAACAGAGATTAAATCACCCTAATTAGATGAGAAATTTGGAAAGGGGGGTAGAAGAGATGAGAGGAGTAGATGAAATAAGGGGCTCTTAAGTTGAATTAATTGATCCAATTGAAAGGATCAAAGAATTCAATTAGAGAGATTAAGAAGAAAATTTAGAAGTGTTTTGGTTGGTTCTTTAGGTTTGACAATCCAGTAATAACTATTTTAGAAATCTCTCAATTTCTCCTCTAAATCCTAGTCAGGGCTTGTACATTCCGCTCAAGCCAAGTGATTTAAAAGTTCAGACAGGGATCAAGAAGAAAGATTAAGAAATTCAACTAACAACATCCAAAATACACCAAAAGTTCAAATACAAAGAAGAAAAAGGGACCAAATAGGTTGATCCAAGCTGGAGCTCATCTCTGTCTTGCAGCTGTAATAGAGCACCATCAAGAATGAGCTCCCCCTCTCGAAATTTAGCTTTTATACTTAGGTTACATGGTCAAAATCACCATTTTACCCTTGTTTAGTAAATGAATTTTAAACCAATTTAAGCCATTGGATTTAAATTCATTTATTTATTCATTTCTTTTTTAACACACCATGACGTGTCGTCCTCTCATTGGCGGGCGCATTTTGAATTCTCCTTTTTGCGGAAAAGTCCGTTAGAAAGCTTGGAATTTCTGCTGAACGCCGCCCAAAAATAATTGTGTATATGGCCCTTGCGCATTCTCTCTCCTCTGATTCATCATAAAACCATTAAAAAATAGTAAATAATTGCAATAAAACCCTGTAAGTGTTTAAATAATTGCGACCGAGAGCTTTTTTGAGGCATAATTGCAACTAAAATTTACGAAAAGCCCCTAGAAGAGTAGAAATTGCTTTAAAACTCATTTTCTCATTATAAATATACCCTTTTCCTCTTTAAAAATTCATTTCTCACTTAAATAAATCTCGAAAAGTCCAATTAAATCCTAAAAAAATTCTATAAAATTCCATGAAATTCTAGAAAATTCAGTATTTCATCCCCATAATAATTAATCTCGAAATTAAATTTTAAACCTGCCATTTTCATTTAAAAATAATTATTTCAAGCTCAAATCAATCTCACAAATTCATAAAATTAACAGAAAATTAGGGAAAAATCAGAAATCACTTGGAAGCATTAAATTTATGTAAATATATGATAACAACACCATTTTAAGCTCTTTAAATGCATAAAATTGTACTAATAGCATGAAATAAAGACCGAATTTAGAGTGTTATCGCCCGTCATGTTGTCACAATGGGTACTCATATCCCCAATCATTTATTGGTTCATGATCAATCATGATGGAGTGAGTAAATATTTTTTAATAAATATATGCAAAAGATGTTTGATAATAAGCATCGTTACAAAAACAAAATTAATATAATTATAAAAAATTAAAATATTCAGAACTAGAAAATAAGGTTTCTACCATACTTTGAATAAGATTATATATTTGGATATAAATGTTCGGAATAACAGTAAGAAATGATAACTCTATGATCTTAACGTAAGTTAGGAATAGTAAGATGTCACCTCAAAGTCCTCCTAACATCAAAGGGTCTTTCCCCTTTGTGATGTTCGTCTCAAGAAATATAGATAGAAACCAGATAACATAAAGGAAAAAATATAACTAAAAAATAAACTACCCCAAGGGTGGCCATCCAAAGAGACAATGCTAATTTGTATGTAATTTTTATGTTGTCTCAACAGAGACTAGTACTGAGAAATAGAACTAATGGATGAATTAAAATGGGTAGAATATGATGGTAATAAGATGATAATGGGAAAGATAATAAGTACAGTATATATGAATAAGCCGAGTAAGATAGTGATAATAAATAGAGCACATGTATAAAAAGAATAACGCCAGAATAATTAGATTCTATATATACGAGATGATCAAGATTTTTTTGTATTTCAGAATAGATAGAGATAGAGGAGACAAAATGATAATACTGGGAATAATATTTTAGGAGATTCAATGTTATATGTTATTTTTATATGATAAGAAATTTATAAGTAAGAAGGATAGATATTTAGGATAATAGTAGGAAATCTATTTTTTGACATTAAAAAAGAAACTAGAGAAAGAAATAGAGAGGAATAGAAATGATGATAAGAGGAGTAATAAGATGTTTTTAAGGGATAGTAATGTGAATCAATGGAAGAAGGATGGTAGAATAGCTAAAGAGAGAGCAAATATAGATAAGTTTATTATTTTAAGTAGTTTTTATGGTATTTTAAATATAAAATAAAGAAAAAAAATAAGAGAAACAAATAAGAATTCATATTAACGCACTTTGTTTGATAAAATGCCTCAATAAGACTATCTCAACAAAACTAGCTCAGATACTTCTTCAATATGTATCTATCCAATTCAAAGATAACCAAGAAACATATATATCTACCAAAAGGAGCTCAGGAAGAGGCCAGATTAGCACTAATTTTACTGAGTAAGAGAAAGGGGTTCTGATCTCTGCCCCCTGATTTTGGTGTCTTCCGGACAAGAGCATTGTATTTAATACCATGAATTTTCAAGAAATAAAAGGCATAAGATATATATAGAGAGAGAGAAAGAAAGAGAGAGAGAGAGAGAGAGAGAGAGAGAGAGAGAAACTCACCTAGAAGATTTAGATGAGATAAGTGAGAGGAAGGATTACAAACTTTCAAGGAAACATCAATCAGTTCCAATTGAATGAAGTTCCTATCATTCAGCATCTACATGCAACAAGTTATCGGAATTATACAAGTACTCTTGTAGTAGAATCAAGTATGGTTCTAAAGATCAAGGATTACTGAATTGCAAACCTGTATCATGGATCCAATCTGTCTTGTTCATGAGATTGGGATGTTGATATCTTCTCGCCTTTGCCTGAAAGATTTATGGAACAACTCTTGCAAAATGTCTCTGATATAATAATCACAGAAGGCTTCATTTTCTAAAGAAGCAGACCATGTTAGGTATTCTCCTCGCTTTGAGAGAATGATATTTTGGGATTATAGCAGTGGTTACGATAGTTTGGTTCTCTGAGACACACACTCAGTCTCTCTCATCTCTCTCACTTTTTCTCATGCGCTGTAATTTCTTGCTCTCTATCTCTCTCTCTTACTATCAACGTCTTACACAATACATCCCTCTCTCTTTTTTTACCTTGTCTCTCACTCCCTCAATACATCATTTTTCTCTGAAACATTCTTATCTTCTCTCTCTCAATCTCTCTGTATTGGTCTCCGTCTTACTATATCGCTCTCATTCTTTTCCTCTTCTTTCTCTCTTTCCATCTTGTTCTATCTCTTCTCCCTCTATCACAGCACAATGGGAATTTCTTAACAGTACCACCACCACCCAACCTTTTTAATATTGGATTATTTTTAACGTTGGTTGGAAATATAATTATTTGTAATTGTGTCAGATGGTATTTGCATCTTTAGGTTTGGAAGATGGTAAAAAGATCCTCTTCTGAAGTAGATAGGATAAGTGCTCAACGATTGTTTCTTTATATATTTCTGAGAGATTTTTATTTTCTAATGTTGGGTCGCTTTAAAAATAAATGAAAACTAATTTTGTTGACTCTTCCAATGTTGGACACAGATCAGAACTCAAAATTTTGAATATCCAACTTTAGACTAAGCCATGAGTCAACTAATTCTCAAAGGTTTGAATTTCCAACTTTAGACTATGCCATGAGCCAATTAATTCTTGTTAGACACAGATCACAGCTCAAATTCTTGAAATTCCAGCTTTAGACTACCCCGTGAGCCAGTTAATTAATGATTTCCACTATCATCAGCTGAGAACCATTTCATGTTCAATTATTAATCAAATGTGATCTCCCTCTTTAGGAGAGAAAAAAGCATTTGAGAAAGGTGGAAGGAGAGAGATTGGATAATCATTTGAGAGCCATTACTCCCTTTTCAATTTTATATTTGGATCTCGCCCCAGCTCGTAATCCATTACACCAATTCTATTGGAGAAGAGCTACACCCCAAAGACATTGTTGATTCCTCTTGGAATTAGTGAAGCATTTTATTTCAGATTTGTTTCATATTTTCATTCAGACATTATTATCCATGATTATCGGGTGCAATGGATTCCATCGAGCTGCTTTTTAATAGACATGCAGAATCATCTCTTGGATATTCGTCTGTTAGCGATGATGAGACATCTAAAAGCTCATCTCCTACTGGTTTGCATCGTGATGGTGAGCACACAGGTGATCAAACAAATGACAACGCACTAGTCGATAGTATGCCGAGCAAGGGAACTGATCTAACAACCGAGCGGTCGACCACTACAAGCAACCACTATGCATCGAGGTCCACGATATTCCAGTTTCCACGAAAACAGGACCTCAGTAATATATATGTAAGGTATGCACGAAGGTCACCCCCCCCCCCAAGCAAGGGCATCATCAATAGGAACATGCAAGAAAGCACAACTTTATTTTGGAGGCATCTTGAGAAGTTTCATTGTGCTATACACGATGTGTTGAAGGGGTTACTAAAGAGAAAGAAATAAGTTGCTGAGCTATTAGGTGGTGACCCCGCATTGGGAAGGACCCTGATGGACTAGGATTACCCATGAAGCTATTAAAGTTGAGTTTGGACGGCTCGTATGCATTGAGGACTTACCATGGAGTATAGCAGAAAATGAGGGTTATGTGCAATGGTTTCAATCTTGTGCACAATTTGACATGCATATTCCAATTTTGTGAGTAACGAATGAGTCATTCACGGAAGCATATCTCGAAATGAAAAATCAGTTTGCCCAAGAACTCGCAAATGTCAACCATGTCTCCTTAACTATGGACGCGTGGACATTGGAGAATAACATCGAATTACTTGGCATCAGTATATATTGGATTGATGCTGAGTGGAAGTTGAGGAACCGAATATTGTCTATTTGAGAACTAGCCGATGACCATTACGAGGAGAAAATGAGGGAAGTCATCGTGTCAGTGTTCAAAGAATTCAAGCTTATGGCTAAGGTATATCATGTACCAATACTTCCAAGATGCTTTTATGTATTGTAATATTTTTATTGTGTCACATGTCTCTGCAATTATGACTAATTATGCTTCGTGCAACGATACCATGATCAGATAATTGGCAGATAAAGTAGTGGATATGGATCTGTGTTTCATACATGCCTGTCATGTTCCCTATTTTGCACACATCATTAACCTAGTTGTCCAACCTGGGCTTGCAAAGCTTCACATTCAAGAGCAGGCATTTGTAGCGGAGGATGATACTGACATGACCTAAGAGAATGATAAAATGAGGGAGTCATCTGGTACAAGCGCTAGCTTTATCTCTCTTTGGCAAGTTGAGACCTGATAACTATGATAAGGGGGTCTACGAGCAGAGCTAAAAAATATTGAAAAATATGTGCAACCCTTGGGCTTCCAAATTGCAACAAATTTCCTCTCGACATGCCAACAAGGTGGAACTTCACCCATAATATGTTGAAAGCAGCAATGGAGAAGAAGCAAGCCTTGTTCGCCATGGCCCTCCTCCTCGATCTGCAACAACGAAACCTTACCATTGCTGATGACAAGTGGGACGTGATTACCGAGTTTGTAAAGATTTTGAAACCAATTGTAGAGGCCACAAACTCATCCACCAAGACGATCGTGTTGACAACATCTGCGGTTGCAGGTGTTGTTACGTTTTTGAATGCCCACTTAAAAAGATCACTCTTGTACTTCTAAAACTATATTGGGATCTTGAAAAAAGTGGCACATGTTTTGCTCTTGGATGATATCAACTAAACCGCAACAAAGCTGTCAAAGTATACATTTATGATAAAACACAATATAGTCATAAATGTTGTCGCTATGCTACACCTAGTAGTGATAGTAGCATCAATGGATCTGTTACGACTAGTGTTCGCCCAACCGATATCCGCCCGAATATCCGATATCGGCAATAAAACCGGGACGGTGCCTGATATCGGATATCGGATATCGGCTGATATCTGTCATTTAATGATTGGACGGATATCGGTGACGGATACTGGTGATCTATAGACGAGGTGGATCTCGGATGCCAGATATCGGTTATCGATATCCGGATTTTTTTTCCAATCCATTGCAATCCCATATGGGAGATTTCTAAAATGGTTTCAGGTATAAAGTTGGTCTAGCCAGTTTTTTTATAAATTCTTCTATTAATTTTCACACGCAAACGACTGCTACATGTCACATTACTAGAAAAATGCCATTATGACTTTATAATGTCTAAAATTGTATAGGAGAACTCTAGGAAAATAAAATTTTATACATTAAGCCCACATAAATAATTTATTTTGATCCTTAAGTGGGCTACATTTAACCTATATTTATTTATGGTGACTAAGGAATATCTAAAATATTTACCTGATATGTATATTAGTGAATTATGTGAAAATTTACAATATGTATATTACTAATTGGGTAAGTCAATCTTTTTAATGTTGGAAAAAATCAATAAATTTAGAGGAAAATGTTTAAAATTTTTAATAAAACTTGTCCAGAATATTTGGTTCTTTAACATGGTTTATATACGTAATGTTTATATTAGTGAATTAAGTGCAGTTTTAAAATATGTATATTACTAATTGGGTAAGTGAATTTTTTTAATGTTGGAAAATTCAAGTAATGTATAGGAAAATTTTAAAAGTTTTAAGAAAAATTGCGCAGACTATTTGGTTCTTTAACATAGTTTATACACCTAATATTTATATTAGTGAATTAAGTGCCAATTTAAAATATGTATATTACTAATTAGGTAAGTAAATATTTTTAATGTTGGAAAATTCAAGAAATTTGGAGGAACATGCTTACACTTTTTAACAGAAGATGCCAACACTATTTGGTCCTTTAACATGGTTTATATACAAAATATTTATATTAGTGAATTAAGTGCCAATTTAAAACGTGAATTAAGTGTCAATTTAAAATATGTATATTACTAATGGGTAAGTGATTATTGTTAATGTTGAAAAATTCAAGAAATTTATAGGAAAGTTTTAAATTTTTTTAAGAAAAGTTGCCCAGACTATTTGGTTCTTTAACATGGTTTATATACCTTATATTTATATTAGTGAATATGTATATTACTAATTGGGTAAGTAAATATTTTTAATGTCAGAAAATTCAGGAAATTTGGAGGAAAATTTTTACAAATTTTAACAAAAGATGCCAACACTATTTGGTTCTTTAAGATGGTTTATATACATACTATTTATATTAGTGAATTAAGTGCAATTTTAAAAGATGTATATTACTACTTCCGGAAAGTGATTATTGTTAATGTTGGAAAATTCAAGAAATTTAGAGGAAAATTTTTAAAATTTAACAAAAGTTGCCCAGACTATTTGGTTCTTTAACATGGTTTATATACGTAATATGTATATTAGTGAATTAAGTGCAATTTTAAAATATGTATATTACTAATTGGGTAAGTGAATGCTTTTAATGTTGGAAAAATCAATAGATTCAGAGGAAAATGTTTAAAATTTTTAAGAAAAGTTGCCGAGACTATTTAGTTCTTTAACATGGTTTATATACGTAATGTTTATATTAGTGAATTAAGCCCCAATTTAAAATATGTATATCACTAATTGGGTAAGTGAATATTTTTAATGTTGGAAAATTTAAGAAATTTGGAGGAAAATGTTTACAAATTTTAACAGAAGATGCCAACACTATTTGGTTCTTTAACATGGTTTATATGCATAATATTTATATTAGTGAATTAAGTGCAAATTTAAAATATGTATATTACTAATTGGGTAAGTGATTATTGTTAATGTTGAAAAATTAAAGAAATTTAGATTAAAATGTATTAAATTTTTAACAAAAGATGCGTGCAATAAAATTGACTCCTTCTGTAATATTTAACCGTCAAAATATGCCCTTCGCCCGAGATTTCCCCACGATTCCGTCAAAGGTTTGTGCTTACTTGGTCATCACCTGTATAGCAAAAGATATCAAATAAACCAAGATGATTATGAAAAATATGCATAAAAGGTAGTCAATGTAGTTGATGTGTGCCTTGAGCAGATGCGACTACCCCATCTGGGCCATCCTTGCCATTCGAATCCAGCTCCACATCAGTGTACCATCGCTTGTTGATCGCACGCAGACAACACTTCACAGTGATGAGTGTTTTGATGCTTATTGGCGACAAGCGTGATCTCTTGTATGTGACAATAACGTTGCCCGCTGAGAACATGCGTGATGGAGGACCATCTTGCCGACGACAGCCTGACGATGACAATGACACCTGCCGGACGACCGACGACGACACGCCAACAGCCACGTCGGACAGCTCGTGCCGACGTCCGCAACCCGGGGTTTAAGTACTCCGGGTAGGTTCGAACAATTTACGCTTTTCTTATGTGTATTTCTTTTCATTTCGAATTATGGGATTGGGCCAATATCGTAGGGCCCATCCTCGTCTTTTCTTTTATTTTAAGATTGTATTTTGAATTTGTAAGGAGAGGTCGAACCACGTCTCATGACGGTTCAACCTCTCCCCACGTCTCCTTGGCACCCCTCCTCCCTATGTAAGGGGAGGGCATGCCCAAGGGACTACTTGGAAGTTTTTTGAATTGAAAAGTATTTTCAGAAATCTTCCCCCTTATCGTAGCTGTAGCGTAGGGGGTTTGGCTAGCCCCACCTCTTCGTCGAGATCACTCCGGAGAGTAGATCCCACGCCTTGTCCGTCGAGATCACTCCGAGCACGGCGTGTTCAACCGTGCCATCGAGACCACTCTGGTACGTCAAGATTTTCAAGAAGCTGTGCAGCATCGGGACATCTGCCTCCAGCGAGGAGGAACGCCCGCGAATCCCATCAAGAATCCACCCTGCCAGGTTCTTGATTCTCTCCTTCGCCATCATCTTTCTCAACCTTCCATCCCGACCATCTTCTCCCATCGTTCTTGATTATCCTCCATCCTCTCCCCTTGTTTCTTGAGCTGAGAACCCCTTTCTTGATCTTCTCCCTTGTCCTCCCTTCGTTCTTGAACCCCTCGTCCTGTCCCTGCCTTCTTGATCGCCACCATCACCACCTTACCATCCTCTTGATTTCTTCCTTCACCGCATACCCACTTCTTGATCGCCGTCGCCCCCCCCCCTTCCTTCCCTGATCGTGATCACTTCCGCCCCCACCCGATTCTTGGCATCCACCATCACCGCCCAGCCCTCCCGGTCGCGGCTCCTCCCGCCCTGCGGTCCCACTTCGCATTACGGCGCCGCTCGCGTGGTAGCCCCGCCCTGCGCCGCTTAACTCCGCGTCACGGCCGCCTGCCGCATCAAGGACAACGCCCACGCCGCGGAATTACCCCGCGCCGAGGCCTGTATTGCTTCCGCCGCGACCCCCCTCACCGCGCAGCGCAGCAACGCCGCGCCACGACCCCCGCGCAGCGGCCCGCGACATCCGCGCCACGACCTCCGCACCGCGCCGCTCCGCACCCCGCGCCGCGACCCCGCGCCGTGGACCCGCATTTCCGCTGCCGTCCACGCCGTGGTCCCTTGCCGCGCCGCAGCCCCGCGACGCGCCGCTACTCCGCCTGCACCGTGAACGCCCGCGCGCCGCCGTGATCCGCCGTGATCCCCGCGCCGTGGCCTCGCTGATTCCACGCACTGTCATCACCGCCCTGCCAAACTGCCGTGGACTACACGACTCAAGGTTAAATCTCGTCTCCTCTCCATCTTAATCCAGTATCATTACCCCTTGCAGTCCCGTCGTCCGCTATCGCGTCATCTGCCCAGATCTCCGGAACGAACATCAAAATAGGCATAGCCACCGACGTCGAGAGCATGATTCTTTGGAGGTAAACGGACTGTCTCTGATTGTTTAGATATCGAACTCTCCAGGGCCGTAAGACGCCCCTCCCGTCTTAGTCATCTAGTAGATTCTGCGGGTCATCGGGAGTCCGATCTCTGGATCGTTCTACCCCGTAGATCGTCCCAATCTACGACGCTTACTCCCCCGCGTCTTATCTGCTCGTTTATAAAATTCAATTCCGAATTTCAACAACACATAACATATCATCCTTTTCACTTGTGACGCGAGACGCGCCGTTCGATCCCGGCCGCCGGCGTTTCGCATCAATGCGCTCAATAGGAGTGCTTGTTGCACATACGGACAACATCTCCCTTGTAATGGAGGCAAGTAAGGGGAAGAGCTTCACCCCTGTGCTGGCCCACCAAGATAGTGGGTTGAACACTCCCTCAATAGGCACAAACTCTATTAGGTATTGGTTGAACTCGTCCAATGCCGACCTCGTTGACACAGGTGCCAGTTGGACTTTTCGCATGGTGCTCTAAAGCCAAAAGCCCAACTCTCTACCTTTTGAGTGCTCATATTCAGCATGTCCAATCGCTTCATGCTTCGGTGAGTCACATGGCAACAAAAACTGTACATATTCAATGGTTGCTTCTCTGATGCCCTCACGGAGCATTGCCCCTTTGTGGAATGGGTCCAGCAATTCCACGCCGGTGATTGCATCATTCGCCCACAAGATTTTTGCATACTATGTTAGCTTGCATTGCATCACCTTACATGCTTGCGCCATGTTAGAACGATCTCCTTCGTGCAACCGTCGTATGCAGGTGAAGAAATAGCCCTCTTTGATTTGCTGGACCACCTCCTCCATGTGGCGCATGAGGCCGTCCATGAGAAATAATACATCACATATGGCCGGCGTCACTATCTTACAAACATAATCGGTGGATACAACGAACCGCCCAAGGATGCGACAAAATTCTTTCACCAAATCCCACTCATCCTTTGACATCTTCGTCGCCTTCCCCTTTCGGCCAAAATTATTCGACACTTCATTAATGACATCATGTCTCTTCACTGCAGTAGATAACATAGCGTAAGTGCTGTTCCAACGGGTCGAACACTCCATTACGACCATGTTAAAGTCCTCAACTTTGGGGTCATCTTCACATGCCTTCGCATACTCCTCTCTTCATTGCATTGAACTCCCAATACTGCATACTAGTGTCTGCACCTTCTCAACTGCATCACCCAAATATAACAGCCGACGTGCTCCATCATTATCGTCGGACGCTGAGAATATATCTCCAAGATCGTTGTCCTCGTTGATGATGTACTAGTCTGTTGTCTTGCTCACGTCACCTTCGTCGGGCTCTAAAACTTGGGTTGAAGGAATGCCGAAGCTTTTTATTGCCGCTTGTACAATAGAGTTCAGAATGTGTGCAACGCATGGGACGTGCCTTCTAGCGCTTAACGTCGGGTTGGTGCTCTTTATCTTCTTCGTAATCTTTGACAACATCCTTTTATTCGTAGGGGCATTGTCATTAGTCATAGTGTAAACCTGCATAAATACCGGTTACATGTAAAATCCCATTTTTAATTACTTAGATAAGTTTGATGTTGAATGATGACCTTTGGGCGCAGACAGAATTCTTCGAGGACCTGGAGAATGATGGACGCCATGTTGTCCCCATCGTGCTTGTCGACAATCTCTCGGATGGCAAGTACCCACTCTCGATACACCCATTTCTCGTCCACCCAATGAACGGTGATGCCTAGAAGTCCAATACTGTTCTCTACAGTCCACGCGTCTATAGTGAGGGACACTCGGTCCATGTTCCCCCAAAGCTTATTCACCTCTTATTTCATGTGTCCATGCATTTGGATCGTCCACTTCTTCATAACCTTTGCACTAGGGGGATCCAAGTCTAGTTGTGTCGTGTAGCACCATAGCTCTTTGAATGTGACATTCTGAACAATACTCCATGGTGAATCAATCATACATAAAAAACAAGCAATGACATTATTCGTCTCATCTAGCGTATGTCCTCTTATCGCTCCTCGTCAGCTTGGCTCTCCCTGTTGTCTGCTTTGCATTGCATCCATGATACGCGGCTGATCAAGGTTGTCCACCACCAAGCCCTTAAGATCAGCATGATGTTTAGGATATGTCTACAAAATACATTGGTGCTCTTGTCAGCTTGTCGCTTGATCGATTTCCTCTTATTGTGTGGGTTCTTCTCACAGCACAGTAAACATGCATAGTACCCATCACCAATGTGTTTGAAATAGTCAATGAAGACTGAATGTGTTCAAAATAGTTAATGATGACTGAACGGTTCGAACGAGGATGACTTTGTGCGGCACGAGATTTCCCACGTCCATACCTTCAGTACCTTCACGACAATTGGGTCCTGCCCTAGAGTAGTCTTGGGGTTTGGCACTACCTCCAAGTAGGTTTATGGTTCTGAGAAGCATAATATGGTTACCAACGATTGTTTCATACATCAATGCATGTTGATGAGATATGGTTGAAACTATAAAGAAATGCTTAAAATGATTGTTTTGTTGTTTCTCCTAAAAAGGAAGAATTCAGTGATCCTTTTTTTTGCTTCTACATTCTTCTGTCACAGATGAAGGTCGCAAAATTCTTCTGTGAATTTTTGTTTCCAACGTAGATTCAAGCAATAAAGAAGCAAGGATGGCAGAGTGAGAGAGAGAGGGAGAATGAGAGTTAAGTAAAATAAGAGAGGGGGGGGAGAATGGGAGCAACTGAGACTGAGAGAGATATAGAGAATCAAGGAGTGACATTTTAAGAGAGAGAGAGAGAGAAAGAGAGGATTGAAGGGGGATACAATTGCAGAGTTAAAGTAGAATTGAGAGAGGGGGAGAATGGGAGAAATTGAGACTGAGAAAGAGAGAGAGAATCAAGGAGTGACAGATTGAGAGAGAGGGAGAAAGAGAGGAATGGGGGGAAAGAATGGCAGAATTAAGAAAAATGATAGAGGGGGAGAATGGTAGCAATTGAGACTGAGAGAGAAAGAATGGAAGAGATCAAAAAAAATTGAGAGACAGAGAGTTTCTTTTGGGAGAGACAGAGAAAGAGAGACTTTATGAGAGACAGTTAAAGAGATGGAACTTTTTTGAGACTGAAAGAGAATTTATTTTGAGAGAGATTGAGAAAGAGAGAACTTATGTGTGTGTGAGAGAGAAAGAGAGATTTTACGAGAGTTAAAGAGATCACGTCTAGGGGGTGGTCTGGTTGTAAATTGGGGAAAGGACTACTGTTCTCCAATTTTTTGAGGGAAGACTTATTGGGACCCTTTGACTGTTCTTTTATGGGACTTCCTAATATTGAAAAATAAAAACTAACTGGTCCACTCACAATAAAAATATGGAAACTTTTCACGAGAAGTCAATAATCGAAACATAATAAACTTATAGACAATAACTTTAAAAATCAGGAGAGTATTTACAGCTTGTGAGGTAGAAAAAAAAATTGTAGCAAATGAATACAATTACTTAAATTTGAAATATAATTGTTACAATAATTGCAACCAAAATGGAAATTACAACATCTAAATGATCAGGAACAAGATGAAATTTGAGAATTGGCGGACGGTGAAGAATATGAGAATTGAGAAATAGCGCAAGATGAAGAAGAAGAAGAAAAAAATTCCACGGCGAAGGGGAAGACTGAAGAATGAGGAAAAGAACTTACCCTCATCCGCCGTCCACCATCCGCACTCCGCCGATTCAGCCGATGTCGTCGTCTGCCACCCTCCATCCACTGTCTGCCAGCCGGTCTGCTTCCTGTATTTTTTATTCAAACTTTTAAATCGAATGAGATTCAAAAGTTTCGAATCGAAATACATGAACTTAATGTTTTCGATGTTGGATATCAGAATTTGATATCCAACATCAAAGACCGATGTAGTCATCCTTGAGATGGAGGCGGATGATGACATCAAGATGAATATTGGTATCGGATATCGGCAGTATGGTGACCGATATCCGATACCGATATCCGATATCCGGATATCAAAAAAAATGGATACCAGAAATTCCATTTCTGGTATCTGATACAGCATCTGTCTCGAAACTGTCATCCAGTACCTGTATCGGGACAGGCAAACACTAGTTATGACACTCAACCATCTTGAGCTATGTGCAACATATGCTTAAATAATGGCAGAATGAAGACTTGATAGTGCATGCCAAATTGGGATGACACAAACATTATCGACGCCAAGCCTCTCCATTGATATTTTCTCGCAAGGATTGAAGCTCTACATGATGCAGGATTTGGATCATGGGTCTACATGCTCTACGAATGAATTGGACGGCTACATTTCTGCTTCTTTCTACCCTATGAAATATGCATTCTCATGGTGGAAGGAAACTGTAGAATGATAGTTCCCTCTACTGGCAAAGATAGTGAAACAATTTCTATCAGTTTCGCCAACCTTCGTCCCAACAGAGAGATTGTTTCCGCTGGTTTGGTCGTTGTCACATACAATGAATAGAGTAATAATGCGGAAAGCATTAAGGCATTGACAACTATGATGTGACCATACAAAACCAAGCAGAGGGAGCATAACAGTACCACTGACGAAGATTTATCATATGATGAACCTCCATTATCATGGCATACTACCAAATCTTTGTAATGCCTTTCCATCTTTTTTAATATCATTAATTCATCTCATTCTTGCAGATGTGCGAACCCCCAGTGGTGTTATATGGGAGCACAAAGCGAGGGAACCACATACAAGAATGGGGTTGGCTGACTACTAGGGAATGTTTTACAAATGAAAATACAATATCTCTTTGCCACGCCAAACAAAATGCATGTCCTCATTCGGGCTATCATTAATTAGATGATTTAATTTTACTTATATTCATATTGATCATATATCGCATCGTCTCGTTCGCGTACCATACCAACGTAGTATCCATTGGGGACATCACCCGGCCGTGTGGTCCACGTCGTCATTGCCATGTGACATCCTCTCACTCGGTCCCATCACATCGTCTTGTTCAGTCATGGCACATCGTCTCATTAGCGTACGGAACTGACATGGTCTCAACCGAGGACGTCACCCGTCCACGAGGCCAATGAGGTCGCTCCCATGTGACATCCTCTCACTTCATTGCGTCATGTCGTCTCGTCTGATCAGGCACGTCGTCTCATTGGTGCATAGTAATGATATGGTCTGGACCGGGGACCTCACCCATCTGTATGGCTGGCAACATCGCCATCATGTGACGTCCTCTCACTCAATCCCGTCATATCGTCTCGTCCGATCACAACACGTCATCTCGTCGGCACATGATAAATAAATTGTCATGATCGGGGATGTCACCCGTCCACGTTGCCCATGACATTGCTGCCATGTGACATCCTATAATTAGAGATAATTTAAATAATAATGGCTAACTTATAATGCCTACTTCCAAACTTATGCCTCAGTGTTTCAAAATTATTAGTCATATTTTGTGTACCTCATTAAATATAATATTTGGTAAGTAAGAGTTCCCTCATATGGTTTTCTTCAAAAAAAAATTCTATTTTATTTACATATTGTTTGAACGAACAAACTAAATCGATCAAATAATTTTTTCAAACTTGATTTAATAATTTGTTGGATTAAAAGATTCGCTATGTTTGGTTTGAATTTTGAATTGATCATTTGAAACATTCGATCAGGATTCAAATGATCCGATCTGATTTGAACCCGATCCCTACTTCTTGAAACCATTTCCCAGCAGGAGAAAGATTAGGATAGGGGTGGAGATTACTAGATCTACCTCTAGTCGTCAATGGGAGGGGCTAATGACTATGAAAAAATCATAGTCTTGGGCCCCCTCTTCAATGGTGCATCCCCTGTGTCATTCAATGGCTAATCATTATCTACAATCCTCATACACAATCGGTGTCCACGACAGCAGCCACCATCCTCTCTGATTTGTCAACTGAATAAAAGAGAGGGAGAAAATATGAAACAAATATAAAATGGTTTAAGGTACTTGATCTCACAATCCAATCTTATTGAAAAGATTGGATGAATGAGATCATAAGTGCATTTTAAGAAAAGCCTAGCCCGTTATGATGCGGGCTTCGAGCAAGTTTGGCTTCAATCCCTATCATTATTCATGTCTTGTTTCTCTAAGGTCATGGCCTGTTGGGCCATGATCCTATCTCTTGATATTCATCAGCCTTTCCCGCACTATGACTAAGAAAATAAACTGGCTAATCCCATCTCAAGGAGTTGTGGTTATATAAATGGTCAAGCATGATATCTTTTGAATAAAAATAAACATCTCCCATCTGTGCGGGCTCCATGGCTATGTGCTTGTTACAACTCTAATTGAGCATTTGCGCTCACTGGTCAAGCACCCCAAGTGCTATGCATCTTGGTTGAGTGCTGATGTGCTCGCTGGGCTGCTGCTGGTTTGAGCAATGTTGTGTCCACTTGCCACTGTACAACCCACCCCTTTTGCTTTTTTCTTCCCTATTTAACCCCCTAAAACAAGATAAATTTTAATTACTTAGGCCCAAAATTAAAAGCAAACGTTTAAACACAAGTTAAACATGATATTATGTTTATAATGCATTTAGTCTAGAAAACATGTAAATTTCACAGTAATAGTCAAAATATTATAAAGAGCCAATCAATGCATGAAATGTAATTTTTCCTCAGCATATAGATAATATGACACATATGCCAAAATTTTCTTAAAAATGTATGATTAAATGTCTATTATTGATTGGTCAAGAGGCCCACTGAAAAAACCATTAGTAAGGTTTAGAAATGACTCTCTTGGCAGTTAGTCCTGAGTGATGATGATTAGAACAATATAGAGAGTGAATTAAATAGTGAGAGTGAGTGAAGAATTCATCTGTGATGTGTTCTCTTTTTTAATATTGGTTTGGTTGTTATTATTGAAAATTATGGATCAACTTGGTTGATCATGATCAATCACAATCTTCACCAATCCCTTTGCATTGAGTAAAGACCTACATATTCCTTTGATTACTAAAAATGGTCCATTTGACATACACTTTTATATGATATTATTTCCTTTTTTAACTTATCATGTATAATCTGTTTTTCATGTACCTACTTATAAGTTGTACCAACTTATTTTCTATGTAGGCCAAAAGTGTTGGGAAATAATTGGAAGATAATTTGGGCTTGTTAGTATTGTCCGGCATAAGTATTTCTTCATTTTTCTTCTTGTACATAAAAAATAGAAGATGATAATATTTAGGTTACATAGGCCTCCACAAGCTAATATATTCCAACTCAGTCTTACATGCTTCCTCCATATTTTAAATTTCTCCATTTTATGACAGGAGAGGATGAGCCCATAAGCTAATGTATGGACTGTTGAATTCTGTCTATCTGTCCCTTTCAAAATTATTTATATTTGATGAATTTTAATTTCCCAGACTCCAATTGAATACTCCACATATTGTCCAGAATTAGTTAATTTAAATCATATTCATTATTATTCACATGAAATTTTAATAATGAAGCCCAAGGATATGTGAGATGACTAGTGAATTATGATGAGGTTAGAGTATAGTGATTACTTATATGTAAACATGTATCCTAGATATTCATAATCATACAATATTGGATAATGACATCAAAACATCCAGATAGAATAACCATTTGTGTCGAGACTTTAAGGAGGAATAGTGAGTTCACTTAATGAAACATTTCACTAGATTGATATGTATGGATACTTTGATGGTTTTATTCCTAACATTCAGCCAGGTTGTTCACCAATACCATATTGTTGATGTATGTGTGTATTTTTACTATGACCTAAAAGAGCCCCATGGATGGGATTCCAAACAGTGTTAGCTCAAATCTACCAAAAATTCTGTGAAGGGGATTTTTTGTAATAGATGAAGTTATCAGCCCCTCAACATAAGAGGAGATAGACACAAGGAATACCCTGCAATGAATTCATTGACCAAGGCAGGGAAAATATCAAAAAAAAAAATTTGATGATCTCCTAATCCACAAGTCATAATTGGAATGACCAATTAGGGTTTTATTGTAGACCATGATTGGCATGTGGATGAGATATTATGTGTGTGAGAAGTAATGACAATTAAGTTCCATCAAAGTTTTGATGAAGTCCTTAATACATTTGAGTACAACATGAGGTGGAGTTCTGTATAAAAAAGTGGATATGGAACATTCATTAGTTGAAAGACCTTCTATGACAATATCTTCAAAAATATATATTAAAAATTATGCAGTATTTTAGTTTATTTCTTAATATGTGTTATGCTTTTTATTCACTATTGCAAACTGACCAGAACTAAAACCATATGCATCCTAATTTTTATTTAATTAATTGAAGTGATGAGGAACTAACAGAAATTGATAAGCTTACTTCGTATGGAAGTTGTAAATAATCAATTATTTGTTAAATAGAGAGAGTAATCTAAGTAACTATGACACAATATTTACTTGTGCGTGTGTGTGTTATTTCTTAATTGATTACATAAATATCAATATTATTTGCTATTTCAGTTGTGGATGAGCAATTATCTCTTGAAAAGAGAAAGTAATCTGAGTGCCTTTAACAGTCAACATAATCTTCATTTTATGTAGTTGTTTGATGATTTTAGGAACTGAGAGAAAATTATCTAGCTTGGTCCGTATTGAGTTCTCAATGACCAATACTCTTAAAAAGAGAAAGTAATATTATTACCTATACTGTCAACGCAATCTTTAATTCTGTCAGATGTTTGATTAATTGATGATATTTGCGAAAAAGAAAAAAATATTTATTGTATTTGCTCTTGCGGTTGCAAGTAGTTAAATATTTCTTAAATGGAGAAAACAATCTTAGCCAGTACCTATTACAGTGAACCCAGTTTTCATTTGTTTAAACTGTTCGTTAACTTAATTTTTGGAACTTGCAGATATAGTACAGCACTTGTGAAACAAACAGTTATTTCATAGAGAAATGGCTACTTAAACCTTCATCATAGTAACTATCTGTAAGCTTTTAAGAAACAAATCAAGAAACTTAGCTTATTTATTCAGAAAGAGGCTGTGCAGAAGCGAAATCATTCGTCGGGAAATCGAATGGGAGGCGCCGCTGCAAATCCCGGTTCTTCATCGGTGAATCCCAACTGGGTTTTGTTGAAGAAGAAATTGGCAGGCGGTCGCTCGGATAATTCTCACAACGATCATGGTGTCTCCCCAAAGTCGCCATCTGTCCTAGGTACGCGACTGATACTTCCTCTCGTTCAAGTTCCATGTTCAATCATCGTTCCTTCGCCCGCGCAGGGAAACGCAAAGAGAGGCCTGATGCTCAGTTGGAGGCCACTCCTGCTGTAACGCCCACTCTCACCGCTGCGGAACTCTTGAAGCCCAGTTCTTCGGATTGTAGGTAAAATTTCAGTCTTTTTCTTCTAGTTGTGTTGTCTCTATTATTTTCAATTTCTGGTCTGACATCGTTCGACTCAGCTTGACAGATGCACTTGCAATGGATTGCGAGATGGTTGGGGTTGGCTCTCAGGGAACGAAGAGTGCTATTGCAAGGGTTGTGCTTGTAAGTGCTTAATTTCCGCTTAGGAAAGAGAAATGATCAAGTATTTCTTGTCGGCAAAGAACGTTTCTCTTCTACGATCTTGAAATGTTGTATACATTATGAAACATCTTCTAGTTTCTATCTGTTCTTCAAGTTCACTCTAGCGATTCGCGACTGTCACATATGCTGTTTTACTTCCACATTTATGCAGGTAAATACATGGGGAAATGTGGTATATGATGAATACGTCCGCCCTCTTGAGCGTGTTGTTGATTTTCGAACGAAGGTCAGCGGCATCAGGCCGAAACACTTACGAAAAGGTCAGTTTATATTTTAAACGCATGATTTAAGATTTCCCAAAAATTTTGAGTTTCTGTTATTGGGATTGGAGGATATTTCTCCAATGTTTTGATCAAAATGTCTCTTCAATGTCACCCAGGTGATTAGTCTGTGCTCCGAAAAACTTTAATAATCAATATTTTTTTATCTTCTGCATTCAACGCAGCTAAGGACTTTAGAACAGTTCAAAATGATGTGTCGGCTCTCATCAAAGGGAGGACGCTTGTTGGTCACGCATTACATAATGATCTCAAGGTGTGCCTTCGAGAAGTTCGTTTTGCTGGTTCTAATGCCAGCATCAACATTTTGGAAGTGATATATTTCTGTTCTTGCTTCAGGCTTTGCTCCTGAGTCATACCAAGAGCGATATCAGGGATACTGCTCAATATCAACCTTTTCTCAAGTTGGTGACCCTTTTCTTCTTCCTTGAGCTTGGTTATATTGCTTTTATTATGGACATTTTTTCCATATCTCGTTTCCCTCATAAATCAACAGTTTCGTGTTAGGTATGGAAATTTATTTCTATCTAGTATTCGGCCTCCAAGATGACAATAAAGAGTGAACCAATGCGATAATAATGATGAATTATCATCATCGTCATTTCTCCAAACATGGGTATAGATGACGATGGTGAGATTTGTGAGTGGACGTACACATTCGGTCATCGACATCATCACCTGACTTCCAAGGTTCAGCATTGTCATTTTTCTAGTCGACCCATGGATGATGATGACGATGATAGATAGTGGTGATGATGAATCATCACTGTCGTTTGTCCAAACATGGTTGAAGATGCGGAGGGCGAGATTTGTGACATTGAGATTCATGGGTGAACAAGGGCATTCAGTTATTGACATCATCACCTGACTTCCAAGATTTGACATTGTCGTTCTGCAAACCCAGCCATGGATGATGATGACGATGAGAAAGTTTCAGGAAGGTGACGATGATGACATATCTTTCGTCATCTGCCAACCCTATTTTCATCTTTTCCTTGTTTCAAAAAAAAAATTTCATCTTTTCCTTCTTTGTTTAAGTGCATGCCTTTGAGAAGATGTATATTTTGTGCTGCAAATTTTACACAGTAAAGAAGGTCGCAGAAGAGCTCTAAGGGATCTTGCTGCCCAGATTCTTGGCGTCAGTATTCAACAAGGAGAGCACTGTCCGGTAAGTCTATCTGATTGTTGATTTGATTTGGTGAAGCTGTGATCACTGGCTGAGACACCTGTCCCTGTTGATAGTTCTTAAAAGATGTATTTATGTCCAGGTTGAGGATGCAAGAGCTGCAATGATGATTTACCAAAAGCATAAAAGAAACTGGGAGAAGCAGATGAAAAGGCAATTGAGGCATGCAAAGAAAAAGCGATGATCATATGAGAAACGAAAAGTTAAGAGTCTGAACTTGATTCTTTAGACGATTGGGTATATTTATGTGGCATGAGTTTTCCCCTAACTTATCAATTTTGTCTTACCTTTTTCTTTCTTTTACTCAAAGTGCTCTTTCAATGTGTCAACTTCGTTTCTTAGGGATAGTTATTGCATGTGAAGACAGTCTATCCTTCAAATTATACTTTAACTAGAAGTGAAATAAAAGTAAATGTACGGCCATTAGTCCACAAGAAAATTATACTTATCAAATATAATCCTTTTTCTAAAGATTATATTTGACCAGTATAATTTTCTTGTGGACTAATCCCCCTACCTTCACTTTTTTTCTTTCTCCAGCTTTCTCCTGGTTTTTTAAACAACAAAAATATTTTAAAAATACAATAGCCTTTTGGTTGGGAACACGAGATAGACTTTTGAACTGCCCTTCAAACCACTGAATTTGTCTATGAGAGTGACACATTTTAGCTACATCTGGTCACAAGCCTGTCAATGAGAGACGAATAATTCGTAGAGCTGGTCAGGAAAGACACAAATGAAGAACTATGCAATAGAGTAAGCTTAAAATGGTTAGTCATAGCCCACTTCATGTTGTGGGATCACAACGACTTCATGTCATAAAAAGATCAGAGATGCAAGTCACACAGCTTGGGGTGAACAGCAGACCATTGAAGTCACTACTATTAACAATATTCTTGCAACTCTTCAGCGGCATAAAAAGAGAAGAATTTTACAATCTACGGATACTTATTCAAAGCTAATGTTTGAGATGTTTAGACTTAAACATCAAAATACTTCATTGAGGTCTTAGGCAAAAATACGGGACTATAATTTATTTCAGAGAATGTCATTTCACAGATTTTTTGGCTTGAGTTATCTTATGTGGTACTCCACCTCATCATTTTGTATGATTCCGGTTCATCAAGTAGAGAAATTGCTTCTAAAGGCCAGTCCAGGTTAATTGCTTTTAAAGGCTAGTCAATGTGGAGACAACCCCACTCCCATTAAAAAAATTTGAGAGAGTTTTCTATTATAACAAATTTGATTTAGGCAAAATTAACACACATAATTTGTTCTTATCAAATTTCTGAGTAATTTTAATTTGCCTAAATCAAGTAAACTTGATAGAAGCACATTATGATGTTAATTTTATTGTGGAGATTTTAATTTGTTTAAACCAAATAAGTTTGTTCAAATGGAAAAAAAAGTCACTCAAATGTATAGTAAGAGCAAGATTGTCTCCACAGGGACTGACCTTTAGTGGTGAATTTAATAGTTGAGTTATAGTTAAGGAGGAGTAATAATGATATTAAAGATAGTGAAAAGAGTAGAAGATAAGTAATTTGTAGGTGGGAGGAAGTATTTCATGAATGAGATAACTAAGTTAATACTTAATAGTAAGGAATAGTAAATGGTGTGAGGGGGAACTAGAGAAAGAGAGAGATATTATGAGATATTATTTACATCTTTTAAGAAATATTAGAGATCACAAAGAAGTAGGATATGGAAGTGAATTAACAGTATTATAATTAAGGATGATATTATAAGTAGTGGGAAAAGCATATAAGATCGCTAAGATTGATATAATAATAATAGACTATTCTTAATACAAGATAAGAAGTTGATTTATTTAATTAATAGTTAGTTATATGTAAGGTAGGAGATGGATGTAATAATAACGGATATTAAGATTTAGCAATATGGTCAAGAAAATTATTGTATTATTATAAGATGTAAGAAGAAGAATGAAGAATAAAGAGATAAGAATTATGCTAGATAGGGAGAAGTAGGGATTTTTTAATCAGATATATATTAATTGAAGTAAGAATTTTTATATATGACATGAATTTCAGATTAAGAGAAATAGAGAGAACATAACTTTTTTTTTTAATTTTAGAAGAAGAACTTGGGTTAAAGAGGAAAATGAATTGGAGAGAAAGAGAATTAGTAAGAGAGCTATGGAATTAATGATGTGTATCAATCAATAGCTAGAGAATTTTATATATAATAGCATAATATGGTTTATCTATTTAATATATTTTAAAGTATTTTTTGATGAGGCAAAATATGGAAAATTCGTGTAAAATTTCTGCAGCACAAATGTGTTCAATAGAACACCTCAAAGAGGCCGATCCATGAAAATTTGATGAAATCAAGTTTCTCTTCTACTGAAATCGAAATGAATGTAATCAATGATGTTCATAAACTAGGTTTCTCTCAGATTGAATCAAGATCATACCAGAGCTGCCCTCATTCGAAGAAAAAGTGTGGGACGCTGATTGCTGCCACCTAACATCATTGTGCGCTTTCCCTGGCTCTTCTACTCTATGCTGGCACAAATCTTGGTCATCCTAGACTCTCTCTAGTGGCAGCTGTCAGAGAAATCTCACACTCCTATTGCTTGCTCCACCACTAGAGAGGTCTCCCATTGCTGATTGTGTCTCGGTCAATATGCGTCAAATTAGGGGGCCGTATTACCCCTTAATGGGCTTGGGAAGGACCTCACTTGGCCATTAATGCAGTGGAACGGCCTTGTGGTTCTCTGATGCTGTCAGATCACCCCTAGTGGTCCCCAGCTTGTTGAAAACCGCAGTCTGGCTAACGGAGCCTACTGCTAGGGGCAGAGATGGATGGAACTTCCCATGGTCATCTGATCTCCTTCATATGGGGTCCAACAGCTGAGATTAAATCACATCTGTGGACCCCTTTAAGTTTGGTGTATCCCCCCCCCAGCCACATCAGCAGCCTGGTCAGCCTGCCCCATCAACGTTTACTCACAAGATTCGCCAACAAAGGGATCCAACTATCCTTGCTAGGAGGCCTGGTCAGCCTTTTATGTGATTTTGATTCGCTTGTCAAGAGCCCCGCCATCCTCATCAGCAGTTGCGGCCAATTAGAACCTTGTAAAATAAAAAGGAAGAAAAATTAATAATAATAATAATAATAATAAGATCTCGTCATCTGATCTTCCTTAGGAAGATCAAACGGTTGAGATTATATCAGTATACTTAAATTGGCCCGTTATGACACGTGCTTCAGGCCACTTTGGCTCAAAGCACGGTCATAATTCCTTTAAATTTTCTAAATATTGTGCCCCAATAGGATGTGATCCCTGTTGTTGCTTCTTGGCCCGACTCGAAACCATTCTAAAACTTAAAACACCATCATGAATCCCATATCAAAAATTATAGGGAAAAAAAACCATCCCCCTTATATAAATGTTGAGTGGAACTTAGAAGTGAATTAAGTAAATCATTCCGCCATTGCATGTGTGGGGACCTTTGACTCTGTCTTGCATCTGGAATTGGGCCTTCTGCTCTGCTAAGAGTAGCACTTCTAGTCGTGTACCGGTACTCTCTAGCGGCAGTCAGGTGTGAGCACTTTGCTTTTGCCTGCCTTCAGTAGGCTTGCACGCTGCCGCACTTGAGATGCTCCATTGCTAGTGCTCGTTATAGGCCAAATTTTTTGTTGTTTCCTTCTTTGATCAGTCTCTTTTGATTTTTTTTTCTAAATTTGACTTCAGCCCTCCAGAATATATGATAACATAATAGAGAGAGGAATTGAAATCCTTAAATATAATAAGACTTAAATGTATTTTCGATGGGAATTAATGGGTTGGTAAAATATGCAAAACATTATGTTAAAAAGTGTTGTTTAGAAAAATATCCTATTTAATGCATGAAATGAAGACCCGTATAAAGATGGAGATAATATGAATAAAATAATCCCAAAATGGCCTTAAGATGTGTATGTTTGTATGACTCATTTCGTCTTCATCACTCCACTTCATCATTTTGAATGAGTCCATTTCATCTAGTAGATAAATTGCTTTTCTGTCTCATATTTATTCTTGATGGCTTCAGAGTATGTGTTCTCATAGTGCAATCTTTTGGGAGTAAATATTCTGCGACAAGTGTTTAAAGAGTCTATTCAGTGATATGGATCATACTATTTCATTAAATTAGTACTAATAAAAATCAATTTTTTTGTTTAAATTAATATATTTATTATATGTTTTCCAAAAAAGATACACCTAATCAACTAAATCATCCCAACATAGTACATAACTTAATTAACTATTCATAAATATTTACTCAGATAAACTGATTTTTGCAAATTTTTTAGCACATGTTAGATAGACTCGCCATATAATTTTGGACAAATTATGCAAAAAATAGACATTCAAATTTTCTCTTATGTTACGACCATCTAATATTAACCTTCAGTCTTGTTCTGGGCCAGTTGATTTTGAACATTGAATCCCAGTCTATGATCAATGTTCAAAGTTAAAAAAATTGGGAAAATATAAAATTAGAAATATTATGAAAAAGCTAAATCAGTATATGAATAGTGCGGTCATCATCTCAGATTTTAGTTTGCTGGTGCAGGATGAAACGTGATGATCATTCTAGTATATATAAATTAAATCATGTGAATAAAATTATTTTAATCCTTTGTCAGCCAAGATTTAGACAATTTTGTGTAATTTCACAAGAACCAACGCCTAAATATTGAGAGGTTTGATTATATCTGTATAGATCACTTCATTCTTGGTTATAATTCAAATTTTATCACAAAATAGAGGATCAACTAGAAAAAAATTAACTTAAGAGGATTCACATCCAATTCAAACAATTAAGAAAGAGCTACATACAATCAATAAAAAAGTATTTCCAATTGATAAATCATTTTCCATCTAATACACGTGCAATGTATCCATCGCAAAAAAGGAGGAACAAAATTTTGCTCACTAGGAAAGATAGTACATAAGATGAGATCCAGATGAATTACGCAATAATACCTTTTAATTTTTAATTTAATTTATAATATGTGTTAACATTTCTGTATATATAAACAAGTATGCATTTGGAGAAGGGAGAGATTAAGTTTTAAAAAATACTTCTATTTCTTATTTTATTGATTACATGTCTTATTAATTGTACATTAAAAATTCTGTATTAGGAGAAGGATGGTATTGAGTGATAGAAATAAATGATCAATTACTGGCATGGCCTAACCCCAAGGTAAAATCTTGATGGGAGGCTCATTCCATGTCATTTATTATGCTCCTCTCAAATTCCTAACCAAAGACAGATCATTTTTATGTTTAGTCTTCACAAATGATCAATAATAGCCTAAAAAAATCTAAATAATTCTGGTAGTCCACTCATATCCAAACTCAATTATAATAAGGAATTAATAAATGTAAGTATTATACATATAATAAGTAATGAATAAAGATACATATTATACAACTAATAAGGAAAAAATCTATCATAGATTTTATGATTTAACTTTATAAATTTTCAAGAGAATTTAGAAATTCTACAAAAAATTTCAATATTTTAAGTATTTACTTTTTATTAATTCAAAGTGGAATTTTAAAAAAAATTATAATGATTTTAAATGTCATTTAAGAGTATTAACATTGATATGTATAGAGAGAAAATTTTATCTAGAGACATCAGATGGGGAAAATATTTTCATGATTTTCACTAATTTTTCGGATTTTTCTTGAAATTATTCAGTGGAGAACATGAATAAAAATGTTTTAAAACTTCTCTCAGTAGACTTTGAAGGCATAAATTTCTAATTTCATTAAATAAATTTCTAATTTTAACTATTACTGCAGGAATAGTGGGTTGTTTCATAATTTTTCAGATAAAATGGGGGAGAAAATGTGATGTAATACGACGTCGGCCGGGATCGATCGGCTCGTATTACGTCACAGGAATTACGATGCGAGGACGTGAGATGTAATTCAACGCACGAGAAAATAGCGGATGAGCAGTAGAGGGAATCGGCGGATAACGGTGTCGGCCGTGCCGGTCAACGAGAGAAGAATGATCCCTAGATCAAACTCCCAATGACCCGCGAAATCAACTAGACGTCTAGACAATGAGGGGCGTATGACGGCCCTGGAGTGTTCGGCGTCTAGGCCAAAGAATATCCGTCAACCTCGAGAATTCCTACACTCGACGATGGTGGCTATCCTATCAGTGAATTGTAATGAAAATAATGGCAGAGGACGCAATAGCAGAAGACAAGACTGGAAAAGATAATAATGCTGGTAAACAGAGGGGAGACGAGACTAACCTTAAGTCCCGCTAATCCACGGCGTCAAATCTCGTTCTGGCAGGTGATGTGGTATAGATGGTAACGTGTCAGTGGACGACTTTGGTGAGATCGCTCGGACGTCGGACCGATGAGCGCAGGAGGTGATCAAGTCAACCGACCTTGGGACCACGGCAAAGGAAATGGCAGCAGACGGGCATGCACGAAGGTGTTTGGTGCGCGCGCGCACGGGCTGGCGCGAGGAGCACGACGCGCGCACTGGCGAGCGGACGCACCGCGCGGTAGTCGCAGGCGAGGGCGCATGGACGCCTGCAGCGGCGGGCGGAGAGGCGCGCGGGAGGGGTACCCTCTCGCGCGGACGCCGGGCAATGTACGGTGGAAGGGTGATCGAGCAGGAGGCGAGGGCGAGGGGCCAAGAATCGAGAGGAAAGAAGTGTGAAATTGAGGGTCAAGAATGGTAATGGGGAAGGGTCAAGAACGAGATGGGGAAAGGACCAAGAACGAGATGGGACGAATCAAGAACGAGATGGAAGGATCAAGAACGAGATGGGAAGGATCAAGAACGAGATGGGGGGGTTCAAAAAAGTGAAGGGACGGATCAAGAACGAGATGGGTAGGTTCAAGAATGTGATGGGAAGGATCAAGAACGAGATGGGGAGGGTTCAAGAACGTGGAGGGGCGGATCAAGAACGAGATGGGGGGGTTCAAGAACGTGAAGGGACGGATCAAGAACGAGATGGGTAGGTTTAAGAACGTGATGGGAAGGATCAAGAACGAGATGGGGAGTGTTCAAGAACATGGAGGGGCGGATCAAGAACGAGATGGGGGGGTTCAAGAACGTGAAGGGACGGATCAAGAAGTTCAAGAAAATGGGTGGGGCGTGGTAGAATCAAGAAACGGGGCGAGGGGAAGGAATCAAGAAAACGTGGGGGAGGGGAAAGAGGGGAAATTCAAGAAATGTAGGAGGGTGTTCAAGAACGGTGGTGGGGTGGATCAAGAACGAAGAGAAGGGGGGGTATGGATCAGGAATGGTGGAAGGGTGGAAAAAGGTACCAAGAAATGGCTTTCTTGAACTGTAACAACCAAGAACCCTCCAAGAAAGAGGAGTTCTTGACGGATCTGGGGTGTGCTCCCTCGGCGGAGCAGATTTCCCCGGTTGATGGCGTGTCAGCGACGCTTCTTGAATTTCCCAAGACCCCCGAAATAATCTCGATGAAGGCCTCTTTCGATTCTTGATGGCGGCGGCTTCTTGAAACTCTTTCCTCGCACCGGAGTGATCTCGACGGCGCGCTTTAACACATCTCCCTCGGAGTGATCTCGACGGGGAGACGTGGGCTCTACCCACGGAGTGATCTCAACGTGGGGTGGGGCTAGCCAAACCCCCTACACTACTCTCTACGATAGGGGGGGAGACGAATTGTGAATAAACTTTTCAACAATGACTCCAAGGTGTTCCTTGGGCATGCCATCCCCTTATATAGTGAGGATGGGTGCCAAGTGAACGTGGGAGAGGACGAACCGTCGTGAGACGTGGTTCGGCCTCTCCTTACAAATTCAAAATACAAACATAAAAAGTAAAAACGACGAGGACGGGGCCCAACAACATTGGCCCAGTCCACGAATCCGAAAATACAAACACACATGAAAATGAGCATAAGTAAAAAGATAAAAGTTCTTACGCGGGGTACTTAAACCCCGGGTGGCGAGCGTCGGCGCGAGCTGCTCGGCGTGGCTGACGATGTCCCGTTGCGTCATCCTCGAGATGGTTCTTCGTCATCGTGGCATCATCCTCGAGATGGTCCTCCATCATAATGAGGTGGCAGAAAAATGGAGGGCATATATCCAAATATTTCTAATATATGTGTCCAAATGAAGTTTCACAAAACTGGAGGGTTTTTTCTGAAAATTTCATGGAACTCAAAAAGGCCAAAAGAATCCAAGTGCTTGGATTGCTCCGAACTGAAACCTTGATATTTGGAGATCCTGCCATTGGATTGAGCAGAAAATTTGAGGGCTAGTTCTTGATTGTATCCTCTTTCTATCTGTACAGATGGACTGACTAGTAGAATTCTAAAAATACATAAAATTGAGGAAAACCTGGGTGCACAAGTGGAATAGTCTCACCCCTCTAAACTAGGTATAAATTCCCATTTTTTCTCCTTCTCATTCTTGGATGCTTCACCATGGTTTGCACTCAGAGGGGAGCTCTCCTTGGATCAAAATTTATCCTGGTATTGTATATTATTTTCAATTTCTTTCTTCATTTATTTTGTTTTTTTCTCTTCTGAATCAAATTGACTACGGTGAAATGTATCAACCCAGATCTTGATTCAATAAGGAAGTAAGCTAATGATGAAATTCCATTATTTGACACAAAAATGCCATAAAATTTAGATATATTATATATCCATCACCTTCCTCTCAATTCCTACATGCATCACTAATCCTTGTTGTAAAATCCTATGCTAAGTACTCTCCTTATATCATTTCAGTCTTGATTCTAAATCATATTTTTAGAATCGGGTTGAACAAAGTGAGGACCTATATTATCTTCCTATTTTCTCATTTCTCCTACCTCCATCTTCTCAATTATTTTACCTTATGATTTCTAAGATCCACTCTTTATTTAGAAAGTAAATCAAAAGAGATCATCCACATTTAATCTTAGAGATTTTGTCTTCCCTGAAGATAAGATTTAATCAATATTAAACATATTCAAACTCATTTTAGGAAGCTTGATTTAAATCCTTCAACCCTGCCTATGTGGATGACCCCTTTACTCATCATGTACATCTTAAGATAGAGGTTCCATTAAAAATATTATTCTACAAATTGATTGTAAGCAACGATAGTGATTATCATCAATTAATCATATCAAAATTCAACTTTAAGTTTGGAAGGATGTACATAGCTTTGGAACTAGTCCCACCAAGCTTCTAAAGACAATTTTTCCACATTTCTTTGATTGATGTTTTGAGTTTCTTCTTGATTTCTTAATCTCCTTTTTTGTTTTTTGACCAAAAATCAAGCATGGAAAAGTTTTGCATGCTCTACGAGAAGGTTATTTAGCTAGAGTCCACAAAAAATTATCTAAAAATTTTAGATAGGTATCCATGCTTTAGCAAGATCATTAAGGAGTCTCAAACACCTAATATTTAACCTCTAAATACATATTATTATTGATTTGTTCCAAATGGTCGTGGTCTCTTCAAGGTCCAATTTCTCACTCTCTCCATGTTATATTATATCTTGATCTTTCAAGGAGGCTCAGTATCTAGGAACCCCTGTTATTCTCTTCTTCATCCCAGGTTGACCTAAATCTTTTAGAGAATATTTAAATCAGTAAGATATCCCTAGCCTATCTCATGCTCGCAAATCTCTTCTCAATAACTCTATATTTCTTATTAGTCTCTCTCAGTCTCTCCCTCTTACTCAAGCTGTATGTCAGATTTTCCTCATCATCCTCGCTGCAGAACAACCCTTCTCTCACTATAATCCTATTTATTTTTAAAGATAATTTACAAATATTCTTGTATAATTCAAAATACTAACACTACAAGTAATTCACATTAGCCATTTCAAATTCAGGTGTTTTCAGTTATCATCATATGCATAATTACTGATATGAAAAAAATCTATGATCTGATGTTTAACACATTAATGAAGGGCTCACTTGGCATAATCCACTACTAACATTCATCAAAACACATACTTTAGCATTTTCACTAAAATTAACTTAGCCTTGATCCTCATAAATTATATCCAAGACTTAGATTCATTAATTGTGGATCACTTAAACCCAATCTATAAGTTGAATCACCAACTTGTGAGGTTCTAAACTACACATCATGCTCTAAAATAGCTTCATCACACCTCTCTTGGAACCTTTCTGCCATTTAGTAACATGTAGATATTATCCATCATCCTCATGATTCTCCTTGAGTAACATATAGATATAATTTTAACTTAAATTTTTATGAATCATGTGATTCAAGAATTGTAACTCAAAGCTGAAATAAAAGTGTATTTCCACAAGTTGTCTTTGGTCTTGGATCCAAGAACCTCTTAAAGACATTTGGTATAAGTTGATCTACTTTAAAGTTCGTTATAATAACATGTGTGGATTTATATGGATCAATTTCGATGAATCTTTCATCAAAGAGCAATGACTGTTTATCATGTGTCTCAAATTTAATGCTTAGAGAATTAACCATACATAACACAGGAGTGGGATAAGACATTTAATCTATATGCATGTTTCTACTTCCTACTCAAACACCTAATGAATAGGACTGATTATTATACATATTAAAGACAAGTGATCACCACATTATGATATCATTCATAAGTCCACATTTAGGGCTTTATATATTACTATATATATATATCATTTAATACTCTATAAGTAATCCAGGGTTAGTGATGATTCGATCCAAGTGGAGGAATTTATTCAATTTCCACATTTTTCTGTGCTTGGAAATTAAAAACCTAAGCTACAAATTCATACACATATATAGGACTTTTTTGTTTTTATTTATTTATATTCAAACAGAAAGGTAGGCAAAATGTTTAAAAATATTTATGCAATTTATCCTAAAATTATTTAATTTTATAAAGGCAAAATATATATTATTTGGATTTTTATAAATTTCCCTATAATTAAATGAAAAGAAAAATGACTAGAAATGGTAAATAATAATTTTAGATAATTTATCTAGAATTTATTTGAAGGCCAAAATAATTAATATTAATTAAGATGATTTTACATTTTATCTGTTTTCCAATTATTTTTTAATGCAAAGATCTAAATATGAGATATCTTGAATATTGTTGGATGTGGATAACAGAATGGAATGGAGTGCCCTAAAATTGGACTGAAATTTGAACATAATTTTTAGTTATGAAATGGGATGTAGATTAGATAAAGTAAATGAATCAATGTTTCAACGGAATTTTAGGTGAAGAAACTAGAGATAGTAGTCAAGTTTTCTAGTGAGAAAATATTGGATTCTAGAGAGATAAAATGAAAAACATGGATGGATAGAGAGAGAAAGTGATGTAAAATGAACAAAAAGTACACAAAACGGATGGGATTATGATGAAACTTTAGATATAGATTCATTAAGTGTTGATGCTCATTTCTTGAGCCCCCCCCCCATGTCTGTCCCTTTTTTTATTGGCAAAAAATATGGTGTCGGGTATGGCCAACCCCAAGGTTGTGCCCGCAGCCGTCCCCTGGACGCCACCAAGAGGATTTTTATTTATTAGGTGGATTGTTCATCGGCATTTATAGGCGCAGAACGAGCGTAAATGTTCCATGTTGGACCCCGGCCGTAGTGGTGATGCATGGAGTGTGCAGAGCTCTTCCTGCTTTCATTAGGTGTCAACATTGAGGTGTGCAGCGGGTACAGAAATCAGGCAAGAGGGCGAGCGCTCCCACCTGATTGCTACATACAATACTCCAGTTATGGGGGCCATTCTTCGGTAGGGAGCAACGCGTACGAAGAGCCGGCAGGCCGAGGCGCTCTACGTAGTGGCATCCCTGAGCTTCCTTAGGAAGGTCCTCCAAAGAGAGTTAAAAAGAGGAAGGGGCTCGAGTGCATACCGCATGGTTGGCAAGGGCATCCGCTGTTTGGTTGTCCTCACACAATTGGTGGTAGATACTAGTCAAGAGGGGGCCACACGCAGCATGATGACCTGCCATACACTCTACAAGTGCCACTAGCAGCATGTACCTGCATGAAGCATATCGACTAACACATGTGAGTCTAATTCTATGACAATATTGTGAAGGATTCGATCCTCGTAGTGGAGCAAGCCATCACGTATTACCATAGCTTTAGTTGTTGTGTCCGTTAGGGCTCAAAAAATATTAAAGGGCATAATGGTAACATGTCAATAGTCAAACACTTATATGTATCGATTATGATTGGAAATTTTGAGATATTTATTATTTTCAGAATATTTTATTTATTATTTTGCCATAATTTCAATATTGCTTTCAAGTGTTAAGAGTAAAAACTAGCCATTATGCCAACGATTTCAGATTTAAAATATTCTGAAAATTTCAGGTATGTCTGCTATATATTTAACTCAAGATATCACCATTTAATATTAATATCTTCATGTAACTAATCTTCAATAAATCATCAATAAATTTAGCTTTAGATACTTGAAGGTCGTAAGTAGGAATTTGAAGAAACTATTAAACAAATAAAATGAGGTCAAATTCATAAAAATATTTGAATAATATTAGAGATTATTTTTATCTTCATTTCATATAAAATCCAAGTCCCAAATTAATGATTTGACTTGTTCACTATATACTCAAATTGAGTACCATTTTACTATAACTATGGATGGCTATTTAATCTTCACTTAAATAGTCAAATAGTTGATTGTGAACCTTTCGTGCTTCATCACAACCCCTAGTGGGGCATGCATTACTTTGAACATTCACCAAAATACGTATGTGGCTGGCAAGCCAATCACTCATTCCATATATCGTTCCATCTTCATTAATATAACATATTAATTATCATGCACATGATGCTTAGAATGAAGTTCATGAATATGTGATTGGATTTACTGAATTATGATGAGATCGTAATACAGAGATCACTAGCATTTAAAGCTTGTGTTAAAAAACTATTTATATTTGAAGGATACTCGAGAAATTCAGATAGAATAATGCTATATACCCTCACTCATATGATGAGTATGGTCGGTTGCGTAACCTTTCGTGCAGAGACACTAAGTATAGATAGTTGTTGCTCTTTAGTGAAAAGAGTCCACTGAATTGATCTATACGAATCCCTGAACTTTATTGTACCCAATTGTCAATCAGGTTGATTTATGCCATGTTTGAGTAAGCGATCCTTAGACCTGAGACACCAAAGACGTCTTGTGGACGGACGGTTGTACTTTGACTATGGCCAACGAGTCTCTAATCGTGGGATTCTACACACTCTTAGTTCTATTACATTAAGAAGTTCACGAAGACGATTGAGTGCTCAACATTAGATCGTCTACCTTTGATATTAGAGGAGACAACTCGAGGAAGATAATGTGAAATAGTCATTGGCCACTGCAATAAAATATCAGAGAAGAGTTATCCGATGTGTGCAAAACATATCAGTACTAGGATGACCGATTAGGGTTTCATAGATGACCATACCCTAAGTCATCGTAAGAGCATTAAATATACGAGGGACTAGATTACACATTAATCAATGAAGGAAAGGTTCCATGAGTGAGATAATATAAACTCATTTGTATTTTCTAGAGCATGCGGTGTAGCTGGGCACCCTAATGGCTAGAGACTTGACCGATCAACTAGGCTAAATTGAGCCAAAATTGATTAATCTATATAATGATATATTTAATTATTTTTTAGGGCCAATAAAGGTTATTGGGACATTATAGTCCTTAGCTATACTAATACATGGGCCTAGAGGGCCACATAAAAATGGTCTTATGGATGTGGAAAGATGTATTGTAAGTTTGAGGGGTCTCATAAAAATTGTTGGCTTTGTATAAAGAAGGGAAGGCCATGAAAAAAATTCACCAAGAACAGAATTTTTCAAAGGGCTTCCCCTTCTTCTCCCTTTTCCCCTTATTTCATCTCCATTGCCGATGTGATCAATACCGCATACTAACAACAATGAAGGGTAAATGAAGCTTGTTAAGGTGAAGGATGAGATTCGAGGTACATATGATCACATGGATACATGTAAAGGGAGTTAACATGAGAGACTCGATTTGTCTCACTCGAGGATTGAACAAATCACGGATGTGATACGTGCCCAAGTGATTGAATTCAATATTTAATGATTTTGATATGATTATGTTTAATTTTTCCATTGTGATATGTTATAAGCTTCCATCCAGATCAAGAACCCCACAACCCAAAAGATTCATCTTCATTTCTTTCTTCATAGTTTCTGCTAATATGCACTGTCCATTAATTGAAATATAATACACTCCATGTCGGTAATAAAAAGAGAGTGAAGAGAAAATGATCATTCAAGATAGAACAAATGATTTATCAGAATGAAATAAATTAGAATTCTCACTCTCAAAGAAAAATGTAAATATATTTCTGGCTTATTAGTTTCTAAGGTTCTATTAAGACATCAATAGTTTAATTTATATTTTTATACTAAAAGGGGGAGGGGATTCTTTATTTCTAACCTGATTGAAGCATATCGAATGATCATTGGTTCTATAAGAACTTATGTCTTTACTTCTGGAAGAATAATAATTTCATAACCCTCACTCCCATTCCTGAATTCACACTGCTCATAAACTCACACTATAAAGCTTTACTCTAATGCTCACACACACTTATGATAGGCCTGATGTGGAATTCATGGTAACACATAAGATCCAGAAACTATAAATTTTAGGATAGGAACAAAAAGAACAATAAAGCTTTTTACCTAGTTGGTTTGAGTGATTGGGGTTACCTTCAAGACTGTGATGATCGAAAGTGCGCCATAGGGTTTATGTTATTTCTTGGTATTAAAGAGGTTCCTTGGAGCTTTCAGAAGCATAAGATCCTGACTTTATCCTTGTGAGGGTGAATAAATTTCCCTTTCAGCCTCCACATGCCACATAATATTTTTGGGAATACTCATCACAGAATTGGCCAAGATAGAGCTCAAGCTGGTAAATATCTCTGTTGAAAAGATTTCAGAAATAAAACTATTGAATAATTCAGTTTTTCTCAACTTATTAAAGCCATTGATGCTTGGTATAGTTATGTCAACGCATGTGTGGAGGAGAAGAAGATAATCCTCAACCATACCTAGTCGAAGGAACAAAGGACATATATTTTTACCAAATGACTTGGGAGGGTGAATTTATCTAAACTATCATTGAATTATTCAATATTTTGAGGACAATAAAATTTAAAATTTTTGATTTATTTTTAAATCTTATGCAAAGAGTAACGATGAGTGAAACCATAGGGAGGAGGAGCTGGAAATCCAAGCTGAGTTTAATCAAGAAAGAAGAAGAAAGGGATAAGGAGTTGGAAATGGACAAGGAATGAGATTGAGTAATGAAAAAGGATAATTATATCATAAGCACATATTGTATTTCAAAATATAGGTTTTTTTAATTGAAGGAATTTTGTGATTAATAACAAGGAGGACTACTACAACAGTATATATATACAACTTGATGAAATGACTCTCTCGGGTATGTGTATTCCTCCCAAACCAGACTATTTGCATATAACATGAAACAATAACAGGTAAAAAAAGAAAATTCATAAGATTTAAGTTTCAAAAACCTTTTGACCTAATAGGAGACTTTATCTTTTGATGAGTCACTTCTAACAGAGTGCTAAAAAACTAGGAGAGAGAGGAGTTACGATTTCTATGTGAAGATTGAAAAACATGAAATTTTCCATCCCACTCTTCTGAATTATAATAAAATCCATTCGCCATATCCCAATAAGTTTATTTATCAGCCCCATTTGTTGCTCCCTTTAGTTACAATCCAGATCCCCATTTGTACTCTGAAAATTGTTGTCGTTGCAGTTGTATCATCCAGAAATGGATTTGGGGCCCATGGATCTCATTATTGAACTGAGAGGAAGGATTGGAATGAAATACAGTAACATCAAGACAATAATCTGATGATGACATGAGGACAATGACAATAATCCAATGATAATAATGATACCAATAACTTTATCCTTATTGTTAACTGCTTCAGTGGGAATGATGAACCAAGTGTCAACACAGTTTTCTAATACATTTACACACCTAAGTAGCATATTTAACTAAATGTATGATTTAACCTGCATGTTATCATACATTTTTTTCATTTTTAATGCATCACAATTTTTTTCCCAAATTTTTTATTATTATTTAACTACTACTAATCATGAGAACCCATTTGTCTTGATGTTATTGTATTTCATTCCAGTCCATTTATGTTAACACTACTTAGGTTAATGTATCCAATGTCAATAATGGATCATATAGGTAAAGCCTCATCTCCAAAGCTCAGTCCGCCTGTTAAAAAAATCAATTTTGTCCTATTCCATATTCTATAATCTTTATTTGAAACTCAATTCTTGATCTGTAAATGCACTGATTTTTTACTCGTCCAACTTACCAGGTTTCTGTTGAATAAGTGATCTTTAACTTTGAGAATAAACATACACTTCATGCTTATGTTTATGATGTCTTTTGAGGGTAAGGATTTAAGTAATGGTTCCCTTTATATACATCCTGAAAAAAATGTTTGTAGTGAATTGATAAAAGTAAATTAACTTCATGACAAAATTATGATTTTAATGGTGTCATGTATTAGATTTTATGATTTTGAGCCCTTGGATGATGATGGTTTTGATTTATCAAAATTAATATTATAAAACTTTAATATTTTTACTATAATTATCAAATAACTAGATTATTATATTTTTATGAATTATAATTTTCATTATTATGAGAGCCCTACTAATGAATATGCCATGATATAACTAATGTTATTCCATTATGCCATGATGTTTTTATTCTTGGAATAAAAGGATAAATAGTGTGGAGAAATTTAAGAAATTTATTATTCTAAAATATTTTAAAATACATTATATATAAATTAATACTAATTGTCATATTACATATAATATGTTGCCAAATTATATAGAAAGTATGGAAAAAGTAAATTGAAGGGAAATTAAAAAATTCCCTGTAGTAAAATTATGACATGATGGTGGAAATTAATATTTAAAAATTAATTAAAATATTTATGAATACATCATTAAAGTATTTGTGCATGTGTGTCATTATTCATGTACATAATAGTACATATACATCAGTAGCCACTGAAACTTTCCTAATTGGATGTAGAAGGTCTTTAACACTTTTACACTTCCTCTCTCTACTCTCGTTTTCTTAACCATTCCCTCTCTTCAACCATAAAAGTATCCAAATTGAATTTTGTTCATCTAATGATAACATTCTAATATACTATGTTTTTTAATGGAGATTCATCGATTTTAATGGAGCTTATCACATATTAAAATTTCAAATTATGGAAAGAAGTAAAATTAAATGTAAAATAGATCTCTTTATTTAATGGAGCTTCATATATATAATGTAGCTTCATCTATTTAATGGAACATTATGTATAGTATCTTCCATTGTTTGATGGGGATTCATCTATTTAATGTAGCTTATCACATATTTGAGGGGGATTCATCAACTTACTGAAGAGAATAAAATGCTTCCATGAGCCACCAATGGTACCTAGTATAAACATGTGCCTACCAGTAAATAAATAAAAATCACTTCTTATGATTCCACAATTTTATATGCAATAAGTTATGTCATTGTCCTCTCCCAAGTTTGTTTTATTTTAGATAATGAAAATGATGTGAGTTATTATTTCCATAGACATTATTCCAAAATTCTTCTCCATTGGTATTCCAAAATTTACTTCTGAATTGCATCTTCGCAACAATCTTCTATTAATTAAAAGTTGACAGCCTAGTTAATGGCGGAATTCCAGTCTACTTAAAATAATCTTTTTAGACAAGGTATTTTGATTTTTTTCTTTTGACTTGGTATTGACTAGTTTGAGTTTCTAAGAGAAAAAAAAAAAATTGTTTATTTAAAGGATATGAAGATTCTATCAATCGAAGATAAAAACCTCATCTCAACTGGATGACATGAAAAGAAAGCCTAAGACCTTAATCACCTTAATCTCAACTAGATCAAGATAAACATAAGACTTTATTTGCTGTGTTACTGGAAGAAGTCAGAGAGGAAGAGTACCCATCGTGACCTTCATGTACACCTTTGGGAAGCATTTTCAATGATGCGAATGGTAAATCTAAGTCATCATAAATCTACGCATAGAAAGAGATATTCAGATACCAAGCCAAATGGATAAACTGTTTAATAAAGAAAATACGAATAGGAATTAACAACCACAACAACTTGGAACAACGGTACTCTGAAGTGAACGGCAATTGCTGAAACCTGTTGAGGATTATCAACCTTATATCAATATAAAATTCATTTCTCCAATGAAGTTTCACAGATGTACATACTTATAGGCTCACCACTTGAATTCATAAAAGTTTATGTTTTGGCAATCATAGCTAAAGAATTTCCAATTTGTCCTGAAGAAACGAAAGGTATATCATGAATGTAATTTTTTACTAACTGGATGTGAATTTTTTCAAAAATAATGGAATTTTAAAATATTCCGTATTTTGAACAAAGGAAAAATAAACTATTACATCAACTATGCGTCGAATAACAAGCTGTGAACCACCAATTATCCTTTTTATTTGACAAAGATTTGGACATAAGAAACTACTTTCACCTCAAATGATCTTAAGACAATGAATTTATGATATAAAACAGGTGCCAGTGGATTGAAATGGATCTGGAAGTCTAGTAAATCTTTTGATTTTAGGAACTCCATTGATTGTTTTTTTTGAATTGATTGTTAGATGTCCAATTATGCATGAGATAAAAATTTTATCATGCCTAATACAAGGAGCAAACAAGGAAGTCAGAAGGAAGTTCGAACTTGTGATGGCACAACATCACGGGACGTCATCGAGCCAGCACGCGAGGAGCCATCATCGTCATCGAGCCCGCCACCGCCACGTGTCCAGCCGACACGACGAGCCACCGCGGCGACACGCGACCCCGAGTTCAAATACTCGGCATGACGCACGCGCACATCTTCATCGGAGCAGCCACTATTCCCCGTTGCTTTCTTTTCGTACTTTCATTTCCTTATCTTTTGTCTCGTTACTTTTCATCATCTTACATGCCGTCGCGTATAGTGAGGGGAAGAGCCCATATGAGGACATCTTCCCCTCACATATGCCTGACAAGCCCATTATCTCTTCTAATTTCTTATCTTTTCTTTGTTGTTAAAAGGGGGCCCACTTTCACCCATTATATAAGGGGGAGAGGTGGGCGTCCAAACCACTCTTGAATTTTGGAAGTTATATTTTAAGAAGTTGAAGAGTCACGTACGTGAGAGGAAGGAAGAAGAAAGAAGGAAGAAGAAGAAGAAGAAGAAGAAGAGGAAGAAGAGGAAGAAAAAGAAGAGGAAGAAGGAGAGGAGAAGGAAGGGGGAATCGTCGCTACCCCGTCGTCCGTCCGCCGGCAACCCACAGCGCCACCGTTGACCTGCCTACGCCCGGTCGCGCCGGTGCCTAGTCGCCGGAAACCGCCGCGCCGCCGTTCCCGTCACCTTCCCTTGACCGCCCGACTCCCCGCCAAGCTGCCTATCTCTTTCCCGGCCGCTCCCCTGCCACCAGAGCCACCCCCTGCTATCGTTCGCAGCCTCACCATCGCCCAGATCTCCGCCCCATGCCCAAGTCCATCGCCTACTTCGCCAAATCCCCTTCCGATCACCATTCCCGATACCGTAGCCAACCCATGTCACCTGTGCGCCGTCCCACCATCACCCCTCCCTCCGACGTGCCGGTCACGCCCCTTCCCCCCTTTGACCATAGCCCGCTGACACTCGCTGAAGTCGCGGGATATGCCGACGCCCGACTCGCCGGAGACGTCAGTCTTCCCGTCGTACACCCCTGCCGCCGGGTGCGATCTGCTCCTCTCACGTCCGGTCAACTGTTCAACCACCGGCCCGTTTCTTCACTCGCTGAGCCTTCACAGGCCCCGCGCCGCACTCGTGCGTGTCCTACGCGCGCTCGGCCGATTGGAACGCTCACCCAGCGCACGCAACGCGCGGCGTGTTGCCGGTGCCCGCCCCACCAGTTTCCTCGGCCAACGCCCGCGTCGCCCTGGTGTGCCCCGATTGTGCACCCGGTGACTGTCTCGCCAAGCACCCCCCCCCCTCCACGCCCGCAGTCATAGCCCGGACCGTATCAGGCGCCACTATCGCCGGCCTCCGCCACCCGCGACGCCCGCTGATCACATTGTTTCCACCTCTTCCCCGCACGCAACTACTATCGGCGACCCCGCTCCTGCCTCCTCCGAGTTTTGGTATGAGAAAGACGTCGCCAGCGCGACAAAGGTACCCCATTTCCGCACTCTTTGCGTCTCTTACTTTCTTCAGTATACTTTCGCGTTGCCTCCTCCGTACTCGTGTTAGATAGGTGAGCGTGAGACAGGTTGAGAGAATGATGAACATTTCACGAGAGTCTTTACCCGTCCGGTACGAGTCGGGAACACCCAACGCGTGTGAGCACTTCAGCGGGAATTTCCCGTTCGGCGACGTACTCGCCCTCGACCCTCTCGGGCGAGGTTCAGGTGGCCCATCAGGCTTCACTCAGGCGACCCGTCATTTCTCTGGAACGGCAATCACTGCTCGTCGGCGCACGCACGTACGATATTAGGACTTTCATTCATCATCCCGTCATTTATACCTGTTCACTCGCATCCATCGGACTACGTCGAAAGACGTCGTCCGATTAGTTAGCGATACGACACCGAGCCCGTACCCTCGGTGATGACCAGACGACGTCGTGACAACGTCCGGCATCAAGTTGTCTCACCATAAATTCACTTTTGATTAGTCCTTAGTCTAAAATTTTCTGGCACATAATCAAATTATTGCAACCTCAAGTAATCATTTTTGGTACAAATAGTTTTACCATGTCAGAAAGTATTCTTTGGTTTCACCTTCAAAATTTTCAAACCATCGGGAGAAGGAATGGACGGCACATAATCTTTGGGATCAGTTTCTTTGCTATTATACTCTACATCTTCATGAGATTCTTCTACTTCTTGTACTTTTTAAGAATTATCTGGAAGAATTTTTCCACTTCTTAACTTAGAAATAGCATGCATGGTTTCATAATAATTTTTGGTAGAGATATGACTATAAATAGAATGTAAATTTATAGGGTTAATTTTCATGATGAGTTGGGAGTCAACTGTGTTCATGGTTGTGGGAACCATTATCGTCCAATTTACCTTTTTGTTTATAGTCTGTCCTCGCTGCTTGCTCTTCTCGCATCTGCTCCATCTCCTTCTTGAACTTTTGCATCATCCCCAACATTTGAGCTTGCATTTGTTCCATCTTATCTTGTTTTTTCTGCATATTTCTATACAGCTCATCATAAGAAGGGTTAGGGTCAGTGTTGGGCTGAAAAGAGTTCTGTGGACCCCGTGGATAGAAATTTTGTTGCTCTTGTTGCCGGAAAGAAAAGGGGATAGATGGATAAGATGGCCTTTACATGTTAGGTCGGTTGTATGTATTATATCTAGGATTCCAAGAATTTTGACCCATAGGTCTATTCATTCTTGTCCTATCAATAGCCATACTCTAATCATGTGAAGGATAATCTACCTCCACATGATCGGCCCTAGAGAAATGATGGCATAATGACATGTCTATTTAACATGGTCGAGGTGCCTCATGAGTGCTCATCTTATCTAATCGACTAGTTAAATCAGAAACTGCTTCTACTAATAGATCAGTACGTAGTCAGATTCAACTGCACTTACCTCGATCATTCCACCTCTTCTAGCATTTTGGTTTCTTCCATGTCAGTTAAGGGTGGCATAATAAGTGTCATTTTCTACAAGGTTTTCTAAAATTTCTATTGCTTCATTTAATTATTTGTGCATGAACGTAGCTCTGCTAGTTGCATCAATCATCTTCGGATTTTGATCTTGTAACTGTGCATAAAATGTTTGGACAATCTCACATTCTTCTATGTTGTGGTGTGGATATTTTCGTATTAGTTTGATGGCACGACACAGCCCAAGCCCCAAGGAACATCTTCAGAGACGTCACTGTTCCCAACGACACCACCGCCGACTCGCGTTCAGCCTGCCCGGCAAGCCAAAGCGATGGCGCAAATGCCCGGATTCAAATATCCAGGGTAAGGGACATATCATCTTTGTTTTTCCGTTGCTTTCATTCAAGTCTTTATCCATGTTTTCCCGCATTTTCCGCCATCAGTGTTCGTCTTTTAATACCATCGTCCCCCCCTTCTTTTGTCTTTTATTTCTTTCCCCTTTTATTTTGGGTTTTAGTGAGGGGAAATCCATTCTATAAGGACTTCCCCCTCCCCTTTTCCCCTAATGGGCCTTAAACCCCCCCTGTTTCCTCTCTTTTGGGTTGTTAGGGGCCCATTCATGTCCTTCCCTATAAAAAGGAAAGGATGGGTGCCCTAACAGTTTGGACTAGTTATTTTTCATAAGAAATTTTGTGTGTGAAGTTGAACAGGTCCCGCCATAGGAAAAGGAAGAGGTTGGAGGAAGAAAGCTCTGAAGTTATCCAGTTCAGAAGGGGAAGCGAGGTGCCGCCAACGCATCCCCCAGCGCGCACCCACCCTCTCCCCTTCAGGCTCCCCCTCGCAGCCGCCGGTGCAACTTTGGACTCCGCCTACGTCACCGCCGCGCTTGATGCTCACGGCAATCCCCGGCATCCGATTGTTGATGACCTAACCGAACCGCGCGCAACCTCCAGGAGGTGCGCGTAGCTGGGTGGAGGCCCTACTCTTCTCACTGCAGCCTGCCAAGAGCCCGTCGCTGCCGGACCGCAGGGGTCAAACAAGACGACCCCTGCCACGTCCTCGTGGTGTTCGGCAAAGGTCCCCGTTGACCCGTTGTGCTCGCCCGGCTGACCGATGTGAACACTTCGACCGGTGCATGTTCCAGACAACGGGCGGACCGCCTTGGTTGTCGCCTGCCCAGACGTCCAAGTTTTGTCTGGTGACTGCGCCCCCTCCCCTTGTACTAGGAGCCACGCTGACTCGACCTCAACTGACCCCCGTAGCCAACATAAGTGTCCACCCTGACCAATATTGCATGCTGACGATTGCCACCCCGCAGCCGCAACCTCCTCTGTCATCCTCGACTACCAGCTCCAGCCCCACGGCTATCATACCTCGCCGTATTTCCTTCTCCGGCTTCCTTCGCCACCGATATTGCTCGCGCACGCTCCGTACGCACGAAGCAGAGGAGAATTGATTCACATGCGCCGACAAGGTATGCCTTCTCCCCGCTTGCCCATCTCTTATTTTCTGCCGTACACTTTCATATTGCCTCCACCACGCTCGGGTTAGATATAGGTGAGAGGGACAGGTTGAGCGAGAACTACGACGTGCTTGAGCGTCTATTCTTGGTACAAGTCGGTTTGGCCCGTCACGTGTGGGCAACATCCGGCGGAGCTACTCTGTTTGGCACCGTAGTCATCCTCCTCCCTTAGAATGAGGTTCAAGAGGTTTACCTTTCCACCGTCGGTCCTGGGCGTTAGTAGTCCTAGCTAGTCGGCACTTGCATGTACCATATACTGCGCATCTTGCATTGCCTCGTAACCCATTTTCTGTTTTAAAATTTTTGATCAGACAATGCCACCGTCATAGTCCGATACCATCATCATTCACCGGCATCGAACCATCATATTCGGTGTCGACTGGACGATGTCTCCGACGACGTCCGACATCATAGTTCTTTTAATTTCTCCCAACCATTAAAACTTACAAATAAAGAAGTAAACCATGCATGAGCTTTATCATGAAGGCTTAAAGGAAATAATCTCATTTTAATTACTTCATTAGTGATGTTACAGAAATGGAAGGTTTGACACGTAAGAGTGAATTCTTCTAAATGCTTATAGGGTTCCTCTTGGGATAAATCATGAAAGGTAGGAAATAATCTCATTTTAATTACTTCATTAGTGACGTTACATAAATGCTTATAGGATTGAATCATATGATGATCTATTCTAGAATTTGACCCTTCAGCAATCGGAGCATTAATCTCGTGAGGGGTTCATATCCTAGACGTGTAGAAAATTCATTTAACCTTCGTCTCCTATTGATTGGTCCTAAATTCTCATTTATAATGTCATCTTCCACATAATCATTTGTATCTCTATTATTGGAGTTTCCCTGTTCAACTTCATCACGTTGTACGTTCACATTTCTTTCGGTCATTCAACTAGAATTTAAGGAAAGTTCAAAACTAAATATCACAACTAAAAAAATGAACAATATTATCCTAAGAATACATAAATTTAATCAGGACACTACATGTTTTGATATTTATAATCCAAAATGAATAAAGAAACAAAAGAAAATCACCAAGTAAGAGAGCAAAATCCCTAACGGCAACCATTCCCTGGCAATGGCACCTATTGATAAACTCAAAAGTTGGATAACAATTACGTCCTTGAGAATTTGAGTTTAATAAATAAAATTCATACCAATACTTACAAGTAATTTAATTAGTTAGCGATGATTACGGGTTGTCTCCGAAGGGAACAAATACTAGGGAAAGTACAATCTCAATTGGGTGAAGCGAAGATGAGAGGACTTATGTATATGGTAGTGAATGTGTGATGAGAGTAGATATTAATATAATAAATGGCTAATTAAGGTTTTACTAATTTGGGATTAAAATGGACAACAAAGAAGAGCAAGATGAAATCGTAACAACGGTGTGGTAGGCGGCATAAACGCAAGTGGATATAGTGATAAAAATGGCGCGAATGAGGTTGTGTGATGGTAGAAATGAGAGATGTAGTGATATGTGTTGGTTGAAATAGGAAGGAGAGAGATGTGTGACGAGATCGTCACAGTTTAGAGAGCATATGAAATGAAGGTTAAGGCGACGATGGGTATGGGACGATGATGGAGTGGATTGAGGATGGTAATGGATGAGAGTGATGGATGGTGAAGATGGATAAACTAAACGTGTTGGAAATGATTCAATGTAAGGCAAAAGGTTAACCTTTGATCCCTATATTCTGCCAGGATCACAGCACCTTCCTGTTGTAGATCAACCTCCCCACTTCTCGGTTGAACCTCCTCTAGCACTTGAGACACCAAGGAACACTTGATGGACCTTCAAAACATTACTTTCTTTTAATCTGTCTCACAAGGAGGATGTGAGCTTAAAGATGTTTTTTACAAAGATCAGGGGTTCAATTTATACCTATATGGACAAAAAGACAAAGCTGCCCATAAAATTTTTGCTCGATCTGAATTCTGTATTGTTGGATATCAAGCCTGGAAATTGGATAATTTCTAGCCATCGATTTACTTCAAATATTTCTCTCTCCTCGTCCTCGTCAGCCCTGTCACATAATTTGGTTAGGGTTTTGTCTCTTCTGGATATTAAATGTGATGATCGGCTGAGATTCCTCCTCATCATCCACGATCAACAGCTCTTGTCGCGCCACGTGTCACCCTGGCAAAAAGACAAAAAAAGAATAATGGTAGTTTATTATTTAAATATATTATTTAATAGCTTTTATTGCAGATGACGTGATGCCATGTAAGCGCACGCCCATCAGTAATTTCTCCTTCTAAAATAATAGAAATGTGACATGTATGCGCCATGTGTACATGTGTTCCCACTTGTACGCGTGGCACTCTATGGTGCTGCCACGTTGCCGACCGTCACTATTGACTATTCCAACAAGAGAGAGAGGAGAGAGAAATATTAATATTTTAATCATCTCTTTCTCAGGCTACAAAATAGATTTATTGCTAAAAAATAGCTCCTTTTTCTGATTGGTCCATGTCATCTACACTAGAAAAATTTTAAAATATCCAAAATATATTCTAAAATTCATATTTAATAAATTAAAATCCAAAAAATACAAATAAAAATATTTTCTGACTAAGAAAATTCATATCTTTCCAGATTTAATGTCAAAAAATTCCAAAAAATCATATTCTGACTCAAAAAATATTCTCTTTCAGAATTTGATGTCAGAAAATTTTCCAAAAATATTAAAATTCAGAATATCATTATAAAAATTAATTTAATTATTTTAATCTTGATAACATGCATATATGATTAATTCAATGCAAATAAACATGTAAATGTGGTCATATTAGGCTACTAAAAATGCATGTTATCAAGGGGTACCCCATCGATGAGGCCAATCTTCGTCCTCAGGGTCATTACAGGATAGATCTTAGTCCCCATGAAGGGACAGTAGCCGTCGGACAAATGCCACAACATCATGATTGACGCTAAGATCGAGTGATGACCCCTTGTTGAAAGGATTAAGAATAGCCACTTTTGTGGTCGCACGGTTCTTTGATTAAACCATCTCATACTTCAATAACCTAATCTTCGTACTCTCACAGGCTTGTTGAATTGATGCGACTTGTCCTGTAGTCAACTTTCTTCACGAGGTACAGTAGACACATCAAACTTGTGTATTACATTATCAATATATTTCACCAACGCCTTCAAAATGCAAAGCACTTCCACGGCTATGTCTTTGAGAGAGTAACATAGTTTGTTGTCTTGTAAAATGGCCTTAGGATGTCGCAAAAGATGGCCAACATTTCCCATTCATCGCGAGAAACTCTCATGACCTTCTTTGTTCCAGACAAGATTTTTAAAGCCTTGAAATTGATGACATTTCACTTCTTCAATGTAGTATGTAACATGTCATGCATACTATTCCATTGTGTTGGATAATCCAATGAGATTTGGTTATGATTTTTTTGTCCAATGTATTTGCATGTCTTCACATACTATTGGCATCATTGAGTCAAAGCTCGGATGCATGTGACTAAGGCTCTAAGATGAGAAACCGCAAAGGACAAGATCTTGAATGATTATGTCTCCCCAGATGGCCACAGCCTTACAAATGTCCTCCAAATCATCTATGTCAACGTCATAAGCACTATCATCTCCTTAAAAACTATAGTGTTATTCGCAATCCTAGGGGGAGGTAAATTAACTATTACAAGAAATGACTTCAAGGCAGCTTTATTACATCATATTACATCGTATTCAAGATAATGTTCAGCACATAGGCGGCAAATGGGACATGTCAATCCACTGTGAAATGATCATTCACCTCCCTAACCTCTTTCACTAGTAGTGATATCATCCATCCATTGCTTGAGACATTGTCTGTGGTGAAAGTGGGAACCTACATTGAAAAATGGTGACATTTTTAATAAAGTAATATAAAATATACTTCAGATGAACTGGGTCATTCAACCCCTAGAACATAATTTTTCATTTATTTCCTTCAAGCCTAACGGGCCAACAGCCATCTCAACGGCTTACTACCACATGATCTTGAAGCCCACGTTGTCCACGATGGTCCACGGGAGTTTGTAAGATAAACAAATTGCATTATAATTTCCTTCATTCTCTCTATAGTCTTCATCACTACACCACGCAGCCCGTATGCATCAGCAATTGAGCATTGACCACTAGGAATGCCATTCAACTTATCATGGATTAAAACATGATTTAACTTCACATGCCCCCAGAATATGGTCATAGATCCATCTTTACGCCTCTTCATCTATTCCGTAACGGGTCAACTTTTTGGTCGTTGATAAGCCTAAAATCGGTGGGAACAAATGCAAGCTTAGGTGTATCGTTTCGATTTCAGCTTATGCAATAAATTTATAAAACTCCATTTTTCAACATATAGAAAGTATAGAATGAGGAAATGGTCGAACCACAGTGAGGAACTTCTAATTCTTATCCTAATTTTATCAATTAATTCAAGAATGAATTAATTTCTGTACTTAATGGGCCTAAATTGGGTTTAATTTTGTTTTCTAATTACTCAGAAGTAAGTAAAATCTTTATAGTGATATTAATATTTTTATCAGAACACACTGGAGAGGATAATTTTGATTCTTATGTTAGAGTAATTCAGATTACCAAGATGATTTATCAAAACAATGTTTTATGTATTGAATTCTGAATTAATAAGCAAGAAACGGATTTTGAAATTTCCCTTCAAGATGGATGAAATTTTGGATTTAGGTATTTTAGATGCGATATTGAATTTTCTAACAATAAATTTTAATATCTAAAGAGAGAAAGTAGGTGAGCTAACCTAGAGAGAGAAAGTGGAAAAAATTAGGGAAAAATGAATTATAAATGAAATTCGACTCTAATCTAAGGATCTAAGATGGTATATGAGGTAAGAAACAATGTAGAACTAAGAATTTTAAGTCATATCTTGAATCAAATTCAAATTGCAATGCTAATCACCATTAAAATCATCTCCAAGGGCATGTAGATTTTGCCCATGCTTTTGCGTTTTGAAATCATTCAAGAAGAAGTTCAAATAGCGAAGAAGAAACTTACAACTTTGATTTTTGAAGCAAGATCTGTCGACTTCAGAAGCAAATCATGTGTCCTTCCTAGCCAAACAACTTGGGGGAGAGCTTCCTCAACAGTTTTTCCCCTCTTCCCGACTACGATTTATAATCCAATCGTGTGGATCGTAGAGGGGTAAAAGACAAACCTACCCTCAAAATTTGGGCGCAATCGGACGACTAGATCTCAACATATTGTCATTTTACTAGCGATTAATCTCAGCCATTAAATAATGTTTATCTCTCCTCCACACAGGTGCCAGCCAGACAAAAATGTCACATTTTGAGTCGTCAGGGCTCTCTGCCCTCGGATCGCGCGGTACCACATTTTTGCACGGAAAACAATGCATTAATTCTCGTGCAAAGGAGAGAATAAAAATTACCTTTTTGAGCGGTTGGTAGTACGCCACGTCGCCCATTATGTGTAAGGACACCTCATTTTCAGCGAAAGATTAATTAAAAAAGATCTTACTATTTTCATGATTGCACGCGGAGTATCGATTCGCCGCATGCATTGATTGCACACAGCTATTGATTCTTTGCATGCATTTGTTGCACGAAAATGCCAAAAACAGATTTTACCTTTTCCCCTCGCCACCCGCGCCCAGTAATCATCGAACCAATGATTCGCTCATTATGGCATCGCGCATTGCGATGCCATAATGAGCATATCAAAGGATGATATGGCCCATCCAATCATTCGCCCAAATTTTCGCACGAATGACATGGACCCCACGTAATTTAATAAAAAAATATTTTTAAAATGCCAAATAAATCCTAAACTGTATTCTTTTAATTTTAAAAAAAAATTCTTGGCTATATAATGGTCAGAAAATTATAAAAAATATGGGGAAATCCAGAAAAATTGGTAAGAGCATTAACAACCTCTAGCCAAGTATTTTATGCTCTAAAAAAATAATTCTTCAATGCACAGAGGTCAAATGTAATGTAAAATACTAAAAAAATTAAAAACAATCATGAAATTATTGTGCAAGACATTTATGTCCATTTAATTATGATAACATGCAAATATGGCTACTAAAACACATATATGTATGTAATATTCATCAATTTTACATTATAAATTGCAATTTATCAGGTGCCTTATATGCTTGACCCAACCTTTTATGAAATATTTCAATATTTCTACCTTTCCTTTACATTTGGTACGAGACATTCCAGCCAAATGCAAAGGGGTTTGCTCAACATCATCTGGCGATGACTCTCCACACGAGTCAATGCACAAGTTACCACATGCAAAAGCCATTATAGACTATATAATGCACATGTTAGTATGCTAAAAGATAAATACCTAACAATTAAATTAGTGTGCGTAAAAGATAACCCTACAATGATGTTTACCCAAAATACATTACAAAGTCTTAACAAGTCAATACATAATTAAAATGTAAAGTTTCTCAAGTAACTAAAAGTAATTTAGTTTTTCCACCTCAATAAAGGTAATGTTTCACTATCCTTGAGGACAAGCTTCCCACATCAGAGTAATATGATGATAATGTTTATCATGGTAATTAGTATCACAATACATACTTAGAGCCGACATTGGGAAGGCCCATGAAAAGGAGTTATGCATAAAATCCAAGGCCTTTAACATCATATTGTGTTGCATAGAGCCAACTAATGAATATAATTAATTGAGTTATTATTTGATGGCTATGGAAGATGTTTTATAGAAAGATAGAGATAAGGAGAGATATTCATTGGGATAGAGAGAGCACATAGGGAGAGAAAGAGAGAGGGAAGAGAGGAAATATATTGGAGAAAGAAAGTGGAAAGCGATAGAGAAAATGAAAGCAGAAAGAGAGAGCACAGAGAGTTTCAAAAAAAAAGAGAAAGAGAGTGCAGCGCGAGAAAAAAAAAAGGGTTGGAGGAAGAGAAAATGCAGAGGGATAGATAGTGAGAGAGAACACTGAATTACAGTATAGAAGTGAAGAAAGATAAAATTAAAAGAGAGAAAGAGAGAGAGAGAGTAAAAAAAAGGAGAAAGAGACTGTGCAGGGAGAAAAAAATTAGAGAAAGAGAATGTACAGAGATATATATATAGAGAGAAAGTAGAGAAGGGGAGAAAGAGATATTGCATGGTGAGATAGATAGTGAGAGAGAACACTGAACTACAGTACAGAAGGGTGGAAGAGAGTGTGCAGAGAGTTAGAGAGTGAAAAAAAGGAGAAAGAGAGAGTGCAGGGAGAAAAAACGTTGGAGAAGAGAATGTCAAGAGATATAGATAGAGATAATAGAGAAGGGGAGAAAGAGATTTATAGAACTTGGTGAATTTTTCATTTTAATTATTAATAGAATATCGGCATGAACATGGAACAGTTCGTCCACATTCATCCCCAAGAATGCAAGAAATGTAATGTTGTGGGGGGAAAGAACGAGACAATAAGATACATGTCTAAAGTTTAACAATGAAAAAACTTCCAAAACATTTTAGAATTGAATGTATGAACGCAGCTGGTACACATCAAAATCAAGTGTTCAAGATGAGTTGTCTAAAATACAAGACTTCTTGTCTCTTACTCAGGATTTTTTTGTAGTTTATGCACTTTAGATGATAAATCCTTGTAAATAGATGTTGAAATGCTATGAATGATTTGTTAAAATGTCAATGAGGCAATAATAAGACCATGTAGATTTCATGGAAACCATTCCCACGAATGCAATGGAAGATTCATGGGTTGCAAGTACTAAAACATTATGATTCATAAATAATTAGTTTAGTTCTCAGCTCCCATTTTGAGCTAATAAAGACCTTTAGATAGATCAAGAAATCAAAAGACAACAATACAATGCTACCAAACTCAGGCTGATCAGTAAAATATATTGTGACTCTAAATTTGATAACAAGATGAATGTGTCACAAGAGTACTTACCAGTTGATGAAATTTAAATGCAAAAGAGCGTCAGTAACTTACCAGTTATTCCATCACTGAGTCCAACATGAAAGAGCACCGAGTTTTTGCTGGACGGCCTGGACCTTCACCCGATGAGTGACGAGTCACCAATGAATATGCCAAAGATTTCTTGATCAAAAGGTCATTTGGTCATCGAGTTTTTGCTACATTTGGTCATGGGTAAATGCCATTTGGTCTTTTTAATCTGGGTTTTTAATTTCAGGTCACATATTTCTATCATGTGTGACGGTGATGCCTTCCAGTGACGGGACGAAGACGGTAGGATGGAGTCGGTGACATATGACATAAATGTGATGGATTTTTCTAAAATATGAGGATTCGTGATAGGATGAGAGGCGTGACGAACTTCTCGTTGCATCCCATCCATCACCACATGTCATCTGTCTCATCACGTTTGGGCCGTCACATCCCAGACATGTCATTCCCTACTTCCTCCTACAGAGGTAGAATGAAAGAAAATGAAGTTTTGAAGGTCCATCAAGGGCTTCTTGTTCACATCATGTTCCATCACTTTTGCATCATGTTCCATCCACTATCATCCACTATCTAGAATCCACTATCATCCCCGTCATGTTTCCTCCTATGCCATTATCATCTCGTCACCTATCTCTCCCTTTTGTTTAAAAAAAACATCCTTCACTATCTCTCCCATTCTAATCATCATTCTATCTCATTCTCATTAGCCATATCACTACACCTTACACCATAGTCTTCATTAATTCTTGTATCTCCATCCTCCTATATTATAAACCCTATCTTATAGAACCCTAATTAACCACGTCTCATCATTCATTCATTCATCCCGTCTCACTCCCATCTCTTCCTACTCTACAATCCACTACATAACATGATCCTCATCCATCTTCTTAGATTCCTCCAACCTCTACCCTAATCACTATTTTTACCCATTCACTAGCTCATAAGCCACACATAACTATTCTCATCTTCTCAAATTCACCAGAACGAGAGAGTTTCTTCCCTAATATCCATTCCCTGTCAGGGATTTTAGGGATTTTACTCTCTTTTTTGGTGAATATCATTTTAATGATTAACTTCTTTTTAGATGAAAATTAGTGCATTAAATTGATGTTACATTCGATAAGAACATACATTTTTGTGTTGTCTATTTTTGAGATCTAGTAATTTTGTCAAAGTCTATGTGAAATGGCCGATGGAAACACTGATATGCAATGTGACTTAGGAAATGAAGTTGAGGGGGGGAAGAAACATCATCCATAAATCTTGAAGGAGTGATCAACTGAGAGAAGTTAAGGTAAGAAGCACTAACAAAAGAAAAGAAATAAATTTCAAAAGGTATAGAGTCTCAATTGAATCTACTCTGAGAAGCTTGTTGATTGGTTTTAAGCATTAAAGAAACTTTATAAAGGAATCTTTGCTGAACCATGTAGAATTGACAGATTAAGAGGATATACTAATTATTTTGAGCTCATTTATTTTTATTTTCTTGTTTTTGTTATTTGATTGTGTAATCTTGAGAAGTCGACTGATATTGTGAGAGTTTCTTGGACTAGTGTAAGGGGGCCACTTCAGTAACTTGCATGGTTGACACCGAGGTTGTAGAATCTGATGGAAATATATGTGGCCGGCAAGCCAATCACACATTCCACATCTCGTTCCATGTTAATTAATAGAACATATTCATTATAGTGCATGTGTGATGCTTATAAAGAAGTCCATGAATACATGACCGGACTAAGTGAATTATGATGAGATCGTAATACGGAGATCACTAGTCTTTAAGCATGTGTTCTAAACATTCCTATTCGAAGGATACCCGAGAAGGACATCTAAGTATCCGGCTAGAATAGCACTATCTAGCCTCACTCATATGATGAGTATGGCCGGTCCCGTGGCCATTAGTGTGGAGACACTAAGGATAGATAGTGGGTGACCTTTAGTGGAAAGAGTTCACTGAATTGATCCATACGAATCAATGAATGGAATTATACCAAACTACCAATCAGGTTGATTCATATCACAGTTGTGTAAGTGGTCCTTAGACCTGAGATACCAAAGATGTCTTGTGGACGAATGGGTGTACTTTGACTATGGCCAAAGAGTCTCTAATCATGGGATTCCAAACGATCTTAGTTCGGGTGCATCAAAAAGTTCACGAAGATAATTGAGTGGACAAGATGGGATCGTCTACCCTCGGTATAAGAGGTGACAGTTCAAGGAAGATGATGCAATGAAGTCCTTGGCTAAGGCAGTGAAATGTCGGAGAAGACCTATGATTTCCAAATGCATCAGTACTAACTCGGAGGACCGATTAGGGTTTGACAATTGACCATACCCTAAGTCATCCAAGGAGCATCAAGTGGATGAGAGATTATACATACATGGTGATCGATGGCGAACAGGTTCCATGAAGTGAGTCGATACACACTCCTTTGTATCTTCTAGAACACGAGGTGTAGCTTGGCACCCCACGTGTTGGAGACTTGACCTATCAATTGGGTTAAATTGATTCGATATTAATTAATATATATGATGATATAGTTAATTAATTTGGAAGGCCAATAGAGGTTATTGGGCCATTGGAGTCATTAACTAGACTGATACATGGGCCTAGAGGGTCACACGCAAATGGTCTTTTGGACATGGGCCTAGAGGGTCATTAACTAGACTAATACTTAAATTTTGAGGGTTTTTATGAAAAACACCCACTTAGTATGAATAGGGGAAGGCCCTGAATGAAATTCACCCAGGTCAGAATTGTTCAGGGGTTTTCTCCTTCTTCTCCACTCTCCTTACACCCCTCTCCATGCCCGATGTGATTGGAACGACGCAATGATGACAACGGAGATAAAACGGGACTCATCAATGAGAAGGAGGATATTCGACGTGTTGAGGATCGCGTGGATACATCTAGAGGCTGCACACTTGAGCAGCTCGACTCATCTGGCTTTGGGATCCAAAAAATCACAGATATGATCTGTGCAAAGGTACTTCGTTCATGGTTTTAATGATGTCATTTGATTCGCAAATGTCTTCCACTGTGTATCATTTTCCATTTGTTCATCCATGTCAAGGCCTCTAGAACCCAACAGAATCCTGGTCCTACAACGGTTCAAGGGGCCAAGTGAAGTAAGCCGAGTGATCTGAAGAAGAGAAGGTGGAAGAGATGTGCATTTGACACAGCTAAGGGGCATGAGGAGGCATGAGTTCTTCACCTACTTTTCTTTTATTTTGTATCCTTTTATTGCCCTATTTCTAAGCATTTTCTCAGGGGGCTTTGACCTCAGGATTGGTCTTTATTGAACCCTAGGAATGGATATCCCCCAAACAGAAGTGTGGATTGTCCCTAACCTCAAAAGATCATCTAAGAATATATTTAGAAAACTATCAGAATAATTATATATCTAATCCGCTCCCTCTATCTTAGGTATAAAACCATAATAAAATACAATATTTTGTGTCTTCTACCTGTAATTTCAAATATTCCATAAATATTGATTTTCCATAAAATTTGTAACACGTGTTGATAATGAGAATATGTACATCTTATCATTTTTAAATTATTTCAAATAATTCTAAAATTCTGCCTATTCCTTGGTATTTTTCATATGTTAATGAGTTTAAATTATTTACATGTCCCAAAATATTTTATAGGACTATCAAGGACATTATTTTTTGGATTTCTTGGTGTTTTTTGATATTTTGATGACTTTTAATTCATTGAGAATTAATTTAATGTGGAATAAAATATTTATCTACAATAAAGGTCTTGTTATTGTTGGTATTTAATTACATTCTCTCTTTGCATATGTCACAGTCTCAATCCTCAAATTTTCTAATATTAATTGCATTGACAATCAATTTGGGCACAAACCATTATGAAATTCTCATTTTGAAAAGTATAATGGTTCATTCATGAGTCTTATCATGAATCAGAATTGTGCACGAACAAGTGGTATGAGAAAATCCAGAAACCTTGTCGCCAATGGACATGTCATTCAACGAAAAAAGGCGAGACTTTTATTGCACCCATTGTGATTAGATAGTGTTTACACATTGGCCAATGAAATATAGAAGAAATTTTGACCATTGAATGTTTTCTGACACCTGACACATGCATGTACACATGACAGAATCCAGCTTGATAAAAGATAGAAAGTAACCTATGTGGTGTCTCACGATTGGCAACAATGCCAATCATGAGTTCACTGATTAAATGATTATATTTATAAAAATATTCCTTTTGAAAACATCATTGGAAAAATATGTAAAATGAAAAAGGGGTGAGGACAAATCAGGGCATCGAATCTGATCTTGAGGGCATCTGCATGGAGAGATCAAGAAGATAGAAAGGCTGACATTATGCCAAATTATTTATATAGTATCTAGAGATTCAGCCATAATATTGGGCTAAAATTTTGGGGTCAGTTTATCTTTCTTACCTTCTCTTTAGCTATACAGTTGGATCAATTTAGAGAGACTGAAAAGTTATGAAAAAACTACCTTGAAAGTTCAGCCCTCAAAAAAATGATAAGGATAGCTTGCATCTGGAGTCCAATTTCCCTTGATCGTAAAATTATTATCCAAACTTATTCTCATCATTTGATTTCCTTCTAGTTATTTTCCAAAAGACCAAGCCATATGTGGCACACATATACCCTTGGAAGATCTTTGTGATCAAAAGCATTTCAATTCATTCAAAAATAGTAATTAAAATGTATAAGTTTTTCTATCATGTTTATGATCAACATCAATAGCTTATATTTTTAGATAAGTCTCGAGTTACTTAAGAATAAGTTTCCCCAAAAAGTTCAACATTTCTTCTCTGCACTTTACTTTATTTTTTTTTTCTCTCGAATGCTGAATGTTACTGTTTAAAAATTAAATCCAATATCTCTACTCTCTTCTCAAATTTTCATAAAATTTATTATACAATTTTGCATCACGTTTTTTTCTTTGTTCAATCTTTGTCTATCTCTGTTCAAAATGGCACTATCCGCTTTGCTTATTGTTGTGATCTTAGGACTATCTTCAGACTAAGCCAAATATTGTATAACTAAAGGACTCTTCCCCTTGATGGCCGATTCGGTCCAAACTCTGCGCATGGCTGCAGATGCTCTGGCTCGGCTCATTACCAACCATCGATGGTAATTTTATTTATGCATAAAATTACATTAAATTAAATTAGTAAAATATGTCATGTACATTTCTCGTCTTTATGAATAACTAAAATATTAAAAATATCAAATCAAATTCTAGAAATCCTAAAAATATTGTTTAGAAACATTTCTTCCTTACTACTTTATTTCATCTTTCTAGTTGAAGTTAAATTCAATTTTTTTTTGGAAACTTTCCTCTCTGACGTCCATATCCTTTCTAATCATACAATTTTCATGTAAAGTATCAAAACAATACTTGATAATTTCAAACGCTAACAACATATTTTTCATTTGTTTACTTTCTTGAACTAATTTTGGAAAGTACATAACATAAACAAATGAGGGTAAAGGAAGTGCCAAGTAGATGAATTATTTCATTTTTATTTTGATACTTTACACTTGATATTGTGTATTAAATTTTAAACTAAAAATCATGAATATGAAATGAAAGCATAATAATTATGGTAGAATCTAACATCAACGCTCGTTTCCTGAAAGGTGTTATAATGATCAACATTTTTATCAAGATCAGAAATTCCAATTTTAAGAAAATTATAGAAAATATTTTTTCAATATTATGGTATTCATATTCTAACATTCATTATCCTCACTCTGATTTTCGACCTACAACTAAAAACTATGAACATTCATGAATATGGTTAAAATAATAATGGTCAAATATTTTCCCTTCAATCATACTATTCATTATCTTTAGAAAAAAAAGGATTCTACAATATCTAAAAGTCACTAATTTTGAATTATGATTTATGCAATCTAGATATAATGAATGCCATGATGATGATATGCACGAAGATGAATATTATACTACTTAATAATTTTGGATGATATGATGTCAATCTCTAATTGGCTAGGTCATTCAGGGAGTAGGTAGGAAACAGGACAAAAGGATTGAACAACAATGACTTGGATGTCTTATACAAGGCCCACTACATCCACATTATCATTGGCCAGATCCTACTTGGATGTCTTATATCTTCAGTAGGTGAATTCTATTCCAGGTGAATACTAGGCGAATCCATATCCTGTAATCTGAAAGCATTCTGATATTATTACTAAATATACTATAGAATTTATGCTATTAAAAGTATTGAATTGTTTTTGTTATTCCTGGAAACAAATTGCTGTCCATCTGAGTCTTCGTCAAAAATAAAATATTTAGTAACCACTATCGTAATATCATTGAAGAAACGCCAACTGATTGCGTTGGAAATCCGTTAAAGCAAATTTGAATATTATTTGATCTTGAGTTTTGAGTTGGTTTGACTTCATTCATTCAAAATCATGACCTCTCCATAGACTATCCTATTAAGTTGTTGAGATCTGATATTATTGTCGTTTTTGTGGTTGTTGAATCGAGATCAAGGGTCCGGAAGCATCAAACTGATGGTGTATGTAGGGATTAGATGACTATTTTTGGCACCGATAAGAGATGCGGATCATCACAATAACAATATACGTTTGATGAAGTGAACATCTTATTGAAGGAGATTGCGCTTGAAACTTAATGATGGAATATTGAATTGAGATCCTATCAAGGCAAAGAAGTTTTGATTGAGATGAGAAACTGTCACTCTTTTAATAGATTCCTTTTAATAGATTGCCATTCTTCAGATAGGGCTACATAACAAGGAACAGCAGGTAATATCCAATGAATTGCATGAACACAGAAGCATCAGAGCTTTTCAATTTTCTAAGGGCTATCAAGATACCTCCTTGCTCGCAAAACTTACTGGGGAACGAAGAGTTCAAGAATTGACAGTCAAAAATGGAAGCAGATATCTGCAACTGTACAGAATCATGGACATGTTGCTGATTCCTTCCGAAAAATGGTCACTCAACTTGCAACCTACGATACAGGAAAATTTAAAACTCTTTCAGAAAAAAATATTTCATTGAAAAGCAATCATCTAATCTTTGGAAACTTAAGGAAATGAGAAGGAAGCTAACCTCATAACCTCACTAAACAGTAGGCTGTTGAGTTGGCCTTGATAAGATAAACCAGGAATCAGGGTTTACTGACAGCAAGAGCTCAACAACCACAACCTCCTGTGGCCGAGGTATTTTAGCTGTTGGCTCTAGAATGCCTAGTAACAAAATAACCATCAGAGATAAATAAATATGAAAGGTTCCATCGGTCTATATTTTAATAATATTAAAAGTTCTAATCCTATTCACCTGGAGAAAGTTTTTTTCCTCTGTGGAGAGCCGCTGCTAGTGGATTGGAAGCCCAGTGAGGAACAGCAGTCCGACTCGTGGGCTGAAAGCCGAGTATCGTGCCCTCCCTCGATAGAACAACCTACTCGCACGCAGAAAAAATGAAAAATAAGCAAAACTATAGAAAAGGGGTCGAATGAGGTAGAAGATAAATGCAATAATTCTGCATAAATTCAGAAAAATATAAAATGATCAACTAAATTACCTGATAACTGGCAATATCCTGGGCTGGGTTTGTTTCCTCGCTGTTCTGGGATAGAGATGGATCAAATATTAACGATTCTTCTCTCTCTACGACTTCAACTACAGACTCTGCAATTGTTGATTTTCTCAGACATGTCGGAAGTTCTCCAGCCCACACTCCGATGTCCTTGTCCACTGATATGGCTTCAGGCCGGCCAAGAGCAACTTGAACTCTCCGAACAACAGAGAGGCATAGATCATCAGACTGCACAAAATCAATGCTTAGAAAAAAAGAAAACCATTAAATAAATCAAAATGACAGAGGGATAAAAGTATAGCATGGAATATGTGCCTCGTCACTGTATATAATTGAAGGGTGTTCGAATGGAGTCCCAGATATTGATGCTGCTGGGACCAGAGGTGTTTTTGCCTTGAAGAAACTTTGTGGGCTTATTTGGGCCATGATTCTAAGAGAAACGAGAAGGCAGCCGCCAAGTAGAATTGCAGACGCCAATTTCCAAGAAAATTTTCCCTGCCATAGATGGGGATTTTGGACATTGTATCAGTGAATTCGTATAAGTTAAAGTATAATGATTGTGCATGAAAATAAGCACACAAAATGTAGCGACATTGCAAGAGGATTCGGCTTATCTTAGAAATAATTATGGGCGATGGCGATGAGGATTCCATGATAACTTATCTTATCTTATCCTATGATTCAGAGATTTGACCTTATCGATCGGATTGGCAATTCAGGCAGCAGCCAATCAAGTTCTTAGATGTTGGGTCCACAAAATATCCAGTCCACAATCGGACCCAATTAATCAATTGAGTATCCCAATTGGCCCTAGTAGATCCATCGGCATATCACAGACAGTCTGATAAGCCATCATCCTGGATAATCAATCGTCTGGACAGACTGCCATCAAACTCACCATTTTCCATGCCCCCTATGGTTGCATGAACAGGGCCCTTTGGCGTCATGGGTCAGCCAATCGATCAAATTGATCCATTTGATCTGATATCCAATCCATTGCAGATCTGTCCTACGAAGTGGTTTGGCCCATTCCCATGAGTTTGATCAAGATATACCAAATACAACCAATTGAACCATTCGGTCTGATTGCCACATGGATTGATGGATCATTCTAATCAATCGACCAACCAAGAAGCAATCCACTCTGATTCGATCCAATCCCCAAACCATAGCACAGTCATCTCATCTGATATCGTCATCTTCCTTTGTCCAGACAAAATAACAGATGGTGATGAGGAAATCGCCATTAACTGCCAAATCCGTATCTTCCAATGACCAAAATTATTAAGTTCAACAGATTACAGGTAAGTACCTCGTTCTTGTTGCCTCCCGAAAGTGGAGCAATCAGACCAGACGAAAGCTGTTTGGTAGGAAGTGTATACTGATCTTCGAAGAACATATCAAGGATGTCTGCCAGTTCAACCTGCCATGCCAGGTCAAATGATAACATGAAAAACAAGAACATTCCGAAGTAAAATAAAAAAATACTTACCATTTGGAAATGGGTAAGAGGAACCTCCCACTTATCTTCAGCTAACTTTTCCCAGCCTCTGAGCTTCACATCCCCGAGTTTTTCACCATTAATTTGAAGCCTGTACGCAGGAACATACTCATTTGCCCACTCACAAAGTGCAGGCCCACCGATCTTGCACAGCCGAGAATATGTTGGCTGTCCCCACCAATTCTGCATCTTCTTTCCCATCTCTCCTGCTGATTTCGCTTTCGCTGCAATAAAATCAACTTGATTTTGCTGCCCAGTCTTGATGATCTCATCCTCAGGAATTGCATAAACACAAACCATCGAATCTGAAGAGGTATAAACTCTGGGCTTCTGAAACCAACCCGAAAACACACTCGCACTTTCCCCATTTTTATTCTGAATGTATCTGCTTTTGGTGCTGTCAAGCGCACAAGAACAAATAGCCTCCGCAAGAGCGACGATCGCCGACAGATTTTCAGAGCTTAAAGAAATCTCACTGGAAATCTGGGCCCCAAAACAGCATGTCAATCAATAGAATAGAGAAAGAAATCACAAAAAAAAGGAGAAAATTGAAATTAAAGCAGAGCTGACCTCTCTCGGCGTGGAGAGATCTTCCATGTTCCTCTGAACTCCGGGAGCGAACAACTCCAACTCAAAACTTAGAACACGATGAATCATTACTTGCCTAAAAGTCATGGCGAGAATATTCCTGCTTGTAGTGCCGGAGAAAACGTCTTCAGAGAGACGAAGTTTAATCTGTCTGGCCTTCTCCTTAACCTCTCTGGACGGCAAAAACTGTTGAACAAGAATAAATATCAAATTACTCAAGAACATAGACAAAAATTCGAGAGAAAAAAAGAGACCCACCAGCCTAGTGGCCACCGTGCTTCGAGGGTTTGAGCCAGGGTACAGAGTTTCGATGACCATGGTGGACAGGCCGGAGGAGAGGTGCTCCCTGGCCGTATCTCCGCCGTCGGCAGCAGCGGCGATGAGGGCTTGATCAAGATCAACGGCCCCGATTAAGGAGAAACGGGCGAGGTCGTTCTCGTAGGTTCTCACCGCAGGGAGGTGGCTCTTGGGTTCATCTTCAGCGCCTTCGGCACTGATCAGAGCTTGAAGAAGCTCTTCGTCGGATGTAGAAGCGGAATTAATAGATGGGTCGCGCGATTTGGAGGAAACAGAGAGAAATTTCCGGACTTGGCCAAATCGATGAACGCCGATTCTGCGAGGGCGGCTGCCGCAAAGAGGGAAGAACAGAGGAAGACTGTTCGCGACGCTAGTCTGAGGCTGGGATAGAGGCAGCGGCATAGCTCGAGATTGGTTTTTCCTCCCGCTCGCTACATGGGTCGTAGGGTTTTCTGTCGAGATTGAAATTCTCGTGGGAAGATTCAAGCTTGCGAGCAAAATCAGAAAACCCACGAAGGAAGTATTTTTTCCCCTATTTTTCTCAACTACCGGTCATAACCCCTTCAAGATGAAGGTTTTTGGGAGGGTTTTTCCCCTAACAAAACTGAAATTCGCGTGGAAAGGACTCCAATTTGTATAAAGAAAGCATTTTTTTCCTATGTTTTCCTATTTTTTGGGAGGGTTTTTCCGTAACAGAACTGAAATTCGCGTGGAAAGACTCCAATTTGTGAGCAATTTTGGGAATGGAACAAGCATGATTCTTTGAAAAAATAAAAAAGAATTCTTAAGTTGTAGCTAGTGAATGGCAGGCTTAAGGGACATTTTAATTTTCTTTCATCTAGAGTTCCTTTTAAAGAAACCTCGCAGAAAAGGCTATAAAATATCCCTCCCTTGATGTAGACAACAGTGAATTTTGAATTCGGGCCGCTGCCCTATAAGTTGTGTATGCCATAATCCTACTTACACGTGGCTCGTCTATAGCAAGCACGTCACCCCACCTCCACCCGCCACAGCTAGCCTGCGGTACCCATCAATTGTCATCACCGCCCACACCGTCATCGACATCACTGTCGCTGATGTCACAATTATCTCCGTCTCTGCCATCACCGTCGCCGCCGTCGCCGTCAAATTCCTCACAGGCCACTGTCCAGCATCAGAAGACTAAAACTTGTTCTAAAATTGGGGAACCCACAGTGCAGCAAGGTGTAATTTTTTTTTCAATTAAAAAAATATACTTTTTTTTTAATTTTGTCAATTACCTGTTTATAAAACAATGGGGTTTTACTAGGGCTACTGTTCTTCGTTCTATTTGGGAATGGATCCGAAGGCTGCGGCGAAGTCGAAGAGATCGCAATCTCTGCAGGGGAAGAGGAACCATCCCACGCCGTCTACGCTCAGCGCGCGATCTCTGCAGAAGAAGAAGGAATCGATTATCCAGCAGAAGAAGGATTCCATTTCACAGCAGAAGAATCCGCCGCAACAAGGCGATCAGAGGGCGCGGAGAGATCAGCGGGATCTTCCTTCCAATTGGGATCGGTACGAGGACGATGAACCGGTAATTGAGCAAGAGGGAGGTCCGATTGCGTCGGAGAGCGCAGAGTTAGTCGAAACTAGGGTTTCGGTGGTGAGGAAGAGTAAAGGAGCGGACTTTGGCCGATTGATCGAAGAGGCTCGCTCAAGAACACTTGATCGGGGGCGTGGTGATTCGAAAGCTTCGATGGCTTCGGGTGATTTGTTCGAGGAAGCTATGCCCGGTATGGTGACTAATTTTTCTTGCTTCGAGCAGGATAATTTAAACCCAGTCTGCATGAATTCTTCAATCTCCACTAGTTCAAAGATTGGAAGAATGTTCAAGTATTAGGGATTTCTTTCGATTGGTGTACACTCGAGAAAATCTTCTGGATCTTCTTTATTTGTACGACTGGATCTGCTGTAACATGACGGTTATGTTGTGATGAATTAGGCTTGAACTGCTTCAAGAACAAATAAACTACTTCATTCATAAAAAGTATTGACTAGTTCGGTCGCAAAAACTGCAAGCTGTTGTTCAATTAATCCCTCTTGCTATTAATTATAGCTCCGGTTTTTTTTTCTCCTGTTTGCAGATTTAAGTTCTATTATTTCGGTGAGAGGGACTAATCTGGTTTCATGGTGCGGGAACGATAACTTTTCCGTGGATAGCGCTTGTAGACCAGCTTTCGAGGTCAACTCTTTTTAAATCAGCAACCAACAATCAAACTTATAATTTCATTAATTGAATGTCAGCGAAATCGAATATGCCAATACCACTGGCACAGGTTCCGCTTCTTTCCCTTGACTTGCAGTGTCTGGCGGCCCAGATCTCAAAGCTCACTCTTGCAGAGCGGCTCTTCATGCAAGATGATTTAGAGGTCAATTATACCCTCCCCTCTATATATCAGTCCCTTCATCTATCCATTCATCTATCAATCAATCTAATCACTCCATCTATCCAATCTATATAATCCATCCATCAATCTATATTTCTCGACTAGGGGTTTGAAGGTCATAGTTAAGTATCAATTTAAACTGTTTTCTAGTATCCCCTGCCACATGTTTGAACTGCTCAGGCATTAACTAGTCCTCTGGAAGACTGTTCTAATGAAACATTTTTTTCGGACCCCCCAGTTAGATGTGGGCGGTTCTTTTTGTGCGAATTGTTAGTTCTGTTTGGCTTTCCAAAACAGAAAAAAAATGAACTCGAACAGAAGATCGCACAGACCCGTGTGCAGTTCTTTTGTGCGAATTTTGTTCTAATCTTGTTCAAATGTTCTAATTTTGGTGTTAAACGAACAGAGCAGAACCACCATGTCTACCCTAGTGTAGGACTGAAAGAATTGGTTTCTAAAACTGCAGCCCGAGCCCGAGTCGTCGGAAGACCATCCAACGGGGACTGAACGGGCAGCCACACCGGAGCCCGAGGGGGAGACAGCGGCGGCAGCGGAGCTCGACGATCTCCTCCTATCGCTGAACCAGCGGGCCGACGAAGACAAACGGGGCCCGTTAGGCATGGACGAGCTGCTCGCGGAGCTCGACTTCCTCTCAACAGGGCCGGCATTATCCGGCATCGACGCATCGATCGACGACTTGCTAGCCGAGACGCAGTGAAAAGACGATAATTTGGATAATTCTTTTTTTAAAAAGCGGCTTTTTTTCCGGACTTTTTTCTAGTTCTCGCGGATTGGCGGACAGGAAGCATGAAACGGGGAGCCGGAGTCTCTTTTGTCTCCGTCGTCGAGAACAGAAAAAACCGGGAAACGAAGGAAAGGGGGGAGGGGGGCCGTCGGATCTGGATCAGGGGGGGGGAGATGGACGGCGGAGATGTGAGGAGATGTCAGAGCCAGAGAGCGCCGGCGGCCTTGAGAGAGGGGACGAGGTCGCCGGAGATGTGCACGGCCATGAGGCGGTCGAGGCCGCCGACGAAGCGGCCGCCGATGAACACGGCGGGCAGCTGCGGCGGCGGCGCGGCCAGCTCGGCCATGAGCGCCGCCGCGTCGCGGGCGTCGGCGAGCTCGCAGACGACGGGGTTAACGCCGAGGCCCTGCAGCAGGCGCTTCACGGCGTGGCACATGCAACAGCCCGCGCGGCTAAGTATCAGAACGGGGTTCTCCTCCACCAGGCTCTTGATGCCTCTCTCCTCCTGCATCGCTCCTCCGCTGGGATGGGGGAGATAAACGCGAGGAGAGCTCGGCTTTTATCCCCGCGGGGATGACGTCACGGGGCTGTAGGCCAGGCCCGGCTCGGCCGGGGAGATGACGCCGGCGGTGGCGTGTTGGGCGGGCGCTGGACATGCGTATGACGTCAGCCGTGGCGGCTTACGCGGCTACAGCGCGTTCCTATTGGCCGTCACCATCGTCTTCTTCGACCCACGCCTTCAACTCCTCCGCTGTCTCTGTCGCCTTGGAAACAAGATTGAATGACACCCCCCCCCCTTTCTCTCTCTCTCTCTCTAGATTATCTTATCCGCTGTCACGCCTTTTACGATGATATCATCGACGCTTCTTCACTCGAGTCCCCCCTTCTCTGTGAATCTACCCGTTTGTAAATCTCTCTCTCTTTCGACCCATATCTCCTGATCCGAGCTTTACTCGAGTCCTTTCGATATTTACCGTTTTATACTATAATAAATCCATTCTATGTCTCTCTCTCTCTTGCCCGTTTCTCTGAGTTGGCCGGACCCTTCTCTGCTCTCGCAACCCTTCACGATGAGCTCACTCGATTACGCGATTCCTTTCACTATCCCGATCTCTCTCTCTTTCCGTCTATCCATCGCTCTCCTTCGATATTTACCCATGTCTATCTCTTCTGATAATCTCATCTCGCCCAGTCAAACAAATTTTCACTTTCGTGGGAAACTGGTCAAAGCCACGTGACCGTAGGCCCCCCACTAAGTCGTTGGCAGACGTCAGCATTGACGTCATCTCGCTGCAAAGTGGGCCTCGTGGCGCCGTCCCACGGCGAATCTAAATTGTCGTCCGTGGGGCCCGGTAGCTTCTAATGCCCCCAAGAGGCAAAGCTTAGAGCTGTTTTTGTCTCCAAGCCCATGTTCAATCCCAGCCGTCCATTTCTGTAGATTTTCTTGCTCTCCCAGACGAGAGCATCTTTCCAGAATTGGACAACGAACGAGATGTTAAACAGCAAAAGCAGAGAGAGAGAGAGAGAGAGAACATGGGTGGTGAACTGTTTGATGAGAGATATTAAACAAGGAAGCAAAATATCTGATGAGAGAATCTTAAGACAAATGAAAATGATCTGAAAAATCCAGCGGGTAAGTCAGGTTCTAAGTAGTGGCCAGTCAGAGCAGAGATAGGAAGCAGGGAGACCTGGAGAAGGGGGCGACCGTGCAGAGGTCGATAAGCGCGCTGACCGTCGTGCAACTTCGGGCCATTGTCTTCGTCGCGGTTGGTGGCGGAGGCGGCGGCGAGGTATCGGGGGCGGTCTCGTTCAAGGGGAACCCGAAGAGGCGGCAGCCGCTGCCATTGCTGGATGGGGGAGAGTCTGGGCCTGTCCTGGGCTCAACCTGCATGCCGAGAAAGTCGGCCGACGGTTGACGGGGGTAGTAGTCGGCGAAGGCAGGCTGCTGAGGTGGTGGCTGGTGAAACATGAGCACCGAAGACGGTGACGAGGCTTTCGCCGCAGACGGGGATGGGGGCGGGAGGTGAGTCGTCGGCGGCGGCCAGTTGGCGGCGAAGACGGGGCTGAACCCAAGGCAATTGCCCTCAGGCCGGCGGCCCGGGGGAAACAATTGCTTGGACGGGAGAATTTCTTGACCTTGCAAGACCTTGTGGAACCTCGAGGATTCGCCAAAGGCTATGCGGTGGTAGGAGTCGGCTTTCTCGCCACTCCTTGTTGCCGCCATCATCGGGCGGCTGCTGTTGAAGCCGGGGATAAAACCCAACACTTCTTGACCTTGCAAGACCTTTTGGAACCTCGCAGATTCCCCAAAGTCGGGGCACCCGTTACCGCCTGTGCAGAAAATACTACAGTTTTAAGCAAAATAGAGAAGCGCCAAATATAGATGCAGAGAAAGACAGAGAGATATGTACCGGGGGCAGGGAGATGAGGGTTGGCTGGGCTGGGATGGCCAGTCTTGGCTCGTTTTGGGTTTGGCGAGGATGAACAGTTGGGTGCTGAGACTGGTCCAGCCGGTTCGATCTCCCACGGAGACACCCGATCCTGCCCATCTGTTCCACCCTCATCATCCCACCTCACCTGATAATTTCGGGATAAAAGTTAAATACAATTCATCAAAAATGAAAGTCGATAAAATGAAATATAATTCAAATTTCTTATGAGATGAATTACAAACATACCCGAAGGCATTTCCATTTTGAGCAGGGCCACCTGGAAGGATCTTTGTCAGAGATGCCGGTGATCATTCCGGTGAGCCTGCACAGGATAAAATTGAGAACCCATAATTGAATACTAGAGAACAAATAGTTGATTCATCGGATAAAATTGAAGGAACGAACCTACTGTCAGCTGAATCTTCCCCTTCCACAAGGGTCTTGAACCTCATTCCAATGGCAACTGAGCTCTTAAGGCTCTTCATGAACAGTCCGTATGGCACTATAAAATCAGAGGGTCTCGTCCTGGCAGATCATAGGGACAATCAAGGTCACAACTTTCGGAGAGCAAAGCTAAACGAAAAGGCAGCGGTTTGTTTCAATCCGCCGATTCGAAAGAAAGATGGCAGTACAATAAGATGACATAATCAAACTGTTTTCAGCGACTTCATGTACAGAGAACGGGGTTCGTTCATCACTATCATATCCATCGCCAGTGCAAATAATAGGACAAAAATGAGACAATTGTACAATTAAGACGGGTTGAGTCGTACAAGAGTTTATTTAGAATAACTCCAATGATGCGACCCCCGCTAAAATGGACTTGAAAGCTTAGAAACCAATTCCAAGAAAATTCAATAGATACACGTACTGTTGAGGAAAGACCTCCACTGGAGAACCCTAGGCCTCACTTCCATTGATACGATATTCGAGAACCCACAAGGCTAGATGACCAGACAACCTTTCTACTGCCCACGAGGTCGTAATAGAATCATCTCCCAGGGCAATGAAATATAAGCAGAGAAGACAAAAAATCTCATCGAAGAGAAAATAGGTTTTCAAAAAACATTACAGTATACAAGTAAAATGTCTACAAAAAGGAGGCTGGAAGAGAGATTTCTCCAAGTACCTCGGGTTGTAGTGAACTTGGAAGACACTCTTTGAGGCAATAGCGTTGACCGCAGTCGAAAACGATATGGGACTCGTGTTGTGCCCGTGAGCAGCAACCTTTAAAGGAGTCGCCCTCCGGATTCCAAGCCTCAGTTCCCCGTCATTACCTCTACCGGAATAGATGAATAGATCAAAATAAATGCCACCCAATACATTACTCAATTGGGTTTTATAATAAATAAAATTAAAACAAAAACTACCTTAGGAAGAGCACAGCGTCCCCAGAAACGAGCTTCTTTTTGTTGACGAACGCGCTCCATCCCGTGGTGAGCAAGTGCCTGCGAGGTTGACCTGAACAAAAAAACGAAACCCACCGACTAATCAGCCAAATTAACTAACAAAATCAATAAATAAAGCGGTGCCTACCCCGGTAGATATGCCGAAACCTCCATTTCGTACCGTGCAAATCCTTGGCAACAAGCTCATGAGAAGGCCTCTGCTGCTTATAATCCTGAAACGGACAGCAACCAAAAAAAAAAGATCAACAATCAGCCCCGAAAACAGGATCAGAGAGAAAGGCAAAAAGATCTGATCTTTCGATCTGGGTACCAGAGGAGGGAAACAGTCTTCAGCGGCTCTACGCGGGACGGAGAACCCGCCGTGCGTGCTAGTGTCGGACGCAGTAAGCGTCTTGCAGAACATATGACGGGTGACGGACAACTTCAGGGTTCCACCGGCGTCATCCGCGTCCCCATCGTCTTCAACCTCGGCCTCCGGCATTCGCTTCTCAAACTCCTAAATCATAAAACCACGCCCAGATCGAACACACCCCGCATTCAGATCAAACCCCCTTTAAAGATCTCTTCTTTCGCATCAAAAATTTCAAAGCAAACTAGACGCATTTCTCAGAGATCAACAGATTTGAACGAGGGAAACAGATCAGATTCTAACCCCGCAATCTGGAACAAGGGAGAGCTGGGCGTAGACCTCGTCTGTGGCAATCTCGGCCTGCAACGAAAACCCTAATTGTCAGAGAAGCAAAAAATCAAAAAAAAAAGAAAAAAAAAGACGGAATGAGAGCTCGAGAAGAAGCAGACATGGAGAGCGACGTCGACGACTCGGCAGAAAACATGAGCGGGGAAGTCCGTCGGAAGGGGCTCCAAAGACTCCAAACCCTCGCTCTTCAGCTGCGCCAAATGCCCCTGCGGGAAGTAAACAACAAGGCTGCCCTTGCGAGGAAGAGAAGAGAGCGGGCCAGCGCAAGCATGCCAGAGCTCCAAACACACTGATGAAACCCCCTTCTCCTCTTCCTCCTCCACGGCGTTGAGGTCGATCCCGTTCATCACTCACATCCAAAGGCAAGCCAAGAAGATCAAGATCAAGATCAAGAGCGAGAGCAAGAACAGGAGCAAAAGCAAGAGAGAGAGATTAAGCAGATAACCCAGAATCGGGTATGGTGGAGAGGTCAAAAGAATCGGGCTACTCTTTCCCGTGGCGGTCACCCTCCTCCGTACCACTGCAGCTCTGTTACCCTGCTCTTCCTGCTCCCCCCCCTGCAGCCCTTGTTATCACTCTCTCTATCTATCTATCTATCCATATATCCATCCATCTCTATCTCTAAATCTGTCATTTTTTTAAACTTTACCTGTGAGAGAGAGAGAAGGGCGGTGCTGACTGGGCCGGAGAAGATGGGCGCTTCCCGCTGCAGGCGCTGAGCATCCTCTGATGGGCATCTGATAAAATAAAAGCCTCCGACTTTCTTTTCCTCGCGTCCTCTTCTGCAACTCCATGGCTGCCTGCCTCCCCAGCAGGCAGTAGGCTGCAGGCACTGTTTTGCATCTTTCCCCAAACTACCCCAACCTTGTCCTCTTGAAAGAAGAGAGAAAGGGCGATCTTGGGAGGGAGAGAAGCGAGATTCCGGTCTTTTCTCGGCTGAAAAGACGTACAGCCGTTCTGCTTTCCCGGGCGATGCTTGGATTTCTTTATATTTTTCTTGGGCGATTTCTCTCTCTTGTCTTCTGATCTTCCCCCGTGCGCCCGCAATTACGACTTGTCCCTGGCCCACGGCCTTTACCGCGGCCCATCAATGATCGGCCTTCTCGAGCTTCTCCCAGTTCCGCGGTTCTCTCTGTCATTAATGCCCACTATTACTGCTCCCCCCGGCGACGGCTTGAGACTGCGCCATGCACATAAGACCCGTCCATGGCAGCTCCCCGGGGATTTAAAGAAGCCTCGCCGTTAATGCAGCCCTCAGTTATTGCTGCGGGGGCCGCCTGAAATGGGGGGGAAGAACAGGAGCAAGAAGAAGAACAACAACAACAACAGCAAGTTCAGACGATGTAAAAAGATCGGTTATTTCTTCCTTTTTTTTCACTCTTTTGGATTGTTTCAATCAAAGGAAGGTTTTTCCGTTTGCGCAAAGAAAGGGGTATGGCGATAACTGAAAGGGAGGGAGTGAAAATGGGGAGAAAGAACAGGAGCAAGAACATACGACGTAATAAAATGAGTTATTTCCTTCTTTTTTTCCGCTCTTTGGGATTGTTTCGATCCACGGGAAGGTTTTTCCGTTTGCCGGAGGAGATGGGTATGGCGATAATTGAAAGGTGGGGGAGTGAAAATGGAGGTTAAGAACAGGACAAGAACAACAACAATAGCAAGATCAGACGATGTAAAAAGATCAATTATTTCCTTTGTTTTTAACTCTTTTGGATTGTTTCAATCCGAGGGAAGGTTTTTTTCCGTTTGCCCAAGGCGATGGGTAAAGCGATAACTGAAAGGGAGGGGGAGTGAAAATGGGGGGAAAGAACAGGAGCAAGAACAACAACAACAACAGCAAGACCAGACGATGTAAAAAGATCGGTTATTTCTTCCTTTTTTTCCACTCTTTTGGATTGTTTCAATCCAAGGGAAGGTTTTTCCGTTTGCCCATGGAGAAGGTACAGCGATAAATGAAAGGGGAGGTAGTGAAAACAGGGGTTAAGAACAGGAGCAAGAACGACAACAACAGCAAGATCAGACGATGTAAAAAGATCGATTATTTCCTTTTTATTTAACTCTTTTGGATTGTTTCAATCCAACGGAAGGTTTTTTCCGTTTGCCGAGGGAGATGGGTACTGCGAGGAATTGAAAGGTTTGGATGTTACCTGGATGGATTCGAAGTGGGCCGGCCCAAAAGAGCCCAGTTTGGAGAGGATAAGCGGCCTGGGACTGCATCGTCTTCTTCCTCTCGGAGCGAAGATGCTGCGGGTGGCCTCCGCCTTGCGGCCGTTCGAAAGATCGCCGCCATCGCCGCCGGGAAGCTCGAGCTTTCTCCTTCCTCGCCGTCGCCAGCTCCGGATTGATGGAAACCCCCCAAATCGACGGTGGATTTGCGCTTTGAAAGAGGATGACCTCGCGGCTATGGAGGAAGGAGGAGGGGAAGGGGGACCCGTCCTCCTCCCTCCTCGATCGTCTTCTTCGCTGTCCTCCTCCCTCTTCGCCGACACCGACGATCCATCCCCTCTCCAGGTCTCCGCCAGCGTTCTCCTCACCGGCGCCATCTCCATCTTCCTCTTCCGATCTCTCCGCCGCCGCGCCAAGCGCGCCAAGGAAATGGTGATTTCTCCGAGTTCTACTTAACCGATTGAATCGTTCCTGATTCCAATTTCCTTTGTAGAGGGTTAGGTCTACGGGATCGACGAGCACGAACCTGAAGGAGGAGGCGTTGGAGAGCTTGAAGGCGATGAGCACCGCCTCCGTCGCGCCGGGGAAGCCGCCGTCGCCTCTGCAGGCGCTCCTCGGCGGAATCGCCGCCGGCGTTCTTGCCCTAATCCTCTACAAATTCGCCACCACGATCGAAGCCTCGTTGAATCGCCAAACCATCTCCGATAACTTCTCCGTTCGCCAGATCACCATCACGATAAGGTCAGCCTTCCTGATCGATCTCTGATTCCGCGAGCCTGCGGATTATCTACTCTCGATCGATCTTTGATTCGTCGATTGTTCCAGGACGATCATCAACGGGTTGTGCTACCTCGCGACCTTCGTCTTCGGGATCAATGCCGTCGGCCTCGTGCTCTACGCCGGGCAGCTCGCGATCGGCTCGGCCATGGCGCCGCCTTCCGAAGATGGCGGAGCGCCGCCGGCGGGCGGCGGAGAGCAGGCGGAGATCGCCGGCGATGGCGGCGACTCGAGCGAGAACAAGCGTTGACTCGACTGTTCTTTGCTTGGGGAGCAAGATTATTAGCTCACACTCCTCTTTTCTCGTTCAGATTTGTATTAACAGCCGGTTTATATAGTTATACTAGGTTCAGGTCAACATATGGACGGAGACTGTGACTTGACTGATGTTGACCAGGTCGTCAACATCATCTGTCTCCAGAAATGATCAACTCTGAAGTCATTTCCGTCTTTAGTCATCTGTAATTCGACGGACGGCATTATTTGTAAGGATTAAATGATGGGTCGACTACACTTTTGTCTGTCATTAGTCATCAGTCATTCGGCCGAGATGGCATTACCCATTAGGATTAAATGACGGGTGGTCAACACTATTGTCCCTATCTGCCATGAGTCGGTCATTCGTCTGAGACGACATTACCTGTTGCCCGAGCTAAAAGCTGGGCTTAAATGATAGATCATTGATAGTTTAGTCCCAGTCTGTTGTCTGTTGGAGGGGATTAAATGACAGATTGTATGAAGTCTTTTTCGTCAATAATTGTCAGCTATTTGACCAAGATGATGGATGACTGATGACTGAAAATTGGGGAAATGATGGATGAATGGAGAGGGAAGCTAAGTGATTATTGGGAGAGGGAGAGAGTGCTGAGGAAAAGAGAGTGAGGCGGATGGAGGAGGAGATCAAGAGAGAGAGAGAGAGAGTGAATAATGGATTTGGAGATAAAAAGAGAGCGAGAGGGAAAAAAAGGGGCGGTCCAGAGATCATGTGGATTACTGAGGCAGCATTGACAATAGCAACAGCCCCGATGTGTACCAGGTTGGCTAGAGGGAAAGGGAAAAAGAGTCATAGAACTTGAGAGAGGGGGGTAATCATCTCCATCATTTCAATGATTTTCGTCTATTAAGCTCTTCATCGCAGATGAATGACTGAAAGGGACAGTCGATGAAATGGTTGTGACGATGAAATGCAAAACGATCAATGTGGAGAAATCACTAAGTGAATGGAAGATCATTTTGTAGACAGCATAATCACAATTTAAAAATAAGTGTCATCTTCCTCATCAACAGTGTTCAATTACCCTGCTATCACTTTTTTATTAAAATTGAACGACAACGTCAATGGTTCAATGACCTTCCTCATCACTTTGTATTATGATGGAGGGTAGATGGAGTTGAGGTTGATGGGATGGATGATCTGTGCCTAACCCTCCGACACTACCTCTCTCTTAATGTCTCATATGCTCTCACGCACATCACTTTCTCTCTCTCTCTCTTACTCTTTCTCTCTAACACACACTCACTATCTCTCTCCCCCCCTTATTTATTTCCATCTCTCTCACTCACTCACTTCTATTGGTAAAACAAATATACGGATGAAGTACAGTGTGATGTTGTTGATGTGAATGCATGTCACGTCATCCTTGGGTGGCCATAGCAGTCTGACTGTGATGCAACCTGTAGATGTAGAGCTAATTGATTTACCTTCTTCAAGGATGGCCAGAAATTTATGCTTAATCTCATGACAAGTAGATCTACTACTAGCCGGAAAAAGCGAGAGACGATGCTTATTGATATAAATGAGCTATTTGGAGCATTAATCATAACTCTGATGTTTAATTTGTTATTTATAGCTCTCAAGTAACCCCTGAACATGTGCATAATCTCTTGCTTGAGTTTATAAGGATTCAAGTTACGCCTTTGATAACACTGCATTGACACCATCCTAGGAGCAAGTTTGCAAATTTTTGCTCACTACAGAATGAGTCTGAAAGAGAATTAAAATTTTCAGGATCAAGTTTAAGAGATGTTTAAGAGTGAATTCATGAGAGAGGGGTATGAGCCCTTGTGATTTTCCAGCATAATTGGTTCCAAGGGATGATAGAAGCTACATAATGTGCTTTGATAGCTGAGTTATTGACAAAATAATGGTTACATAAGTCTTTCCCATCTTGCAACTCGATCATATGCTTGATATGTTATGATGGATCCAAGGTGCTCTCCAAGATCAACTTGAAGAGCGGATACCATCAACTTTGGATCAACAAGGGGACAAGTGGAAGACTACATTTAACACAATGGCATGATTGTATGAGTGGTTTGTTATGTCGTTTGGGCTCTGAAACGCATCGAATACATTTTTGCAAGTGGTGTATCATGTTCTACAACCTTTTATTGAAAATTTATGGCTGTTTTCTTACAAGACAGATTAATATATAATATCATTGAGGGTTAACACTTGGTGCATCTGCACGTGGTTTTGAATGTATCGCAAAAGAACGAGATGTACGTCAATTGCAAAAGGTGTTGCTTCATGACTAGAAGCACAGTCTTTTTTGGTTACATGGTTATTGGAGATGAAATGAAAGTATATGAAGAGAAGATTAATGCAATAAAATATTTTTCAGCTCCTCCCAATATCCATCAGGGGTAAATTTTTGATGGAGTACCCTCATTTTATTGATATTTCATTCACAATTCTAGGGTTGTCATGGCTCTAATAAAGGAGTGCATGAAAACGGGAAAATTTTTATGGGGTGAAGAAGCATAGAATATTTCTTAAGAAAATCAAATTATGTTATGCTCTAGTTTTTAGCTCCATCTGATTTTCAAAAACAGTTCAAAGTTAATTGTGATGATTCAGTTGTTAGTGTTGGCAGCTTGGCGCAATATTATCGTAGCAAGGTCATCTTGTTGTTTCCTACAATGAGAAGTTATCTGATTCAATATAGAAGTGGACAACGTATGATCTTGAATTTCATGTAGTGGTGTGAGCATTACAAATACGAGAGTCCTTCCTAATCAAGCATGAGTTTTTCAGGTTCACCTACCGCCAAGCGCTGAAGCCCCTAAATAGCTAGAGTACAGTCCTCATGCACTCTTGTGGGTTTTCTTCGTCTAATATTTCACCTTTGATAGCAAGCACAAGCACGGGAGCTATATGTAGTTGATTAAGTTTTTTTTTTACCTTGAGGGTTTGTACAGAGGGAGGGTTTTCATTTCCACGATGATTTCTTGTTTCATGGAGATCAATTGTGCATTCCACGCACTTTATTGAGGAAAAATTGGAAGCTTCGCTCGGGTGGATTTGGTGGACCTTTGGAGACGACAAGATCATTCAACTACATGAGGTGAGATTCTATTGTTGGCAGATGAAGGAGGATGTGGATAACCTTGTGTGGTGATAGACCCAAAATGTGGCATCCAATTATATAAATTTTAAAGTCATTTTAGGATATCATATCAAGTGTATTATCTTCAAATTTACAAAAACTTGCATCTCATGTACTAAATAGATAAAGTGTTAAAACAACAATTTTTTAATGGAATTTTTACATGATTTACAATTCAAAGAATTTCTTAGTAAAAATGTGTTTAAAACATTGTTAATATCCATGAGATTGATGGTATTTTAGTATGTCATCTATGTTGTTTCAGCGGTGAAATAAAGGTTGAAGAAGAAAGTAAAAGAAAGAAGGAGATAGGAATAACGTATATACATACATATAAAAGAATAAAAAAAATAAAAATAAAAAAGTAAAAAATGATCTTTAAGTGACTAGGCTCGCTGAAGGAGGAACTGACGGCACTCAAGCTAGCCACCAGCCAGCAAGCACACATCGCTCAAGCCGGCCAGCGGCTTGCAAGCACCGCCGACAGAGAAACATCCGCTAGCTCACCAACGCACATGAGGCACCCGCATAGAGGACACATAATGGCCCAACATTCGGCCCGTGGATGCCCATCGACATCAGTTCGCAAGAGAGGAAAGTGTTTTATTTTCAATATAGATAATCGGTTGAGATTTTTATAGCCTTTTACGTTATTTAAATCTTGTCGATATGGGGTTATGCTCCAGTGCTTCTTTCAGCTCCGCGTCAGACCGAGCTGCCAAGCAAAAAGATAGATCACGGCCCAACGGGTGCAATCTTAGGAAATGAGAGAAGTTTAATCGGGCTTCGAGTTTCAAACGGCCCAAAGCCCGTACAATTTGGGGTTGTTTTAGGTGGACGAACATGATCTCACCCATCCAATTTTACTTAAGATCGGACGGCTTGATCTGTTTACGATATTTAATATTTTATTAATTCTTTTTCATGAGGGGCCACCCAACCTGGCAAATCACAAAGAAAAGTGTTGATGAGGTGGCTAAACGGGCAGGTTGACGAGGACGAAGTGGTGCACCATATGGATAAGGGTCCACAGCTGCAATTTAATCGCAGACGTTGGATCACTAATGAAGAGGATCAGAAAGCCAAGGGCAATTCTATCCACCTCCGGCCCAGGCCGTCAACGTTGTCGCCATATGACAATTTTCAATCATTAGGGGGACCACCAGTGCATCCGATGGCCTGGGAGGATCCCTAGGGCCCTCCCCTTTCATCAACAACACTAGGAGGTACTTCCCAAGCCATTAAAGGGGCCCAAAGAGCTTAATTTTGTCATCTTCTGACTGAGAACCACAGAGACGGGGAAGACCCTTCTCAGGCTCGTCTGACCAAATCGAAAATGATGACAGCTCCAACAAGGCTCGACCAGCTTAGGACAGGCCCCATAGAGCTTTAGATTCTCCTAGGAGCGCTTGGGGCAGAGGAGAAGAGCGAGGGGAACTGCACACCGAAGCTAGGCAGCGGCAACCAGCACTGCCACTCTCATTCCTCAAATCAGGGCACTTACGATGAGGTACTGCACTCTTGGGTAGATATTAGGCATGATTTTCCAATCTTACATTGTGATTTTAGTAAAATATTATATTTAGATCGAAGTTCATCATGTTTTCGTCATCACAGCCTCTTTGAGGTATTTTAACGAACACCTTATGTGCTTTCGAATATATCAATTGACTTATCTAAGTTCCTTTAAAATATAAAAATATCTCCCTATTTTGACATCTCTCAGGCATTCTGTCAAACACCCCTGGGGTGTCAACAGAATTATCCTTATAACTCCTGATTTTCTACCTTAAAAGATATATAAACATGTATAAAAGTAAATATATTAACTCTATGATGACTCTCAATAAGTCATCAAATATTTAGACTTTTAAGTATCAAAGCATCAAGAATATTTAGTTAATTCATGTGAGTTGTCATGCATATGCATTATTTTATAAAATTACTAACCCCACTTGATTCTTCGAATCAAGTGGATTATATTTGACATTTTTTTGGTTAGTAAGTTCAGAAACAGGTTAAGACAACCAAAGGAGGACGACAAGAATCAAGAGGAGTTGGCAAAAATTCAAGAAGAAGAAAATTCCGAAAATGCCCCCGGGGCATGTGTTAAGAGAAACCTATAAATACTCTCTTGAGAGTTCATTTTGAGGTTGTCCAGAATTTCCACTTGAACATGCCAGGGCTTGGAGAAGAAGAGTTCTGCACCCTCCATGAGCTGATGAGCATTGGAGCTGGGGAGAAGGAGCAAGCTGAGGAATAACTTGGGCTAGACGACCTCCACCTTGCCGCAAGGACCGTGACACAAGGACAGAGCGATTCTCAAGTTTCAGTAACTGTGTACTTCTCTTCCTATAGACAATCTAAGTTGGGTTGGAAGAAAAACTCCAGTGATCTTCCAACAATTCCAACTGATATTGTTTCATCTTCTAGTTTGATTTCCAGTTTACAAAAAAAAAAAAATTCATGGATGATAGAGTAGTTATGCATGCAACTCAGGCGCGCAGGAAGCTGCCTGCGCACAGGAAGCTGCCTGCGCACAAGAAGCATTCCGGCATGCAGGCAGCCGCCTGCGCAAAAGAGGCAGCCGCACGCAGGCTGCCTTGCGCCGCAAGCGCTGCGCGCAAGTCTTGGCCGCGCACCGCAAGTGCAGTGCGCAGGCAAAGCCTGCGCGCAGCAAGCACTTCAGGCGCGCTCGCGCAACCTGCAGGCACACCGGCAATCACCTCTGTAGGCTGCCAAGCTGCGGGCAGAGGTGACCATAGGTGCGCCTACCAGGTGTTTGATATCTTGCCAAATCCACACGAATAGGTTTGTGGATAAAGGCGTTTCTTAAAATAAGTGCTCAATCTTGAGGTTTAACCCTGAGTAGTAATTTGCTATTCCTAAGAGGATTATTCCATACATCTTTTCTGAGGGAAAAAGAACTTTACTGAAGATTATTTCTTTGACTGTTAAAATTGAATGTTCAGAACTGATAATTTAAAGAAAACTGAAAAGAACTAATATTGTTTTCCTTGCTCCCTGCGGATCGACCCTTACTCGCGTTAAGGCTGTGAGGTTATAAATTGTGTTGCATAAGCTCAATCCTCACACAACCAACTGATAAATAACCAGTAAAAACACCCCAAATTTGAGCTTATCACTCTATAATAAATATTATACCTAGATAAATTGTATTCTACTACTATATGCCACTTTATAAATATATACTCCCCAATTACCTTTAGTAGCCCCTTTATTCTATCTAATTAATTGAACCCTCAAAAACTATATAAAATCTATTATCTTACTGTCTCCACCTATATGATTAGAAAATTACTTACTCTCTTCCTAGCTATCTTATTCTTAAATTCTTAATATATATAAATACTTCTCTAGATTACTCATAGACACCTAATTAAATAATCTTTCTCTGTCTATCAAATTTCTACTTCCATTCTTCCTCTTTTTCTTTCCTATTAGTAATATAATTACTCTGATTAAGTTACTCCTTACTGCTTACTAAGGATAAAGCTACTCTTCACAATATAATTAAATATTAATATTTTTTACTATTATACATATTTTATCAATAGTATCTAACTATTATATGTGTCTTATTAGTCTCATATATTTCTTCACTACCTGTACTACTATCATCCTTAACTATACACTATTAATCCATCCCAACATCCTAGTTTCTTATTATCTCTAATACCTATAAATATTATTAATAATACTTGGTATTCCCATCTGCTTCATATTTTATCACTTAATGACTACTTATCCCTTACTATGCTTATCATTAATACCTCTTCTTCACTACAACTCGGTATTAAATACAGCTCTAAAGGCCAGTCCCTGTGGAGATGACCTTACTCTAACAATATGTCTGAGTAAGTTCTTTTAATCAACTTTTATTTGATTACGGTAAATTAAAAATTACAACGACATTACAATTACACACACAATTTACCTTCATCATGTGGCAGTAAAACATTCGCCAAAGTATCAAGGGCCAAGTTCAAAAAACTCATCTTTTGATTCCTGAACATCCGTGGACTGATAGATTGCTGGATTTTTTATTGGGGTTACCTTGAACACAATGAGGTGCATACTCTATTTTTGTTGCTGACAGGTTTTTCAAGATGGCACATGTCATATTGCGCAAGAAGGCAAATGATGCGGTTCAAGTTGTGAACCAATGATGTGTATGCTTCCATGATGCGTCAAAAATATTACTTATTGTAGTGATTCCAAATTTTTCTCCCACTTTTGGGTGACGCTTTGGTGCCGTTCCAGAAATGTAAATATTTCCATATGAGAGTATTATTATGATGATATATGCAAGTACACACAGAAACATGTGAGTCATTAGATGACGATCATATGATCAAGACTTGGAACCCCAATAGAACCCACACTATGCAGGATGTGACATCTCTTGTGATGCCACATGGCATCATCTCAGCTGTCCAATTTTATTCATAACAAGTGACGACTGAGATCTCTCATGTTCATGTGAGTTTATTTAAGCATTCTCTCTTCATAGGAAAGTACCTCATAAATCCTCGATAGATCGAGTGTGTAGTCATTTTTCTTTGGTAAAAAATAGAATCAATTGCATTGTTGACTTAGGGCCACTCGTCCTGGTGCAGAAATCTCATTATTCTATGGAAAGAAGAGGGAGGATCATCTCCAACACATTGGAATACTCCGAAAGCAAAAAAGGTAATTAACAAACTTTGCACTCGACTTAAGCCTTACATTTTGCGGGTTTTAGGTTGGAAATATGGAATGTTCATTTATTTTTATTTGGAATTAACTAAGATTGAAATTATATTATAAAAAATAGAGATTTTGATTGAATCATCTCCGTTTTTTCCTCAAGTTTACCATGATTTTTGTGATAACTTTGGTCACATTTTTCTCACTTATTACCAGAACTAATATCACGATTCTAATGGCAAAAGATGCGGCTTTGAGTCATCTTTCTATTAACATATAATAATATATATTATTTTGAGATTTCAACCCGCAATCGCAGATTTTGTGTGCTGAATTGCGATGCCCATATCTTTACTCAAATCTTGAAATTGCGTTATTTTTATAAATTTGGAAACATCTTTTCATCGGATTTCCATCCAAAACTCAATTATTAATTATTACATCAGTTTAATTCTCAATTTCTTCACATTGATTGGATGGCATTAACCGTGCCATTTTCAAAGCCTTGACATTGAAAAATTGATATTAATTTTATACTGTCTAGATAATTTACCAAATACACATAATAATTATACTATATCTCTAGAATCGGTTGAGAATAATTTTTGTAAAATTTTATTACCATTTCAACCCTCAATTCATCTAGAATCAACGGGTTGGTGAAAGTTAACGGTCTGAACTGTCCATTGATTTCTTCTTATTTTAAAATTATAAATTTGCTAAAAAAATTATGATAATCTTTACATTATCCTATTTCTGAAAATATAAATATCGGTAATTTTGTACCTTAAAAATTTATGAGTTGGCTTGGTCAACACACTCTCATGAGTTGACTTGATTATTAATATCAATAAAAAATTGATATGTTTTCACTTAATTGGATTGGAATACTTCTTAAATTTAATTGGATAAATTTAATTATAATTATTATGTCCCTTTCCATATAATTTTTCCTACTTTGAATGAATGAACTAATTTTTGAAAAGTCAACCCTTGATCTTTGTCGATCTGACCCATACTCATCATCGTACTCAATATACATGTTTGAATGAGTTTGAAAGTTTATATGTTTTTTGATTTACGATTTGTGTGCTGAATCGACCACACTAGTTGCTCCCGTCATGGGATGGGAATGAGGTTCTTCTAGAAGCTCACAATATATGCATGGAAGTTCTTAGAGACCCACGAAATCTTTTGACAACTTTTTTGTTTTTGTCCTCTAATAGAATCTTCTTCTGTTAGAATATGTACAATATCTATACTACTACCCTTTTAGAGGTGCAGTTCTTTTGGGTTGTCTTGTCAATATCTTCTTGACCCATAAATATCTTTTGGCAAATTCTATGGGCCAGATATGTAAAAAATATACTGTCTGATGCCTGTTTGTCTCCCAATCTTTGTTTCATCTTGTTACAATTGTTCTTCTAAATATTTTAAGTTGCCTTTGATGATTATTGTCATTATAGACGACCCACACCTTTGGTGGCCTATATAAGGCTCCATTGTACCCTTGAAGGATGATTAACGAAGTAAATTATTTTTTAAAGAATCTTGTTTTTCCCCTTTGTGTGTTCTCTTTGTTAGAGTGTGCTCTAGTGCTTTTGGACTCAAGCGCAAGTCCTTGTGGACTCGAGGGTCGGAGAAGCTAGTTATGTGGATTTATGACTTGGCAGCTACAAGTAGAACAATGTTTGTGCATTTAAGTCATGTTTTACAATTTTCATTTACTAAGGCTCTATTAGTAATCTCCATCATTAATGTCATTTTCATCCATAAATTCTGTATGACAGATGAATGGCTGATGGGGATAAATGACGAAATGTTCGCGATGATGAGATGCAAAAAGATGAAATGTTTAGACAAATGAGCAAATGACTAAGCTGATGGTAGATAAGTCAGACAATTTTCTGTTGTAATGATTCCACTGGAGGGGTGCCCATTTTGTAGACAACATAATCTCAGTTTAAAAGTAACTGCCATCTACTGGACAGCAATGATCAATGTCGTGATGTGGACACGGCAATGGCATGACTATCATTTTTTACTATAATTAAGTGACATCGTCAACAATGCAAGGCATTCCATCAGCCGATGGAGGGGCAATGGACTCGAGGTTGATGCGTGTCGAATCCACCCTCCCTCCCTCTCTCTTAGCTTCTCACACACTAACTCTCTGTCTCTCTCTCTCTCTCACTCTGACACACACTCTCTCTCTCTCACTTACTCACACACACACACACTCTCTCTCTCATTCTCACTCTCCCCTCTCACTTTCCCTCTCTCTCTCTCTCATATTCTCACTCTCACTCACTCCCCCTTCTCACTCTTTCTCTCTCTCTCTCTTATTCTCACTCTCACTCAATCTCTCATCTCACTTTCTCTCTCTCTCTCTCTCTCTCTCTCTCTCTCTCTTTCTCTCTCACTCTCACTCAATCTCCCATCTCACTTTCTCTCTCTCTCTCTCTCTCTCTCTCTCTCACTCTCACTCTCACTCTCACTCTCACTCTCACTCACTCTCCCCTCTCACTTTCTATATATATATCTCTCTCTCTCTTTCTCTCTCACTCTCACTCTCACTCTCACTCACTCTCCCCTCTCACTTTCTAAATATATCTCTCTCTCTCTTTCTCTCTCACTCTCACTCTCACTCACTCTCCCCTCTCACTTTCTATATATATATCTCTCTCTCTCTCTCTCTCTCTCCTGTATTCTCACTCTCCCTCGCTCTCCCCTTTCTCTTTCTATATATCTCTCTCACTCTCTTTCTCCCCTGTATTCTCACTCTCACTCACTCTCCCCTCTCACTTTCTATATATCTCTCTCTCTCTCTTTCTCCCCTGTATTCTCACTCTCACTCACTCTCCCCTCTCACTTTCTATATATATATATCTCTCTCTTTCTCTCTCACTCTCACTCTCACTCACTCTCCCCTCTCACTTTCTATATATATATCTCTCTCTCTCTCTTTCTCTCCTGTATTCTCACTCTCACTCACTCTCCCCTCTCACTTTCTATATCTCTCTCTCTCTCTTTCTCTCCTGTATTCTCACTCTCACTCACTCTCCCCTCTCACTTTATATATCTCTCTCACTCTCTTTCTCCCCTGTATTCTCACTCTCACTCACTCTCCCCTCTCACTTTCTATATCTCTCTCTCTCTCTTTCTCTCCCGTATTCTCACTCTCACTCACTCTCCCCTCTCACTTTCTCTCTTTCATTCTCATTCTCGCTCTCACTCACTCTCCCCTCTCACTTTCTCTATTTCATTCTCATTCTCACTCTCTCTCACTCTCACTCTCACTCTCTCACATTCTCTCTCACACAGACACTCTCCCTCTCACTTTCTCTCTCTTTCACACAATCTTATATCTGTCACACTATATAAGTACATTCCTCTTATATAAATCAATGTAAAAGAACTGCCCCCTTCACAGTTTTTGATTTTTAAAATCCCCGCTTCTCCCCCTTTCTCTCATTTCTTCAATCTGACCCACCGCGCGCGCTGCTGCCGTCGTCTGCGCTCTACTCCGAGGGTTAGATCTTCGCCGACGGCAAATTCAGCGAGGAGTTGCCAACGATCGATCGATTCTACGTAGAAGATGATGCAGATGCTCGGCTTTCGCGGGGTTGGATCTTCTCCCTCCACCAAGGATGGAAACCCTACCAATTCGCCGGGCACGCCCTCTCCTTCCTTCTCTAATGGGCCTGCCAGGCCGCTGCGATTGGTCTACTTCGACGACAAGGGCAAGTTTCAGATGGATCCCGAGGCTGTCGCCGCGCTGCATCTCGTCAAAGGCCCCATCGGCGTCGTCTCCGTCTGCGGCAGGGCTCGGCAGGGCAAGAGCTTCATTCTCAATCAGGTCCTTAACAGTGGAATTCATGCTTATGGAAAAATTAAAGTTCGATTCTTTTTTGGTGGGGTTGGGGGAATTTTCCTTGTTTTTTATGATTCTAGCTTTTGTGTTCTTTTTTGAATGGTTGATTGATGATGTTTTTGAATCGTGTAGCTCTTGGGAAGAAGCAGTGGATTTCAAGTTGCGTCTACCCACCGGCCGTGCACGAAGGGGCTGTGGATGTGGAGTGCACCGTTGAAGTTGACTGCTCTTGACGGGACGGAGTACAGCCTGCTACTCCTGGACAGCGAAGGGATCGACGCCTACGATCAGACGGTGTGTTTTTTTTTTCTCTTTAATGATAACAAGTCATTTAAATGCCGAGTTTTTCTATGACCTCTGATCATGGCTATTTTTTACTGCGAGAAATGATGTCTCGCGTGCAACACTGTTAGAGGATTATTTTTCTGTGAGAGAGTCAAATGGTTTTTGGGCCACCATTTAAATTCCTCTTTTCAACTGTCGGGTTGGGTTTTCAAAAGTTCTTTCCACAATAATTTCAACATGATTCGAGGTGGGCGTTGTCAAAATTCTCGCGGTGATTTAATTCCCAATCCTTGATTCTAAAAAACGTATGTGCTCGTATAGATCACTAGCCGCTATTTCGCATGGACTTTGATTATCCAGCAGACAATTGTTTGTTATGTAAAGGAACTCACAACGGGCATGTCGTATTAACTGCTTTTTCCCTCCTCTCTCAGGTGTTTTCTGTTAGGGAGAAGCATTTCTCTTGTTGCTAAATCTTGCCTTCAATTTCCTATTGTTTGCTTGAAAAATCCCTTGCTTCGGAAAGTTGTACCTTCATTCGCATTTATCTATAATTTCTTCCGTCCGACCCATACTTAACTGCTGCCTTTTAAACTTTTACGTCTTTTTATCTATGTCTCTCTCGGATAAAGTATGGATCACTGATAAAAAAATACTTCCGTTTTCACTGAGTTGATCTTTGACAGATATTGTCGAACTGCTTTATTCTTTCCGCTTTTACATCACAGCGATTTTGAAAAATGAAACTTTTTTGCTGCCTCAAGAAGCTTGTCCAGTATTTTTCCTTTCTCCATGAAAGTCTTTCTAGATAGCCTCTTGGAGATAAGTGCCATTGAGGAACCACATACTTAGGTTGTCAACCGGCATCCACTATATTAAACGTTGAATTAAAACCCATAGGTGAATTAATCAGTTGGGGCAGCAGCTGAAGCAAAAATTAATAATACTTCTGGAAATCTACTGGCCTATTATTTTTCACGTCTGATTAATTATGTTAATGTTGGAAATTGATGTTATCCTCCCTGGAGATGGTTGTTGTGTATTTTATGCTGATGTTTGTTGTTTGGTCATTATTCCCAGTGTTGTTCTATGTTGTCTACTTCTTGATTTTCTCAAATCTCTTTTCTTATCCGTGATTTCACTGTGCTTCTTTCTCCGCCGATATATTCCATTCAGTTTAATCTCTCGTGACAACTATCTCAACACCCTCACAACTCTTGTGTTTGATTTTCAGGGAACATACAGCACGCAGATATTCTCTCTTGCGGTTCTCTTGTCAAGCATGTTTGTTTACAATCAGGTGTGGAATCAGAAAGATGCTTTTTAGTTATTGGCGCAGCTAACCTTGACGTTGTTATTTCTAATCTTAAAAGTATAATCTAAGTTGTATTCTAATCTAAGTTTATACTGTTGATTTGCATTTATCGTTTGTTGCTCTGATTCAGCTTGGATTTAATTCAGATGGGTGGTATCGATGAAGCAGCTCTTGATCGTTTATCTCTTGTTACCGAGATGACTAAGCACATACGTGTTAGAGCATCTAGTGGAAGATCCACAGCAACTGAACTTGGGCAATACTCCCCCGTTTTTGTGTGGCTCTTAAGGGTAAAACAATATCTAGTATCCTGAAACGTTTTAAGAGCATTTTACTGACTTAAATCAGAATTTCACAGGATGTTTGTAGAGCATTATCCTGAAATGTTTGTCTTGATTTTACAGGATTTCTACCTGGATCTAGTTGAAGATAACAGACGGCTTGCGCCTCGAGATTACTTGGAGTTGGCATTGAGGCCTGTGCAGGGGGGAAGGAAAGATGTCGCCGCAAAAAATGAGGTCCAAATACTTCATTTGCGTCCATATCTACGTAAAAAATAGTGATGATATATTTTTTCTGAGGACATATTTCTGCAACTATTAGTTTTTAGACTATGTAATGTTTTGAATGCAGATTCGAGAGTCCATCCGTGCCCTTTTTCCTGACAGAGAATGCTTCACGTTGGTTAGGCCTCTAAACAATGAATCTGATCTCCAGCGCCTTCATCAAATACCCGTGAGACAAAAATACTTTTTTGTCAAAATGTCTTTTTCTCTGATTATCAACTTAAAACTTTTTTTACGGTTACATCACCTGCAGTTGGACAAGTTGCGCCCGGAGTTCAGAGCTGGACTGGATGCGTTTACCAAATTTGTATTCGAGAGGACCCGACCGAAGCAAGTTGGGGCCACTGTTATGACGGGTCCCATTCTCGCTGGAATAACGCAGTCCTTTCTGGATGCCCTCAATAATGGTGCTGTGCCCACTATATCTTCATCATGGCAGGTTGGTCGTCAACTATAGATTTATCCTGTGCTCAGGGATTTGATCTGATGGATCAAATGGTTGATTGGATCTACAATCTGATACGGTATGCAACTGGACCCATCTGCTGTGGATTGGGTCCACAATCGGCCCATGGGATCCATCTGCTATCTCGACCTGGCTGGTAGTTCGATTAAGGCAGCCGATTGTGGGTTGATGTGATCCGTACTTAAATCTTCAGATCTAATTGCACGATCAGTGGGCCTCCATGAAGACGCTAAGTGATCACAAAATGAAGGAAAAGACTATGTTTTGCTTTGGACTTCCATGGACGTGTTTTTTGTCTTTTGACGCGTTTCGGCGTCCCATTGGTCTGTGGCAGTTCTACTAACATGTGGCATTACTTAGACATATGGGAGATTTCTGTTGGACGTATGGGTCCTTCTGCTCTAATCAGCAGGCTGATTAATCATATCAATCAGGCTTGACGAGATCAATGATCCTCGATTGGATTGGCCCATTGGCAGCGATCAAGATCCAGCCTATCTGATCGATTAACTGATCATTCCGATGGACTCTTTTGAATCACTGTGCAAATCGCTTGTTGAGAGCGATCAAAGGCTAGTTTTATCGTGTGGCTATTTAACAAACGAGTGCTTGATCAAATGTGGATATCTTTTCTTAGTGGAAGTATATTTCATCTGATATGCCCGTTGTAGATAGTTGAAGTGTTTGTTTGAGAGGAGGTTTTAGTCGTTTCAATCTTGTGTTTGTGATGTCCTTTTTTCCAGAGCGTTGAAGAAACTGAATGCCGTAAAGCATATGAACAAGCTACTGAGGTGTATATGTCTTCCTTTGATCGCTCCAAACCACCTGACGAGGTTAGCATGCGTGGTTGTCATGAATCTGCTGAAGGATTTTCCCTTTTGTTATGCTGATGTTTGCGTGCCTTCTAATTCAGGCCTTTCTAAGAGAAGAGCACGATGAAGCTTTCCAGAAGGCGATGGCTGCGTTTAGCGCCTGCGCTGTTGGATCCGGACAAACACGTCAGAAATTCGAAAAGCTTTTCCATAATTTCTCACGGAAGGCATTTGAGGTGAGGTTTCCTTTTTCATGCGTTCAATACAGACGTCTTTTATTTGAAGAATCAAAACAGTGGATACTATTTCCGTATGAATAATTGCTTTGTAGATATTTTGTTCTTTTATTTGTAATTTTGGCCCAAATTTTCATAGTACGCGAACTGTGATGTAGGACTACAAGAGAAATAGCTATCTGGAAGCAGAATTGGGGTCCACCGAGACTCTCCAGGTCATGGAGAAGAAGTTGCGTGGTGCTTGTCACGTTCCTGATGCAAAGATTGAGGATGTGATTCAAGTAAGAACGATATGTTATTGCGGAGCCAAATCTAAATCACTTTTCTTTGTGTTACGCATTTAAAATTAAATTTGACCGTATTTCTGGAAAAGTCAAACTCCCTTCTTCAAAATTGCAGCTGTTGGAAAACCTCTGTTCAGATTATGAAAAGGTATCTCACGGTCCTGGCAAGTGGCAAAAGCTGGCGACATTCTTGTTACAGTGGTACACAACCTTGTTTTAATGATTATCCATCGTTTCATTCTTCTTCCTTTCATTCCTGATGCACTATTCTTACTGATCTTCGCAGTTTGAACGCATCGATTCTGGACCTCTTCAGAAAGCAGATGGGCAGAATAGAATCAGAGAAGAGTGACATCGCGCTGAAGCTCCGCTCCAACGAAGATAAGGTGGCATTGCTGCGTAAGCAGGCGGAGTCCAACGAGAAGCACCGTGCTGAGTACATGAAGCGCTACGAGGAGGCGATCAGTGACAAGCGCAAGGTCGCAGAGGACTATTCAGTGCACTTGGCAAATCTACAGAGCAAGAGCAGTACGCTGGAGGAGAGATGCTTGAGCCTCTCCAAAACGCTCGGTTCCCTCAGAAACGAATCCTCTGAATGGAAGATGAAGTACGAGCGCAGTATATCAGAGCTGAAGGCCGAGGAGGACCGGCACAAGGCAGAAGTTGCAGCATTGAAATCAAGATTTAGCGCTGCGGAGAGCAGGCTGGCAGCCTCTCGAGAACAGGCTCAATCAGCCCAGGAAGAAGCCCAGGAGTGGAAGAGGAAGTACGATTCGGCTGTCGGTGAAGCAAAAACTTCTCTGGAGCGGGCTGCCCTGGTGCAGGAACGATCCAGTCAGAAGGCCCGAGATAGGGAGGACGCGCTGAGGGCAGAATTCTTAACCCAACTAGCTGAGAAGGTAGGTGACCACCATGCCTTGTTTTTCTTTAATTTTTTCTCGGGTTTGGGCTGAAGTCTGAGTTCCATTCCAGGAAGAAGAAATCAAGCAGATGAAATCGAGGGTTAATGAGGTCGACGCCGGTTCTTCCGGTCTCATCGCCAAGTTGAAGGTCGCAGAGACGCTGTTGAAGAACTACGAGATGGAAACTCAAGACCTGAAGAAGGAGATGATCACGATGAATGAGAAGCTTGAGGCAGTTAGCAGCAGGGCCCAGTCGTATGAAAGAGAAGCCAGAGTCCTTGAACAGGAAAAGACCCACCTTGAGGAGAAGCACCTGTCGGAGATGAAGAAGCGGGAGGAGGCAGAGCTCCGGTGCCGAACCGCGGAGGCAGAGGCCAAGAAGGCCACAGGACTGGCAGACGATGCCCGGGCGGACGCGATCGCCGCGCAGAGGGAGAAGGGTGAGCTGCAGCAGCTGGCCATGGAGAGGCTGGCCATGCTGGAAAGAATGGAAAGGCGAGCCGAGGGTCTGGAGAGGGACCGGGCGGGGATAGAGGGGAAGCTCGTCGCGGCCCAGGCGGCAGAAGCTGCCGCTGCCGCCAAGCTCGGTGAGCTGGAGGCAGCTCTTGGCAAGAGAGAGCAAGAGATGGAGGAGATGCTGAGCCAGAACAACGAGCAGCGCTCGAGCACGGTCCAAGTGCTGGAAGGTTTGCTTGAATCAGAGCGGGGCGCCCGTGTGGAGGCCAGTAGCCGCGCCGAGGCGCTCTCCCTCCAGCTTCAGGCGACCCAGGCGAAGCTCGACCTTCTGCAGCAGGAGCTGGCGGCGGCGCGTCTCAACGAGGGCGCCCGGACCGGCTCCCACGGCAAGCGCGCCAGGACGGAGGACACGGACATGGTAGATGTCGAGGCGGCAGGAGACAGCAGGAAGAAGAATAAGAAGAAGAAGAACTACTACGACAGCGGCACCTCCTTCGAAGAAGCAGAAAAAGAAGAAGAAGAAGAGGTGGATCCCAGCAAGTTCACGGTGCTCCAGTTGAAGCAGGAGCTGACCCGGCATGGTTTCGGAGCAGAGCTGCTCCAGCTCAGGAACCCGGTGAAGAAGGATCTCCTCTCCCTCTACCAGAGGCTCGTCCTCAACAACAAGTAGACACAAAGAGAGATGAAATATTGACTGAGTTTTAGAGATTGAAGAGGGATGATGGGCTCATCGGGATTCAGAGCAGGGTTTTAGACGTGCAGGAGTCTGGAAGAAGACTTTAGAAATGACGAGCTCGCCATCTTTCTCGTCAGCGGTGGAGCCCAGATGGTACTGGTGCAATACCCAGTTGGTCTTCTCCGGTCTGGTCTGTTTACCCTTCTTGCTGTACAGCACAAGTATTTTCTTGAAGCCTTTGAGCTTCCCTTCGGAAACAACCGGCTTTGTCTTCCCCGTCTTGTGCCATGTCGTCTCCCCGTCGTTATCGTCTGTCAGCACCTTCCTCCGTTTCCTCGTCCCTCTCTTGTAAGCTTTTGATGATCGATGGAAGAAGTGTCTTACGTGACCGTCTCTTCCTACTCCTGTCAAGAATCTCTTCCAGTCATTATCTTTTGAAGCAAAACAGGAAGATCAAGCAGTATATCAAAAAATAGAACTCAATCTTAGTATTTAAGTTACAATTTATCTGCATGTAATTTAGAGAGCAAAAATCCTGTAGAACCCATATCCGGTTTTTTTGCATCTAAGTTCCGATCTTTTAACATTTTTCGGTTGGAACTGTGTACAGTTCAGGAACGCGGGTGGGACGATTTTTTCGTCCCTGGACAAAAAAATAGTCCTGTCCGAGCTTCCGGACAAATTTGGGGATGAAAATTTGTCCCGTGAACCACCAGATGGGACGGTGTTTTTATCGTGGGATGAAAAAACCGTTCCTCCGGAGGTCTTAGATGGATGTGGATGAAAAGCAGCCGGATTCACGTCCGACGGTTGAGATCTTGCCCTGTGGCCTCGCAATGCTAATTTGCATCAAGGTCCCTGTACTTTTTTGCGCTTGCAAACTGACGCCACTCATAATTAATTGTACATATGTCCATTTGCATTCTCTCTCCTCCATATTTACTTTAAAACACTTAGAAAAATCTATATTAATATATTAAAAATATTAAATGGGTTTTTTTCGTCCGGGACGAATTTAGGGACTAAAATTCGTTCCGGGAGGACTGGACGGGACGAAACCGTCCAGTCCTTCGTCCCTGAACTTCCTCTGGACGTTGGACTGGACGAAAATCGTCCAGTCCCGTCCACCGTCCACGTCCAGGACGATCCGGAATCATAACTGTGTTCTTGGGGATTTTGGGTTCGGTCTGTTCTCGAAATTACATGCAAGTAGATTGCCTACGATGGTGCAGTTTACTTCTATCACTTGATCAGTTCATTGGGATGTAAAATGAAAAGAAAAGAGAAGAAAAGATGGAAATCTACCAGGGAGCTTCTCCGGGTGAGCATAGCAGATGCCGTCGTCTCCTGGAAGCGTAGGGATGAATTCGTCGACAAGAGGGTGAAGCTTTCGAGTCTGTGGCTTCGTCTTTGCTTCTAGATGATCGAGAAGTTCTTGATCGGAAGGATCGAACTTCACTCCCGCTGGAAGCGCCGACAGAACTCGCATTATCGCCTGGGATAATATTTAGATCGTAAGGATAAACTCATTAGAAATATGAAAAAGATTGAGAGTGGCTAAGACCTGTTCCCGAGTCTGAATTGGATGATTGCACGAAGGGCAAAGCTTGGCCTCAAACGGCGAGGATTCTTCGTCCTTTGATTTATCCGGCGAGCGATTCTCTCTGTTGTTGCTGTTAGACGCCATCTCCTTGGCATTCCTATCGTGCTTGATTGAAAGGAAGAGATGGATAAAGAGAGAGAGAGAGAGAGATTTTGAATGTTGGAACGAAGATTACTCGGCGAAAACCAGAGAGAAGAAATCCCTGCGTTTTTCTCTCGGAGATTTTGGTTGGGTTTTGAGCAACGCTCTCTGAACCTGTTCTTCTTCACTCGGGGCTTGCTTCGGTCAAATGCTAGTCACGTATAAACATGGGCGAGAACAAAAGAAGTAAACGTTTTAAGAGATATCATGGAGAGATAGAGATTATATAAAGATAGGAAGAGGAGAGAGAGATCTGACACTGGCCTCTCACTTTCTTGTTCACCAAGCTTGCCTTAATCCGTCTATAACTACTGCTCATTCAAAACTGGGATTTTGCGCCTCCGTTCATTTTTCTTTCTAGAAAATTCATATGTTCGTACGCTACGTATAGACCTGGAGCTTAAATGGCTAGATCGCTCTGCTGGACTTCTTTCTCTCTCTCTCTCTCTCTCTCTCTCTCTCTCTCTCTTTTATCTATTAATCTACCTAGCCATCTATCTATGTATCTATCTATCTATCTATCTATCTGTCTATCCATCTATCTATCTATCTATCTATCTATCTGTCTATCCATCTATCTATCTATCTATCTATCTATCTATCTATCCATCTATCTATCTATCTATCTATCTATCTATATTTCTGTGGGGCAGATAAAGACATTTGAAGTGGCAGTGAACTCCCGAGCATTAAATGACGAAAAGTGAAAGAGTTTCTGCTTGTTTGGGACGATTATCCGCGATGATGAACGATCCATTCCCGTATCCATGACGCCTCCATGGAAGTGAGTAGGTTGACCTCACATCAGCCTTACATACATTCATATATGCATCTAACATACCCACATGAAGGTATGCATTTACATGTACATAAAGAGAGAGAGATCGTATGTTTTCTTAGTTCCTACATGGTTCATGCATGGCGTCTCCCGGAAGGCGCGGCGCGTCACATCTTCTATGGTAGGTAGCCACGAGTCACTTCACCCACCCCACGACAGCCATCCATCACATTATCCCACTATGTATCTGGGTATTCAGAATCATACTTTCTCAAAAAGATACATTATATGTTCTTGAATCATAGGGTAAGACCTAGACAAATTCGACCTTTTCCGATGAATAGTATCCGTTGATGATTATGCTTGAATTTTGAAGTTAATTAAATGCTCTAGATATAGTAGTTTTATAAACTGCCATATGAATCAAAACATGCACCATTTTACTATTCTCTCTCCAGTGTATTATTTCTGATAGTAGATTAAGTAGTAACGTTTTCTAATCATGGTAAATACACCAAATCAAACCTTTTTCCATATAAAAATAAAATAAAATCATATTTTTGAATTTACCAATATTTATTTATTGTATTCATCATTTCTTGTTTTGGTATATTTCACCATGCAGATTGATGGGGTCATGTGTTATTGATGCTGAATGTACTTAGGCGTGCAATCATATTGAACTGAATATATTTAAATGGATGTTCCTAGAATATCAAAATTATGCTTCTACATAAACCTATGTGCGACGGCGTTTTGATAATAATTAAGTCTAAACCAGTATGTTGACATTAGTTCATTTCAGGTTTTATATAACTAAAATCAAACATGTATGTCCAGAATTTCATTTTACTTTCAGAATACTAATTATAAAGTCTAGCCTCATCACAAGGAGAAGACCATGTCACATTCTGGTAAACAAGATCAAAATTTTGATCAACTTGGTTCAGCACCAAAGTTTTCACGTAAAACCGAGAGAGCTGCAAAAGCCAATGTTACCCAATTCACCTCAATGACTAACCATGAAGCATTTAATAAATTTTTAGAACCCTTACTAAGCTTAAAACATCGAAATTCCAATACTTCATTAAATCATCATCAAAACTTAGATATTTTTATTATTTTTAGCAGCATAAGAAATCAAAATGTAGCCGATGTACTGTTAAATACTTAATAAAGATTTAAATTTAGGAATGCTTTAATCTGGTCTATAATATGATATGAAACAACTAGTTATACGTAAATGATAACTGAATATCCATAGAATATAGTTTTAAATCATTATGGTTGAACATATCATAGAACTTCTTGAACCATAACCAATCAAAGGAAATGGTTTCTTAAACATGCCATCATGTAAAAGTATTGAATAATACTTATTGGTACAAATAAAAAGAGATCAATTCACTTTATTATATACAATGGCACACATAATCTTGTAAAGTTCAAAGATAATGTCTGATTAATTTATTCAATACTATAGACCACATAATATAGTACGCGTGCATACATTCTTTTCACATTATATGGAATATTACTATCTATTAGCACATATATTATTCACTTTATTCTTATCACATACAAGAGTAGATTTACACACTAATAGAAACAAGTCACAATGGACCTCAAAAAGAAAGTCGAAACACACAATAATTGTATTGCCTAGCATATGATAGAAATTGTTAACATTTACTTCCTCACATAAGTCATCTTAATCTGCACATGGTCAACCTCTAGATTTATCCACATAATCTTTGTACATTGGACTTGCTTGTCTTCTTATTGATCAACATTGCCAAAGATCTGTGAAGATATACTTACCATTTCAGTCACAACATGATAGGAGACTGCTCAAGGATAGGAAGTTATTCGTGTCCAATAACATAATACTATTTCACTTCAGATTTTTGGTGATTTTAGACTTACTAGAGTGTTTCATAAAAACACTTACACTAGCGAGTATCCAGATAGAATAAAAATCTTAAGTCTCACTCATATCATGAGTATGCCCGATTCCATAGCCATTAGTGTAGATACACTAAATATATATAGTGGGCGTTCTAGTGTCACTCATATCTGTAGAATCCCTTAATGATATTATATCAAATTGTCAATCATGTTGATTCACATCACTATTTTTTAAGTGATCCTTAGATTGGACACACAAAAAATGTCTTTTGGACGAACGATTGTACCTTCACATCACAATTTTGTAAGTGGTCCTTAGACCTGAGACACAAAAAATATCTTTCGGACAAACGATTTTACCTTGACTATGACCTATGAATTCCTGATCATGGTGTTCTAAACAGTCTTAGATAGGTGCAAGCAAAATTTTGGGAAGATGATTGATTAGTCAAGATGGGGTCGTCCGCCCTCAGAATATGAGGAGACATCTCAAGGAAGATGATATAATGAAATCTTTGGCGAAGGTTATGAAATATAATAGAAGACGTCTCAAATGATCTTAAAATGCGTCAGTACTAACTCAGACAATCAAGTAGGGTTTAACAGTTGACCATAGTGTTCGCCCATCCCGATACTGGTACTGGATGCCGGTATCGGGACAGATGCTGTATCGGATAATGGATGCCGGTATCGGGACGGATGCTGTATCGGATACCGGAATAGGAATTTCCGATATCCATTTTTTTCGGTATCTGGATATCGGATATCGGTTATCGGTTTCGGATATCGGTTGCTACAGTGCCGATATCCGATACCGTTATCCGTCTTGATGTCGGCATCCATCTTTGTCTCAGGGGAAAGGATGCCAATATCGGATATCGGGTTTGGCTGTCGGTTTCGATATCCACATCAAATTTAATTTACTTAAGAATTTTCATGTATTTTTTATTCAAAAATTTGAATAAAAAATACACGAAAGACTAGAAGAGAGCTGAAGGCGGCGGATGGCGGAATCGGTGGACAGTGGACGGTGTCGTCGGCGGATGGTGACATCGGCGGAATCGGCGGAAGGCGGACTCGCGGGTACGTTCCAGCATTTTCGTCGGTTTAATCTATGAATTTTTCGTCGGTTTAATCTTATTCTATGCAGATCAATATTTCTAAATTTTCTTTGTTTTATGTTCCTAATTCATTCGCTGATTCTCACTTCTGTAGTTAAATTGACTATAGCATTGCATCCCAATGCTATAGTGAAATAAAGAGATGTTATTTCTAGAGATCATTAAAGATGTTGTATGTTTATTCATTTGCTGATTCTTCTTCAATTTTTTACCTCTAATTCAAATCCATCTCATCTCATTCTCTCTTAGTCTGTAATTCTTGCTCTCTTTTCTCCTCTCTTCTCTCTTTCTCTCTTACTCGCTAATCCTCCGTCTCTCCTCTCATTCTCTCTTACTCTCTGATTCTTTTTCACTGTTTTACCTCTAAGTCTCCCTCTCTCCTCTCATTCTCTCTAGCTCTCCAATTCTCCCTCGCCCCTCTCTTCTCTCTCTCTCATTCTCCCTTACTCTATAATTCTCCCTCTCCCTCTCCCTCTCTCAGTCTCTCTTACAATCTAATTCTCTCTCTCTCTCTCATTCTCTCTCACGCTCTGTAACTTTTTAACTTATAGTTCTAACTCTCCCTCTCTTCTCTCGTCCTCTTTTACTCTATATTTCTTCCTATCTCCTCGTATTCTCTCTCACGCTATGGTCTTTTTTAACTCTTACTTTTAACTCTTCCTATCTTACCTCACTCTCTCTTACTCTATAATTCTATCATATTCACTAACTCTCCCTTTCTCATGTCCTCTCCTTTCTCGCTCTCTCTTCTTGTTTACCTCTTTACCACTAATTCTCCCTACAGGGATAGTATATAGAGCGGGCATCTAGGATGCATGCAGGTGCACTTGAAAAGGTGTACCCCTTTATTTATATTCTTTTATTTACTAGTTATAAAACCCCATATATTACCATTATCTAGGAATAATGATAGTCTTTGTACACCAAGCACCATCCTTACTAGAGGAAGGCGGTGAGTGATCTATGCTTGAGTTGAGATGACTTTTTTCCCCTCCTTATAATGTAAATTTTATATTATAGTAATTGAAACACCGAAATGCCTGCTGGGGGTGACAAAGTGGACTGAAGTAAACACTTGGGGAAATTCCTTTATGCTTCTGGTCCTATCTTCAATCACTCACATAAACCTTTAAATCACTTTGGGTGAGATGGCATTCACCTGTCTTGGTCAAATAAACCTTTATATTATTATTATTTTATTTTAGATCAATTTTAAGGTATTGATAGAAAAAATAAAATATAAAAATTTTGAAGCTTTCCTATGAAGGTAACTCTTGGTATGATTATAACAACATGCATGCACACATGTAAGGCTTACATGCCTGGCGGGCTGAAGCATGAGAGGGGTCAAGGGAAAGAAGAGAGGTTATGGTGGGCTTATCACCAACGTGATGTAAAGTTTGCTAATGATTTATAGTTATTATGTGGTCGTCAAGCCAATTACACATATATGTAATGCTTCAGTTCATTGAAATATTTATAATTATCATTCCTGTGGGATGTTTATAATGAATTCTTTAAAAATATGCAATCATATAGTAAATTATGATTAAATCATAATATAGTATCAGTAATATCTAAATAAGTATTATAAATATTCTGATTTAAATGATAATTTTATGTGTTTATTTTCATTTAAATAATTATAAATTCATGTTATTAAATCTTAAATTTATTTATTTCATTTATAGAATAAAGTTCATATTTTAATGTATTTTATGGTATTTTAACATAATTTTATGTCCTATATTTCATAAAGAAAGTACTTTCATGCATCAGAAAATACATATTCAAATTTATTTAAATTTTTATGACGTTTTAAATATTTCAATTATAAAATCGTATTTCTTTAGATTTTGTGGTATTTTTGACATTGAATCTTAAAGAAAATAAAATTGAAGTTAGAAAAGATAATTCATTAAAAAACTTCAATGAGTTGTTTCAATTTTTCACGTTTCTCTAAAAAATTTTGCCACTCTGGCAATGCCCCACATGGATTAAAGAGGATAGAAAGTTGGATGGCTTAGATTACTCCAGCTTCAAATGCTGATATCTAATGATCTAGAAAGAGGTTTGGGCTGAAATTCTGAGATTTGTTCCTTCTTTAGCTTTTCTATTAATCCACCATCTGGAATATGTCAATACACCCTCCTATTCTTGTAAAAGTCACCCTTTAATTTTTTTTTTGTAATTACCATAGGCCGAGTGATTTGCTCACCCAAAATGTTTTTGCATTTTAAGATTGAAGGATTGAAGGAGTGATGTTCATATCAAGACACATGAAGAAAAGACATGTCTTGGACTGTTGGGCATGTGACGAGGAGGTTAGTGTGTTCTTCATCATTTTCTTACTCATGTCGTTGTCTTTTTTCCTAAGTTATCGTCACACACCACCTCTAACGTTGCCTCTATCTCCGTTGCCACCAGAAATGGTAAAAATCACCATCACTCAGGCCCCTCTATTTCTCACTAACGCAAGTCTGCCATCATCTCCGTTGCAATCAGCAGTGGTATTTCTTTCATATGCTCCACTTCACTTACGTCCACTATCATAGCCTTCTTAGGTGCTGCTGAAGTGCCAACTAAGGTATTTTAATTACAAATAATTAATCTTTCCAATTGTATATCTCTATAAAAATTCCCAAAATTATTCCAAAAAATTAAGTAATTTAGGTTAATTAGGAAATTGATTTTATAATAAATTTATAGCTTCTAAATTTTCTGTTAGTCAAGTTAATTGTTATTAAAATTAATTTTAATCAGTTTGATATTATTAAAATTGATTTACTTACTAAAAATATAACAAAAATCCATAAAAATTGAAAATTAAATTTAAAATTCACATTTCAACACCATTTCCATGTGGATTCCACCCTTACTTGCTTTGTGCTTGTAATGAATCATAATAACTATTGGTGCATAAACCATAAGGCGTTCAATGACATTATAAACACTGATTTTTTTGGTTCATTGCATCTGAGTCCCTTATGATGATATTCAAATTAGTCTTTGATATGATTCAAAATATTTGTGGGTAGTGTCAAAAGAGCTATTTTGAAAAAGGTTCTCAAAATCTTTGGCATGGAAGATTATAGACACGTTATGAGCCCAAAGTTTAGACAACTTTCATCCCAAGATATACAGAATATTCCTTATGCATCAGTTATGGGAAAACTTATGAATACACAAGTTTATACACAATGATAGATGTATTTCCTTAGCATAATAAATCAAAGGGATATTCAACAACTATATATTTATCAGAAATACTGAGTGAGCCTATGAAAAAACTCAAAATTTTCTTAATGTTTTTACTGGGGTTTGTTTTTACTATTCACCATAATACTCATGCTCTTGTTGAAGAAAATAATTTACATAATATATCCAGAGAAAAATGTTATAGGGGGGACTTCTATGATTTTCCCAAACATTGTGTTTTACCTGCCCCCAATTAAAATAAAATCACAAAATTAAATTAAAAACCAACATGTAATAGCTTAAACATAAGCAAAAAACCCAAATCTGAGGGGACTAAAGTCCAGAAAATACTTGAACATATTTAAAAATGATGAAAACCAAAATATAAACCTGAATGTGGGCCAACCCTTCCAGATATGGTAATACATCTAAGAAATTATACTATTTGATGGCGAGGACGCCAACACTTCAGCATCGAATGCGTCACCACGGTCAACTGGAGTCAACACGCCCGCTATGGACCACAGTCAACCGGAGTCAACCGAAGTCAACACGCCGCAACCGTCGACAAGCACGTCTCCACCCACGCACGTCCTTACGCGCGTCATGACACGACGCCAGAGGCAGATCCACAACTGCCCTTTGGCGTGACACGGCGCACGTCTTTATTTTCTCGTCATTTTCTCTTTCCTCCAAGGCCTATATATAAGCCATTGTTTTCAAGAAACATTAGGCAGTCATTAATTCAAGAATTGAGTTTTGTTAACTCTTCTTGGAGGACTGCCCAGCCTCCCCTATCCTTCTTAACCCTAGCCGTCGTCACTGTCGCCGTCGCTACTGCCGCCGCCAGAGCCGCCTCGCGACGTTGGCCTCCCACCTCCCCTCCATTCTCTCTCTCTCTCTTCGTTCGCCCAGCCTTGGCAGCCCAAGCAGCCCCGCCAGGGCCGCTCAGGCAGCCCCGATCAGGCCGCCCTAGGCAGCCCCACCAAAGCCGCCCAGACAACCCCGTCGAGGCCGCCCAGGCAGCCCCGCCAAGGCCGCCAAGGCAGCCCCAACCAGACCGCCCAGGCAGCCCCGACCGAGCCGCCCAGGCCGCCCCGCCAGAGCCGCCCAAGGCAACCCCGCTAGGGCCGCCCAGGCTGCCCCCCCGGGCCGCCCTAGGCAGCCCCGCCAAGGCCGCCCAAGGCAGCCCCGCCAAGGCACCAGGCAGCCCCGCCAGGGTCGCCCTAGACAGCCCCGCCAAGGCTGCCCAAGGCAGCCCCGCCAAGGCCCCAGGCAGCCCCGCTAGGGCCGCCCAGGCAGCCCCGCCAAGGCCACCCAGGCAGCCCTCGCCAGAGCCGCCCAAGAGCGCCCAAGTCGCCCAAACCGGGCCGCCCGAGACCGCGTTCAGGCTGCCCCTGTCCGAACGCCGTCGGCGCTTCAAGCCACGCGCGCGCGGGTGTTCGCCCACGCTTGACTTTCCGCCCACTGCACTCAACCAGGGCCGTTCAACGCCCGGAACGTCCAGCCTCGTCCTCATCCACTAGGCCGCTCAACGCTCGGATTCGTCCAGTCGCATCACGATCAGAATTTCCCGCTACCTCTTCAAGCACTACGGTGCAGAGGTACGCCTGAACCCTCTGGTGTCGAAGTGTTCTCCGTCCAGTGTTTTCTCGAGAAGTTTCCACCGCCGTCGGAATCTGAATTGGTTTTGAGTTTTTGCTTCTTCCACCTCCCTCTCGAGTGTTTCCTCGCGACGCGAATCCGACGTATTGATTTCGGTGCTTAGGCATCGTCGCGGTGGGGGAAGACAGTACTCCCGCCCTCGATAAGGGTCGGAGCTGCACCACCAGATTTTTCATCGGTTTTAAAGTCTGGATCCGACCGTGTGGATTTCTGTGGATTGTTTTATCCCTCCTTATAAACCCAATTCCCTTCTTCAACCTGTCCGTCGTCCTTTCCCCTTTGTCATCCCTCACACATCCATCCTACCCTTACCCATATACCCAGTCATTCCGCCCTTCCTCGTCTACCCCGTAGTCATCCTACGTCACTATTAGACACATTGCCCTCCAGATGCAGGAATTGCTTTCTCCCAAAGTCATGACAAATGATCATTAAGGTGAGATTCAACATTTTTAACCAATATTTTTGCCCTGAATATTAATTTTTGATAAACTGCCACAAATTCTTTGTCAACTTCAGGTAAATCAAAAGGTATAATTTCTCACATTCTGCGAGAATATTTTTTTAGAAAAACTAAAAACACTATTGGTTGACACCACAAATTCCAGCCCAAAAAAACATTCATGGACTGTGCATCAACTATAAGGATTCACATCTCAAGAAGAAGAAGAAGAAGAGGAAGAGGCTGGGCAACGGCCCTCCTCTCAACTTGCAACAACAATCACTCTCCGTCAACGGTGATAGCAAGGAGAGGACAACGCCAGTTCCGTACTGATGCTTCTTCCCCACACTCCAGATTCCCAAACCCCTGTAGCCGATGATCCCTGCATCATCCCTAAATATCTTCAATGCTGATAGATTGTATTATATTTTAATATATTATCTTTCATTCTAATGAATTAAAATATTGATACATACTGAGAGAGTATTAATTATACAAGGTTAGAGAGATGTATAGATAGAGATATTTATACATAGATCTATAGATAAAATAGAAATATAGACAGAGAGGTAGAGAGGGATTGACATATATGTAAATCAATTTATGTAGATAGGGAAGAAGAGAGAGATATTTACATATATGTAACTAAATATATACGGAGGAAGAGAGAGATATTTACATATATGTAACTAAATATATAAGAGAGAGAATTACATAAATGTACATAGATAGATAGATAGAGAGGGGTAGATAGATTTTCATTTATGTCAATAGATATATAGATAGGTAGGGAAGAAGAGAGGGAGAGGTAGATTGAGATATTTATAGATATGAAGATACATACATAGATGGGGGGGAGAGAGATTTACATATATGTAAATAGATATATAGGGAGGGAGGGAGACATGGAGGGAGATTTACATAAATGCAGACATATAATTAGACAGGAAGGGAGGAGAGAGAGACATGCATATATGTAGATGGATACATAGATAAGGAGGGAGGGAGATATATATAAGATACATATATATATATACATATATGCAGATAGATACATAGATAGGCAGGGAGGGAGGGAGAGAGAGAGATATGTATTTACATATACGTAGATAGATAGGTAGACAGGCAGGGAGGGAGAGAGAGATATGTATTTACATATATGTAGATAGATACGTAGATAGGCAGCGAGGGAGAGAGAGATTTACATATATGCATATAGATACATAGATAGGGAGGGACGGAGGGAGGGAGACAGAGAGGGAGATTTACATAAATGCAGAGAGATACTTAGATGGGGGGGGGGGAGATATTTACATATATGTAGATCGATAATAGATAGGGATGGGCGTAGAGAGAGATATTATTTCTACATATATATAGATAGATAGGGAGGGAGGAAGAGAGATTTACATCTCTGTATATTATATACATAGAGATAGATACGTAGAGAGAGAGAGAGAGAGATATAGAGACAAAGAGAGCGTGAGAGATGGAGATATAGAGAGAAAGAGATAAAAAGATAGATAGACGGACCGACCGATAGATAGCTAGATAGACCGATAAATAGATAGATAAATAGATATATATATATATATATAGAGAGATAGAGAGATAGATAGATAGAGAAATAGCGATAGATACTGATAGAGAGAGAGAGAGAGTGAGATAGATAGATCGATAGAGAGAGAGAGAGTTATAGAGAGATAGATAGATTGACAGACCGATAGATAGATAGATAGATATATTGAGAGAGAAAGAGAGAAAGAAAGAGAGGGAGAGACAGGGGGGAAGGAAAGAAAGAAAGAGAGAGAGAGAGAGAGAGAGAGAGAGAGAGAGAGAGAGAGAGAGAGAGGTAGAGAGAGGGAGAGACAGGGGGGAAGGAAAGAAAGAAAGAAAGAAAGAGAGAGAGAGAGAAAGAGAGAGAGAGAGAGAGAGAGAGAGAGAGAGAGATAGAGAGAGGGAGAGACAGGGGGGAAGGAAAGAAAGAAAGAGAGAGAGAAAGAGAGAGAGAGAGAGAGAGAGAGAGAGAGAGAGAGAGAGAGAGGGAGAGAAAGGGGGGAAGGAAAGAAAGAGAGAGAGAGAGATAGAGAGAGAGAGAGAGAGAGGTAGAGAGAGGGAGAGACAGGGGGGAAGGAAAGAAAGAAAGAGAGAGAGAGAGAGGTAGAGAGAGGGAGAGACAGGGGGGAAGGAAAGAAAGAAAGAGAGAGAGAGAGAGGTAGAGAGAGGGAGAGACAGGGGGGAAGGAAAGAAAGAAAGAGAGAGAGCGAGAGAGAGAGAGAGAAGTAGAGAGAGAAGTAGAGAGAGGGAGAGACAGGGGTGAAGGAAAGAAAGAGAGAGAGAGAGAGAGAGAGAGAGAGAGAGAGAGAGAGAGAGAGAGAGAGGCGCACCTTGCCCACAACTGGAGAGCAGAGGAGGTCGGAGCAGCCCGTCGTCTCCCCCTCGCGATGGGCGACGACCACCACCTTGGCGCGATGAACGGCGGAGGCCGCCGAAAGATCCGGAACGGACGGCGGCGATGTAGCGGAGCACGCCGAATGGGGCGTCGCCGGAACCGCAGCCGGCTCTTCTCCTCCCGTCGTACTGCTGTTCGTCGTCCCCTCTCCCCCCACACTCGGCCACAGAAACGTCCCCTCCGGCTTGCATATCCTAAACCCGCTCCGCCGACCCATCTTCTCTCCTTCTCTCTCTCTCCTCCCCTCCTCTGACTTCACCCTCTGAAGCTCCTCCTGCACCCCCCCCAACCAACCCCCCGTCAGCCCCTTCACAACATATACAGAGATAAATCCCAGCCGTTCATCTCTCTCCCTCTTCTCTACCTGCACAAACTGCAGTTGTCTCGCCATCGCCGTTATCTGCTCCTCCAGCTTCCCGTTCGACTTCATCAGGCTTTTGCAGCTCTCCTGAAAGACCAGAGAAGCCTCCTCTAAAAATTGAAAATTGGGGACCGTAATGAAAAACCCACCTGAATTTTAACCGCGCTGGCGGCGTCCCCCCTCTCCCTGGCGTCCTTCTCCTCTAGACTCGCCGATCGTAGCCAGTCCACCTCCCTAAAATCAAAAAAAAAAAAAAACCTTAGAAATAGATAGAGATAGAGAAGTGTGTGTATGGGGGGGGGGGGGAGAGTTGAACCTTCGGAGAGAGGAGAGTTGGTCCTTCAAGAGGTCGATTTCTTTGGTGCAGACGAGACCGCAAGGAGAGATGAGATCGCCGGGCTTCCAGCCAGGAGGGGGCATCCAGAAAGGGTCGGAGACGCCAGAAGAGCGTCTCAGATCTTGCAGCTCGGCGGGTTCGAGCCAGTATTCCATGGCGCCTTCTGGGTTGTGGCGCCTTCTAAACCTCTCTTTCCCTTCTCCCACCACCTTCCCAGCCATGTGTTTTAGGAGATGATCTAACAAACCCGTATCTCCTATGTGCTTCCTCGCCGCCTCCCTTAGCTCCGGCCTCAGTATTGGGCTCCCCAGCGCTGCCCCCTTCTCTTTCATGATCTCCAGCAGCTTCAGCTCCGCCGCCAAGTACCTGTTCAATCCAAATGGGTAAAAATTCTGATTCAAATCGATTCCCAATTGAGTGAATGAACTAAGCTTTAAGAAAGAGTGGGATTCTTATTCAAACCGAATCCCAATAGAGTGAATGATTTAAGCTTTAAGCAAGAATGGGATTCTGATTCTAACCGAATCCCAATTGAGTGAATGATCAAAGTTTTAAGAAAGAATGGGTTTCTGACTCAAACCGAGACCCAATAGAGTGAACGATCTAAGTTTTAAGAGAGAGTGGGATTCTGATTCAAACTGAATCCCAACAGAGTGAATGGTCTAAGCTTTAAGCAAGAATGGGATTCCGATTCTAACCGAATCCCAATAGAGTGAATGATCAAAGTTTTTAGAAAGAATGGGATCCTGATTCTAACCGAATCCCAATTGAGAGAATGGGCAGAGAGTCTCTTCTCACCTTTCTGAGGACCATCGATCGCTGGAACCCTTGCACGCCCTTCCTCTGTCGAGCTTCGATTTCTTGAAGCTCTTCTCCTTCTTTACCGTCTTCTTCCCGGGGAGCTCCCGCGTTCTCTTTCCGGTTTCTCCCTTCACTAGAGAGACGGCCTGAGAGGAATTATCGACCCTGTGGCGGCCAAAGTACCTGATCTTACGTTGAACGCCCCAGCCGATGGCTCCAGAGCGCTTTAGAATGACAAGGCAAGACTCCGTCACCACCCCTCTCTCTTCCTCTTCTTCTTCGTTGAGAAGGGTAGAATCTGAAACCCAGAAGCGACCCAGCTGCCCTTCTCTCTCAAACTCAGCAAAGGAAATCATCCGCCTGAGAATTTTCGGCGCGTGATCGAAGTCGAAGACGAAATGCTCGTCTAAATCTGGATAATCCGCCTTCTCTTCGAAGAACTTGCTCAGAGAGATCGAGCTGGGGAAGCTGACGGTGATGTTCAGGCCGTTTCTCTCAGTCACCTGCGATAATTTAAACCGGAATTTAAAAAAAAAAAAGGATTTCAATTGATCGATGTTTGAAGTACAGACCTTGACAACTCGTACGTCTTTCAGATGAGCAGGGAATGTCGGCGGTAGCTGCGCGTGGTCGATCTCGTAAAACCCGCCGAGCTCGAACGTGTCTGCAACAAGCGAAGAAGAACGATGTGAAGTGTTTCCGTTTCAAGGATTCCGCTGGTTTTAGATCAGTGATTACCAAAAATGGTTGAATGCGACGGGTAGGCAGTGTAGTTCGTGGGGATTTGCACGATTTGTCTGCGCGGCGGCGACGATGGCGTCTCAGCGATCGTGCCCACTGAGAAATTCCTCTTAGAGTAGTACTTCAAATCCTGAGAAATAGTTCTAAATCAGACTTATAATATCGGGTTTATCTTCATCTCCGAAGAGAGAGGCATAATCAGATGAAGAAAAGGAGATGACACATGATGATAGAGAGGAAGAGAGAGAGATGATGGTTCCATTACCGTACTCGGCTGACCCATAGCCGCCAGCATGTTTTCATCAGAGACGTCCATCATGGAAATCCTGACAGCGTAAAGATCTGCGTAGACGTAAAAATGAACAAGGGAAGCGGGATTAGTGGAATGACGCGATCTTCGTTGGCGATTCTGATTTCCAAGAATGAAGATCGAACGTTGCTGGATAAGTTCTTGGGATAAATCAAGCGAAAGGCACGGAAGGGAAAAAAATCAGTCCTTCGCGGTAGATTAATGGCCGACGGGATGCTGCTTTCAAGCTTGGAAATCAAGATCAAGCCGTCCATTCCAGGCGAGTTACACTAAACCGCTGGTTATAATCGTCATCGACGATAAGAAACACATAATTTTAAGCCTGTTGTTAAAAAAACTTGCTGCGAAGGAACAGACGGATTATAATTTCAAGAAAGCGGATGAAGCGAAAAACGAACACCGAGATCAAAGATCAGGTTGTTGAGGAGTTGAAAGCAGAGGTTCATCGAATTGCAAAAGATCAAGAGAAGCGAGCGGCAGAAAACAAAAGCAAGAAACGCTGCCATTGCACTCCGTGTAATCAACTCCCGGAATTATCGTTTCCAGCGCAGAATTTCATCGCAAAGAAACAGCAAGATTATAAAACTCTGGAGGAAGAATTCCACAAGAGTAATGTTCAAGAAAAATCAGATTTACCTCGGGGGAATCGCAGCCCGGTTGAAAGTGAAACAGCAAAGAGAGATGAAGATCGGAAAAGAGAAGCCTTGCTATGTCTGTTTCTCGAGCACCAGCCTTATAAAACATTCAGCAAAGGCCCTCCTGTTTATCCTGCAAACTGACCCAGAGAGAGAGAGAGATAAAGATAGAGCGTAGAGAGAGATTAGAGACAGAAACTTAGAGAGAGAAAGAGAGACAGTAGAGAGAGAAAGAGAGAGATTAGAGAGAGAAAGAGAGTACGTGCGGGGGCAGAATTTGAAAGGCTGAGCAGAGGATAATCCGTGCATGGCCGCTGTTTACGTCGGCCATCAGATAGAAGGAAAGGACAATAATACTCTTGTAAAAATTGGAAAATTACACTGGACTGCGTAAACGGTTTCCCAGCCTCTTTATACGGCTGCCGGCGTCGGCGAGTCAGTTATAAACGGTAGGGGCAGAACCGTCCTATCGAAGAAAACGTAGTGGAAGGTTGTTATCATTGCTCTGTTCGCTGAGAGGTGGGACCCACCGTTGTTCTTCCTTCTCCCGCCAAATCTGGTTTTTCTTTTCTTCCCGGGATTCGAGCTTTCGATCTTTGATGTTTTTCTGCAGATGAACAATCTCTTCTGGTTTTCATCTCGATCGTAGATCGAGATCGAGAACATCATCAGCATCATCGAATCTCAACCTTCGAAGATCAATCAGAGGTGGCGCACAATTTCTAGCTTTCTCATCGTTCGTACTTCGTAGATTCATGCTTTCTTCTTCTTTCGATTAATCTCGCTTTTCCCTCTTGCTGATCTCGATATTATCAGAGATTCACGTCTCTGGACCGAGAGAACGATGTTAACTCGTTTTCAACCTGATGAAATGAAGAGGACGAGTTCATCATCGTTCATAGATGGCGATTTGTATGCTACTTCAGATGACGAGGACGATGATGAACTCGCACGCGGCGATCGTCCTCTCCATCTCTTCCCGATCGTCAAAACTCCTTGGAACGGTCTATCAACTTTTCAATTTTAAATTTTAGTTCGCAGTATTGAGTCGAAGATTGAATCACGTTTTCCGTTTTCAATTCCATTTCGAACGTGGTGTAGGCAAAAAAATCAGCGGATACGTGCACGAGGAGTCTGGATGAGATCTGAGCCGTTGAATCAATCTTGTGCCTGAGGCCTCTCACAGGCTTATCCGCTACCGATTGAAGGTAATAAAATAATCCAGGGCTCTCGAGAGAGAGATTGAGATAGAGAGAGAAGATGGGATCTGCTTCGCTGATTGCGAGTCCAGTCTACGCTTCTCCAGATCTTCGCTGCTCCCGCCGGAGAAGATCGCCGGCGATCTTTAAACTACTCCGCAGTTCATGCCGATGTGATGCTGGTGATGGCTCCACGACGGCGACTGGTCAGTGTGAACATTCATATTTCTAATTTTCATCTCTCCTTCGGTGGATGTTTTGCGTGAATCCGATGATCTGCAAGGAAATTTACAATGTTTACATGCCCCGGTTCTCCGTTTGTTCGCTGTCTTTTGAATCGGATGGTCTATGATCGGATGAAATAGCTGAAATCAAAGTCCCAGAAGAAGTAGCTGTTCATTTTTGCTGTTTGTGTTGATGAACTGAAAGAAATAACCATTCGCTTCCCAACTGTTAAATAACTTTCGTGTCCAAGGGTGTCTAACCTTCTTAAATCTCTTGAACCGTTTTTCAAACGCAACTGAAATCGGAGTTAAGCTATTGCGTGTGGCAGTCCGGCACTGATACCCTAATCATCTCACTGTCGCCTTAACTTATTCAATGGCTAGCGCATTCAGCATAGATTTTCCGTATCAGACTATCGATTTTGAAGTCTCGAGATTCAAATTCGACAGCCGCTACGCAAATTTTGCATCGCAGCATCAATCTTCTCGATGAAGTACTTTCATCATTAGGAGACACTGTAAACAAACAAAACAAACAAAAAAACCTCTTCGTGATTTTCAAAAAGAAAAAGGAAGAAACTGATGAGAAAGTACTGATGTTTGCGTCGATTCATCATTTTCTGCCAATCTGATCATGTAAATTTACGCAGGGCGAGTGGACAACCGGATTTCCGAATCTGAAAACGGCTACCATCGTCTCTCGGCGGTGGAACAATTGGAAAGCGTCTCCTCCATGACGGGAGGCGCGTTCGATTTCAAAGGGGCGACTACTTCCCTCACCGATAAACCCCTGCCTTATCCCAAGACAGTTACTCTCGTCCGCCACGGGCTTAGCACTTGGAACGAAGAAAGCCGAGTTCAGGTTTCCCATCTCCCCAATAAGAACACGATTCATCAATCATATAATATAAGTTTTATCTGTATAATTTATTTTATTCGCACGCAGGGAAGCTCGAATCTCTCCGTCTTGACTGAAGTCGGCATTCAACAAGCCGAGAGATGCCGGAAAGCTTTATCGAACGTGCACTTTGATCAGTGCTTTGCCAGCCCGATATCACGCGCCAAGGTTTCCCAATCTTTTAGTTACTTGATATATTTTATATGAATCTGAATCTGAATCTTGTTTTGGGGTTGCAGTCAACGGCAGAAGTAATGTGGGTGGAGAGGGAGGAGCCGCTGGTGTTCCTGGATTCCCTGAAAGAGGCCCACTTGTTCTTCTTGGAAGGCATGACGAACGGTATACATTGAAACTGTATAGTTATAACATTGTTCTACGCACACATAAACAAATTCCCCAGAAACTGTACGCAGCCGAAGCGAAGAAGAAGCACCCTGAATTATACCACTCCTGGCGAGAAGATCCCTCAAATTTCCACGTCGACGGGGTGTACCCAATCCGACGGCTGTGGGGCACCGCGAGGGAAGCCTGGCGAGAAATCCTGGCCGCCCAAGTTAGTGATACATTTCTTTCTTATTTTCCTGTTAATTTAAATGATGATTCTTCCCTTGATCTATCTTCTCTGTGACAGGGAGAGAGCTTCTTGGTGGTCACTCACAAGTCAATTTTGCGAGCTCTCATCTGCACTGCCCTTGGCCTTGGACCGGAACGGTAAACCAACCAGTTATAGATCAGGGACGAGGACGGGACGATTTTTTCGTCCCGGGATGAAAAAATCGTCCCGTCTAGGGGTATGGAAGAAATTCGGGATGAAAATTCATCCCGAGGACCACCGGACAGATCGGTTTTCGTCCCGTGGGATGAAAAACCGTCTGTCCAGAGGTCTCGGACAATGGACAGACGAATGTAGACAAAAAACTTCCGGATTCACATGCAATGGTTAAGATGTAGCCACCTTGCTAGGACAATTTGCATCAAAATACATGTATTTTTTCGTGCATGCAAACTGATGCGGCTCAGAAATAATTGTACATATGTCTACTTGGATTAAATCTCTTCCATATTTCCCTAAAAAACTTAGAAAAATCCATATTGATACATTAAAAAAATCAAATGGTTTTTTTAGTCCGGGGCGAGGGACAGGACAAAAATTTGTCCCAGGAGGACTGGACGAGACGGTTTCATACCGTCGGATGAAAATTCGTCCTGTCCTTCGTTCCTACACTGGATCCGGACGTCAGATGGGACAAAATTTGTCCCGTCCCGTCCACGTCCAGGACGATCCAGAACTATACCAACCAGAATGATCTAATCACCAATTGATAATCGAATCAAATGCAATAATCACTTGTTCAATGACGTATTAATGCAGATTCCGAGCAATTGACGTAAATAACGGCGGAATCTCCACCTTCTCATTCAACAGAAGAGGCGAGGCCATGCTGCAGTCCCTGAACTTGACCGCCCACATGTACAGTGACCACACCTACCAATTCTAGAAACACCTGCATTATTTTTTATTTTTACCTAGTATTGAAGTACAACATCCTGCTTAAAGATGAAAAGGAGCGTCCTTGCTATCAGCTATAGCTTTCAACACAGTTGGTAAGCTTATGAATCCCACATGAAGAAACAAGCAGAAAAATGAATTATAAATAAAAAAAGGGTTTGACAGCCTATCTCAAACCCGGTTCTGATGAAGGGCCGCCTCTTTTCGTTGTTTTCTCCTGGCAAACTTTTCCTTTAACCGGGTTGTGTTCGACTTGAGTTTCTTTTTTCTTGGGAGAGGTTCTTCCTCCGTTAATTGCCAGTTGCAGAAGATATCGCCCACGCCTTGGAATCTCAGGCTGTCGGGTTGTTCTAGAGGCAGGCCGCCCCCTTTCGAACCCTCCATGCGATTTACCCATGCCGGGTCTCGTCTGATGATTAGCCCTAGAATGCCCTTCTCCGTTGCCTCGCTCATGATTCGTGCATTTGTCAAGGTTGCATAAGCCGTCGCAAACGCCGATTTCACCTGATAGTTAAACGAGGCGTAAGTGATTCCGGCTCCGCTTCAGCAAGATCTGATTTTATTAGATTTTTTCTTGCATTGACATAAAATCCCTCTAACCTTGCAGTACTTGAAAGAATTCTTTCCAATGTCATTCCCTGGTTGCTGCGAAATGGCAGTAAACATGATCCACTTTGAGTTATAATGGTTTATTTATGGGATTGAGATGGGAAAAAATTGGAAGGAAATTAACTCGGATTTCACCTGGGGGTCCTCTATTGACAGAAGATTTGGATGCGAATCGTTGAAGAATCTGAGAAGTAAAAAAAAAAAGGTTATGTGCGGGTCCAGAGAATTTGAAGTAAAATGGGAGAAATAGTTATTATAATTACCCCCGTATGCTCTTTACATAAAAGTTGCCTGGTGATTGGCAGGATACACCCACATGCCCGTTGTTTAGTTTATGGCCGTAGAAGTCAAAAAAACTAACCTGGTTTGCATGAGATACAAGAAAAACATGCTGAATATATTACCTCTGCTTCAGGCATTCACCATATTTCCCTTCTTTCCAGGCAATTCTTAAATTAGAACTAAGACATACCAAAAGAGTTCCCAGATTATGCTCCTGCATCGTCTGCGACAGTACGCTCTGCCCCCTCCAATGTATCTATTAATGATTTTACCGGATAGTTCATAAACTATAATTATTTTTATTTCATGAGAAAATAAGACTACTGATGGGAAGGAACAAATATCGTTGATTTTCATAACAGTTACCTGAAGATGCGCGATGAGCATCGCGGTGAGCGCATACGAACCTACCCCACCAGAAAATACCTAAAAAATAAAATAATAACTTGGACATTGAAATCGATGGGAAGTTTGAGTATCTTTTCAAAAGCACACCTCGTTCAGCTCTCTCTGCTTCAGGAACACTTTTAAGATTAGGCAGAGAGGTTTCAAAGGAGGCATCTTTGATACAGCTTCCTGAAAAGGCACGCAACCCCGTTAGAGATAAACCTAGCAATGTTGCTCAACAAAATAGTGGCCAAAAGGAATAAGCTTACATTGTAAATGATGAATGTTTTTGCTAAAAGAAATTCCAAGCACATCGGGCTAATTGGAGGCAGTAATAAAGATCATGTGATTAATGGAAGGGTGACATCACCATGGTAGAAAAGCATAGATGATAATTCGAATTCAAGTTTTAACATTACTTTAAGATGATAAACAAAAAAATGCCCATTAACGTAGGCTTTTTACGATGGAGAAATCAATTATGAGAAAAAATGCCCACCTCATCGTTAACAAGAAGCAGAAAGGATGAAGAAGAAAAAGAAGGGAACAGGTATGCACACCTTTATAAAATATGCCGCATCCGGGCCGCTATGCATATCGAAGCTGAAAGAGAGAAAACTCTTTCAAACGTAGAGAAGAATTCATGACAATGAAGAACATTAAATTTTTTTTGATTTAATCCAATAAGCGAAGCAATGAATTAGTCCAATGATGAGGAATAACCTGATGTCGAACGCAATTCCACTTTGCTTTTCAACAAACTTTATTATCGGTACGCGGGCTTTTCCAATTACCTAAGACAGGATAACAACATTAGAACTGTAAAACTGTATTAATGATTCAGTAAAAGACAACAATGATATTGAGCAAATGCTGGAGAGAAAAAGGGCACCTGAATCTTCGTAGCAATACTTTTCTGGGACAATGCTCTAGAAAGAGCCTTGAGACCCATTTGAGGAGTTTGCACTTTTGAATTCAAGATCACAGCCTATGTGAAAGAAAATCAGAGAAGCTGGTTATTATTTAGAAAGTTCTCCAGTTAGAAGGAAAGGGTGGACAGCTGCATTAGCCAAAACCTCGATCATGACTAAAAAAAACGTAGAAGATTGAACCATTTCAGGATATATTTGGAAGACAGTAAATCGAAATATTAAGAAATAAAATTACAGTATCTTGAGCGAAGAAAGAAAATATCAAGGCAAAAAGTTTGCAAGTACCTACATCGACATCACTCGTCGGCAAATAAAGCCCTGTTTTGTAAGATCCGAAGACATCAACCTAGGAAATTAAAAAAAAAATAGAGCCCAAAAAAGTGGAAGATTGAGAAATTGGAAAATAATAAATGGTGTTTATGTCGACATCTTACAGTACAGTGCGGCCAGATATACTTGATGACCTCAAAAACTCGTTTTACTGCCTCGTTCCGAATTCCTTCCTCTTCGGGCGTTGGAGAAAGAAAGTCACAGAAGTCGAGAATCTCTGTATATAAATCAAACCCCTCTCATGAAACAGGCATGGAATTTCTATCCACAACAAAAAAATTAAGAAGCACTACAGATTTTCTAATAATCGCATTGCATCTTACAAATTCGATTCAATACGCTAGATTATAGGAACATTCAGATGCAAAAAAATAAATTCAAAGTTGGATACAAGAACCCCTCGAGGCTAGTCACGCTCTATCAACCATTAAACCTTGCATTTTATCAGTACCCAAATTTATTTCTTTCAAAACACAACAACTTCACTCTGTTTCGATTGCCAGAGAAATTCCAGGGGCTCCGAAAACAGAATCGAAAAAATTCCCAACCTTCCCCAAATCGGTCAAAGCAAGAGCGCACCTTGGTGCAACTGGACCATGGGGCTCCTGAAGCGGCTGCCAGCGCGCAACCACGCGAACTCCGGAGAGAAGTCACCTTCAAGAGTACTCCGGGAAACAAACTGCGACGGAGTGTTCATCTCCGATGGCTCATGGCAAGCTGTCTCCTCGCCATTCGGGGACAAATCGAGAGAGAAAAACTCCGTCGCGGGGGTACCGGCGGAGACCGACGTCTGCGAGGAAATCTGGCGACGGAAGATCGCATACTGCTGCAGAGGATCGTCCTCAAAGAAAGGCACTGAATCTAGGGTTTCGTAGACTACTCCCTCTCCCGCCATGGAACCTTCCCTCTCCGCCATGACCGCGCCGGAGCGAAGAAACTCAACCAAACAAGCATAAACTTCAGCGACAGCTCTTTAAAATCTTCTTATTGGGCCGGTCAGCCCAAAACGCAGGCCCATTCCCTATTGATGACGTCAGATGAAGCTCGTCAGGCGCAATTCTCGAGGAGCGGTCCACGTGTCAGTTACTAATCCGTGATTAAGTCCATTAATTAGAGATTCTTTCCGCCGAGCTGTGCAAATCATCTGAAACGGTTACATGGCCGGAGATGATTGGCGGAATCTAGAAACTCAACCGAATGGACAAAATCTTCTTATTGGGCCGATCAGTAAAAAACTCAGGCCCATTCACTATTGTCAACGTCACTTAAAGCTCGTCAGGCGCAATTCTCGAGGAGCTGTCCACGTGTCAGTTACTTATCCATAATTAAATCTATTAACCGGAGATTCTTCCCGCGGGCTGTCCAGGTCATCGAAAAGGTTTACATCGCAAGAAATGATTGGGGAAGTGTAGAAACTCGACCGAACAGCTCTTTAAATTCTTCTGATTGACCCAATCACCCCATTGGCCCAAAACTCAGGCCCATTCAGTATTGCTGACATCACGTAAAGCTCGTTAGGCGCAATTCTCTAGGAGTAGTCCACGTGAAAGTTAGTAATCCATAATTAAATCTATTAATTAGAGATTCTTTTCGCAAAGTTGTCCACATCATTGGAAAGGGGTTATGTGTAGCCTTTGACATTTTGGACCAGGGACTGGTTGGCCTGGACCGAACTACGACCGGCAGTCCACCATTTCCAGGGGGGACTAGCCGGTCGATCCGGATCCGGTCTGAAGGTCAGACCGGACCAGTACCGGTTTATGTTATATTTAAATAAATAAAAAAATTGTCAACCCACACACTCCCAATCGCCCCCACCATCACTACCTCTACTTCGGGCGCTCAGCGCATCCGCCACCCCCGCGCTCCTCCGTTGCCCCCCAAACTAGTCTGGTGCCCCTCCCCCTCCGCGCGCTCAGTGCTCTTCCCCCCCCAGCGTGCTCGCTACCGCCGCCATCCCCCACTCCCCGCACCACTCGCTCGGTGATGGAAATATATGCGACCGGCAAGCCAATCACACATTCCACATCTAGTTCTATGTTCATTAATAAAACATTTTCATTATAGTGCACGTGGGATGTGTATAATGAAGTCCATGAATACATTATCAGACTTAGTGAATTATGATGAGATCATAATATGGAGATCACTAGTCTTTAAGTATGTAATCTAAACATTCATATTCAAGGGATACGCGAGAAGGACATCGAAGTATCCGAATAGAATAACACTATCTAGCCTCACTCATATGATGATTATGGCCGATCCCGTAGCCATTAGTGTGGAGACACTAAGGATAGATACTAGGTATTCTTTATCGGAAAGAGTTCACTGAATTGATTCGTATGAATCCCTGAATGATATTATACTATACTGTCAATCAGGTTGATTCACATCACGATTGTGTAAGTAGTCCTTAGACATGAGACACCAAATATGTCTTGAGGACAGATGGTTGTACTTTGACCATGGCCAACGATTCTCTAATCATGGGATTCTAAACGGTCTTAGTTTGGGTGCATCAAGAAGTTCACTAAGATGATTGAGTAATCAATATGGGATCCTCCACCGTCGTTATAAGAGTTGACAACTCAAGGAAGACGATATGATAAGGTCCTTGGCCAAGGTAGTGAAATATTGGAGAAGAGTTCTCCGATGATTTTTGAATGCATCAGTACTAACTCGGATGACCGATTAGGGTTTGACAGTTGATCATACCCTAAGTGGTATAAGGAGCATCAAGTGGATGAGAGATTATATGTACACGATAACTAATGGTGAACAGGTTCAATGAGTGAGTCGATATACACTCCTTTGTATCTTCTGGGACACGAGATGTAGCTTGGCACCCCACGTGTCGTAGGCTCGACCTATCGATTGGGTTAAATCGATCCAACGTTAATTAATTTATATGATGACATAGTTAATTAATTTGGGAGACCAATAAAGGTTATTGGGCTGCTGGAGTTGTTAACTAGTCTGATACATGGGCCTAGAGGGTCACACGCCAATGGCCTTTTGGACGTCGGAAGATATACTTAAGTTTTTGGGGTTTTTATGAAAAATACCCATTTAGTATAAATAGGGGAAGGCCCTGAACGAAATTCACACATGCTAGAATTGTTCAGGGGCCTCTCCCCTTCTTCTCCACTCTCCCCACACCCCTCTCTATGCCCGATGTGATCGGAACGACGTAATGACGCCAACGAAAAGAATGGGGCTCGTCAAGAGAAGGAGGAGATCCGACGTGCGGAGGATCACGTGAATACATCTAGACGCTGCACATTTGAGTTTCTTGACTTGTCTCGCTCTGAGATCCAAGAAATCACGGATGCGATCCGTGGAAAGATATTTCGTTTAATGATTTTGTTGATGTCGTTCGATTCGTTCAAGTCTTTTGTTACAAATCAGTTTCATTTATTCATCCATGTCAAGGCCCTCTAGAACCCAACACTTGGCGCGCCCCCACCCCCTCCCCATGCGCTCACCGCTGCCTCCTCTTCCCCCCCAAAACCCACACCACTGCCAACACCCCACCCTCCTCCCTTGCAATAGCCGAGGCATCCCCTCTGCCCCCATGACGAGCAAAAGCTTTGATGAATATATGCTCTAGCTGATGAAATAAATGATGGAGCAACTAAAAAGGATGAGGTTGGACCAGAAACAATAATTTTAGAGAGGATAGAATCTCTCGTGAAGAGACAAGGGAAGCATAGCCAACCTGGATATGATCAAGCCTGATGTTAGGGAGTTGAGATTGACTCCCCAAAAACTCAACTTCTACCTCCAGCCCTAGTTAATTTTACAAGATTAGAACGCAACATCTATGAATATAATCTCTAGTGAATGCAAATTTTATTTACGTGATTGTCATGAACTACTTCGCTATCAGATTTTGAGAAAAATGTCTAAGGCAATAGAGTATTATAGAGTTTTTTCATATATTAACTTATATATGATATGCTCCATTCGTTTATTAGATAAAATTATGGAGTAACAAATTTACAAATTCATTTGAGTAATTTAATATTTTGGAATAATTAATTTAAAGCTCTTAAAATGGGTGTAAATATTCTATGACAGTCGAAGTATAAACAGAAAGAATAACTTGATATATGGTGTACGTATTTTATAGGATATATTCCATCATCAAGTGGAAGCGATATATCTTGATGATATTTTTATGGTTATCAAAATTGAAAGTATTCAGCTGTATTAGGACCGGACTGGACTGGGACCGAACAAGACGGGACCAGAACCGGACTGAACTTCATGTAAGTTTTAGGTCCATGTCAAAAAATCGGACCAGACCCGGAGTGTCAAACCCTAGTTACGTGGCTTAGAAGGATTGGCCGTGTGTAGAAACTCAACCGAATATACAAAAACCTCGGCGATAACTCTTTATAATCCTCTTGTTGGGACGGTCAGCCCAAAACTCAGGCCCATTCACTATTGCTGACGTAACGTAAAACTCGTCGGGCACAATTCTCGAGGGTGGTCCACGTGTCAATTACTAATCCATAATTAAATCTGTTAATTAGAGTTTTTTTTCTAATGTAGGATTACTATGACTGACGCAAGCAGGATTGGCTAACTCAACTAGGGACGGATAAAACATACCACAAATCAACACAATCAACTTCGAACATTTAAATCCGATAAAATATTGATGGTGCGGCCCCTTTCCTCGGTCGAGGGCGAGAGGATTATCTTACAACCACCGCGATGAAAAAAAGCTACAAATCCAATATCTCAAACAGTCGATCACGAGAAGATTCAAAACCTATTTTGCTAAGTCAAACTGTGGTGGAAAAACACGCGAGAAAATACTAGATAAAATGATGCGGATCACCAAATAGGGAAGGGTGGACCTTTAGCGTCGGTGTAGCGCAAGAGGGCGATGCAGAAGTTGTTAACATGTTATTGGTAGGAGTGAATGACGTGAGCTTCGTCAAGGTGACACGGATCCAACTACCGGTTAGTTGGCGGGGGGTCAAGGGGGGAGTCGCCCCCTTGCAGGGTTTGGGGCAGCGCTGGTGGTTTCACGCGGCGCATGAGGGGATAGGCGGCTACATGTGGTGTGCACGGGCGGTTGTGCGCACTATGGGCACGAGAAATCGTGCGTGTTGTGGCCGCGGGCAGCCTTGCGTGCAGTGGGCGCAGGCGACGCTGTTAGCTGTGAGTACGGGCAGCGCTACGCGTAGTGGGCCTGCGGGCAGGCGTTGTGCACGCGGTGCCCGCAAGGGTATGTGCTGCGCATGGGTGGGCGATGTGCATGGTGGCGGAAACGGCGTGCGGTGGATGCGCTGGTGGTGGCTATGGGCAGAAGATCTTCTCTCAACAGCTTCAGCGATGGCAAGCGGCGGCGAGGAGATTAAGGCAAATTTCTCTTAGAAGAAATTTCAATTCCAAAAGAAAATCACCAAGTAATTGAATACATCATTGGCCTATGCATATGTCTTGGATGAAAGAGAAAATTTAAAATAACTATATATTTAAATATAGTTTTAATGACGCTCGGATCCCACGTCTGAAGTTGGTGGTCATGACACGAGACGTCTATTACGGCAGTGGTGTCACACCCGGTGATGGTGCGTGGTCGTGTACGCCACCACTTTCCGTCGAGCTGTCCACATAATTGGGAAGGGGTTACGTGGCGAGAAATGATTGGCAGAGCGAAGAAACTCAACCGAACTCACAAAAATCTCAGTGACAACTCTTTAAAATCTTCGTATTTGGCCTGTCAGCCCAAAGCATCGACCCATTCACTACTAGTGACATCATGTAAAGCTCGTCAGGCTCAATTCTTGAGCAGCGATCAACGTGTCAGTTACTAATCCGTAATTAAATCTATAAATTGGAGATTCTTTCCGCCGAGCTATCCAAATCAATGGAAAGGGCTTACGTGGGGGGAAATGATTGGCAGAGCGAAGAAACTCAACTGAACTTACAAAAACCTCAGCGACACCTCTCTAAAACCTTCTTATTGGGCCGATCAGCCCAAAACCTAGGCCCCTTCACTACAGGTCACGTCACGTAAAGCTCGTCAAGCGCAATTCTCAAGAAGCAGTCCACGTGTCAGTTACTAATCCGTAATTAAATCTACGAACCGGAGATTCTTTTTGCTGAGCTGTCCACATCATCGGAAAGGGCTTACGTGGCGGGAAATGAGTGGCAGAGAGAAGTAACTCAACCGAACTTACAAAATCTTCTTTAAAATCTCATCGATAGCTCTTTAAAATCTTCTTATTGGGCCGATCAGCCCAAAACTCAAGCCATTCACTACTGCTGATGTCACGTAATGCTCGTCAGGTGCAATTCTCAAGGAGCAGTCCACGTGTCGGTTCATTAATCCCTAATTAAATCTGTTAATCAGATATTCTTTTCGCTGAGCTGTCCACATCATCCTAAAGGGATCTACGTGGCAAGGGATGATTGGCGGATTTGTAGAAACTCAAACCGAACAGCTCTTTAAAATCTTCTTATTGGGCCAGTCATCCCATTAGGCCCAAAACTCGGGCCCATACACTATTGCTGACGTCACATAAAGCTCGTCAGGCCCAATTCTCGAGGACCACGTGTCAGTTTACTAATCCATAATTAAATCTATAAACCAGAGATTCTCTCCGCCGAGCTGTCCGCATCATCGGAAAGGGGCATTTAAAAAAAGAAAAGAATAAAACCTTTAACTTACGTGGCGGGGGCTGATTGGCGGAGGGCAGAGGGTGGGACCCGCCTGCTTTTGCCGCCCTCGTCCTTCTTCTGCGATTCCCGCAGACTACCCGCAGCAGCGATGAGCCTGCGAGGCCGGCCGAGCAGCTTCCCTCCCGGCGGAGCTCCGCCGGGCCGCGGCGGCGATGGCGGCGCTCCGCCCTACAACATCATCCCCATCCACAACATCATGGAGGAGCACCCCTCTCTGCGATTCCCCGAGGTCCGGGCCGCCATGGCCGCGCTCTTCGCCGTCGAAGACCTCCGCAAACCCCCCTTCTTCCCCTGGAACGAAACCCTAGATCTCCTCGACTGGCTCGGCGCCTTCTTCGGCTTCCAGCAGGACAACGTCCGCAACCAGCGCGAGCACCTCGTCCTCCTCCTCGCCAACGCGCAGATGCGCCTCAATCCCCCTCCAGAAACCCTCGATTCCCTCGATCCCCGCGTTGTTCGTCGTCTCCGTCGCAAGATCCTCGGGAATTACTCCTCCTGGTGCGCCTACCTCGGCCGAAGATCCAGCGTCCCCGATTCCCGCAGAGTCCGCGGTTCCACCCCTCTCGATCTCCTCTACAGTTGCCTCTTCCTCTTGATTTGGGGCGAATCCGCCAATCTCCGATTCATGCCCGAGTGCCTCTGCTACCTCTTCCACCACATGGCCATGGAGCTCAACCTCATCCTCGAAGACTGCTACGACCCCGACACCGGCCGCCCCGCCCTCCCCGCCACCTGCCGCGAGAACGGCTTCCTCCTCAAGGTCGTCACCCCCATTTACAACATCGTCAAGATGGAGGTCGACGCCAGCAGAAACGGCACCGCCCCTCACTCCGCCTGGCGCAACTACGACGACATCAACGAGTTCTTCTGGAGTAGCCGCTGCTTCCGCCAACTCCAATGGCCGCCCCGGCTCAATTCCAAGTTCTTCGCCGCGCCCCGCAGCAAGAACTGCGTCGGGAAGACGGGCTTCGTCGAGCAGCGGTCCTTCTGGAACGTGTTCCGGAGCTTCGATCGGTTGTGGGTTCTGCTCGTCCTCTTCTTCCAGGCCGCCATGATCGTTGCTTGGGAAGGGAGGGAGTTTCCATGGCAGGGTCTGGAGAACCGCGATGTGCAGGTGCGTTTGCTGAGCGTTTTCATCACCTGGGCTTCTCTTCGATTCTTGCAGTCTGTGCTCGACGCCGGCACTCAGTACAGTCTAGTCTCCCGGGAGACTGCTTGGCTCGGCGTGAGGATGGTTCTTAAGAGCTTCGTGGCCGTCGCCTGGACTACCGTCTTTGGAGTGCTCTATTCGAGATGCTGGGATCAGAAGAACAGAGACAGGCGCTGGTCTGAAACCGCGAATTCCCGTGTGATTACCTTTCTTGAGGCCGCTGCCGTGTTTGTTCTGCCGGAGATCGCCGCTGTACTGCTGTTTTTGCTACCCTTTGTCAGGAATTTCGTGGAGAAGACCAATTGGAGGATTTTCCATGTCTTGACTTGGTGGTTTCAGATCAGGATCTTTGTCGGGAGGGGGCTCAGGGAAGGGGTGATCGACAACGTCAAGTATGCTCTCTTCTGGGTTTCTGTTCTTTCTGCGAAGTTCACCTTCAGCTATTTTCTCCAAATTAAGCCCCTGGTTGCTCCCACGAAGGTGATTTTGAAGATTAACAGGATCGAGTACCGGTGGCATGAGTTCTTCGCGCATACCAATAGGTTTGCGGTGGTTCTGTACTGGCTCCCCGTGGTTTTGATCTACTTGATGGACATGCAAATCTGGTATTCTATCATCTCTTCCTTTGTGGGTGCGCTCGTCGGCCTGTTCTCTCATCTGGGTGAGATTCGCAATCTCCAGCAGCTGAGGCTGAGGTTTCAGTTCTTTGCCAGCGCTTTGCAGTTTAATCTGATGTCCGAGGACCAAGTTCTGAGGCCGAGGGGTACGATCCGAGCCAGGCTTCGAGATGCTATTCTTCGGCTGAAGCTGCGTTATGGGTTGGGCCGTCCTTATAAGAAGATTGAGTCTGATCAAGTGCAGGGGACGAGATTTGCGCTGATATGGAATGAGATTATTCAGTCGTTCAGAGAAGAGGACATTGTTAGTGATCAAGAGGTGGAGCTCCTCGAGCTTTCCCCCAATACTTGGAAAATCAGGGTCATTCGTTGGCCTTGTTTCCTTCTTTGCAATGAGCTGTTACTCGCATTGCAAGAGGCTAAAGAGCTGGAAGGAGGAGACAAGAGTCTCTGGCAGAAGATCTGCCAGAACGAGTACAGGCGCTGCGCGGTTGTCGAGATTTATGACAGTGTGAAGTTCTTGCTTCTCAAGATTGTTAAAAAGGGCACGGAGGAGCATCAGATCATCTCAAACTTGTTCTCAAGCTTCGATAATGCGATTGTTTCCGGGAGATTCACAGAGGAATTCCGGATGGGCGTCGTGGACACCATTCTCTCTTCCCTGATTACACTGGTAAATCTGCTGCTCAAACCTAATAAAGACATGGAGAAGATTGTGGATACTTTACAGTCAATATATGAAGTTGCGCATCGTGATTTTCCAAAGATGAAGAAGACAGTGGAGGAGATGAAGCATTTGGGCTGGATTCCGGTCAATCCGAGCACTGCTGCCTTACTCTTTGAGGAAGCTGTTGACTTGCCAAGTCCAGAAGACTTAAACTTTTACAAGCAACTGAGGCGGGTTCAAACAATTCTCACCTCCCGGGACTCGATGACCAACGTGCCCAGAAATCTAGAAGCACGCCGTCGTATTGCGTTTTTCACCAACTCCTTGTTCATGAACATGCCTCGTGCTCCCAGAGTGGAGAAGATGCTCCCTTTCAGTGTTCTGACTCCTTACTACAGCGAAGACGTCTTGTTCGGCCGAGAACAACTTCAGAAGGAGAACGAGGATGGCATTTCAATCTTGTTCTATCTACAGAAGATTTATGATGATGAGTGGGAAAACTTCATAGAACGCATGCGTCGAGAGGGGATGACTAATGATGATGACATCTGGGGAGACAAGCTTAGGGATCTTCGTCTCTGGGCGTCTTATAGAGGACAGACACTAGCCCGAACGGTCAGAGGAATGATGTATTACTACAGGGCGCTCAAGATGCTCTCTTTCATTGACTCTGCCAGCGAGATGGACGTCCAAGGAGAAGAACAGAGCGACTTCTCTTCTTTTGGATCCATGCTTATGACTCAGAACGGCTTGCGAGGCAGCTTTGAAGACTCTGGCCGATCTCTAAATCTCAAAAGTAGCTTGAGCAGATCTGGCAGCAGCATCAGCCGCTTGTTCAAAGGTCATGAGTATGGCACCGCCCTGATGAAATTCACCTACGTGGTGGCCTGTCAGATTTATGGCTCTCAGAAGAAGAAGAAAGATTCTCGCGCTGAGGAGATTCTCTACTTGATGAAGAACAATGAGGCTCTCCGCGTGGCTTATGTTGACGAAGTCAGCACGGAGCGAGATGGAGTAGATTATTACTCCGTTCTGGTGAAGTACGATCGAAGACTGGACAAAGAAGTGGAAATCTACCGTGTGAAGCTTCCCGGACAGCTGAAGCTGGGAGAAGGCAAGCCAGAGAACCAGAACCATGCCATGATCTTCACCAGAGGGGATGCTCTGCAGACGATAGACATGAACCAAGACAACTACTTTGAGGAAGCCCTGAAAATGAGAAACCTTCTTGAAGAGTACTCTCAGTACTATGGGGTGCGCAAGCCCACCATCTTGGGAGTCAGAGAGCACGTCTTCACCGGCTCGGTGTCGTCTCTGGCGTGGTTCATGTCTGCCCAAGAGACAAGCTTTGTGACTTTAGTGCAACGTGTTCTGGCCAACCCATTGAAGGTGAGGATGCATTACGGCCACCCTGACGTGTTCGACCGGCTCTGGTTCCTAAGTCGGGGCGGCATCAGCAAGGCCTCCAGAGTCATCAACATCAGCGAGGACATTTTCGCCGGATTCAACTGCACGCTTCGAGGGGGGAACGTCACCCACCATGAGTACATTCAAGTGGGCAAAGGCCGGGACGTCGGGCTGAACCAGATATCCATGTTTGAAGCAAAGGTCGCTAGCGGTAACGGCGAGCAGGTCTTGAGCAGGGACTTGTACAGGCTGGGACACAGGCTGGACTTCTTCCGGATGCTGTCCGTCTTCTACTCCACTGTCGGGTTCTACTTCAACACCATGGTTGTTATCTTGACTGTGTACTCCTTCGTCTGGGGAAGGCTGTACTTGGCGCTTAGTGGCCTGGAGGATGCTTTCAAGAACTCTGGAACCAACAACAACCGGGCCCTTGGATCCGTGCTGAACCAGCAGTTTGTAATCCAGCTGGGTCTGTTCACTGCTCTGCCAATGATCGTGGAGAACACTCTGGAACACGGGTTTCTTCCTGCTATATGGGATTTCTTGACCATGCAGCTACAATTAGCGTCTGTGTTTTATACTTTCTCCATGGGGACTCGAACCCACTACTTTGGGAGGACGATACTGCATGGGGGAGCCAAATATAGAGCCACTGGCCGGGGGTTTGTCGTTCAGCACAAGTCCTTTGGCGAGAACTATAGGCTCTACGCCCGCAGCCACTTTGTGAAGGCGATTGAGCTGGGTGTGATGCTCACTGTCTATGCCGCTCACAGCCCGCTCGCCAAGAGCACTCTGGTTTACATCTTCATGACTATTACGAGCTGGTTCTTGGTTCTTTCATGGGTGCTAGCGCCGTTCGCGTTCAATCCTTCAGGTTTTGACTGGCTGAAGCTTGTCGAGGACTTTGACGAGTTCATGGGCTGGATCTGGAACAGGGGCGATGTGTTCACCAAGGCAGAGCAGAGCTGGGAGACGTGGTGGTATGAGGAACAGGACCATCTCAGAACCACGGGTCTGTGGGGGAAGCTCCTGGAGACAGTGCTTGACCTCAGATTCTTTATTTTCCAATATGGGATAGTTTACAGGCTGAAAATCGCGGGGGGGAGCACCAGCATCGTCGTCTACCTTCTCTCATGGATCTTCATCGTGGTGGCCGTGGGGCTGTTCGTGCTCATGGCCTATGTTCACGATAAATATGCTGCCAAGGAACACCTTTACTATAGATCTGTGCAGTCTCTTGTGACGCTGCTGCTGCTTGTGGTGCTTATCGTGTTGTTGAGGTTCACTGGGTTTGAGATCGTTGATATTTTTACTAGTCTTTTGGCCTTCATTCCGACTGGGTGGGGGCTGCTGCAGATTGCTCAAGTGGTTAGGCCATTTGTGCAGTCCACCATTGTGTGGGACATGGTGGTGTACTTTGCCCGTCTTTATGATATCATGTTTGGGCTGATCGTTCTAGCTCCGGTGGCGCTTCTGTCGTGGTTGCCTGGATTCCAGTACATGCAGACGAGGATCCTCTTCAATGAAGCCTTCAGCCGTGGCCTTCAGATATCACTCATTGTCACCGGGAAGAAGTCTGAGCTCTGACTTATCTTGTTCACTAGGTTGGTATTTTCTTATTTTTTTTATTTTTCTCTTTTTTGCTTGGGTTTTGTTTTTGGTTAACTGAAATGTTGGATTTTCTCTCACTCCCGTTCTCCATCTCTCCTGAAGTTAGGCACGTAATCGGTGAAGGTAGAAGATGAAGAGACATGTAGGGTAAGTATATTTTTGTCGTTTTGTTGGCCTTGGGATGCATTTCTTTTCCTGTTGAATGTATCTCTATCGCTTTTTCCTTGTGTTTATGCATGTCCCTCAGCAAACTAAGTAGATAATAGATTTGAGGAAGATCATAGTTAGAAGTGATAGAGAGACATGCAAAAAGAGACCTAAGGTTGGCGCTGAGAATGTTTTAACTTTTACTCCGTTGAATTTCTGTCCCATTTTCTTATGCCTCCACCAGTTTATCAATTTATCTATTTATCCATTTATCCATGTATGCAAAGAAGGACACACTTTGGTTTATTTTAGATGAACTGCCCCTGAACAGTACTGCCGGTGCACCAAAAATTTTTAAACCAGTTTTCTGGTTCCGGTTTCCATCCTCAACTGCGGGTATATCAAAGTCGAAGGGAACAAAATAATTAAAAACTATGCTCTCTCTCTCTCTCTCTCTCTCTCTCTTCTTCCATTTCTGCGCTTACAGCGGAAGCTGCCGTCTTTAGTTTTCTTTATTGATCCAGTCTTATTCTCTCTCCATTGAGGAAATCTCTCTCCGTCTCTTATTTTTCTTTAGAAATTTCCGTGAGGGAGTAGGCGAAGCACTCTAGCGATATGAGTGGCTAATGCTCGTGGTAACTTGGGGTGCGGGGAGTTGGAACTTTTATCGCCTGACAAGGGCTTGAGGCGTCTATTCCGTATGTTTTGATATTTTCACTTGTTTTCCTTTTTTGGTGCCCTTTTTCACGCTGTGTTCTTTGAGCTTATTTTCACTTTATAGACACTTATTGACGCGGAGTTCGTTGAGCCTTGCTGAAGGAACATGATCTCTGCGAGTTTTGTGCTCTTTTATTTTTTTGCTTACAATATTAGAATTTATGAATCGTAAGTGCTGGAAATATCGAGTCTATTTCTGGTGGGAGTAGATCAATCTACCTTATTTTTTATGTTTCATAAATATCAAATCTACCTTCAAGAATCCACCTCAACCTGGGACCCTTGTGTATTTCTTGATTGCCGTGTAGTCTTCGCAGGATACTTATTCGGGAAATCGATTTTTTATTTTGGCTTCTTATTCTTTTCGCTGGGTAGCCTGCTCCCTGGTTGTTTCATTACTCCATATACCACATGAATATATGAATCTGAAGATATTCTATCTTTTTATCCTTAAAAGAGTTTTTCTTTTCTGAACAGAATGAATATCTTCCTCTTATTGTCTTCTCTTTAAATGGGGATAAGTTTCCTTCTTATTATGAGTGTTATGTTTTCCACCTTGTCATTCCAAACAGATTTTCTGCATGCGATGGGCGCGTTGAGTTTGATACATGATTTAGAACGAAAACAGTTCCCTCCGTCTATTTATCGGCTGATGTTATGTTTGATTTACCTTTAAGTCATCCCTGTTCTTTTATGGTAATGCAATTTTAAAACCAAAGTAAACACTCTTCATTGAATGTTACATGTCCGAGATTGGTCTTGGTCTTCCATAGAGTGGCTATTTATGCCTTTTCTTCTTCGTTTATTTGGTAAAAGATTGGAAACCGATGATGTCTGCCACTCTCCAATGTATCCATTCCGGGTTTAAGTTTGAAATCTAATATATCTGTTTTTCCTTCCCAGGCTGCAATTTTGTTGTATGACTATTTGCATCAATGGAAGGAGACTCGAAGTCTTTTGTAGCCCACTGGTTTCTGGTGCCACACAAAAGTATCTCATCAGATATCCATTGGTAAACCGTTCTCAGTTTTCATGTTGTATCAAGTTTTATTTTCTAACTTCTTTGAAGTACTTGATTAATTAAAATGCTTGTTTATGCCTGAAATTTTATTTGGATCGAATGCACTCTGGAAACTCCAGAAAAATTACTTGGGATGAAAAAGAATAGCTGAGGGATACAATAGCAGTATCTCCTGAAATAGGTCAAACTGGGGTCAGGTTGACTTGACCACCACATGAGTTGAGAAACCCAACCAAGGGTCAGCCACCTGACCTTTTCATGAGTCAACTGTGGGGCCAAGTTGACATAGAGTCGGGTCCACAAAATGTCCTATCCAGAGTTAGGTTCAGGTTGCAAGGCAGACCCTTGACCTGAGGACAGATAGACTAGGGTTGGCCCGACCCAAGCCTGATACCAGATGATATCGGAACAGATATTGAACCTGTCGGCTGATTGCCAATCCTTCCACTCTATAAGAAAATATCTTCTTCAAGCTCTTAAAAAGAATAAAATAGCATGACAGAATTCATTTGTAGTGAATATGAAAGAAATGGTCATGCACTATGTAAATATTCTTGACAGTAACATAACAATGTTTGATCATTATTCAAACCTCTCTGAAAAGTTTTAATTAAAAACCCAATATCTTTATCTTTGAGGAATTATTGTTGGAGCGATGAGAAATAAATGCATTTAAGCAAGCCACTGAGATAGATTTTTTCAATTTTATCTAGATCGATATCCTTTCTTAACTTAAGGGCATTCAATGTTGCTTCCAAATATTCAGGCATCTTTAGAGGTTGAAAATTATGCAATGACTTTATTGAAGATAAATGGTTTGGATAATATTCTTTATCAGGTCCATAATCTATTTTTCATGATTTTAGAGGAATCATAATAAAAATGGACTGATTATTTTGAGATCATTGAACTTTTGAATTATAAGGCTCATACGAATCTAGAGTTATAATTTTTTTAATTCATAATATACAAATAGGAAATCATCCTGATAGATAAAATAAAATGTGGTGACGCACATAAGAGTGTGATGAACCAGAAATTAGCCTTAAATTTGCAGTTGAAGGCTTCTAGTTTTAACTATGATGTTTATAATGTCCTTATGAGCATAGAGCGAGTAAGGTTCGAATCCACCAGGAGCAAGTATTGTACAAGCAAATTTTATTGTTAATTTGTATTTTTAGATTTTTATATGTATTTTGAAATTTTATTTTAATTTGTATAAAGAAAGCTAGGGAGAACTAGTTCAAAATAATTATAGGAAGGTCAAAAATATGAATCCTATTTAATCTTTTATACAAATGTTATACAATAATTTTGAGAATTGTAATACAATTTTATCGTAAAAATACTAATCGATTCTAAAAAATACCTTAACCAGCGCTTTGGGAGCACTAGATGATGGTAGATGGAGATGGACATGAGTGGCGAGGAGTGGATAAAAGAGATACTTTGTTGATTGCAATGGAGATGATAGTGGATACGCCCCATAAGTGATCGAGCAGGGGAGAGTGATGACGATTTTACCATCGCTGGTGCAACAGAAAGGGAGGAGGATATGAGCCAACGAGCAGTGGAGTTGAAGGTGGTGACCATGATAATGGAAACCTAGGCTATAAGCGATGATAATCTAGGAAAAGGGATGAAGACGCGTGTTAGAAAACAATGAAGATCAAAGTAACATTAGATCTAGTGGTTCTTTTTCTTCACATATCTTGATATGAATGCCACTCCTTCAGTTCTTCACTCTTGGATTACAGGAAAGGAACCCCGACGAGATTTTGAATGAGTAAATCACCTTAGTAATTGATAATTCCAAATTTAGGGGTTTTATGTCCTTGTTTTGATTCAACTTAACCAATAATGTTTATGAAAATTTTTCACTTAAATATTCTAAAATTATTATAGGGCAAGTAAGGGGCCGATCTACAAAAAGGCAGAAATTTAATTTCAGAATGTTTCTCAACCTTGGAATGAAGGACATGAGTTTAAATGTGAGAAATATAATTTCTGAGATTTTTATATATGTTTAGTAAATTTATATAACTTCCTATGATCTAAATTGAAGCACAAATACAAAGAAAAACACTAAAATATTTTAAACTAATTTCATAATTTAATTCACACTCAAAATAGAAAATAAATATTTTTTGAATTTTATGGAATTTAATTGACACGAAAAACCACTACAAATATTAAAAGCGAGAGTTAAAGATTTTAGAATTTTTGTAGATGCAAAAATCACTGAAAATTGATTATATTAATTTTAGAGTTTTTTTCTGATTTTTTTGGAAATTTTAAATGCAGAAAATAATTTCCTAAATTTTCCTGAAATTTTCTGATTTTCATGATTTTAAAATGCACAAAATAAGGAAAATACCTTTTTTCGTTGATCGCTGGCAGCGGAGCAGCGACAGTGTGGCGGTGGAGTGGTGGCGGAGTGGCGCGTGGCCTTTGGGTTGGTTCGGGTTGGGTCAGCGGGCCTGGTGTGGCCCGTGAAGGGTTGCCTATTGGGTCAGCCCAATTAAGGCACACTATTGGGTCAGCCAATCGGGTTAGCCCGACTGGGTCAGCCAATTAAGGCAGGACTTAGCCGATTTGGCTAAGTCCTGCACGATGCGATTTTTTTGCTTAAAATGATGGAATTCAAGAGCATTTTTTTAAAAATTTGAAATGAAGAATGAAGGATGATCTAGGAAAAGATAGTCATGAATTTTAGAGAGAGAAATAAATGGATTTAGAGAGAGAAAAGTACTGAAATGAAGAGATAGAGAGAGAAAATCAAGAGAGGGCATAAAAGAAGTTTGAGATGGAATTTGAAGGTGCAAATGAAGAAGATATTTTGAATTTTTTAGGGCATTAACTGGGGATATGGACAAAGATATTGGGCGAGAATGAAACGATTCTAGGGAGAGGAAGTAGGGAAAACGAGTGTTTAGAGTGAGAAAATGATGGATTTGAAGGGTAAATGGATGGATGATGATAGAATAAGTTTGAGATGCTTTTTTTACAAGGATAGGGGGTTTTATTTATAGATCCAAGATGCTGGATAGATAGAGGAGAAAAAGGAACTACTCTGAACTATCCTAGACTTTCAACCCAAAACTCCTCTCAATCATATTTGAGAGTTTCAATTTGGAGCAATCTAAGCCATCCGACTTTCTCTTTCCTCTTATTTGTGTTGCAGGTTACCAGCATGGCACACTATTCTAGGAATTGAAAAGTCAAAAAAATTATTAAAAATATTTCAATAAAATCAAAATTATCTCCTAGCTTATAAAATTATGTTCTTGATGAATTTACCGTCAGAAATTCCATAAAAATACCAGAAAGCCCATAAAATCTTAAGATTCATTCTAAAAATATAATGAATCATTATAAAAATTTAAGTAAATATGAATTTATATTTTCTGACTTATAAATTATTTTTATCAAATAAATGTCAGAAAATTATGTTAAAATACCATAAAATATACAAAATTGGGAATTTTTTGTAAAAAATTAATAATTCATTTCAAGCCTTAATAACATGAATTTATGATAATTTTAATGATATTAAACACATAAAATACATGAAATTATTATTTTATTTGTGGTTACCAACGATATTAGTGAAAAATGATTTACATATCTCTGAAGATTTATGTCTCTCTCATAATGAACTCCCTCATATAATATATTATTATAGGAAAAGAAAACCACTGTATGAAGCAGAATACTCCTAATGAGAACTAGTTCCTGGCAACAACAGCGATGAATGATCCCATATTTTGTAGGTTTAAATTATAAGATAGTGATGAGGATAGTCATCTCCATAGGGAGTGGGGACTAATGAATTAATGACTTTGAAATGGTTATTAAAGGATGAGAATGAATATGTTATAATATAAGAATTAGAGATAAATATGATGGTGCATATTATAGACATAAGTGAAAAAGATAGGGATACATAGATAGTAGAGAGGTGAGGGATAAATTAGATGTTTATAGGTGGATATTGATGGATGTGTACAGGTGGATGAATATGTGGATAATTGGATGGCTGTTGAGAATGATACATGGTATGTGGAAGGAACTCACCATAGATAAAGGAGATTTGCTTCTACAATTGAGCACATCCTCTTTTGTTTTTTCTTCAAACTTTAAACAATACTTTACACCGAGAAATATTAATGGATCGTAAAATGATTAATTTTCACTAGGCCTCCCCGCATAGGAGTAATTTCAAGATGAAGTTACATGGATATAATGGCTTATTAATAGATACAAGAATAATGATGGGTAAAGGAAATACGGAACATTATTCTCTCAAACTTTAATCCAAAAATCCTTATGTATTTTTAGATATCACATCCTAAAGTTTGGTCATTCTCATTTGTTGATTTTTCTCTCTTCTCATTAATCAACATGTCATGTCAGAGCTCTATTGTGTCATTAATCAACAACTCAAATCCACCAAAGATTATACCATGAAATTCCTCATCTTACTACAAATCTGTCATGTGTCATGTAATGAAAAGTACCCTCACTGTCTCTAAAATGAGCAAATTTTTATCTGATTTTTACTGCTATTCTTCCTCCACGTGTTGACATATTTTCCAATCTTAGAATTGCATTTAGGGAAATTTAAGTTGTTAAATTTTATAATGTTGACACATATTATTTTCATATCACCTTTATTTACTTGATAATCTCAAGTTAAGGGTTTTCATTAGTCGTTAGTATTTGAGATTAATCAATAAAAATATAAACCTATACTCACTTAGTAATTTTAGCTAGTGATGAGCATGTATCCTCTCCACAAGGAATGGTGATTAATGATTTAATATTCTTAATAAGGTGATTATTGAGATGAGAAGAGATAAAAACTAAATATGGAACCAAGCTACAAGAAATACTAGGTGAGATAGTGATATTAATTTGAGGGAAGTAGTAAGTAGATGGTGATAATTCAGGTTTGAGAAGAGTGAGTGAATGCGAGACTGGAATAACGCCGATGCAAAGAGTGATGGGAATTGTGTAGAGAACGGCTTGAAGATCATAATTAACTAGTAAGTTAACTGTTCGACGATGTGAAGGCGGTAAGAGGTGATTTGGAGAATGTATGAAGGTGATGGAATGGCGAGGTGTAGGGAAAAAGAACTAAAATTATAACATTGTCAAGAAAGGCAGAGATGCTTGCAGTAGATCCTTACGTTCCATTAGGATGACGGAAATTTGTGAGAGCAGGTAAGCTCTCCCCCTTCTCTATTGATTCTTTCCACACACCCAAGACACCAAGAACACACTTGATGGATTTCAAAAACAATCTATCTTTCAATCAACCCACATGAGTAGGAAGTAAGTTCAAGGACGATCTTGACAGTGATACACGCCTCTATTTATCGATCAGAGGCTGTGGATGGAAAGAGGAGAGGGAGAAGAAGCATACCTAAAAATTTGAGCTCAATCAGACCTTTGGATTGTAAGCTATCATGTTCTAAATTTGGAGCAATCCAAGTCGTTCATTTTTCTTCCCTCGTCATCAGCACTAATGCTTCCTCTTTTTCCATTTTCGGATAAGAGGTCCAATCCTCAGATATTACTCATGGGTATGATTGCATCGTCTTCTGGAGTTACATGCTTCGAGATTGCCACGTGTAACTCTAGCGAAAACACATTTTCTCTTCATCTTTATTTAATTGTAAGGTGGTGACGCATTGTCGTGCATCACATCACTTTCTCTCTCCAGTTTTCTCTTTCTTATCGAATGATACATTGATGATTTCTTGATGTGGCTTGTGTTTCCATGTGCTACGTTAAGATCAAAATCCTTTTTTAATCAATCGTGGAGGTACAAGTGTGTGCCACGTGTACCGCCGCACTTTTGACTTTTCTCCTACGATTTGTATATTATAAGTCTTTTCGATCCATGAATCACATTTATTGAAATTTAAATCATTTTTTTTTCATTGGTCCATGTCCCATCCTGCAAAAAGCGTGTCAGTTTGTTAGATAATGATTGGTGCAGCTAATCATTGCAGAAGCTCTTGGTCAGTCATCAGCAGACAAATTGAATGGCAACATGTGGCGAACGCATTTTAAAGCGGGAAAAACATATTATCAATCATTATAAATTAAATATAATGTCTTAAATATATAATTAATATATATATTGACTTGGAAAATTCATATCTCTCTGAATGTGAAAAATTAATAAACAAATGTACTCCAAAATAGATAATTAAGTTATTTAAGGATACAATGTCAGAAAAATTATTTAAATCTGGTTAATCAACAAGAAATTGCAATTTCAATCTAAAAATAGGATTAATAGTTTTAAAGTTTGATAACACATAAGTATTAACGCATAAACATGTGTAGATTTTCCATGATTAACCTCCTAATTTATGTGTTATCACTACCTTAGTTCCAATACAACAAGAAGTTCATGGAGGACTACAAGTTAATCACATGTTCTATATCTTATTTATTTTTCATTAGTACAATGTATTCATTATAGTGTGCATGCGATGTTTATAATTAAGTACATCAATACATGATCCAATTTAAAAACTATGATGAAATCTTCATATTTAGATCAATAGACTTTCAGCATTCATTCTATATATTCATAATCAAAGGATACTCAAGGACATCTAAGCATGTGAATATAATAATAACTATATAGTCTCAATCATATATGAATATGGCATGTTCCATAGCTATTGGTGTGGACACACTAAAGATAGATAGTGGGTTCCCTTTAAAAAAAGGAGTTCATTAAATAGATACTCAAATTAAATTCATTTTTTTTATTTTATTGGCAAAAACACGGTGCCAGGTACGGCCAACCCTAGGGTTGTGCCCGTAGACCAATCCATCTGTGTCGTGGACGCCACCCAGGAGGGTTTTATTTATTAAGTGAAGTGTTTTTCAATGTTTTTAGGCGTGGAGCGAGTATATATATCCCAATTACACTCGGATCCCACTCGTCCACGCCCATAGTTTAGAAAAAGAAAACATACATAACTGATACCTTGCAGGCGCTCGGGGAAGTGTGGTCGTCATTGTCCCTCCAGAGCCACCCGGCGGTATCGGTGTAGGTCGGGAGAAATCCTTGCTTTCATGTCATCAAGCGGAGGCTGAAGTGCGTGGGGGGCGCTAGTCGGGGCGGGTACATCTGTTCCTCAAACTCCACCGTTCCACGCGATTCTCCAATCCCGCGGGCATGCCGTCGCGTGGGTTTGCCAGGTACGGAGGGTTGGTAGGCCGAGACGATCGACTCGGTAACATCCCCTAGCTGTAGAAGGAAACGCCTGCCAAGAGAGAAAGACGGAGGAGGGGGTCCGTGCGTGTACCATGTGATTGGCGAGGGCGTCAGCGGTCTGGTTGCCCTCTCGTAGCTGGCGGTGAAAGCACTTGATTTGATGATGACACTGCATAATATCCTGCCATATGCGATGGAGGCACCACTGGGAACATGTACCTGTACGAAGCATATCAACTAATACCCGTGAGTCCGACTCTACGACGATATTGTGAAGGTTCCGCTCCTCACAGAGGAGTAGACCATCACGTATTGCCGTAGCCTCGGCTACTGTATTAGTCTGTACTCCATAAAAAGAAGAGAAAGCGAAGAGTATACTCCCTGTATGAGTCCGAAGGATACCGCCTCCCCCAGCTGGTCTCGGGTTCCCTTTGGCCGTGCCATCCACATTCAATTTGAGGATGTCAACTGGCGGTGGGAGCCAATAAACAATCCTGTACTGAATGCGGATAAGGGCATGGGTCACGGGCATCCCTAAGGATCCAAGGAACTCGCAGGCGAATGCTGAGCTGCCGTCTCGGGGGGGATGAGGCGGTGAATACGGCGTAGCCATAACTTGACCTGGCGTAGGATATCCACAGCACGCATGGGTGTACCTGCAAAACGACAAGAATTTTGCCCTTTCCATATCTCCCATAGTAGATAAGCTATGGTGATGTATAGGATGGGGCGCCATTTAGAGTGTATTGGCGAGAGAAAGAGCTTGCCAAAACACTCAAACTGGGTCAGTAGATGCCAATGATCTGTGATTGGGCGCCAGCATGCCAATGCTACCTCACTATAAAAGAAAAGGTGATCCATGGTCTCTGTGTGGGGAAGTGAAGGACAGCAATGGCAGCAGGAAGGTAGCGAGTGCCCTATACGGATCACTTGATCGTCAGTCGGGAGCCCTCGATGTAACAATTGCCAAAGGAAAAAGGAGACTCGCGTAAGGATGGCCGGATGCTAGTTACAGCGACCCCAATGCTGTATAGGGGATTTTAGGCGAAAGTGTTCCCAAGAAGAGCGGCCTGTGTAGGCTCCATCAGATGTGAGTGTCCAGATAGCAGAGTCAGAACTCGAGTCCAGTGGTGTAGTCTGGACCTCAGGAAGTGTGTTCAGGGGGAGACCGTGTTGCTCCCAGAGGTGTGATGTATTGCCTCTGAGCAATTGAGTCACCGTGAGTCTCACTCGGTGTGGAATGAACTGGGGGTGGCAAGCGAGGGGCTCATCAGCATGCCAGGTATCATACCACGCACTGATGTCACCTCGGCCTATATGCCAGCGTGTGACTCGAGCCATCTCAAGCCAATGGCGCTGCCATGCCCGCCACCTCCTAGATCCCCGAATATCTATCTCGCGACGTGCCCATTTGCCATATTTGGCGTTGATAAAATTCCCCAATGGGAAGGATGTGGTACGCATACGCCATACAAGCTTCTTTTGAAGCGTATCCTGGACGTCCGAAAGTCGTCTGATCCCTAGACCTCCTTCTTCCGTCGGACGACATGCTTTCTCCCAAGAAACCTAGTGATGGCGCATCTCTCCCTCGAGGTGACCAGACCATAGAAAATGCGCACATATGCGTTCTACAGAGCGGAGAACGGTAAGAAATAGTGAATGGACCGCAAGGGTATGTAACAGGATACTCATGAGGACATGCCGAATAAGTTGGATACGGCCTCCTGGGGAGAGGAAACGAAGTTTCCATCCCTCTAGCTTCTTTCTAAGCTTACCCAGCATGGCATCGAAATAGTGATGACGAGCGGGGCCAAGAAAGATAGGGCATCCAAGATAATCGAACGGAAGGCATCCTCGTGAGAATCGTGTATAGTGCCGGAGTATCTCAGTGTGCCTTATAGTGGTGGAGGGTCCCACTATAAAGCTACTCTTCGAGGCGTTAACAAGCTGGCCCGAAGCGTGCTCGTACGCGGTAAGGACGCTCATAATTAAAATCATTTATTAATGGTTAAAATCATTTATTGAAAATTTAAAATGAATTTCTAATTTTCTCTTTATTTTATGGTATATTAACCTAATGTTTTGACATAATTTCATGAATAAAATAATTTCATATGTCATAAAATATTTATTTAAAGTTAAAATGATATTCAGATATTCTGATTTTTATGGATTTTATAGTATTTTACAGAATTTTCTGAAGTTAAATTCATGGAGAAAATAATTTTATAATTCAGAAAATATAATTTTGAATTCATCCAAATATTTGTAATGAATTAATTGACTTTTCCGCTCCTAGAAATTTGTGCCATGCTGGCACTCCGCCATACATTTCAAAGAAGAGATTGGTGGAGAGAGAAAATAAGATAGCTTAGGTCGCTCCAAATTGAAAGATTGTATCTAATGCTCCAAAAGAATTTTTAGGCTGAAATTTTAAGGGTAGTTCCACATTTTCTTCTTCAATCTATCCACCATCTTGAATCTATAAATAAAATGCCCATCATCATGTAAAGAAGATAACCTTATATTTTGTTACTAATTACGAGTAACTTAATGCTTTTCTCATTTAAAACATCATTTGGGTCGATTCTTATACTCGAAGAGTGAAGGATTGAAGGATTGACTTTCAAATCAAAACACATGAAAAAACACACCACTCAGCCCGTTGGGCACAAGACGACAATATTAGTATGATCTTTATCATTTTGTAACTCACGTCTTTGTCACATTTCCAAGGTTATCATCGCCAATAGCCCAGGTTTTCACTTTCACGCACACCACCTTCAACTTCACCACTCATGACGCCTATCTGGCTCTCTCTCTGTTTACTAATGAGTGTAAAAGTTTCATCACTCACTCCCCCTCTGAAATTCATTAGCATGTATATTTCATCATCTCTATCGCAAACAGCACGTTATCTCTTTCATCCTCTCCACTCCACTCATCTCCATCTCCGTCAACTGTCATCCAGAGCTCCCAAAGTGCCAGATGAGGTATTTTAAAATAAATAAATTAGTAATTTTCTATTACAAAGTCATAAGAAAATTCTCAATATTTTTCCAGAAAATCTGAACAAATTAGGTTAAAGGATTAATGCTTTCTGTTAAGAAAAGGATTTTGATGATTTAATATAATAAATATTAAATGAAATTAATTAAGTAGTTGAATATAGTAGTAATATATAAACATTTATTAGATAAATATGTGATGGAGTATATTGGGGATAATAAGTTCATAATTAAGGTAGAAGCCCAATAAGACAAGGAAAATTGGGCCCAATAACAGTTGAAGGCTATAAATATCCAATGTAGTCTTTTTTTCTAAGGTATTCCTTTGGTGCTCATTCTCTCTCTTCTCTTGAAAAATCGTGATCTCTCTCTCTCTCTCAACTGAAAGTTATTGAAAGTTCTGGCTGGTGGCGAGGAAATTCAAGACTGGTGGACGTCATCATCTGCATGTTTGTGATTACTGATTCTTCAAGAAAATCCTGGTTAGATTGTTCCATATCTTGTTGAAGGTTCTTAATACCAATTTCTTGAAATCAAGATACCAATTTCTTGATTTCTGTTGAAATTAATTTGAAGGTTCTTGAAATTCATTGACTTTCGTAAGTTAGAATCTAAAATCGAAATTTGAACATTCATAATTTGAAAAACTGATTTTGATCTTGGATTTCTGAAATCTAAATAACAAGTTGTTTTCGGTTTCTTGATTATGCGAAATCAAACATAAAATCTAATTGAAATCATGATCGATAAAGATTAAACATTAAATCACTTTTTACTACATTGTCAATTGATATAAAATTCAATTCGATTTTGATGTTTGCAATTATTTGAAATCATATAAGTAACTTTCTTGGACTTCTTGATTATTGAATATATTGACAGCTTTAAATCTATTTGAATTCTTTGATTAATTCAAATTAGTTTTGAATTCGATTTCAAAATATTGGAATATTTTAGGCGTCCTAATTCTAATTGAATTTAAGTAACGTTCTTGAAATTCAGTTTTCTTCAGATATACGAAATTCAATTCGAAAATTATTTATTCATCTTGTAAACTTGAATTTGAATTTTAGATTGGATGAAATTTAAATAACTGTCTAAATCGATTTCTTGAATGCATTAACTCGCAAATTCAAATACATTTGATATCTCCCATATATATATATTCGATCATAATTGAAATACCTATTGGATTTGAAATGATATATCGTTGTTATGACTGAACAGATTTGATACAAGTGTTTGATTTAAATTGATATCATCTAACTACATTGGATCAGAATTGATATAACTATTTGATTTGAATTGATATTTCCTAAATCACATTCGATCAGGATTTACACAGTGAAATTGTTTGATTTAATTTGAGATTTCTAAATCACATTCGATCAGATTCACTATGATTACTTTATTTGAATTGATATTTGTTAAATCACATTTAACTTGAGTTAAGACAATTGATCTTTAATATTGATTGATCTGATTGTCTACTTTGAATATTTATGATATTAGTAAACATCAATTGATTTCATTGGACTATCTTATCACAATTGAGCAGAATTATTACCAGTTGATATAAGTTTAGATTTTGACTGCATTTGATTAAATCCATTGGTAGTTGACATCGATCGACATTTGATACACGGTTTGTGACTTGAAAGTGGAAAAACAGAATTTAGGAGAGAACTAGTGTTAGGAGAAAAATTGACTTAAGGTCAACAAAGATATTGTCATTATATTGCTTTTCAGGGAAGTGCACTAACAGGAGAAAGATCACATCCACTTGAACACGGGAAGGTGGCCTGAGACGTGAGGACTTCATCAGCACAGAGTGGACTGAGGAGAGGCTCAGAAAGTTGCTGGAAGCTGAGAAGGCACTCGATTGAGGTCGAGGAAGACGTCGGCACTGAGCAAGTGTTTTTTTTGGTGTGTGATTACTTGAGATCAGTGTGAGCGATTGTACATCACAAATAGTTTTTCTCACTTTGCATTTGCCAAAGTGATTAGTGGAGTTAGGGCGACTCCTCGGGTGAGGCGCGGCTGCAGTAAGGGCACATTATTGCCCCGAAGCAGGGTAAAAATTTATTGTCCCTTGAGTGAAGTAAGTGAGAGTAAAACAAGGAATCTATATAAATAAAAAGAAGTGGAACTAATTCACCCCCTCTTAGTTCAGCACTTTCTGACCTTCTTATTAATATTTCAAATTTTATTTTCAATATTTTTATTTCATTCAATTAGATTTTTTTGCTTGAATCAATGTATAAATTCTAAAATATACAAATCAAAGATAAAAATTTGCTTACTCAATACTTGGTCTCTATGGACTTTCTTTGTGCTCGTATGAAAATTCAAAATTATAAATATTGTTGTATAAACCAAAAGCCTTAAACGACTTATTTAACCATATTGTCTGGTTCATTAGTATTACATTTAAATATCAATTAGGTTGATTCACATCATAGTTGTGTAAGTGGTCCTTAGCCATGAGACACCAAAGATGTATTGTAGATCAATAGTTGTTCTTTGACTATGTCCCACAAGTTTATAATCATGGAATTTCTAATAGTTAGTCGAGGTTCAACAATAAGTTCAAAATGATAATTGAGCGGTCAAGATGGGAGCATCCATCCTCTAGAGAACACAAGACAGCTCAAGGAAGGCTATGTGATGAAGTCCTTCACAAAGCTTTTGGAATAACATAGAAGAGTTATCTGATAATTTCGAAATGCATATGTACTAACTCGGATGACCAATTAGGGTTCATAGTTGAACATATTATAATTTGTCTCATGAGTGATAAGAAGTTCCATGAATGAGTCGATACACACTCCTTTGAATATTCTAGAGTACGAGGTGTAGCTTGGCATCCCATAAGCTAGAGAGTCGACCTATCGATTGGGTTAAATTGATCTATCAATAACTAATTTATATGATTACATAGCTAATTATTTTGGAAGGCCAGTGAAGGTTATAGGGAAATTGAAGTTGTTAACTATATTGATACATGGGCCTAGATGTTTGCTGAAAATATTTTGGCGATGTTTGGTGAAAATTTTTGCAGAAATTTGCATAGCACATTGCATAGCGTCGCACTAATGATTGCAAAAGAGAGGGAGCAATAAAGAGGAGCCAGAAAAAAATAATAAAGATGGAGAGAGAGAGAAGACCGACTGCACATTCGCATCGATCAGGCCTCTTTGCATGTCCGGTGCATGGTGTGTGGTTTAAATAGTGTGTGTTTAGAAATTTTGAGCTGCACCGTACATCACACCAAAACCGCACTGGTCACACGACATGACCTTCCCTACACTCAAATGGTTTTTTGGGAATCCAAAGATATACTTCAATGTTGGTGGTTTTTTTTTAAATACTCACTTCATATGAATACAGGAAGGCCCTAAATAAAATTCACCGTGACTAGTGTTGCTCAAGACCCTTCCCTTTCTTCTCCCTTCTCTTGGCTCCTCACCATTTTGAATGTTTCTGAGACAAGGTAAAGATGATGGTGAAGCATGAATGGGCTCATCAAGGTTGACAAGGAGATTTGATGTTTCAGGAATCATGCAGATATGTCAGGAGATTTTGCACTTGAGTATCTCAGCATGTCGTACTACATTTTTCATCAGTATTGTTTTAATTTTGTAGATTGGATCCGTGCCTAGGTCATTTGATTACCATTGTTTTGAATTTCATTTTGATTATGTTATCAGTCTTACATTGTGTAAATAAATTTTTTTTCTTACAAATCTAGGCCATATAACCCTAAAAGAATTCTTAGAATGCATACATATTTATTAGGATGATATATAAGCTCAAAAATTAGGGCTTTAACTCTCCGTTGGTATTTTTTATTTTAATAAATATATTTATATACATATATATATGTACTCACTTATATGGATAGTCTCCACTGACAATGGTGATTAATAATTTAATATTATTAAAATAGTGATTAGCGTGATGAAATGAAATATATATAAAATACTTAATATTTTAGTATTATAATTAAGATGATTATATTAGATAGTAGATAGTAATAAATAAGATTTTAGAAGATTGAGTGAGAACAAGATGAAATGATGATAACAACAGGAATGCACTTTACAGATATAAAGGGCGAATCTAATGAATAAGATGATTAAAGGACAACAATGTGATAATGGAAGGACGTGACTAGAGAAAATACAGGCGCAACACAATGGTGGGATGTAAGGGTGAAATTAATTTAAGCTAATTATGATGTCGAGAAAGAACAATGTAAGACAATGATAGTTATTGTAGATCCTTACGTTTTTCCAGGATCACAGCCATTTGAGAGTGCAGGTAAGCTCCCCCCTTCTTTTTTGCCTCTTTCTACACACCCAAGTCATTGAGAGCAAGCTTGATGCCTCATATTAACTCACTAGCTTTAAATCAGCCCACATGAATAGGAAGCAAGTTTAAGGATGATTTTTACAATGATCCACACCTTTATTTATGAATCATATGGCATGCAAAAAGAGGACGAAATTGAGGCGTCCCTCAAATTTCAGCTCAATCGATCTTTTAGATCATTAGATATCAAGTTGTGAAGTTGGAGCACTCTTAGTCCATTCTTTCTCTCTGCTCATCATCGGCGTTTACACTTTCTTGTTTTTCATTGGCGGTATAAGTCCCGAAAGATTCCTTATTTTGTACGAATGTCATTTCCAAGATAAGGAAAAATCTTTAAAAATATCATTCAATCCACAAAAATCAGAATATCACTTATATCATACACACTTTTATAATTATTTTAACGCATAAAAGTACATAAATTACACAAAAACAACCCAATAATGTGTGTATTATGAATATTGATTAAGGTTAAACATTTAACCATACCATAAATCATCCTAAAAGCATCAAGCGGATTATGTGTTATATCTATATGGTAAGTAATGATAGTAAGTGATGACATGCAGTTTTAGTAGTTTAATCTAACCATATTACATGTTTATTTGCATTAAATCAGTTATATATATATGTTATGAAGCTTGAAATGATATAATTTATTTTTAGACTGAAACTTTGAATTTTATGAAGTTGAAGTACTTTAAATGCTTTTTCTGAGATCAAATTCTGAAAGATATAATGTTATGCAGAGAACACAAGTTTTCCTGAATTGGTTGACATTATATCCGTAAAGATATGATTTTCTAAGTCTAAATGCATATTTATTTATATTTTTGGGCTTATTAATTTTGGAATAATTTTTAGCTCTTTTATTTCCATGATGCCATGTGTTGTCGTTTGATTCGTTGAACGGTCACCAACCAAAAATTAGGATTAATGATTGGCAACAACAAATCATTTTTTGCAGATTGTCATGACATTGAGACTGACAATGTCATAATGGCATTTATTGCTATCAGATTTATTTATTAACTTTTTAAGTGTAGGAGTGATTAGCAATATAATAAATGCTACGCAGAGGCCAAGGCTCGAAGAATAAAAATAATGATCATTATTCCTTTTTACTGGTCAAAGAAGATGATTGCATCCCATGTGTCACAAGACACCTGGCAGCAGGTTTATACATGTCACATATGTGTACGCGTGGTGCACATGTGTCATCCTGCCATTGGCTTTTTAAGGGAGTGCAGTGACATGTTGCGAGCTGACGCGCAGCCATGTCAGATGCGACATAGTTATTATTAAATAATAAACAGTTAAATTTATTTTTTGTCTTTTCCAAAAGTGATACGTAGCACAACAAGAGCTGTCGATCGAGGATGACACGCGCCAATCTGTGCCAATGATCACATTTTATGTGACGATGAGACAAAAACCTAATAGAATGACATGATGGCACTGACAAGGATGAGGAAAGTGAAATATTTTGTTTAAATCAATGGCTAGGAATTGTCCAAATTCCAGGCTTGATATCTGACGATCCTAAATTCTTGCCTTCACATTCTCCTCAATTCTATCAAACCTGAAACTAGTAAACCATAAATTGTTGAACCCTAAATCAGTTAAATTCTCATCTTGTCTCACCATCCCCGCCTCTCCTCTTCCGTCATACTACACTCTAGTTTCCACTAGTTTTATCATGATTCATTACTAGTTTGATACTTGTCCATTGTTCTTCAATTACTGCAATCTGCATCTTGATCACTATCTTCTTCCTATCACTATCTCTTATGCCATATGGGATCCTTCTCACCTCCTCGAATTAACCCAATAGAGGCAGATCTTCTTTTAGATCCGTTCCATGTGCAGACGGCCCTTACTGATGACTAACTAACTAAATTATTTTATGAGTAAAGGTTTATACATATTATTTATTAAACTCAATTTCACGATGACATATTTTTAGCCCTATGTTTGAGTTTATCGATTCTATGATGAAGCCATTATACTCATTTTTATCTTCTCGTGCATAAGGTGTAGCTTCACACCCCACACGATGAAAAATCAACCTATCAATTGAGTTAAAATAATAGTTGATTAATTAATCTCTTATTTGATACAATCAATTATTAAGGTAATCGATAAAGACTAAACCATTAGCTTTATTAAATAGACTAATATATGGGTTTAAAGGGTCATAAGATGTAAATAGAATTTTATGGGTTTTATGAAGGTTCTACTTAAGTGTAAACATGAGAAACCCCAGAAAAAATTTACCCTCGGAAGAGTTCTTCAAGCCCTCATCCTTCTTTTTCTTTATCTCCCTTGGTGCCGTCATCTCTAAGTGTCATCAGAACAGCAAAACAATGATGGGGGATCAATAACAGTGCTCATCAGGGTGGATGAGGATATCTGATGTTTTGAGGATTTCATGGACATTTTTGGAGGCTATAAACTCAAAAATCTCAACACAACTCAGTAGAGGAATCAATAAATTATGGATCTGATCTGTATAGAGGTGAGTTGATCATCATGATTTTATTTTTTTTAAAGGTCCATTACGGTTGCTGTTGTATGCACTTCATGAAACATAAATGGATCGTGTCAATTATGACCTCAAAATACAAAAATGTGTTGATCCCTTTTTCCATATTGGGAAAGTTTTATGGAATCCACCTCTTACTAGTTCAACCCTTTACTCTAGACTGGGAGATATATAAATGTATCATTTTAAGAAAATGTTTAGTATTGATATGAGCAATGAAGAAACATATTTCGAGGCAGCCTGCCATATGCATATATAAGTTGATATGATTTGAATTTATGTGTCATGTACATTGAGGGAGCCTAGCTCACATGTATTGGGTTTGATACAATCTATGATTAGTTGGGGCCACCCAATTTGTCTGGTACAACAAATCTTAATATTGTGGTGCTCAAATGGGGGACTCAGTCCATGTGATTAGCCCAAGCTACACAAAATTCCCAGCACATGATGGGCTTGGGCTAGCCGGCCAGAATGGTGCAGCATGAATCCATGGCCTCGTGGAGACCTTGTGCACACTAATCGGCCCCACAACTTCAAGGCGCAAAATAACTTGTAAATTTATTTGGCACCCGCCCGTATTTGAACTTGGGATGTGATCTCGAAAACTAGGTGATGAAGTTAATTTTTGGGGTGAATTATTTTTATGGTGATTCATTTAATAAAATATGATCAGATGGTGATTAGCAAGGTTTCCTCCTCAGGAAAAACATATTATGGAATTTTCATGAACACATTTGTATCTTTATATGCAATTTATTTAGTGAAGGGATGACAAGGATTATAAGGACATCTAGATTTGTACTTTGATATATTTATTTATTTAACAGGGAATCGTAGTAGAAAGATGTGAAAATGATGATGATAAAGGGTTTATGATGTGGGTGGAATGGGTGAAGTGGATTTTTATTTATAATTTATTTATCAACAGAGAAACACGATGGAATGATGAGAAATGATGATGATGATGATGAAGGGTTTGGATGTGGATGGAATGGATGTTGTGGATTTTGAAGGATGGATATAAAGTAAGGTTGTTGAGCAGAAGATGATAATGCAAGTACAAGGAACTTACCATAGATCCTTACATTTTTCTAGCGTAAAGGTGATTTTGTAGTATCAAAGAGTTCCTACACTTCTTATACTGCCTTCAAATGTCAATCAACAATGACAACATCAAGAAATCTGAATGTATTATGAAACCATCACTTAAAAATGTAGGAAAAAATCCAAGATGGTTTTGACATAGACACAACGGTCTATTTTTGGATCCAAGGGTATACTCTGATCTTGTACAGTGTTCTACGAGGCCATGATTGCATGGTGTGATTCAAATTTTGAAATCACATTTGTGGCAGCCCATGGAGCATTCACCCCACATACCACAGAAACCATCAGGCAGAGGGGTAAATAAATTTTGGGGCTTGTATTTTTTGTTTCTCTCTCACTTGCTATTACCTTTGTCATATCTCTCTTATCTCTCCACCATTATTTGTAATTTCTCTTATATATATTCTAATCTAGTTTTGATTTCTTCGTCTCGCTCTCATTGTTTGCATTTCTCAACTCTTTTTTTCTGGTCGTTTGTCTCTCTCTTGTTGCCCATCTCTCTCTCTCTCTCTCATTTCTCATCTCTCTCATTCTCAATCATTTCTCATATCTGCATCTTTCTCTGTCTCTCTCATTTCTCATCTCAATCTCATGTAGGTCAGCTATCTCTCATGCTGCTCATCTCTCTGTTATATCTATCTATTATTTCTCATATTGCTCTCGCATTGCTCATTTTTCTCTTATATATATATATATATCTCGTTTCTCCTGTCACTCCCTCATAGCTCATCTTTATATCTCATGTTCCTCTTCTCTCTCTATCTCTCTCTCTTACCCACATTGTGTGAATTTTTGCACTGGACTGCATGATGAGCCTATTGGTATGGGGTCATGTTCATGCCCAATCAAAATGTGCTTATTCATAATTTGATAATTTGATTGATGAATTATCTACATTTGGATGCATGTACTTAATTAATTAAAATATTTAAGTCTTCAGAAATTTGAAGATTTCAATGTGGTAGAAAATTCGACCAGAAAAAGTGTTAAATCATGTTATGGTGAAGAAATGTATGAGCACAAAATTCACATAATTCATAAAATATAATGTTATTCTAAATTTTTGCCAACAAAGACTAGCGGATGCATGATCAATTTTGGGAAATTAAGATTCTTGTGTTGTAGGAATACTTTCTTGGATAAAGCCGTGGATGTGAACAAATTTATTTGTGAAGGATTTAGATGAAATAACCTAAATACTAGGAATACATATCTTTTGAGATATATTATAAAGTTTGTTGAGATTGGCCAATCCATGTACATAGACACCACCATCAAAAGTGTTGACATGGAGAATATAAGAAAAATCTCATGCAGATTAGGCATAGAGTTAAAATATCTTAGGGGTTCACATCAATACTACATAATTATTATAAGATCATTGGGTCAATACAATTCTATGTAAACATTAAATTTTTCTGAGCTTGTAAGAATGAGTTTATATATGAAATTTTAACTTTGGGAACTTTATGGATTTGTCAATAATTTTTATCATATTTAATATAATTTATAGAACATTAAAACAGTATCGTTCCTATTTTAAATGAAAAATATTGATACCCCATTCTTGAAATATTTTAAATGTGTGAAAATGCTTAAATATAATATTATAAAATATAAATATATTTTTGGAATTTAATATAGGGCGCTCGAACAGTGGCAACAGAATTTCACGAAGGGCGCTCATACATGGCAGAGCTGAGGTAGAATTCAAATTTGGAGGTGCCATTGAAGGATTTTTTATGAAATTTAGATATAGAAACCAGAGATAGAGTTTAGGGTTTGGAGAGCGAAAATGATACAGTCTTCAGATCTAAAGTTATAGAAATTGGTGATAGGGAGAGAAGTAACAGACAATGAAGGAAAAGTCAAAGAAATGAAAGGGGATGACAAAACAAACATATATCTAAATTTCTAGGTACCAATTATAGTGTATTGATTCCCCAATGCCGCTTCCTAAAGTCCTATCATTATATTTTGGTAATATTGGGTATTTTTCTGTGCAAGAAAAGGATTATCAGTTTAAAAGAATTACATCATCCAGGATCTTGCAGACCTTTCTCCTGACGGTTAGGCACTGTCAGAGAATTGCCAAAATAATACTTATTCAAGCGCATGATTAATAAAATGAACTTATATAACTCCATGACATTTATTTGCATTTTTTAATTAATTGAGGGTTTGATTCTGTGAATTTCATCCTTCTCCTTTGGAGGGAGGATATAACGATTAGTAGAGTGATAAACCAGAAATTGGGGTTAATATTATAAATGCAATGGTATTTATAATTTTCCTTATGAGCAAGTCATTCTCAGTAGAAAGAAAAAACTCAATTGAGATTTTGTATGAGCAAATCTTGCCAGTTATCAAAATTAGTAACAAAATCAATGTGTACATTTTTTCCTAGATTCAATATGGGGGGTTTATTTATAGATCTCACTTAATATTTTAGATAGATCCAATAAAGATAGAACTATGTTTCACCTAAAAAATCCTTATATATTGTAAGATATCATCATTTGAAGTTTGAGCTCTTAACTTTTCTCTATTGTCATCCCTGATTCCAAGTGCGACATGAAATCTTCTGATTTCTCAGAGAGTATGTGTCAAATTTCACATTAAAAAATCCTCCATAATTGCACTTGAACATGTTCCCTTTTTCACAAAAATTCTGATACTAATTGGCATAAAAATTGGTGTTACGGACATGTCCTAAAATTCTGGAAAAAAGTTGTCAACCATTGACTTTAAATTCATGTACCCATTTCTGTGACACAATTCATACCTAAAAAGTAAAAACAAGAAAAAAGAAAATGCTCATTAAATGCCCCTCTTATCTTTCATAAAATTGTCTTTAACGATGTGTTTTCTTGCATGAAAGTTGATTAAAAATTAATATTTTATTTCCTCTATCTGGCACATGTTCTACGCATTATAGTGCATTTATTATTAATAATATCTTCCTGTTTTCTATTGTTCATGCTTTGTGTTAGGGAAATAATAATAATAAACAACTATATTTGAGAATTACAACTTAATCAATGTCTGTTGCTTATGATGTGTTGGGCCAAATCATTCACCATAGCCAATTATTTGTAAACAACAAGCATCTGTGCCAGTCTGAACAAATCAGGTTGTGACACATGAAAGAGGGGATTCAATTAAATATAACCCATTTAAGACCCCGAAAATATTTAAATAAAGATAATTTATATTTTTGTCTTATAATTTTTTTATGAATTTAATGCTTGAAGATCCATGGACATTGGAAAATCATAATATGATTTAAATATATAAAAAATCCATGGAAATATTTAAATAAATATATAAATTAATATTTAGACATAGAATTTATTTTATTTATGAATCTGAGGTCAGAAAATACTGTTTAAATACAATTAAATGAAAAAATTGGAATTGGGAATTTGACATGGTCTCTTGAGAGAGTTAATTTGCATTTTCTCCTCGAATATTGGGCATCCTATTCTGATCCAGGACATGGCTTGAACTCTCTAGTCTCCAACATGAATCAAAAAATGAATTTTCAATTTACCTAAGTCTTGGATTTTTAGTTAAGGTCAACGAAGATGTGACAATTTATTTATTTGAATCATAAAGGATTCAAGTGGGAACGGTATAAAAGTTCATTAATAAGTTTATAACATAAGATAATTCCCCACTTAGATATTACTTAAGGATTTATCTAATTCCAACATAAATGATAATTGATATATGTGCATAAATTAAAGTAGTTAATTAAATCAAAAGTTATTTATGCACAATTATCAATCATATTCAATATTATCATTATCAACCAGGTTGATGCCACAGTTGCGAAAGTGGTCCAAAGATCTGATACGCCAAGGATATGTACTAGATAGAGAGTCGTGTTTTGACATTGAACTAAAAGTCCCTAAGCCAAGAATTCCTGGATGTCTTTGCTCAAATGCAGCAATACATCCATGGATGTGATTTAGTGATCAAAACAGAATCATCAACCCTTTGAATCAGAGGAAACTTAACCGAGGAAGACAGTGTAATGAAATCCATTGGCAAGGGAATGTAAATATTACAAAATGAGTATTCTAATTGTCTCCCAATGCATCCGTCATGACCGATTAGGATTTAAACAATTCCCATACCCTAACGTATTCTAGATGTGTCATGAGAAGGAAGGGTTATATGTGCACATTAACCTATGATAGAAAGATCCCATCTAAAGGTTTGTTAAAACCCTCGTATCTTGTGGAATGTTTGTGGATATGACTCTTTAGGCCCAATGTACCAACTTATTTAATGACTCCATTGGCCTCATAACTTTTTATTTATAAACCTCATTAATAAACTATATTGAACATATATATATATTAAATTATCACAATGGAATGCAACTCAATTGGTTGATTGAGTCCCAAGCATGTGATATGCCAAGCTACACCACAAGAGGATTTTCTTAAAGTAAATTTTTTAATGAGAAACTCTGTTAAGTGCAAAAGGATGAGAAGTCCACTGCATAAGTATCCATAAACTTTTCTCCAGGTGAGAATAATTTTAATATTTGGAAATATTTGGCCCTACTGGTTGAGAAGAATTTAAGGATATATGGCATGCTAAGGAACACGTGGATACATCTATAAATTTATTTGAGCATATGTGTGGCTTAAATAAATTTATTTGAGGAACCAAAATGGAACTATATTTTACTCACCGCAAGGTGATACAATCATCTGGAAGTATATTTTACTCACCACAAGTAATTTTGTTTTTAGGCTTTCAAAGGACTGATTATTAAATAATGTTTATTTAGAAATGGGAATATTGCCTTGGACTTACATCAAGGCTGAACCCACCTAGATATGGGTCAACAACTTGAGGAAATAAGTCAAACAGGTCGCTAGAGAGGAATTAGTGGGTTCAAGCATATTGTAGATCAGTAGTTTGTAAAGAAGGAGCACGCTGATGGTCCATGTCATGTATGGCTTTTATTGGTGCAAACTCTTAGATTGACTTTGTTGCATTGAGTTTATACATGCGACTGAGGGTTATGGGTTGCTATTTGATTTCTAAGAAACACAAAAATCCGTGACATTTGATTCTAGTTGAGCATCCATATGCATTCATGTATAAACATTGTCATCCCCCCCTCTTTTTCCCAGTCCTGATACCATCAAACTTGTGTGGATTATGAGAAAAAAACTACGCCGATCTACAGAGTACACACGTGTGGTTGCTCGAAATATGATATCCATACCTTTCATATGAATGCATTTTCAAGTGAATCGGTGCTGAGGAGACATAAAACTGAGCTTGAAAAGTGCAGACCAATGTTGATCCACAAGTTTTTCAGCTGAATCCACAGCTGAAAAACTTGGGGATCAATATTGATTTCCAAGGGGATTACCATGGCTTTTGAGTAATAATTTAGATCAAAACCTATTATAATGTTAGACTTATTCATTCATGAATCCATTTTCGTTGTTCCATATTTTCAAGATTTCTAGGAATCAAAAGACCTTTCATCACCCATTTTTTGTGGGTTTTCTTTTACTCTTCTCCACTCATCTATCAGCACAAAATTTAGAGACAACTATCAGCATAAAATTGATGATTCTGCATATTATAAGTGGATCAGCAATGCGTTCGTCCTATTTGAATGGCACCTAGAATTGATGGTCCATGAAGTGGGAAGACATTCCAAAAGGGAAGACAAGGCAAAGACAATTGAATTAGTTCATATCCTTACATGATCAAACACGAGTGAGCTGGAATACACGAGTGAGCTGGTTACTATTTGGAACGAATTGGATCAGTATCGACCTCCAAATCCTAACTCAGTAGATAGAGAATATATCCTTCAGGATATATTTTACCTATCTTTACTTGGTCTAAATCATGAACTTGAGCCAACAGTTGATGATGTCATATCTGCTGCAATTCATGAAGAGATTTGATTGAAAGTATCAGTATAACGTAGTCGAAATCCGGACCATATTTCAAATTCAGCATTTATTGGTCAGCCTAAGGACAAAAAACCCCAGCATATGGCTTATCAGAATCAGAACCAAAGGAAGAACATGAGAGGAAATCAACATGATCCCAAGGAGAACCTTTGGTGTACAAATTGCAAGAAGAGAAGACATAGAGACATGTTGAGACAGCCAAAGAATTGGGGAAAGAGTTTCCTTAGATTTGAATCTGATAAACCTAGCACATCAGTTGATCTGAATCAACTAACTCGAAGGTAGAATGAGAGCTTAGCAGAATTGGGAAAGATCAAGGAAACAATCTCAAATATGAATCCAGAAGCTGTCTATCATCAACTGTGCTTCAATGGTTGATTCAGGTGAGTGTTATAATCTCTTAAAACTCTATCATCCACCAGTGTTTCATAGTTTATAATCATGAAAACAAAAATGCATTGATTCTAGCTTTGGGTGCTACACATCGTATGAGCCCGAAATCTGATATTTTTTATCTTTTACCCCAGGCAATAAGAAGGTTCAAACAGCAAATGGATCATTTTAACACTAGCATGGATTGGAAAGATCAGATTAGAACATATTGGAATATTAGAAAATATTTTACAGATTCTTAAACTGTGTATTAATCCCATCTATGTTCACAAATTAGCTAACTTACCTCATTATGGTGTACACTTTGATAATGATGAGTCATTCTTGGTGGACCAGGAGTCCAACCAGAGGGTTGGACTTGCTAAAAATGTTCAAGGAATCTATCATATTTCACATAATGGACAAGTTGTGTGCCTAAAATAGGAGCTCAACGTGAAGAATGAAAAGGATTTGAGACTTACATTGGCGATTGGGGAATCCTTCAATTAGAGGTCCCCAATTTATTTTTCCAAGTTTAAATTTAATAAATAATAAACTTGACTGTGATGAGTAATACTTTTCAAAACATAAAAGGCCTCAATATCCTCCATCCATAAATCAGAAACACTTACCATTTCAACTGATTCATATTGACATATGCGTCCAACCTTGGATTTGTACAGAAATTCAATGCTAAGATAAATTATTTCTGACCTAATAATGCTAAGGATTATTTCAATCAGAAAGTTATGGATTTTTTAAAAAATAAAGGATATCATACATGAGACATCATGTACATATCCCTAGCAGACAGACTTGCTGAAAGGAAGATAGGGCACATTGTTGAAAAAACAAGAGCTCTAGTAATTGACAACAATGCTCGAAATAATGTGGGGAGAAGCTATGTTATGTGACACCCATTTTTTTAATAGATTTCCATCGATTAGTAACAATCATGAGTCTCCTATTTATTAGATGAATTTAATTTCTCATCATTTAAATATGAAGAATAATCTCAAACCAAGGATGTTTGTGTGTATGTTTTTCTTAAGCCTAATGTGGCATTGAATGAGTTGGAATCAAAAGGTGTTAAATGCATATTTGTTGGTTACTCTAATACCAAAACGGGTATAAGTGTTTTTCTCCAAATTGGAGGAAATTTTTTTAATCAAAAGATTCACTTTTCAAGAAAATTCCATGTATTATTCTGGTACTAGGATAAGAACTGATATAGAGAATGGTGTTGCACCTAGGAGCTTCAGACAATGAATGTGGAGATACCCCAAATTTAGACGCACAGAAATCTGAAGTAAACATTATTCCTGATGAAAGTGTTCATTCACCCAATTCAGTTCATAGACAAGAGATACATGATTATGGAGATCAGATGAGTGGATCTGAGGCTGAAAACCAGAATCCCAAAGAAGACAAAGTACTTGAAAGTGAGAAAGGAAAATTGAATCTCCCTACACCCTTAATAAGAGGAAAAAGATTAGGTACAATAACCAAATTATATCCTATCAAAGATTATCTAACATATAAATGTGCCTAATTAGCACATCAAACATTCTTCATCAAGTAGGGGAGAAAAACATACTCGGAAGTGTAGGCAAGGCAAAAAAGGATCAAAGGTGGAAACAAGCTACTGATGCTGAATTAGATGCATTAAAGAGAAATAATACATGGGAAATAGTCAGTCTGCCTTATGAAAATACAGCAGTAGGATGTAAATGGCTATTTACTATCAAATATAAATCAAATGGAGAGGTTGAAAGATTCAAAGCTAGATTAGTAACTAATGGATATATATAGGTTTATGATATAGATTATCTCGAGACCTTTGCTCCAGTAGCAAAGATGAATACTGTGAGGATAATTATCTCTCAAGCATATAGTTTAGATTGGACTTTACATCAATACACTGTAAATAAAAAAAAATTACATAGAGAATTAGAGGAGGAAATTTATGTGGATATGCCACCAGGTTATGATCAAGAATATGGTGATAAAGTTTGCACATTGGAGAAGACAATCTATGGTTTCAAAAAAATCACCAACAGCTTGGTTAACTGACTGAAGTGTTGAAACATTTTAACTATAAACAGAGAAACTCTGATCATACACTGTTATAAACACAATAGAGAGATGAAAGTTACCGTCATATTAGTATATGTAGATGACATAAATGTGACGGGTGATGATAATGAATAGATAGAAACCTTAGGTTGTTGGTTGTCTCATGAATTTGATATGAATTACTTAGGACTTTTGAAATATTTTCTTTATATAGAAGTTTCATATCCTTCTTCCATTATTTTTATCGCAACAAAATTATACACTTGATTTGCAAAGATAAACATGTTATAAAGATTCCAACCACAAATTGAAGATGGGAGAAGATGTCGAGGTAGCTTACCAAGGAGTACATCAACAGCTCATTGGTAAGTTGATATCTATGTCGTACTAGGCCAGATATATCTTATGCTGTTAATACTTTAAGGCAATTCATGCATAATCCATATATTACTCATATGAAAGTTGATTTTAGAATTTTAAGATACATAAAAGGAACTATTGGATAAGGGTTAGTTTCTAATATAATAATGTTTGGAATTTAAATATCTATACTCACACAAATTTTGCAAGTTCACTAGTAGATCTCAGGTCAAGTACAGGTCTTTGTGCTTTTTTAGGAGGAAATAGTTACTTGAAAAGGCAAGAAACAAAAAGGTATCCAGATGCTGAATTGAGCATTGGTGGTGGGGGTAAGTGAAGCTGAATGGATAAAAGGTATGTTCATGAATTAAATAGAAAATTGCAGGGTACATTTAAGCTATTGAGAGACAATACAGCAGAGATAAAGTACGGTCCATGGTCCGGTTCAACATGAAAGAACAACATATGTTGACATTGATCAACATTTTATCAAAGAGCGATTAGAAGCTGGGGTTATCCGCAGCCCATACATATGATCTGCCAAAAATTGTGCTGATATCTTCACCAGCAGACTGGTAAGACTTTAGTTTTTAAAGCATCTTCACAAGCTCAGGATGGAGGGAATCCACACTTGGCTTGAGGGGGGATGTAGAGAAGAAGAACGTCACAGAAAATGAGGATCGAGTGCTGAGCTGGACGGGTCTGGAAGTCAAAATTTATGGAGATATATTCATAATATGTAAAAGTTAAATGGTTATTTCTCTTATTTCAAACTTTTTTTTTATTGGCAAAAACATTCGGTGCGCAGTACGACCACCCAAGGGGTTTTATATATGAAGAGTAGTCTTATTTCAAACTTAACAACATCGTCTAAAAATTCCATCAGGAAGGAATTTCTTGTTTTCTGCTCTCAGTCTACCCCGTTTCTTAAATCATTTGGGGCATTCTTCTCAGAAAAGGTCAAGATTCTTGAATCCTTGTTCTCTGAAAACCTACAGGAATGAGATGTCACAAAGATCATCTACATTTCTTGTCAGATTTCCATACCGTTTAACCTTGAAAATCAGCATCTGATGTCGTCATCATTATCTGAATCAAAAAGGACTTTGGATAACGATAATGATAATCTAAGACATCCACGGTTGACGCAAAGCCTATAAATGTTTCACACGGGGTTTCCTCTGGCTACGAATTGGCATTCCAGTTGAGTCTAAGAAAGTAATCTTTGACGACGGGGAAGAAACATCGAACCTGTAAATATAAGAACCTAAAGCTGCACAGTTAATCTTAGTCAAATAAACATCGACTTACACGTAGAAAGAGGAAGAAATATTTGATAACAGAATTAATTATAGAGACATATTAAACTACATTCATGGCATGCACTCCGGAAAAAGGGTATTTTTTCTCTTTTCACGACGATGCAAAATGAGAACCCAAATATAAACCACAATAAAACGTATCCCACAGGCTAGTTCTTCGTCTCCGAGATCACAACGACAGAAGAGAGTTTCATCTTACAGCGGTAAAAGCGAGTGCAAACAGTCTAAAACATTAGTAGACGGGGGCGCCAAAGGCAGGTCCAGCTTCCTGTCTACGTCCAGCAGCCATCCGCCACCTCCGGCGGAACCCACCGCCGGAGCGAGCTCGGAGAAGAACCCTTGAGAAATTTGAAGATTTTCTTGCAGCTGCCGAAGGCTAGGAAAATAATGAACAGGCGAGATATTGGTGGAGAAGCAGGGCACGTGATCCCTCTCGAAGCCGTAGCTATCGGCGGCACCGCCGAACGGGGTAGGAGACGTCGGCGGCGAGCCGAATTCAGCGTAAGAACACGCCGGCGGCCCCGCCACGCCGACGCGGGTCTTCTTCCCCCCCGCGCCCATCTTCTGAAACACCCTCGATACCACCCACTCGTCCTGCGTAGATAAATCCAAAAACCTTGTCAAATTATCGAGAAATAAAACGAAAAAGCGATATTTTCACCACGTGAGAATAAAAGAGGACGGCGGGCACTGTGCAACGATATGAGAGAGAAACAGTGGGGAAGGGGACGATAGATTGCGTGAAACGAGAGAAGAAAAACACGTCGACGGGCTCATCCTTCGACACGCAACAGAAGGGGTCTAGAGAGAGAGATCTGACGCTCATTTGGCGCGCGTCGCTCGTCAATCATTGTTCCGGTGGATAGAGATAGGTGGAGAGAGAGAAATGATGGGCTAGAGAGAGAAAGAGAACGATAATTGTCGTAGAGAAGCCTCTTGGAACGACCATATGTTTGGCTAGAGAGAGACATAACGATATGTAGTCCCGTTTGGCTAGAGAGAGAGATGGGGGAAGGACTGACCTTGGAGGAGCGGGAGAGGAAATGGTAGTTAAACTTGCCCTCCAGGCGGTATTCGTGCATGACCCAGTTGCTCTTCTCTCCCTTGGGAGCCCTGCCTCTGTAGAAAACTAGAGTTTTTTTCATACCCACCAGCGCGCAAGTCCTCGAACTGTAAATCTCCCGGTCTTTTCCAGTTGCCTTCCAATACCCCGCGTCAGTGGCGCGGTTCGTTCTCAACCCCGTCGGATACTTGCGATCTCTCAAGCTGAAGAAATACCATTCTTTCTCCCCCATCTTTGCCTTCTCTGAGATTTCGATAACGAGTAAGAGAAAAGATGAAGTCAAAAGAAAGGAAAAAAACAACTTGGTGAAGAAGAAGAAGAAGGTACACACCGGGAAGCTCCCATGGCTCGCACTTGTTCAAATCGATCTCAGCGATAGCTCTGCTAGAGAAGGCGCTGTCGAGAACCTTCTTCAGGAGATAGTAAGTGATGAGCTCCTCGTCAGTGGGATGGAAGCGGAAGCCCGGCGGAAGCTGCGCTTCGCTGCTCTCGAACTGGTGCGCTTGAAACTCCATAGCGGGAGAAGAGAGAGAAAGAAAGAGAGAGCAAGAGAAGAGAGAGTGGGTGAGGAAGATGGAAATCTCACTAGGAGGTGGGAGGGGGTTTTAACTCCTCTCGGCGATTCCTGTTCGATTAATACGGATTCGACGGATCAGGGAGAGTTGTCAGGGCGGGGAGGATCCAGAAACGATTAAACTATTCCCTCTCTTCGCTGCAGGGCTTATGGTATCCATGGCGGGCTCGCATGAAGAGAGATAGTTAAGAGAGAGAAAGAAGGGGGGGGGGGGGCAGTTCTCGCTAGCTTTTGCAGGATTTGTGCGGGCGTGTGCAAGAGTGCAGGTTTACCGCTGTCAGTGAAGAAAGCGAGAGGGCAGGGGGAACAGAAAGTTGTTTAAAGGTGGGAAGAATAGAGAAGAGGGAGAGATAAGAAGACGATATGAGGAAGGTGAGAGAGATGGCGGGGGGCCTGGAGAGGATTTGAGGTGATCTCCCATCAGATAAAGCTGGTCTCTCCATATCTCAATCTGTCAGACACAGTACAAGATTAATAGTCAGCTCGACAGAGACAGGGTAATTCCATCACATCATCTGCCATCTCTCTCTCTAACCCTCTCTCTACATCTCTCTATATTAATGATGAAACCTGCATGGCATAGTCTACGGGAACGGTCGCCATCCGAGGATCAAATCAAGGAGAGCCCAAAAGCTTTGATTTTGATTCAACGGGCGTCGTGTTTTCCCACCATCCAATCTGCCGAGGATTAGTTCTGTCGATTGAACAACAGTCCTGCGCCGCTCTTTATCCCTCTTTTTCTTCGGAAGATCATCAATTCCTCCTCGACTGTGAGCAGAGAGCAGCTGATTCGCAGACATGTCCTCGCCTGGAAGAAGCCGAGAAGTTGAACATTCCTTCAGCCCCACTGGCTATGTCATCTCCCATTTAATGTCCGCCTGTACAAAACCCCGATAATATCCAACGGAAGAACACGGAAATTTTCTTTCATCGAACTCCCCATCCGAAACGGCAAAGAGATCGCGCTTCCGATGTCATCACGGGCGTCGGATCTTCTTTGGCAGAGAGATAAACGAGGAAAACCCATCATGATAACATCTTCCCGTTTGCAGCGAGCATCATTACCCGCTCGTAGAACCCATCATGTCTCCGCCAGCCCGCATCGATGAATCAGTGTAATAATAGAGAGAGAGATATCTTATCTAGAGAGATAAAGAGGAGAGAGAGATAGATCGGCGTCAGCTCGCACGGCCAGAGAAATCATTCTCTGATGGTGCAACTGCATGCATGCACCGGCTCTTCCGCCTCGCTTCTCACGGATTTGACGTTCGCCGTCGTCCTATTAAGATTCATTAACAGCTCTTCCCACAGCCTTACATCAAATCATCCTTCATCGCGCATCTCTCTCTCTCTAATCGTTATCTCTCTCTCATGAATCTGCCTTTCGCTATTTCTGTGTCCTTGTTCCTCTCTTTTTGCTCTCTTCCTCTCTTATTTCCACGAACACTGTCTCTCTCTCTCTGTCGTTTAATCATTATCTCTCTCTCCTCAATCCGCCTTTCGCTATTTCTCTCTTTGTCCTTGTGCCTCTCTTTTTGCTCTCTTCGTCTCTTATTTCCACGAACACTCTCTCTCTCTCTCTCTCTCTCTCTCTCTCTCTCTTGCCTCTGTCTCTTTCGCGGTTTGTTTGTATCTCGCTCTTTCTGTCTCTTTCTATCTCTGTCTTGACATCCCTCTTTCTATCACTACGCTCGGAACACGGTGAGGAACACGAAACCTGCCGTTCCTATCAGTTTGGGCAGATTCCCAGTAGAGAGAGAAAGAGAGACTGATGGCACTGCGAACCAATTATGAGAGGTTTGCCACTGCCCGGCGGGCGGAGGAGAGCTCGATCTAGAGAGAGAAACAAGTCGATAGAGAGAGAGATGGATGAGTGGTTATAATGTATGTTATGGATTCCGCGATCTTCAGTGACGTAGGCGCATGTCATGCGCCGCCCAACCTTAACGGCGAGTTTCAGTGATCCCTGCCCAACTCCGAGGAAGAAGATAGTATCATTACGGCTTCCTCTAACGTCCACTCTCAGTCTCTGCTCCTGAACTCCGTTATCGCCCACCCTTCTTTCTACATAAATATTAAAAGATCTCTCTCTCTCCTTTTGAATTTCTGATTGTCCTTACTCTCTCTAATATATATTTAAAAATCCGGCTCGCGCATTCTCTCTCTAAGCATCTTTCAAAAAAAGAGTTGCAACCATTTTCTCTCTATCTCTCTATGTATATATATCTATCTCTATCTGTCTGGTTATCTCTCAACCTACCTATCTATTTTTCTCTATATCTATCTATCTCTCTCTATCTTCCTCTCTTTCTCTCTCTATTTATCTATATTTGGGCAAATACTACCAAAGAGCATGAACTCCCGTTTTTGTCTAAAAAATAGCATGAACTTTCATGATTGTCTAAAAAATAGCATGGGCCAATAAGAAGACGCCACTTGGTGTCTTCTTTTTTTTTTGTCAGCCATGGTCAACTGCTGACGTGGATTCCACGGTGGCATCCACGTCAGCAGCCGCCGCAGACGCCGCCCCTCTCCGTCTGCCGACACCGCTACCCGTCTCCGTCCCCCGCCGCCACCCTAGGGAGGAGGGCGAGGCGAAGAGGGGGCCGGGCAGAGGCGAGGGGTGGTGGCGGCCAGGGAGGAGGATGGGACGGGCAGGGGCGGCCGCAGGCAGATGAGAGCTGGAGAGAGGGGACGGCGGGGCGGCGGCGAGGGGGTGGGGGCGGCGGAACCCTTTCCCCGCCGCGCCGCCGCCCCCTCCCCCTTCCCCACCGCTCCGCCCGGCCCCTCCTCCCCCGGGCGGCGTCCGCGGCGGCCAGAGACGGCCGGCGTCTGCGGCAGCTGCTGACGTGGATGCCACCATGGAGTCCACCTGGCTGCCACAGTGGCTACCACGTCAGCAGTTGACCATGGCTGACAAAAAAAATAAGAAGACACCTAGATAAGCATGAAAGTTCATGCTATTCTTTAAGGCAAAAACAGGAGTTCATGCTCTTTGGTAGTATTTTCCCTCTGTATTTATATCTGTCTGTCTTTCTCTCTTTAAATATCCATAACTATTTCCGTCCCTATCTCTCTATCTGTCCATTTCTTTCTACCCATCTATCTGTGTATTTCTTTCTCTCAAAATCTATTTACCTATTTATCTCTCTCTATCCATCTCTGTCTATTTCTTTCTCCACCTATCTTCCTACCATCTCTCTCTACCCATCTGTCTGTCTACTTCTTTCTACATCTACCTATCTGTCTCCATCTATTTTTATCTCTCTATCCCTCTCTCCACCTATCTATGTATCTTTCGATCCATGCATCACTCTATCCCTCTCTCCACCTATCTATCCATGTATCTCTCTATCTGTCTATCTATCTATCCATCTATCCATACATCTCTATATATGTATCTATCATTCTCTCTATTCCGGCATTACTTTCTCACGCCGTATAATATACTAAACCTGCACGTTACAAGTTTTATCTTCCATATACTGTGCTCTCTCTCAATCTATCTCTCTCTCTAAAGTGCATTGGAAAATGGGGTCGCGAGGAAGTGAGAGATAGAAAGAAGCATCCAAAAAGCTGGTACGGCAGAAGACGAATCGTCACATCCAACGCAGACCCCCCTCTAACGGACACTTCCGTCAGTCAACGCCGCCCTACGGTCAACTCTCCGTCGAATCTTCTGATTTATGACGTCATCGATGACGTCCGCGTCTTAACCTCCGCGCCGACGGTACTCTGAGAAGCGTAGATTCCTTTTCGATTCTTCGCGTCGCCGATGTGAAGCATCAGCTGTGAAATGACGGTCGTTAATCGAATATAGTTAACATTGGGAGAATAAATTATTTGGCCATACCTTCGTCCCCACGTAAAATGATACGAATATGAATCCCACCACGGTTAATCCTGCCATAAGAAATTTAAAAATTATTTTAATTAGCTTTGATCGCATTCATTAGCTGGGAAACGCTGCAAAGAGGGATTTCGCACCGTCTTTCATCAGTAATCTCGAAATCAACCATTTGATGTTTTGAGGGCCGATCACGTATCCAGCAAGATTTGTCACCTGTTTCGAATGTTGAAGATTAAAAGGCGGAGGTTTATGTTTTTGGATTAAGAAAATTAAGGTATTAATATGGATGAGTAAGCAGACCATGAGGCAAGTGATTGTGATAGCTCCGGCTATTGCATGTAGCTCCCGCAGAAGGAATTCTCCGACTGGGTTTGTTTCCTGATCGATGGATAAGAAATATTAAGCCTAATATGTTGGAAAATGAAGGATTTTTCCATGATAATTAGACGATATGCACAGGGAAGCACATACACGATACATGTTCATGATGGACTTAAAAGCAATTTCCGGAATCATGAAAAAGCATGTCAGCCAGGCCCATGATAAAAGTTTCCTGCGCCATAAAATAGATTAACAGAAGATGGTGCGGATTGATTATCTAGGCGATTAAGTTTTTTTACCATTCTAAATCATGCCATATGGCAACAAATGTGAAGATCACCCAAACATTGAGGAGCTTCCTCTGAGAACCGCCAAGTGGGATGTAAAGATATCTGCATTAGTCAATGCAGGAAAGCTAAGAAAAAGCCTAACATGGAGATGAAATATATACATATGACGAATTTGTCATCATCATCCATACGTGGCTTGGACGAATGATGATGAAGATGATAAATTCAACAGATGGATGGCGATGAAGATGACAACTCTTTGAAACTGGACAAAGATGACAAAAAAGACATGATTAAATTCTCTAACTTATGGATGACAATGATGAAGATGTAGAAATCTCCACTGATGGATATTGATGATGTTGATGATGATGTTTGTTGTCATCACTGACACCGAAACCTGGATTAACTAGGATTCTATACTGTCAAACCTGACCAACCACTTGTTATATGATGCATGCCAACTTTTCCAAAAGGTTTCCAGGTCATGGCAATTGTTGATACATCGAGGCATGTTCTCGGGTGCTTCGATTCCTCCAATCTGAAAAGCCATCGTAAAGCAGTTCATTATTATTGCCAATAAGTGATAACATAGCTTTCTATCTTGACATAATTATCTTATTCCAATCGATCTCTGATACGATCCTAGATGTAAGCTTGTATCATGGAAGGGGAGTTGACGAATAGTGTAGATGTTCCTGGAGTTGGAGAGTAGAACGGGAATGATCAGAGTAGAGGTTGAATGGAGGAAGCAGGGATCGACAAAGAGGACGAGCTGGCTGAAGGCGCGGTGATGTATAGACAATCACGATGGACAGGGATCACATAGCGAGAGAGATAGAGGGCATAGAAACTGAGAGAAGAGACTGATGACTCTAGTTTCATTCTTCTTTGCTGCCCCCCTTAAGGGAGGGCTGCCCTATTTAGGGGAAATGCATACATGTCAAATGGCTAAAATACCCTTGAGGACCATATGATACTCACTGGAATTTTATTTTACTGAGTCCAACATACCAGAAGTTCGTCAAGAAACATTCTATGATGCTATAAATTCTTCTCGGATCCAAGCAGTTAGTCTGAATAAAATATTATCAATATAGTTCTACACCTGTGCTGCCAAATGCAAATTATATTGATGACCCTAAGTAATACTAGAAAGAAGACATGAGAATATCCAAAAATGAGTCCAGGTCACATACCAATGCCCACAACCTAAAATACCGCCAGATCAGAAGAAATTTTAACCACATAAAATTTAGGACCTGAGACAGAAAGAAAGGACAACATAAGCAACAAAAACTGATGAATGTCATGACAGTTAGAGAAAAATAGCGTTTATGGAGGCAGAAATAGCCTATTGTAATGAGAACTAAAATCTCCCTCAAATGCAATAGTTGAATGACATTCACGAACATTAATGATTTCACACAAGCGAGATATTGATATGATTTCATAGGAAATATTTTTCTTCTTTCCACGTGAGAAAAAATAAACATGAAGATACAAGGGATGTGTACCCCATATCCGATGATGAAGATATCTAAGGGAGACAGCCTTCTCCAAAGACCACTTCAAGAAAAAAAAATCAGGGCCGTTAGGTTATTCAAGGTAAAACCCTGAAAGCAAGGATTTTCAGATGAGTCATAACTGACTTACCTTGTGGCCATGGAGTTATAGTAGAAAAAGTGTGTGATGAACTCCAGAAGTAAAAAGCAAAAGATCCATCTGAATCCATACCACGCCACTTGCCGGATGGGATAACTTTTTTGAGGCGAATCCAACTGCAAAATTCAATAAAATTTCAAAAGGGACTAAAGCAACCAAATGTAAGTTCGGATCAGAAAATATCCTAGATGTTATACAAAAGATAAGCTCGCCAAATTTGGTAAATCCTGTTTGTTCTCCTGATTGCAATTAAACTCGGTTCAGTTCAATTCATGTCGATCATAAGCAGAAAGTTATCTTGCCTGTCCAGGAAATATAAATGAGCTCAAAGTAAATAATATAACTCTGTTGAATGATACAAGGATTTTAAGTTACAGTTGAAAACTTAATTAAGACATTACCCTAGAACCGCTTGATTTTGTAACGGCTTTCATAATAGATGCACGTTTTCATACTAAACAATGGACGAAGAGGACAAATAATGTAATCATAAAGACGCTTGACAATTACCTGAGAGGCAAATGAGTTGAAACTCATTATTGGCCCAGCAATGTATAGTGGAGCGTACAGCAAGTAGCTTAAATACGTTGAGAAGGAGTAGCCGTCGATATTAATAGATTTGTCCTGATAAGATAAAGCCACTGTTCACGCTACAAAGCCACTGAAAAATCAAATATATTGGAAGCAGACGCAGCTGCATTAAATCAGAGTCAGTGTCAATGACATCAATTAAAAAAGAAAACCATGGGTAATCACAGAAAATACAGAAAATAACATCATCCAAGATAGACAGATGAAACTTATTCTCATGGGGAAACATGGAATTCTGATACCTTCTGCCTAATCACTGAATCCGTACAAGCCCAGTGGTAGTCGCATCCAAAGCTAATCATGCGCAGAGTGACTGTGCAGAAAGAAAACCATCAAAAGTGAATCCATGAACAGAAAGGGGGAGACATTCCACTTCTCAGCTCTAAAATTCCCTATTCTGCCTTTAGATGTGCAGTTTAAGAATAATTTACGTTTCATTGTTTTTCTCCTTCATGTTTTACTGTGTCTCCCTCCAATTTCTCTTTCGGGTATTTATATTTTCAAGCGGATCAGATGATTCATGTGGCGGAACCAAGTAATGGAAGAAAACTGGCTTTTCTTGGTAAATTATTGAACACCTTTATTGAAAGAAAACCTGAAGCATGACCTGGTGGTGCTGAGAGATTAGGGATGCAACTGATGCAGGCCTACTTTGTCCTCATTGTTTTTCCCTTCTTATTAATTAATAAGGTTTCAGAGAAAATTTACCAAAAAAGCCACAGAAATTTTCTCCTGTTTTACAAAAAAAAGTAAAGAGTGGATAAGGATGCATTTCAATGGGAGCGTATCAGACGAAGAGAAAAAGACAATGAAACCAGAGAAAATGAAGATCATCATCGTCATAGAAGGCTAGCAAGGCTAAGGCTAGAAAACACTAAAGAACTCAAGTCACATGGCGATACATCTCTACCCTCTGTGCAGAAGAGGGTCAGACACACTCTGTCAACGTGAACTACAAGGAAAGTCAAAGCACAGGGGGTTATTAATTAGGAGGGTCGGGACTGAGAGGAGGCATTCTTGCTTTCGATTATCGAGCACTTGGCTGAAGAGTGGAAGTGTCCCGATCCAGAGGGCAGAGACGTTATTTCAACTTCCTCTGAGTTCATTTTTCGTCCTCACTACTATCGTCTTCTTATCTTCTTCTAGTTCATCCGTCTCCAACATCATATCGTTCTTCAGACTCTTGTTTGCAATATCGGGAAGTTCTTGTTGTGGAATCCAAGTCTACTACTTGCCAGGTTCATTGTTCTTCATATTTGTGCGGGAAGGGAGGCATTACATGGATCTCATCTTCCCTTTTCAAGAGAGATAAGAGCCCAAAGTCCATTACATTCAGGCCCATTAAGGAACTACTCTCTCATTTCCAACAGCTTTGACTTTCAAAAATCGAAGATAATTCAGATATGATTCAGAAAATGAATAGAGAATTTTAATTTCTAACCTAGTTGATTCAATAAAATTAAGGAAAAAGAATATATCTAAGCCCTAGGAAATGAATGCAATTTTTCCACATACTTCCCAATGGACTCTCCGAGGAAAGAGTATATTAAAGGTATCATAAGAACTTATGACACAGGAATATTTCGAATTGTTATCAGATCTAAAGATCATCTGGAAATTTTTTTTGAAAGATAGAGATCATCTGGAGTTGAGTAGGATTCGTGAGAGTAAACAAGAAACACAAATGAAACGCAGCTGAGAAATGAAATAACAATACCAAGATTGAAGCAAATTTGCCACCTAAAAGTACCCCTATAGCTGTCAAGAAATGCCAGACTACTCCTGTAAAAATGGGGTGATAGCTATCAAGGGAAGGTTCCAAAAATGAAGAGAACTAATCAAGTCCAATCACTTACCCCAATGACGAGAATGCATAACCTTCATAGATGCGAGTCAACATCAAAATAGCTACATTGAAGCTCCAAATAATGGAAAGGAAATACTTTGACTGTGAAAGTGCCTACAAGATGGACAACGGAAGTTTGCCCAAATGAGTATATGCTATGTAGATGACGTATTCTGTGGAGGATTAGAGGTGATTTCATGATGCTTTGACGTGCATAAAGGGAGATCCAAATTAACTTGGAAAAAAGAAATATGCAGTTTGCTTCTTTGATGATATGACACTCCTTCCCTAGTTTATTGTCACGGGACGAAGAGGACATGGCACTCCTCCAGGTATTATTCATCAGCGGATTTTTCATCTATTCGATGTATGGAATTCATGTACTCGTGAGAATTCTATGAATGGGCATAAATTAAATGAACGGATCTGAACTCGTGAAAAGTTATGCAGTGGACGGAACCTAAGACAGAATATCAAACCTTGACAATAAGGTAGTTCACCGAAGCGATAATGAGTATGAAAATCACACTGCAACAAAGATTTTCTCAGCATTTATCCAGTGTTGAGCAAAATAAGATTTTAGGATGAGAAAGAGTACCAGGCTCCATGTAAATAAAACAAATAGCTTAAAGAAAGCAACAGCCACACCACGGACATTCCTTTAGCCTTGAGGTGAAAAGAAGCCCGGAAGAGGTAGGCCACCAGGACAAAAAATCCTAAAACTAGGGAAAGAACAGGCAGATTCACACGAAAGTTTCTCCATTGCGAATCAGATGTGTCCTGCAGAAAATATCGGAACAAAAGGTGGTAACTTTTTTGCATATTTTAAAACAGGGATCATAAAACGTCAAAAAGATTCTCAAATAATTGCAAAAGCACGAGAATAATAAAACGGGTTGTATGGCTAGTGCAGTTCCATGGTACTTTGAAACGACAAAACCAAAAGAGCATTTTCAAATAAATAAACTATCACATTACGGGATTATTCACAAACGTCTAAAGATGATCAATGGAATTGGTCAAGAGCAAAATCATGAATGTTCAGCTGAGGCTGGAGAAGGTTTGAAAAATCAAAGAGGCAACCGGAACTAGGATTCTGATGCAGATTAATAAAATAATGATCACAGGTTTAACACATCGAGTTTCTCTTTCTAACAGAATTTTTTCCTTGGTAATCTTCACCCACCACGGCATCATTTCACATAGCGATGATCAATACACCAGGGAAAGATCACAAGGTTTTCTCTTAACTAGTAAAACGACCGAGCTCCGCCATTGGTAAAACGAGTCGACATTTTCCAAGACAAATTGGATGGAAAAAAACAACAAATTGAACTCAGACAAATGATCAAACTCGGGATCGTACATTAAGACGGTTCAATATCCATCCAGACTGCAGGCGAGGAAGCTGTCCGTAAGACGCTGGAAGCACAGACATCAAAATCACGCATCAGAATACGAATACCGATAACGAACGAACATAATTAACGGAAATCCAAAGTCTAAAAGCTCAAATAGCGAGAGTGGAACAGAGATAAATGATAGTAGAAAAGCTGAATCGCACACTCTTCGCAAGGGGAATACGATACCGTTCGACAGCTTCAAAGATCGGAAGACGACCACGCCGTAGAAGCCAATCGCGTATACAATGAGAAGAACGAGCTCCCACTGCTTCCACGACAATCGATTCATCCTCCCTCTTTCACCAAGGAAGAATCTGCTCTCTCTTCTATATATATACAAAGATGTCATATATATTTATATATATCTATATCTCTCTCTCTTCGCAGTCACTATATTTTATTTTAAAATTCATGTAAGTATTTAATATTCCCTGAAATTGCGCGAAAAATAGATTTCGAAATTTTTGAATCGTCGTCTTTGTTAACTGTTTCAGAGGCTGGTGGCGGTTTGAGAATTGAGAGCTACAATTACAAATCATGGAGGATTTCAATTCTCAGCAGCGGCTTCCTCTTATGGCGATCGCTCGATCTTGTCGCCGGCGTTTTGCTCCGGTAGATCTTCTTCTTCTTCTTCTTCTTCTTTGTTTTGCTGCGCCGAATCAGTTTTTTCGCCTTCGGAGAGGCTATTTTCCGGATCTGCCACTCTCTGTCGATAATATCGGAGCAGCACCAGGCAGATGAAGGCTGCAGAACGATCAAGCAGGTAATTGATCATTCTTTCCGTGTAATTTCCCTGTTGTTTGCATCAATCGCACAAATCTAGATCGGAGATCGAACGAACCTGCGGTAATTCGAGACTTAGCGCTGAGCAGATTCCACAGCGTCAAGGCAGCGGAGATTCCGAGCGCTCTCCTCCGTCGACAAGCCTGCCATCTCTCACGAGTCCAGTTTCCGACGACCGCGGCTGGATCGATCATCACGGAAGGACGTCGAGTTAGAGAAGGAATCGGCGTAAGATGCTTTATATTGATGCAGTATCTCACCATTTCGATGGATGTTTTGTGCGTAGGTGGAGTATAGTTTGGGAACAGTGAAGCCAAGAAAGAATCCTGCAGCGATTTTCGTGGGAGAAATTAGAAAGAAAATCGCAGAAACTACAAGGGATCAAATGAGATGAGGCAAGAAACTCAGACAACCTGCGGACAAGAGCCTCCACGGAGTAATCCAATGCCCGTACTTGGCCGTCAAGAGAAGAACCGGCGCAACCTGAATGAACAACGCGAGTTCAGAATTTATTCGATGATCTGGCGAAGGCAAGATCTCACCATGAGAGTCGTGGACGGATCCCCGGAGAAAATCTCTTGAACGACTGAGATTGCAGCATTGGCAGCCGGCAAAACCAAGCGACTGATTCTCACCATGTCCGCCTCTCCGATCCTGAAGTCGCATCTCACCTCCTCGCTTCTGCAAACCAACGGATCAGCGCCAGAAATCAACCAGCAAATCAAGAACAAATTCAGAAGAAGAACACCTCCGAGGAACCGAATCTCGGACGAACGCCACACCGAGGAGAACCAGCCCGAGATTAGACACCGCAGATACAAAGCTGAAAAAGAAGCGAGACTCGATCACGACACCGATCGAAGAGTCTACAAATCCAGACGCGAAACTCACACCTAAAGTCGAAATCTCTGGAAAGCAAGGAAGAAGAGAAGAAGAGCGTGCCCAGGCCGAACCAAAGGCTAGATTTCGCCGTGTTCTTCCACATCACCAGCTCCAAAACGGCGTCCTTGACGGAATCGGAAACGGGAGAAGAACTCTGAGGAGGCGGCAGAGATACCGGGATTTGATCTTCATTCCGGGTAAGCTTCCTCCTCCCAATCCCAATCCCCGCGTCGCGCTCTTCAGCGGGACGCTCGTCTCTTGTAGAGATCTCCTTCTCGAGACGTCGTCGGGCTCTTCGAGAGTTCCTGGGGGAGCCACAGCCCGCAAGAACAGCCTCCCCGCTGTTCTTGGCGCGGCGCCTGGGCTTGGCGGCGATCTCGGAGTTATCCTCTGGAACGAGGACAAGAGTTCTACGCCGCCTCGCCGGAGAATGAGAGAGCAGGAGCAGACGCTCCTGGCAGTGGGATTTGACGATCGGCTTTGGAGAAGGAACGCCATCGTCGTCGCTGAAGAGAGAAATTGTTTGTGGGTTTCTTTCTCTGAGGAAGTATGGCTCTGATCGACGCGAAGGGGGAGTTGTCGCTGCGGATGCAACTTCCATGGCAGGATCGATTGATCGATTGATTGATTGATTCTTCCGGGGGAAGAGGACAAGGGGGCGAGGATGATGAGAGGAAGACGATGGATTTTGTGGGGGGGGGGGGTTTAACGTTCCAGTTTCTTGTTTGAAATTTTGAACTTGGGTTTGATCCGACGGCTGTCGTTGCCGTCTTTTTTTCCGGGAAGGATGAAGATCTTTTCATCCAACGGTAGTGTTGTCACGAGTAGTAATGACGGCAGTGTTACAAAACTTTGAAGTCTCTCTATATGCATAGGTGTGAGCGTGTTCATTTCTTGATTTTCTTCGTGTTTGTGGCATGTTTGAAATATCTCTCCGTTTGGAATATTTTTTTATGATTTCAACTATGAGAAGAATGTAGAATCATTGATCTTTGGAAAATGCAATAAATAAATTGATGGGTGTAGATCTGAGAAATATTCCAGATCGTTCCTAGCTACAATTTATTTGAAGATTGAGAACAAATATTACACCAAAACTGAGCTTCCATTAGTCAGTGTGCAGGAAGCAGATTTGATATGTCAACACCAGGCTAAAGATATAACCAATTTTACAAATAGGACAAGAAAGTTGGAGTCAATTTTATATTTTTTAAAAAAAAATCATCTGCTGCTTAATAAGTGAATGTCATTTGCCTAGCATCATACGTATGCCCATCCATGTGCATTTTCTCTGTCAATTTATGCAGGTTCCACACCAAATCAAGATTACAAATAAGGGTGCCAAGCCAAGCTACATTTCTTCTTTTTCTCTATAGTGGGCTTAAGCTGACACTTACACTGTCACTCTAGATCATTTTTCACATCTTTGAATCAATAGAATGCATTATCCTTCTTGTACTCCTTTAGCTACCTTGCATTAGAGAACGAACCAAAATCTCAATTGAATGCATTATCTTGTACTCATTTTTCACATCTTTGAATCAATAGAATGCATTATCTTCCATTCCAAATTCACATCCCTGCATTAGAGAACGAACTAAAATCTCAAATTTGAAGAAAGAATTACGGAAATGTATTGCTAATGTCAACAACACCAATAATTTAAATATGTCATTCATACATAAATCTTTTTGGATATTGTGCCTTCTCATTCGTGTTCTACATGCAATTATAATGTAATCGATGATAATTAGCTAGACTATTACAATCAAGAGCTTAACAATTGTATTAAAATATATACTAAGTAGCATGGCCAACTTTATTTGTTGACACATTCAAAGTTGCACACGTGGTATTCAAATAGGGAAAATGTTGGAAATTACGCAAATATTTCCTCAACACCTGCCACTGGCCCTAACTTTCTTAGTGTTCATTGTTGATTAAAGTTAAAAAGCGAAAGAGAAGTGGAGGGACTCTCTTGGTGTCACAAATCGTTTAGATTCTGGCAGAATCACAAGTATTTATCCTTATCATCCTTCTCACCTCTCAGCATTTCTTACTTTATAAAATATATATTCTCGTCTCTTAAATATCTTCTAAAAGGCATTTAATCCCTAATATACATTCCTCGTGGATACAAACCTTGCTCATCATTAACTAGTCAAATCTTTTACGAGTTCAGGTTTATAAATTATTTTTGAATAAATCAAATATTAACAAAAAATTATGATCCTACATTCAAGTTCATAAACCGGTGACGTTGCCGGGAACAAATGTCATTAGGATTTTTGTGTCTTAGTGATTTTATTACACTACTATTTTATAAGGGTGTAATCAGTTATGAAAGGATGCAGAAATCTTGAAATAAAGGATGTGTTGCTTTAGCCTCGAAGAATCAACAACACTTAACACTTGGGAGTGAAGTAACAAAGTGAAAAAAAATTCTGCAATATTTACATTTTTACTCTTAGAAGTTCATCTTTTCTAGAATAAATTATCAACATTTTAATTCTAGATATGATAAAAACATGTTCGTTATGAGTTGTGACATTGTAAATACAGTCAAAGATACCGCATGAATTACTCTCATCATTATTTTGACAATCATGAAAACTATAGTGTGCATCATTTTCAGATTCAATACTCGCAAAATCATATTTCTTCACGAAATTCACTGTATAATGTTGAATATTTTGAAGGACTTAAAATTTCAGAATGATGAATGAATAATTATGCAATTGTTCAGGATAGAATTTATCATATTGATGATTCTTTTAAAAGTGACCAATACTTAGTAAGATTATATTAAAGTATATGAAGAAGATTTCAAGAATTCATGCGATATCAGAATGAGGGGACTTCAAAAAAATATGATTAGAAATATATTCCTCAACATTTTGACAAATATGAATATCAATAATATTTTTCAAAAATGAAGGATCTTTTGCAAAATGGTGTTTCTTTAATGCCCATAATTTTTTGACGAATGCACTGACATGGAGAAGTTCTATTTTATAAGGAAAATGAAAAACTTAAATAGGACATTTTTTTGTAAACCAAAACCAAACATTAATTATGAATTCCAATAGGACTATTTTGATAAAATGACATTGAATGTGATATATGTTCTTGTGACAATTTTTGTGATTTTCAGACATCTGATGTTGACAATGTCATTTATTTGAATCAAGATGAATCTATGAAAATGATATAGGCTCAGTTGAAGGAAAATATTTGTTTTAAAATAAAGGCATAAATATTTTATATCCTTTTGATGATATCTATGACATGAACATGTTATTTATAAATGCTCAAAGAAAAAAAGTCATAAGGAATAATCTTGTGATATATGCCCAAGAAAAGAAGTTCTGGATGAATATGATGATGAAATGATTTTTGTCATTTTGAGTAATTTTATGGCATTCACATGTTATTTTTAGATGTTCAAAATCATATTTCTGTGAAATAATTTTTTTGATAAGCATCTGGGTAAAATTGCATGATGAAGGGATTTTGAAGAAAAATATTGAATGCAAGGGTTGGGAATCTCAGCCCTTGATTATGCAGAGAAAAATTTCCAGTGAAAAAAGGTTAAACATTGATTAATTAGTAGGATTTCAAATAATTACTTAAGTCTTCCTTTCCACAGCCATTTATACCAATTACTCATATTTCAGGGCTACGATGATGCAGGACTTTGCTTCCTTAGGCAATCTACATCATGCCCAACTACCAACTACCATGAGACATTTTTCTCTCTACAATTACTCTCAATATATTAAGTAATATTGCAAATTATTTTTATGGAACCATTTGATTGCTAGTACCATATTTAAACCCCTAAAATGTGTTCATTGATACTGCATAACATTTGATCAAGGGGTGTATTGGAAGTTACGTCAACAAGAAGGGAAAGAACCAAAGCATAAGATGATGTAAAACTTAAAAGTCAGAGAGAGAGAGAGAGGAGGGATGGAAGGAGAGAGGGATAGAGAATGGAGAAGCGATAGAGATATACGGGGAGAGATATATAGATTTAGAATGATAGAAAGAGTGGGAGGAGGAAAGGGGGGGCATAGATAATCGAGAAGCAATTGAGGGATAGTGAGAAATAAGGGTGAGGGAGTTCTAGATACAGAATGATTCAGATAGAGGGAGAGGGTGGGTTAGAGAGAGAAATGGGACTAGAAGAGGGATTTATAGATTGAGAATGATAGAGAGAAAGGGTGGGTTTGGGAAAAACAGTGAATAGATTATGGAATAATTAGAGATAAGGGGGGAGGGGGAGAACAGTGTGAGAGCGAGGGAGAATAGAGACAGTGTGAGAGAGAGGTAGAACAAGAAATAAACTGGAATGTTAGAGAACAAGAGAGGAAGAAAGAGCAAGAGTTTGAGATCGAGAAACATATAAAGAAAAAGAGATAGAGGGAAATACTTCTATACATAAATATCAGTTCAAATTATCAACGCAGACAATGGATCAATGAGACATTATTTTTGTATGTGAAGACAAATCTGGCCCATCTATATTTCTCTCAAAGATGGGATTCGAGGCCTTTCAGTATTTCCTTACAAACTATACTTGGGAAAATATGAATTAAAGAAAGGTATCTTTATCCAATTGTAGCATGGATATGAAGGATACTGATTTTAGAACTCCAGTTTAGTTATTATGGATAAGGAGGAAAACTAGAAAAGGTATAAGAGCAAGGGCCCAAAAACCTGAAAAAATAGGAAATAAGTAGGCCACGAGGTAAGTCTGAACCAAAATCATAAGGAAAAAATGATATGCAATCGTACAATGTTCATTATATTTATGAAACGTGATCAACATGGTAGTCAAACTATCTGAAATTTGTTCAATTGATCACATGTTTTACATTCATTATCCTACATATTTATGTTTATTATGAAGTGTAAGGATTTGTGCCTCGTCGAGTGAATTAAAATGAAATGATAGTATGATAATCGCTCAATTTTTCACATATATGTGAATATTCCTATTCATAGATATCCACTAATGGCACTGGCATTTGAATAGACACCACTACCCGCTCGTACTCATATGATAAGGATTATTTTTCATTTGACCATTTATGTAGAGATACTAAGGTAGCATATTATATGAATCCATGGATGGTACAAAACCTAATCATTAATCAAGTTTGTTTGTGTTACGGCTGTATAAGTAGTGTCCTTAGACCTGAGCCACCAGTGACACTCTGTGCATGAATACTTCTGTTTTGACTATGACCTATGAGTCTCTATAGCATATAACTCTAAAAGAACTTAATTTTCCAATCCCATCATCAATAGCGATAAAGAAGACAAATGAATAGGGAAGGTCCAAATGTACGAGCGAAATTTTTTTCGTGCGGTTGTGCTGTGCGGTGCGAATTTCACACATTGCATCACACACAATATTCGCACACCGCAACACACACCGCACACGGGTCTGTGCGGTGTGGTTATGTGCAAGTGTGTGATTTTTTTGTGCCCCCCCCCCCCTCCTGCGCCCACACATCTCCCCCCCGCCCCCAACCCCGCCTTCTCCCTTCTGAGTGCTGACCATTTTCCCCCTCACCTCAATCTCTCCAAATCCATCTTCTTCCCCCCCTCCATCTGGATTGCTTTCCAAAGGCAAAGGGCTTCCCTAGAATCTCCTTTTCTTCTTCTTCATCCATCTGGATCGCTTTGGAGGGGCGGAGAACTATTATTCTTTGTTGTGCTTCTGATTTTGACTAGTTCTACGATCCTCTTCAGGTACCTTCTTCGAATTTATTTGTCATTTTCTGCTGATTTATCCTTCAGTTTATGTTTACTTTTCTGCCTCTTTTTTCTCTTCTTCTTCTTCTCTCTATTCTTCTTCTTCTTTGTCTTATGGCTATTAATTTTATTCTTCTTGTCTTCTTTATCCTCTTCCTCTTTTTTTTTCTTACATTTTTATTCCTTCTTTTATTCTTTTTTTTTTCTTGCTCCTTCACTTCCTTTTTTCTTAATTTTTTGTTTTTTGATCTGAGTAATTCTGATAGTCTTAGAGGGTTTATTTTTTCCGTGCATTCTAGCTCAGTGAGTAGGGTGAGTGATCGTCCTACTCGGGGACAATCGTCTGGGATCGCACCTCCCGCTTAGTGGGAGAGTCCTGGAAAGGTCCTGCGTGGGGCCTCAATTCGTTGAAGCCGACGGTGATGCGGTCTCCACATGGTCTGTGCCCACATGGTCTTCGTTGAGGCGTTGGCAGGCCCTGATGATGAGAGGGTGAGTAGGTCCGCCGTCCTGATGATGACGGCGGCAACTGGTGCAGCGGCCTGGGGCGACCAAGGGCGGCGGCGTGGGGCGACCGAGGGCGGCGGCGTGTGGCAACCGAGGGCGGCGGCGCGTGCGGCGATCGAGGGCGGCGGCAGGAGGCGGCCATCGAGGGCGGCTAGAGGCGACTGTCGAGGGTGGCTGGAGGAGGCCGTCGAGGGCAGCGAGCGGCGGCCCCGTGCAGCGGGCAGCTGCCCAGTTCAGTGGGCGGCGCTCCCGTGCAGCGGGCGGTGGCCTCGCAAGGCGGAAAAGCTCCCCGTCGTCCGGCGTTGAGGACGTCATCCGGTCGTCACTGTGGCGGCGGCGGTGCTCGCAACAGAGAGCGGCTGCCCGCCGCCGGCGGCGACGTCTCTTCTCCCTCCTTTCCCTCTTACTCTCCTTCTTCCTCTTCCCTTCTCCTTCTTCTCCTCTTCTTCCTTCTCTTTCTGTTCTTCTCAAACGAGGATGGAGACCTGCCTTCTGTTCGATGAAATGTCCCAATGAAAAAAAATAGGTCTAAGCATTATGGCGCCCACCCTTTCCCTTATAGGGGGGGGGAGGATGGGCCCCTAATGGATCAAACGGGATCCTTTTGGGGAGCCCTTATAAATGGGCTCCCCCATTACAAAACAAAAGAGAAAAACACATAAGAAAGGGAAATCAAGGGGGAAATAAAGAAGAAGAGAGAGGGAGAAGCAGGGGGGGAATTTGAGAGAGACCCATCTCCCTAGATGGCAAAAATGACGAACGGACAAACGACGTCCCGATCATGACGAAACACGATGAAAACGAGATTGACGAAATGGAAAAGAAAAAACACGGGTGGGAGAGAGACGAGAAAACATAAAGATAACTGAGCAACTTCACCCGGTCATCGGCGTCAATGGTGGGCGGCGCGGATGCGCCGATGACGACCTCTAATGGCGTGCGCCATCAATCTTCCCGTGGTCGGAAGAACTCGTCTCTGTCGAGTTGGGGTAGCTGGTGGCGGCGTCCGGCGAGGGCCTGGTCGTCGCTGGCGTGTGTCGCGTTCTGTGGCGATTGGGGCTTCCGGATCTGCACATGTAGTCCTCCGCGGTACCCGGCTCTCTGCACCATTAGTTACCCCAAGCAGTATACGATTGCCCGACTCGTGCCAATCGGGCGTGTTCACTGGGGAGGTGGTCGAGGCAAACTCGCTCACAACAATGGGGTTTAGAAAGGCCAGGGTAGGGGGGGAGAGAGGGGACTCGGTACGGGATCAGGCCCGCCATGTTAGTGGAGCAGGTCAGTCATCGGAGGGTCGAGAACGGGCCAGCGCTAAAAGCTCTCCAGGAGAATAGCTCTCCGGCCAAAATCTCACCGACACTCGGTTTCCCACGTCGGTCACTCAAAGTTGGCTCTGCGAGTCGGCAACTTGCTTGTACTGTGCATGCCTAAATGACGATTGATCATGATGCAATGGCAAAACATGCTGGGCGAATGCATAAAGGAGGGACTACTACGAGTGCTAAGGGTAGAGCTCGTGATGGGACTTGGCCATTGGCGATCTCGGGTGGGCTCAACCCCACGGCATGGGCCTCCGGATAGACAGGCGCGTGCTCGGCGCACGGGGTAGGGCGACGGCGATGGGCCGTGCCCTCTCGGATGGTGTGGCAAGCGCTACGCGTCCGCCGCTCGTCATTCGGACAGTGAGAGAGTGCGGGGTCTGCACCGGGTCGAGGAACATCCTGGACGAATCCGGTGGGGAAGATACGCGTTGGCTCTAGGCGAGTGGCTCAGGCGGCTGGTCTGGCGGCACGGCTGGTTGGACGACTGGCGTGGGCGGTTCGTGTGGCTGGACAAATGGCTCCGATGGCGCGGTGCGTGGTGCGGGTCTCCTGACGAGTGGTGCGAGCTGTCCAGCGGGCTGCACGATCAGTCGGGCTCGAGAACGCGTCTTTGTCTTTGCATCCCGGCTCTCGAGGGGGAGCAGGGTAGCGAACGGTTGTTAGCCTGACCACCTTGGTCGGGGCACACTTTGTTGCTGCCCTCGTGGTGTAAGGGCACCACATGAATCGTCGTCCATTGTGCAGAAACGAACATGTGTTTGCTCTGCCGGTTATGGTGACATCAAGATCGAAGATCTAGAGACGACCCAAGATGATACTTCCTACTTTCATATGGCATTGTCGCTCCACCGATAGAGACGAAGTGTCGATCCACGACACGTCAAAGGGTGTAGGATGCATGGTCACCGACCCTAGTCGGGTGACCAACGCGTTCGAGATGGCGTTGACGCAACTACCACTATCCACCGTCAACTTGCACATTTTGTTGTTGATCCGGACAAACGTGCAAAAGGCCGAGGTTCGTAGCGTCGAATCAGCCATCGGGGCTGTCCTCTGTGGGACAGGCGCAGGGTTAACCTGCGATACATTGTCAGGTGGGACGGGCGTCCAACTAGTGCTTGGGCGGTAGGCAGCGATGCTAGTAATGCACCGAGTGCTGGGGCGTGGAGCGGTGGCCGGGGTCGTGCCGGCGCCCACTATCTAGATGTACCCAACCTGAGGGTCGGGTGGGTCGTACCCGTTTGCGAGCTCTTCGCCTGCGCGGTAATTGTCATCGGATAACAGATCCAGATCTCCAGTTGGGTCCTGTTCGGTCTCTTCGGTATCGATCAACAGAGCCGAAGACGGACACTGGCTAGCTCGGTGCCCTTTCCCTTGGCACTTGAAGCACGTAAGTGGTGCTTGGCTGACGGTAATGCTGCGGGCCGGAGTATCACTCGTGACAGCCCGAGCGGGTGGGGTGATAAACTCAAATAAGGGTAGTCATTTCCATGTATTATTCATCTTAAATCTCCTAAAAGTAAGTACAACATTGCCAAAAATGCTTATTTTGCATAGTAATGAGATCATGCCTTTTCACTTTCCCAATGATTAAAAAGCTTACATTTTCTACTTAATTAATGTTTCCATCAATGCTTTGACATGCATTTCACAAGTTACACAGTTTGGGATTTACTTTTAAGAGGATTTGAGGGATATTTCAAGCCCCCACTCGACTCATTGAGTCAAGTGGGATATGAATCTAACGATTTCCCTAGTGTGTTGACTCTTCAGGTCAAGATTGACTTTTGATGGTCATAAAATTACGAAATTTTATGGGGAAGTGATGTCGGACGTCGTCTCGACGGCGTCCGACCGTCACCGAGGGCATGATCTCGGTATCGAATCACTAACTAGTCGGTCCACGCCTACGACGTCAACCGACGAATATGCAGAAACCAGGCGAACATGACGCTGAATGAGATGAGTTCCTACTGTGGTACGTGCTGAGTGCCGACTAGCAACAATGCCGCGCCAGAGCAAGACGGGGTCGCCAAGAAGTCGGTCCGCCTCCGGACTCGCCCGAGGTGGGTCGAGGCGAGCACGCCGTCGAATGGGAAGACTTCCCACAAGATTGCTCACACGCGCCGGGACGCCCCGACTGCACGGACAGGACAGACTCTCATAAAATTCGCCGTTTCTCGGCCTGTCTCGCTCACCTACCTAACCCGAGCGGTGGAGGCAATACGAAGAGTACTGAAAGAGATAAAAGACGTAAAGGAGCTAGGGTAGCGGGGTACCTTCGTCGCGCGGCGACAGGTAACTCAAATTGGAGTATCCACGGAAGGAGCTGACGATGCTGCTGTATGTCCAATCTCGAGAGCACCGGGCAGGGAGAGCAAGCGGGCGTAGCGCCAACGAACGGTACCGGAAGGACGCCGTACGACGGCGCGGCCAGAGTTGACGACCGGGGCGGCACTAACGGTCGGGTGAGGCCGCACGGTGTCCACGGCGCAGCAGAGTGGCGTCGGCCTCACGCAGCGGACGGTGTGGACGGCGTAGCATTGACCGACGCATCGTCGTCCGGGCTCGCTAAGCGCAGGGGACTCAACGCGCTGGTCGAGGCGCTGCCGCCAGCCAGTAGGCAGCGCCGACGGCGAAGCGGGCGGCGTCGGCAGGTATGCTGCGGCGACGATGGCGAGCCGGACGGCCGTCGGCGAGGCCAGGCGAGTGGCGGCGGATCCGACGGTGACGACGGGTCCAGCGAGACGGTGGTTCTGGCGTCGGCGGGTGCCGGCGACGACGGCGGCGAGCGGATGGCCGTGAGGCCGAGGCCAGCGAGCGGCGGCGGGTCCGACGATGACGGCGGATCCGCCGGCGGCGACAGGCGGGATCTCAACGGGGCTCCTGGCGGGCGACGATGGCGGGTCCGGCGGTGATGAGGGTGGATCCGGCGGCGGCCGGTCGGGCGGGGCCTCCTTCTTCCTTCTCTTCCCTCTCCTTCCTCCTCCTTCTTCTCCTTCTCCTTCTTCTTCTTCTTCTTCTTCTTCTTTCTTCTTCTTCTTCCTTCTCCTCTCCTCCACGACCTGACTCTTCAACTTCCAAGTATAACTTCCAAATTTAGGTCAAGAGTGGGGAGAGCGCCCACCCCTTCCCCTTATATATGGGTGAGGGTGGGCCCTTCCTTAACGTTCAAAACACAACATCAAAAAGGAAAATAAGCAAAGGAGTATAAAATGGGCTTGTCAGGCCCAACATAGAAGGGGGGGGGGGGGGGGAAGAGTTCCTCATATGGGCCCTTCCCCGCTACACGACAACATGATGACATAGAAAGGGAAATGACGAAATAGAAAGGGAAACACGATAAACATAGAAAGGGAACTGAAAGCGTCGGTATGCTCCAATGGTCGGCGTCCGCGTCATGCCGAATAACGGAATTTGGGATCCCGTGTGTCTGCGGCGGCTCGTCGAGGTGGTTGGACTCGTATCGGTGTCGGGCTGGATGGTGACGGCTCCTCGTGTGCTGGGTCGGTGATGTCCTGCTGCTCCTCTACTGCTGGCTCGATGACGACCGGTGGCGACGCGCCATCAGGAAGTCAAGACAGGAGTCTTGAGGCTTGGGACAAAATTTCAAGTCAAAAGGAGCAATGAAGAAAAAGATGAATGCTAACCAGTGGAGTTGACTCAATCGATTGGCTTGGTATGAAGGAGCTTGAAGGAGACCTTCTAGAATGTCCTTGGAGGCTTCCAGGTTGATCAAGACACATGAGGGTGACTCCAACTGGCAGATCCTGTTTGGAGGAGAGCCCAGGGTCGAGATCCAGCCCAGGATCCATGAGGTGGAACCCATCCACCCATCCATTCCAGCCCAAATCCAAGGGCTAGAGATGACTTGTAACTAACTCTAACCAACTTGTTCTTTTCCCTTCCCATTGGTTAGATTTAGTTGTAACTAACTATAGCCAGTTGGAATCTGGTTGGTTGGGGCCTGATCACCTGGATTGAGGCCTCAAGAACTCAATCCTGGATGTTCATCCAACCACCAAGAATGGCTGAAACAAACACATGTACCCCTATAAAAGGGCCCCCCTCACCCTCCTTGAGGGCATCCAAGAATTCAATATTGTTTTATTCACTTTCTTTCTTTTCTGAGCTTGTTCCTGGGTCCACCTTCATTCTGGAGGTGCAAGGAGTCTTCTAGGAGCGTCCTAGATCTCAAGCCAGTTGGTAGGGAGCTGGAGAAACAACCTTGGGCCCTTTGGGGTGTGACAAAAAAGGTTACGTGCTTCTTCTCATCCTATATCCCCCTGGAATTTTCCTAAGCTTCTTGGCTACTCTTAAGCAGATAGCCAATGTCTCAAGCTTTCCAACGCCCACTCACACGTGTCAAACTGATATCTGGAACTCCAGATATCGTCGTTTTGGTCCACTGCACGTGAGAGGACCTCCGCCCGCGTGACCAACGGTGGAGTGCTGAAGCATCAGCGCACAAGAGGCCCTTCCGCCCGCCCATTCAGCGGCGGAAGCGCCCACATTGTGCGCTATCTCTCTCTTACTCTCCTTTTATCACTCAATTAAATTCAGAATTTTTTATCTCTCCCTAGAGACGATAAAAAATTCTTTAAAAAATCTCAAAAATCATTCTCGGTCTAAGCTTCCTATGGAAATTTTTTCACACTTTCTAAAATTCATATCATCTTTATTAATTGAACATAAACCTGCTTAATAACTAAAAACATTACAAAAGAGGTTTATACAAATCTTGAACTCGAAATAGTAATTTAAATTCATCCTAACTAGTTACCTAGCTCCCTGAGGGATCGACCCTTACTAAAATACTACTAGTAAGGAAATAAAATTGTTGATTGGTACTTAACTATCCTTACAAATGACTTAAGATCAATTTTAACCCTTAGTTTTGACCAATCATGGGGTAGAACGCACAGAGGTGACGGGGGCGGTTCCTTGCCCTCCGATAGTCTAAGAGGCCCGAACAGTAGCAGGCGGGGCGGAGCGAGCGGGTGTCGCTCGGGGCACGTTGTGAGTGGCGTGCATGGGGGCTTCATCGCGCGGGTGCGCCATGTGCTCCATTAGGTGGTTGGCTTCATCGACCTCTACGGGGTTGCACTTAAGAGCCTCGCTGCGTAGGGTTGATCGAAGCCCGTGGGAAAATAGGCAGATGATGATTCGCGGGTCCTCCATGAATCGACATCGCATCCGACACTCCTCGAACGCCTTGATGTATTCCGTCACCGAGAGTCGACCTTGCCTAAGGTCGAGCCACATGAGGAACAACGACATCTGATACTGTCGTGGCATGTACTTACTCCTCAGCTTCTGCGCCATTTCGGCCCAGGACGTGATGGGTCATCCTCGTTGCTCAGCGGTGACTCGCTCGTTCTCCCAGAAGATCTCGGCCTATCCGCCAAGTCTCATCTCTGCATATTCGACGCACAAGTCATCGTCCATGCGGTACCACCGGAAATAGGAATTCATGCTCAACTCCCAGTCGATGAATTCCTTGGGCTTTCGCGACCCCTCGAAGACGGCGACGTTGGCACGCACACTCTTGTGGATCCGAGCGCGGTGCTCCTCTCGTCGGCGTTCGTCGTCGTCCATGCGCCGTTTAGGCGGCGGGTAGTCCTTGTGATGTGGGTCGATGCGTCGTCGAGGTGGGGTCAGATCGCGGTTGTGATCATCCCAGTGTCGGGGACGACCGTCACGCGGTGTGCGGATATCGAGCATCATGCGTGGCGAGTACCGGGGAACCTCGTCAGGTTCCTCGTACCAGCGGGGGTAGGGTGGCCGGACGTAGTCGTCACGGGGTGTCGGTGGATCAACGTCATCTCTATGATCGTGGGGCCGGACGTCGTCGTCACGGTGGGCCGGTGGGCCGGCATCGTAATCATGATCATAGCGCAGGACGTGCTCGTCCCGGTGGGCCAGTCGATCCGCCTCATATCCTCGACCATGGCGTCGGACGCGTTTGTCTCGACGGGCCGGTGGGTCGGCTGCATAGCCACAGGCGTCGTGCCAGACGTAATCGTCGCAGTGGGCCGGTATGTCGGCCATGTAACCTCGATCATGGCGCCAAGCGTGTTCGCCTTGGCGAGCCGGTCGGTCGGCGTGGTAATCATGATCGTCGTGCCAAACGTAGTCATCTCAGCGGGCCGGTATGTCGGCCTCGGGTCTTCGGTCATATGGCCGGACGTACTCGTCTCGACGGACTAGTAATTCGGACTCGTACCCACGATCGGAGTCGTCACGTGGGTATTGTCTATCTCGGGCACGGACGTCCGGTGTCGCGCGTCGCGGGTCTCGGGAGGATCTCAAAGCTCCTCGTCTAGCCTTCCATCGTGCTCCACGTACTCGTCGTCTTCGTAGGGACTCCTCGGACAATCTAGGTGTCGCGCGACCCGGGGTGGGTCGCGGGCTCGCTCGGAAGCCATGAGCGCCGATACAGCGTGGGTACGGGAGGTAGTGGGCGCGTGAGCAACTGCTCAACGTGCTCGATGCGGTCAGCCACAGTGCGGAGATACGCCCCTTGCTCCTCGGACGGGTCCTCCCAGGGTCGGTGCTGTCGCCGCTGTCGTCCACATGCGCGTCCTGCTCCTCGGCCGCGTGCGGCGGTGGCCGTGGGTGAAGCCTCATCGACAGGAGCTTTCCCGTGTGGGCGACGACTCGTCGTCGCCCTATCCTTGTTTTCACTAGGTGATGAGACACCTAGTGATCTCGGGGAGGTCCGAGGGGACCGCCGGAGTCCACGGCGTGCACCGGTGTGCTCATGTGGACCGGAAGATCGGGGGGCACTCGCCTCGGCGAGTGCGGTCCTGGCGGGCTCCGTAGGTGGCTGTGATGGGCCGCCTATGGGCCTCGCGGGACGGTGTTCCGAGAGGGCCATACGGTGGCCTATCTCGTCGGTCTACGATATAGTGCGTCACGGGGAGGTCGAACCTCCGAGTTGCGCCCTCCTGCTCGATCGCGTCTCGACAGCCATAGCCCTAGGGGAACCTATATGGTTTTCGAAACAATGAATGCGATGCAGAAATGATGATGATGCGGAGTCGGAGACGTGCTGTGAGCGTCCACAGGCGGGCTTTGATACCAATTTGATGTAGGACGGCGTTGAAGATGTCGTCAAGTCGTCACCGAGTATGATGGCTCGGCGACGATAAATGATAAAGAATCGGATAACGGCGGTGTCGTCGTCCGACGGTACCCTAATGGGTGTGTAACTACGTGAAGATGAATGCCCTACGTGTCATACGTGCAGGCTCCGACTCGAGGGAGGCGTCGAGCTCAAAGCTTGGACGGGAGTCGCCAGGTGACGGCGATGGGGGCCTCTCGAACCTCGTCGGAGTGACAAGGATGTCTACGGCCGAACGGAATCTATCCGTTGGGCTCGCACATAACGGACGTACTCGTCCGTATCGATAAGACACTCAAAATCGTAGTTTTCTCTCGTTTAACCTCACTCACCGCGCCGTACCGCGCACATCTCCCACGCCTCGCCGCACGCACCGCCCGCGCCATCTACAGCCTCCCACATCGTGCGGTGAGGCTGTAAACACCGGAGGCGCGGGCGGCGCAGTGCGGCGCGGGTGGCACGGGCGAAGGGGCGCGGGTGGCGCGGGCGAAGGGGCGCGGCGCTGCGTAGGGTGGCTGCCACGGTCGGCAGCGGCGCGGACACGGCGGCGTTTACCGCGGTCGCAAGCGCGCGGGCGACGTCATCCGGTCGTCACTGTGGCGGCGGCGGCGCTCACGACAGAGAGTGGCGCCGGCGGCGGGCGGCCCAACGGCGACGGCGGCAACGTCTCTTCTCCCTCCTTTCCCTCTTCCTCTCCTTCTTCCTCTTCCCTTCTCCTTCTTCTTCTCCTCTTCTTCCTTCTCTTTCTGTTCTTCTCAAACGAGGATGGAGACCTGCCTTCTGTTCGATGAAATGTCCCAATGAAAAAAAATAGGTCTAAGCATTATGGCGCCCACCCTTTCCCTTATAGGGGGGGGGAGGATGGGCCCCTAATGGATCAAACGGGATCCTTTTGGGGAGCCCTTATAAATGGGCTCCCCCATTACAAAACAAAAGAGAAAAACACATAAGAAAGGGAAATCAAGGGGGAAATAAAGAAGAAGAAAGAGGGAGAAGCAGGGGGGGAATTTGAGAGAGACCCATCTCCCTAGATGGCAAAAATGACGAACGGACAAACGACGTCCCGATCACGACGAAACACGATGAAAACAAGATTGACGAAATGGAAAAGACAAAACACGGGTGGGAGAGAGACGAGAAAACATAAAGATAACTGAGCAACTTCACCCGGTCATCGGAGTCGATGGCGGGCAGTGCGGATGACGCCGATGACGACCTTTGATGGCGTGCGCCATCAGTTTAATTTATCGATCCATTCTAGTTCAGTGATTTTGCCTATTACTCCGAAGAATGTGATTCAGAGGATCTTTGATTTCATTAGCTTGAATCCATGCAGATTGCTTCGGTATCTTGCTTCCTGGTGTTCGAATTTTTTGATTGGAAGAATTCTGCTAGTCTTAGAGGGTTTAATTTATTTTCTTCCTCTTCTTTTTCTTATTTTCTTCTTCTCTATTCTCTACTTCTACCCTTTTTCGTATCTCCTTCATTCTTTTTTATGTTCCCATTATAATTTCCTATGCGGCTAGAAATTTTGCAGTTAGTCTTTCTATTTTCTTATCTCCTTCACTCTTCTTTATTTTCATCCTTTACCATTTTCTCTTCTTCTTCTTTTTTTTCTTCCTCTACCTTTTTCTTCCCTCCTTTTTTCTCTTGTTCTTTATCTCTCTATTCTTCTTGTTGTTGTTTCTTCTCTTATGCCTATTAATTTTATCCTTCTTGTCTACTTTATCTTCTTCCTCTTCTTTTTTCTTACATTTCTCTTCCTTCTTTTCTTCTTCTTTTTTTTCTTCTCTCATTCTTCTGCCATTTTATTTTCTTCTCTTCTTCTTCTAACTTCCTTTTTTGTTCCATTTCATTTTTCCTCTTCTTTTTTTCTTCTTCAGCCATTTTATTTTCATCTACCTGTTTCTTCCCTTTCATTCCTTTTTCATGTCCCTATCTTTTTTGCTTGTACGACTATAAATTCTTCAGTTCTTTGTTCCTTTTTCATCTTTTTCATTTCATTTATTTTCTTAAAATTGACATTTTCAGCAGTTTATAATTTAGGCTTGAAATTAGATTTGACAAGACTAGGTTAGAGTCAGCAGTTTGTAGCAGTGCCTTAGAGTCAAATTAGTTTCTTTCGATCATGTCATGCAAAATCCGTAGGAAATTGGTAATATTATTTCTTGTCCACATTACGAAACTGCAATTATAGGATGAAGATGGTACGCCCCCGCATCAACTGACCGCTACATACATGTCTGCAGAAGAAGAAGCTCACAATAGCCCAACCACGAGAAAGAAAAAGCCTCGCCTTAATGCATGTGATGCAGTAAGGTACTTCACAAACATAGGTGGAAAAAATTTAAATGCAACTTGTGTGGTACCACTATAGACCGCCAACAAGTATTCCAGTCTTTGAAAGCAAATAACGCCATTGCAGTACGCCTCTGTGGAGGCACCTGGAAAGGTTCCATAAAAAATTATTCCAGTCTTTGAAAGCAAAGACAACTCAAGCCGTACAAGAGCGATCAGGTCTAGAGATGTTTGCCGGTGGAGACAAGGAGAAATAGTAATGCACTGGACTAACTGTGGAGAAGACCAAAGAAGAACTGGTGCGGTTCATATGTCTGTCTGACTCGCAGTGGGTCATTGTTAAGAAGAAATACTTCATACGGCTTCTTCGTTATATTGTGCAAGAAGAAATACCATTACCGTTAGCAAAGGCTATCAAGGCAAAAGCCTTCTCACTATACCAAGATATGAAGAAATTTGTTTTTAAAAAATTAGCATCCATTTCTCAAGTGTCGTTGACACTTGACGCGTGGACGTCCAAAAACAACATTGCTTTCCTCGGTGTGACAATGCATTGGGTGGACTTTTGAGTGGACATCGTGCGAGCGTGTTCTCAGAATACGCCAACTGACTGGCTCCCACACTAGCGAAAACATGAGTGCAAGTGTCCTTGAACTGTCGGAGGAGTTTGACTTGAAGAAGAAGGTATGGGTTACGACATAAAAATTTGAATAACTGTTATTTTTTACAGTTTTGTTACATTGATGAATCCAAAATATGCAGTTGTGCACAATTACTACTGACAACACATTGAACAACATAAAGATGATGACTATTGATAAAGAGGAGCATTTGAAGTTGGAAAACCCTCATTTTAGTGCAAGCTGACTCGTGCTTTGCGTAGCGCACGTTCTAAACTTTGTGGTCCAGGCTGGGATGAGCTCGCTACGTGTGATAGAGGCACCATAAGAGTCATTGATTATAGATGAGGACGATATGGCTGGTACGAACAATGTAGAGCAAGGCAACATACTTTTTGCGTTCTCTGCATCTAATCTAGGTGATGTCATACACCGGCTCCGTGAGATAGTCGCAAGAATACGCAGCTCAACCCAGCGTGAAGAACGCTATGTAGCATTATGCAAGCAATTTGGGTTGCCTGATCATAAAAATTCCATTGGACTGCCCCACAAGATGGAATTCTACGTCTTACAGAAAAAAGGGATGTTGTAGATATCATAGCATTGAACGTCTTACAGAAAAAAGTCCTATGTGATGAGGAATGGGCAATGATCAAGGAGTTCACAGGTATATTGCAACCCCTTTAGTTGGCTATTACAGTAGCGTGTTGTTCAAAAGCACCCACAACAAATGAGGTAATTGTTTTCATCAGAGTAGTGATGAGACACTTAAATGGTGTAATGGCTGGTAATAGGGAGGGAGAGATGTTACGAGTGAATAGTGTTATGTCCACGGAGCAACATACATTATTGTACAAGGCTTGTGAGGCGATGGAGAGTAAGATGAGAAGATATGCATCAGTCCTCCCTCGCAAACCAGCCTTCACCGTTGCTTCCCTCGTTGATCCCTCCATGAAGTTGCGGTTAATAGACCGTGACCATTGGGACAAAACAGTCATGTATGTGCAACACTTGCTACAATCCCCCGATATCATCGATGAAGACAACATCGTTCGTTTAGATTCCTCGACCTGCTTTTGACTGGAGTGGATGTCTACAGCATTCTTCAGTGAAGCACTGGACGAGCTGTTATCGGATAGTGAGAAGATGCCAACTATTACACCACGACACGAGCTAGATGTGTGCATGAGCTCGCCTCCTCTCAAGGGGACTGAACCATTGCACTGGTGGAAAATAACAAGAGAAAATTTATATCCAAGGCTGGCAATGGTTGCAAAATAATTCCTATCGGTATGCACGACGAGTGCTCCATTGGGAAGATTCTTCTCTGCTGGTCATGTAGTCATCAATTATAAACGTTCAAGATTGACAGTAGAGAGCGTTGAATTACTTATGACACTAAAGTGTTGGTGGCGAGCGGAAGAGGGTGACGACACTGATATGAAGCAATCAAACGAAGATAACGACTAAGATCCCATGGTATGCTTTACTAGCTATTTTATTATTTTCCATTTAGCGGTTAATTTCATATTTGCTATTTAGCATTGGTCTAACTATGATGATATTTCCATCTACCACAATGTTGATCTCTTCCTCTTGGTCTGAAAAGAGGAAAAAAATTGAAGTGGAGGAGTATGATTCTTCCTCTGCGTGTTCCCAGAAAAGGATGGAGGTTCTTCCCACTGTATTACCATAATTGTGCTTGCTATCTCTATGTTTTTTTCATTTTTATAATATATGTATCAGTCTTCTGCTCTAACATCATAATTCTATTCCTTTAACATTTTTACTCCAAATATCACCTACAGCTTAGAACAAAATTCACACAAAGCAAACAAAAGAACCGCACATGGGTCTGTGTGATGTTCTGTTCGAATTCGTTTTTGTTGTGTTGGGAAAGCTGAACAGAACGAACAATTCGCAAAAATTCACACAGAAAGAACCGAACGATCACATCTACATTTAATCCATATCTTCTTACTGCATTATTTTTGTGATGAGGAAAAAAATCTTCTTAATCCATCTCTTCTTAATGCTGGCAGTAGTAGCTCCCCAAAATCTAGTTCTCAATCACAAACAACTTTTCTTTTATGTGTCATTTTTCTTCTTCACTCTTTTATTCTTACAAATGGTTGGTTCCAAGAAAATTTAGGCACCTTCCAGTTGTTGAAAACGGAGAGGTAATGGCCTTGTCAGACATTACAAAATGTTTTTATGATGCTATATCACGGATGGAAAGGCAGTGGAGCGAGGAGGTGCCATTGTTGCAGCGATAGAAGACATTGAATGTCAAGTCCTTTTTCAATTCCTTGATGAACAAGGCACTTTTGAGCTGAAAATCCAGTTATATTAAATCAAGATGCTGTAAACATTTGGTGAAATTTGTGTCTCAGATTAACTGTGGATGATTTTGGGTCTGTGGGCAATATTTTGTGAGTCATATTCTATGACTTCAGACCCAATGAAGTCCTTCCGTCTTAAACTCAGATTTGCATGGTCAGTTTTTCTTGCTAATTTTGTAGCTTTTGTTTCATGTTTTGGGATGTGTGATTGAGTTAAGTGTCTTCAAGCGTGTGCTGTGGTGCTTTTTGGTATTCAAGTAAGAACAATCTATGCTGTCACAGTTTATGGAAATTTAGAGTTCAATGCTTTCACAGCTTATGGAAATTGCTGTGGTGCTCATGTCGATCCCCATTTTCTTCAGAGTTTTTCAGTCTATATTGAAAATGAGAGGGGATGTGGGGGTCTGGGCACTACGGAGGTGCGATAATGCTGGTTCATGAGACGCAGGAGGGGCAGATCTTCGACGCATGGGAGCGGGTCGGCACAGACTTGGTGCAGACTCCTCTGGAAGTGTACCAGCGGCTGGAGGCGGAGGGCCTCCCCATCCAGTATGCGCGGGTGCCCATCACCGATGGCAAGGCCCCCAAGAGCTCTGACTTCCACGCCATCACGCTCAACGTGGCTGCGGCACCCGCCAACGCCGCCTTGGTCTTCAATTGCTAGATGGGGAGGGGGAGGAGGACGACGGGCACAGTGATCACCTGCCTACTGGTGCTCAGGATCTGGCACGGGCGGCCGATGATGATGCACGATGCCGGCGGAGGCGGAGATGAGCCTGGAGAGGCTCCCCAATTGGGGTTCATCCTCGGGCAGCAAGGAGGCGCCGGAGGAGGGCGGCGGAGGCGGCGGCGGGGAGGAGGAGGAGGTCAGTCGACATCGGCGGCACTTCGTGATCAATGACATCCCACTGATAAAGAAGTTGACGAGGCTGTTCGACAACGGCGTGGCGTGCAGGGAGGTGCTGGACGCGGTGATCGACCAGTACTCGGCGCTTTAGAACATCCGTCAGGCAGTGCTGCAGTACTGGCGAGTGTTCAATCATCAGCACGCTGAGCCGAGGGTGCGGCGCGTCGCCCTCTACCGCGGTGAAATATTATCAACTGCTATCGATAATTTTATGAATTTAACCGTTAATTTTATATTATTTTTTGCCTTAGAAATGATTTTAAAAATCAATTAAAAATATTCTATAATTTCAACGACTACTATCGATTATATTATGATTTTAATGGTTTACTTTTTATTATGTTTTGCCTTCGAATGATTCTTAAAATTAATTAAGACTTTTTAAGTATTCTATCAATTATATAATGAATTTAACGGTTATTTTTTATTGTTTTACAAATTACAAATGATTTTTTAAAAAACCTAATATTTTACAACATTTTTAACGAATTTTATCGATTATATTATGAATTTAATGGTTATTGTTTTATTGTTTTACAAAGACAAATTTTTCTTAACATTAGGTAAGAAATTAATACAATTTCAAATAATTTTATTGATTATATGAAGAATTTAACGGTAAATTTTACATTTTTTGGTGTAACTGATTTCCAAGATTTTTTATGATTTTCCGTGAATTCTAACGACTTCCTTCAATCATTTATTTAATTTAGCTGGTAATTTTTATCACATTAAAAAAATTTTGTAAAAAAATAAACTGAGAATTGTGTGAATGTGTGGTGCGAATAAACTGAAAATAAACTGAGCACTGTGCGGTGCGAATTTTCGCACAAAACCACACTGCACATCGCACATGCCCTTTTGTGAGTGGGAAAGTTTGCACAGCTGGTGCGAAAATTCATCAAGCAACGCCTGCGCTACTCTACAAATGGAAGTGACTTAGCTAACCATGACATGACATGCAATCGTAGAAGCATATCCCATTAATGGTATGCTCTTCCACGCGAGGCTCAATAAACCCATAGGATGAAAAAACAGAGAAATTTATAAACCAATTATGGCCCTCCCTGTATGAGGTCTTGACCATCACACCCTTCACGAAGATCACAAGAAGAGAATCACGCCATAAACAAAAGGCAAATCAAACTACAGAGGATGTTGCTGTTAGAGTCAAAATCACAATAAAAGAACTCATCGATAATCATTTCCACACAATAAACTAAATAACCCTGGACCGTGATTACCCATTTTTAGATAAATACTCGAGACCCAAATCATAATTCCATTAAGGATTTTATTAGCTCAGACTGGATATGACCTTTGGTTTTTAAATTTCACCAATAAAAGAACTATCAATAAGAAATGGAGAGAGATCTAAACTCTCAATAGCACTTAGAGCTTCTCTAACATTTTGATCAATTGGCAAAATAAACGGGGTTAGTGGGCCAAAACTCAGGCAGTGGATTAACGAAAGGCCCAATAAGAAAACCGAGATTTTTATTTTAGGGTTCGGAAAGGCCATCTTACTGCAAGATCGGAGAAGCCGAAGAGAAGAAGAGGAGCGATGTCGACGGAGGCGGCGGAGGTGCAGAAGCAAGAAGGGGGAGCGGCGGTGGCGAAGAGGAAGCCGGTCTTCGTGAAAGTCGACCAGCTCAAGCCCGGAACGAGCGGCCACACGCTCACCGTCAAAGTCGTCAGCTCCAAAACCGTGCTTCAGAAGGGCCGGTCCGATACCGCACTCCGCCAAACGAAGATCGCCGAATGCCTCGTGGGCGACGAAACCGGCACCATCGTCTTCACCGCCAGGAACGAACAAGGTCTTCCCTTTACCGCCATCCCTCCTCTACGATTAATTATCCTCCTCTACACTTAAACCCAAGCAGATTGGGGACCTCGCAATTTTCTATAGGTTCCCAATTTGGGACGAAAATGAAGGGACCCGTCGTGTAGCTACGGAAATCCAAACAGATTAGGGGCCTCGAACTTTCTCTAGGTTCCCAATTGGAATTAAACCACAGGGACCTATTACAATTCCGCTACAGAAACCCAAACAGATTGGTCAGGCCTTCATAAACAGAATTGAATAGAATATTCTTTTTGTTCTTCTTCTTTGTTTTGTTGTGGTTGTAAAACTGAGGATGAGTGAGCTTGTTTTTGTTGTGGGTGAACAGTTGATATGTTGAAGGAAGGCGCGACGGTGATACTGAGGAATGCGAAGATCGACATGTTCAAAGGGTCGATGCGGCTGGCCGTGGACAAGTGGGGGCGGGTCGAGGTTACTGCGCCGGCCTCCTTCACCGTCAAGGAAGGCAACAACCTGTCCCTGATCGAGTACGAGCTCGTCAATGTTGTGGAGGAGTGAAGGCTTTTGTCTCTGGTTCTCACCCTTTTTTCTGGAACTCATCTCACTGTGTTTTTGGAATTTGGCCCTCTTTTGGAATCAGATGGTGAAGAAGATCCGAGCACTTGAGACAATTTAATGCATCAAGACGTTCTATTGCCGCACCCACACAATAAGTTAAACTAATGTTTTTGCATGAAGAAGAGGAACAGTCTAGACTGGGGAAGGGTACTGCTTAGCTTGCAGACGAACCCGTCTCTTATACTCCGTCGGATCCTGCAAAACCCATTAAATCATTTCATAAATGTATAAATGGAATGGGCAGTTTCATTCGGTTATTTAGGAATATAAAATCTTATAATAGATTAATGACCCATCTGGGTGATGTATTATAGGTTCGGTCAGTGCATTTGAGAACATTTGATTAGGGATTTGAAACCTGTGGAAAACATATTTTTTGGCCGAATATGTTTTGGTAATCAATTAGGGCAGTGGGCAGATCCAATTTCTACCCAAAATGTCTATTTGGGCAGTGGCTGAATATTTTTTTGTCTATTTTTATTATTACCTATGATATAAATAGACATGAAGGCGAGAGGCAGACCTGTATGAAGAGCTGGTACCCGTCGGTCTGAGCTGGGTCGGCTGGGTTGGGTTGATCCAACAAGTCTTGAATCCCAACTAGGATTTGCTTCACCGTAATTGCAGGTCTCCAGCCCTGCATATCATAAAACGTTATTAGTTCTCTGTTAAAATAGATAATAAAGTGATTATCATATTGAGCTCAGAGAGTTAGATAGTTACCTTGTCCTCGTTGAGTATTGAGAGGCAGACGGTCCCAGATGGGTAGACGTTAGGGTGGAAAAAACCCTGAGGGAACTTGCATTTTGGAGGCTTGCTGGGATAGTCTTCACTAAAGTGCAGAGTAATGGGGAAGAACCCACCATCCCAGTCAGTCTGCAATAAATAATCATTGGCATTTTTATATAATAGATTGCCGGTAGTAGCTTTCTTAAGGGGAGGGAACTAGAAAGATCATTGCGCGAAATTCAGAAAGGCTGAAATGTTTACAAACGGCAATAGAGATTAGGTAAGAGTTCATTAAATAAAACATTAAAACATCCGTTGGACAAGTATTTATGGCCCTGACCCAGATCATCTGTGATCCAAATTCAATTGATCGAGGATACATTAGAAAGATTTTCTATGTTACCGACCAGTTTGCATTCAAAATTTGAGAACCTGAGCCAACTGTACAACCAGAAAATATGACCTCAGAGGAAACGATTGCTACGGAACAAGAAGAGGGCCACGAAGTTACTGAAAAAGAGAAATAAGATTTTGCTTTGCTGATGGGGAATCCAGATGAATTACGGCCACTAGGGCCCAATTATCTGGGCATTTGAATCAGACCTACCACATGAATTGGGGTCCTTGGCGCAATTATATTTCATCAATACGAAAATTCATGAGACCCCTTTACCATATGAGTCAGCTATGATACTATCCAAACTCTAGACAACATGAATGACCCGAGTATACGGAGGAGGATTGTCTCCTTATTAACAACAAACTGAAGGATGTGGATCTACGGACCCATCCATAAAGATTGGCGATAAGTTCATATCTCTATAAAGATAAAAGAAAATAGAGTAGGAATGCAAGATATTCTTCTCCATTTTCCCAGGGACAACGGAAAAGTTCAAACATAACCACTTAAAAATTTTCCTAGATGCAAGTGGCCACTCTATCATGGCCAAGAATAGATTTCAGGCACGCTTTCTTAATTTTTTTCTGCCACAACCCTTCTATAATGGAGCGGGGCTTTGAAAGCTTCTAACGATATTCATCCTAGAATCTTAAATAAAGAAGCATTAAAACATAAGCCGCACCAGAGGAAGAAATAACAATCAAACTTCTTTCTCTCGTGAACATGTAGATAACAACCAGTTAACTGCACAGACGTCAACGCAGCATCAAAAAGAAAAAAAGCAGACACATTCATTTGTTCCCCCTGGCATGAACACAAGTAACAGATATATCTACGGAGAATGAATTAGAACACTGGCAATGCACTCTTGTCTAGGCATTCGAAACACTGGTAGTGTTCTTCTGATGCATTGTCAACTTATACCAAGCGCTTCACAGATTCGAAACACTAGGGGAAATAAGCAACCGAAAACTATAAGAGATTCAAATGTCATCCGTTCACGCCGTCCAACACAAACTTATTTTTTCATACGTAGATATCGCGATCAGCCTTGTCGGAATAATCAAAGAAAGAAGGCATAAATTTTCCATAAATCATGCCATGGATTTCAATAAAAGAAAGGCAAATACCCAACAAGACGATCATAGATGGCAATTATTTTCAACAGAAAGGAGGTTCGAAAGTTACAATTACACGCAATAAAATAGAGGTTAAATGTTACGCGACATTAATGTAATCCCATTTCAATATCATTCGAATCGTGAAAAGCATCACTTCTTCAGGCTTGGCCTCCAACACAAGATTAATAAAGTATTCTTCCATAAAATTTAATGAAATTAGCAATAACACAGACGGGAACAAGAGCAGCAACAAATCTTAACTACAGAACAACGACGAAAGGGAAACTGGTGGAAAGCGCGGGCATACCCCCTGCTTGCCCGGAATCAAGCACTGCCAGATCATCAAATTGACCGATCCATCCGGTAGGGTTTCCGGCCTCGCCACAAACCCCTGAAGAAGACAAATTGAAAAAAAAAAACCAATAAACTTCCGATCAGCAATCAATAAAACACAACAGGATAGAATTAAACACGAAAGGCCATAGATTTCCAGGGAAAAACATGGAAAGGAGAGGGATATGGTTACGGACATGGGGGTGATTCTTACGCCATGCTTTCCTCTCCTCCGTTAAACGACCACGTGAGACTCCACCCGACATCCTTCTTCCCCTTCTTCTTCCTGCCAAAAACGATTCCTTTCGACTTTCCCCACCTCGATTCTTCCTTCTTCTGTCGTCGCTTCTACTTGCCCTGGGGACCAGGTTAACACAAAAAGGGCGAGAAATACTCTCATCTAGTCATCTCCTAGGAAGATACTAAGTTGGTCACTCCAAGCTATCTTTGTGGCTGCTATTTGGCCACGTAATCTACTCACCAGAACATTTTTCTTTTTCCTTTTTTTTTACTTTTTTTTGTTGATATATTCCATCGCATATCTACTGCTTTAGGTAAGGGTTTGGCAAATCTACTGATGGTGGGCGACTGGACGGATGACGAGTGGTGACGGACGGAGTGCGATGGGTATAGTTCCGGATCATCCAGGATGTGGACGATGGACGGGACGGAACGAAGATTGGCCCGTCCAACGTCCGGATATTTCAACTTCGTCCAAACCGTCCCGTCCAGGGCTTCGTCCATTGCAGAAAAAAATCGTCCGCATTCCAACTTTGCCAGTTTCGTCCTGTCCGGAGAAAAACCGTCCCATGCCTTGTCCCAGACTAAAAAAAATCACATTTAAAAATTTTAATATACTTTTCTTAGTTTTTATGGAAATATGGAGGAGAGAGAAAGCGGAGGTACATACGTACCATTACTTTTGGGCCGTGTTAGTTTGAGCGTGCAAAAACGCAGGGACTTTGATGCAAAATGTTAAGGAATTGATGAAGCGATGCAACGTGGCAAGATATCAACCGTCGGAAGCAAATCCGATAGATGGTCATCCATCCCTTACCATCCATCGTCCAAGACCTCTGGACGGGACGGTTTTTTCATACAACGATAGGAAAACCGTGTCGTTCGTTTGTCCCAAGACAAATTTCTATCCCAATTTTTGTCCAATCTCGCACACGAGATGATTTTTTCGTCCTGGGACGAAAAAACAGTCCCATCCGCATCCTGGCACTATAATGATGGGTTGTATGTCAAATGTCCTGTCCCTTCACACATCGAAGATTTTTGAAAACTCTGTTACATGTCACATGTAGTCACACTGTGTCATCATTATAGTGTCTCACACTCCCTCACTTGATTTATCTATCTCTCTCCCTTTCAGTACTTCTCTATCTCTAATATGAGTACACATGTCTACCTGTCATTGTCCTTGCCACACGTCGCTCCCCCCTCTCTCTCTCTCAATCTCCTGCTCTCTCAGTCATCCTCTCTCTTAATCTTGAGTGTAATGTTTATTTTTTTTAAGGAGGTTACCACTAACAGTTAATGATGGAGAGAATTGATCGTTTCATAGATTCTATAATTATTTTTTTCATGATACTTTATTTTGAAAAGTTTCATAGTAAAGATGCTTTGGAGAGTTGTATCTAATGCATTATATATGTGCAAGGCATGTACCTGATTTAGTGTTTGTCCAACTGATATCTGTCTGATATCCGATATTGGACAACTGATATCCGATATCGGCAATAAAACTGGGACAGTGTCTGATATCGGATATCAGATATCTGTCAATATCCGTTTTGAGGTGTGGAGGGATATCGATGATGGATATCAGATATCTGTCAATATCCGTTTTGAGGTGTGGAGGGATATCGATGATGGATATCAGTTATCTAAGGAGGAGACAGATCTCAGATATCTGATATCAGCTATCGATATCCAGATATCGAAACCGATATCCTGATATCAATACCGATATCCGAATATTTTTTTCCGAAATAGTTGCAATCCCATATGGAAGATTTCTAAGATTTTTTTAAGCTTTAAACCCGGTCCAGCCGTTTTTCATATAAACCCATGTATTATGTTGCGCGCGCAAGTGGATGCTGCCTATGACATTATTAGAGAAATGCCCCTCCGACTTTATATTCTCCAAATTTGACTAGGAAAACTATAAGAAAATTAAAATGCATTCATTAAGGCCCTATAAATAATTTATCTGGATTCATAATCGTGCAACGTGTAACCTAATGTTTTTTATGGGGACTAAGGAATATTTACAATATTTTCCTCAAAATTAGAAATTAAACTAAAAGCTTATTAAAGTTATATCATGTATGTGTAAGATGTCTCCTTATCCACCACTAAATCCCTGATAAAATTTTGCAAATTCTACAATTAATTCCCTCACTATCTTGAAAATTCTACAATAAAAAATTTATTATGTTGGAAAAGTGTAGAAATTTTTAGGGAAATCTTGAAAATTCTGTAAGTAATACCGACACTATGTTGATCTTAAACATGATTTAAATACATAAATACACACAATATAGCCAACATTTATATTAGTGAATTAAGTGAAAATTTTAAATATTTATATTAGTAACTTTACAGTATCTACAATGGATAATTATAAAATTTTAATGTTGGAAAATTCTAGAAATTTATAGAGAATTGTTGAAAATTATTCAATTAATGCCCATACTGTCTTTATCTTAAAAATGGTTTAAATGCCCAATATTTATATCAGTCAGTTAAGTGCAAATTTTAAATATTTATATTAGTAATTTTATAGGATCTACAATGGGTAATTGTAAATTTTTAATGTTGGAAAAATCAAGAAAATTATAGGAAATGTTGAAAATTCTGCAATTAATGCCCATACTATGCTGATCTTAAACATGATTTAAATGCCCAATATTTATATTAGTCAGTTAAGTGCAAATTTTAAATATTTATATTAGTAATTTTTCAGGATCTACGATGGGTAATTATAAAATTTTAATGTTGGAAAAATCTAGAAATTTATAGGGAATTGTTGAAAATTATTCAATTAATGCCCATGCTATCTTTATCTTAAAAATGGTTTAAATGCCCAATATTTATATTAGTCAGTTAAGTGCAAATTTTAAATATTTATATTAGTAATTTTGTAGGATCTACGATGGGTAATTATAAAATTTTAATGTTGGAGAAATCTAGAAATTTATAGGGAAATCTTGAAAATTCTGCAATTAATGCCCATGCTGTCTTTATCTTAAAAATGGTTTAAATGCCCAATATTTATATCAGTCAGTTAAGTGCAAATTTTAAATATTTATATTAGTAATTTTATAGGATCTACAATGGGTAATTGTAAATTTTTAATGTTGGAAAAATCAAGAAAATTATAGGAAATGTTGAAAATTCTGCAATTAATGCCCATACTATGCTGATCTTAAACATGATTTAAATGCCCAATATTTATATTAGTCAGTTAAGTGCAAATTTTAAATATTTATATTAGTAATTTTTCAGGATCTACGATGGGTAATTATAAAATTTTAATGTTGGAAAAATCTAGAAATTTATAGGGAATTGTTGAAAATTATTCAATTAATGCCCATACTGTCTTTATCTTAAAAATGGTTTAAATGCCCAATATTTATATCAGTCAGTTAAGTGCAAATTTTAAATATTTATATTAGTAATTTTATAGGATCTACAATGGGTAATTGTAAATTTTTAATGTTGGAAAAATCAAGAAAATTATAGGAAATGTTGAAAATTCTGCAATTAATGCCCATACTATGCTGATCTTAAACATGATTTAAATGCCCAATATTTATATTAGTCAGTTAAGTGCAAATTTTAAATATTTATATTAGTAATTTTTCAGGATCTACGATGGGTAATTATAAAATTTTAATGTTGGAAAAATCTAGAAATTTATAGGAATTGTTGAAAATTATGCAATTAATGCCCATGCTATCTTGATCTTAAAAATGGTTTAAATGCCCAATATTTATATTAGTCAGTTAAGTGCAAATTTTAAATATTTATATTAGTAATTTTGTAGGATCTACGATGGGTAATTATAAAATTTTAATGTTGGAGAAATCTAGAAATTAATAGGAAATGTTGAAAATTCTGCAATTAATGCCCATGCTGTCTTTATCTTAAAAATGGTTTAAATGCCCAATATTTATATCAGTCAGTTAAGTGCAAATTTTAAATATTTATATTAGTAATTTTATAGGATCTACAATGGGTAATTGTAAATTTTTAATGTTGGAAAAATCAAGAAAATTATAGGAAATGTTGAAAATTCTGCAATTAATGCCCATACTATGCTGATCTTAAACATGATTTAAATGCCCAATATTTATATTAGTCAGTTAAGTGCAAATTTTAAATATTTATATTAGTAATTTTTCAGGATCTACGATGGGTAATTATAAAATTTTAATGTTGGAAAAATCTAGAAATTTATAGGGAATTGTTGAAAATTATTCAATTAATGCCCATGCTATCTTTATCTTAAAAATGGTTTAAATGCCCAATATTTATATTAGTCAGTTAAGTGCAAATTTTAAATATTTATATTAGTAATTTTGTAGGATCTACGATGGGTAATTATAAAATTTTAATGTTGGAGAAATCTAGAAATTTATAGGGAAATCTTGAAAATTCTGCAATTAATGCCCATGCTGTCTTTATCTTAAAAATGGTTTAAATGCCCAATATTTATATCAGTCAGTTAAGTGCAAATTTTAAATATTTATATTAGTAATTTTATAGGATCTACAATGGGTAATTGTAAATTTTAATGTTGGAAAAATCAAGAAAATTATAGGAAATGTTGAAAATTCTGCAATTAATGCCCATACTATGCTGATCTTAAACATGATTTAAATGCCCAATATTTATATTAGTCAGTTAAGTGCAAATTTTAAATATTTATATTAGTAATTTTTCAGGATCTACGATGGGTAATTATAAAATTTTAATGTTGGAAAAATCTAGAAATTTATAGGGAATTGTTGAAAATTATTCAATTAATGCCCATACTGTCTTTATCTTAAAAATGGTTTAAATACCCCATATTTATATCAGTCAGTTAAGTGCAAATTTTAAATATTTATATTAGTAATTTTATAGGATCTACAATGGGTAATTGTAAATTTTTAATGTTGGAAAAATCAAGAAAATTATAGGAAATGTTGAAAATTCTGCAATTAATGCCCATACTATGCTGATCTTAAACATGATTTAAATGCCCAATATTTATATTAGTCAGTTAAGTGCAAATTTTAAATATTTATATTAGTAATTTTTCAGGATCTACGATGGGTAATTATAAAATTTTAATGTTGGAAAAATCTAGAAATTTATAGGGAATTGTTGAAAATTATTCAATTAATGCCCATGCTATCTTTATCTTAAAAATGGTTTAAATGCCCAATATTTATATTAGTCAGTTAAGTGCAAATTTTAAATATTTATATTAGTAATTTTGTAGGATCTACGATGGGTAATTATAAAATTTTAATGTTGGAGAAATCTAGAAATTTATAGGGAAATCTTGAAAATTCTGCAATTAATGCCCATGCTGTCTTTATCTTAAAATGGTTTAAATGCCCAATATTTATATCAGTCAGTTAAGTGCAAATTTTAAATATTTATATTAGTAATTTTATAGGATCTACAATGGGTAATTGTAAATTTTTAATGTTGGAAAAATCAAGAAAATTATAGGAAATGTTGAAAATTCTGCAATTAATGCCCATACTATGCTGATCTTAAACATGATTTAAATGCCCAATATTTATATTAGTCAGTTAAGTGCAAATTTTAAATATTTATATTAGTAATTTTTCAGGATCTACGATGGGTAATTATAAAATTTTAATGTTGGAAAAATCTAGAAATTTATAGGGAATTGTTGAAAATTATTCAATTAATGCCCATGCTATCTTTATCTTAAAAATGGTTTAAATGCCCAATATTTATATTAGTCAGTTAAGTGCAAATTTTAAATATTTATATTAGTAATTTTGTAGGATCTACGATGGGTAATTATAAAATTTTAATGTTGGAGAAATCTAGAAATTTATAGGGAAATCTTGAAAATTCTGCAATTAATGCCCATGCTGTCTTTATCTTAAAAATGGTTTAAATGCCCAATATTTATATCAGTCAGTTAAGTGCAAATTTTAAATATTTATATTAGTAATTTTATAGGATCTACAATGGGTAATTGTAAATTTTTAATGTTGGAAAAATCAAGAAAATTATAGGAAATGTTGAAAATTCTGCAATTAATGCCCATACTATGCTGATCTTAAACATGATTTAAATGCCCAATATTTATATTAGTCAGTTAAGTGCAAATTTTAAATATTTATATTAGTATTTTTTTATGATTTACGATTGGTAATTATAAAGTTTTAATGTTGGAGAAATCTAGAAATTTATAGGAATTGTTGAAAATTATTCAATTAATGCCCATACTGTCTTTATCTTAAAAATGGTTTAAATGCCCAATATTTATATCAGTCAGTTAAGTGCAAATTTTAAATATTTATATTAGTAATTTTATAGGATCTACAATGGGTAATTGTAAATTTTTAATGTTGGAAAAATCAAGAAAATTATAGGAAATGTTGAAAATTCTGCAATTAATGCCCATACTATGCTGATCTTAAACATGATTTAAATGCCCAATATTTATATTAGTCAGTTAAGTGCAAATTTTAAATATTTATATTAGTAATTTTTCAGGATCTACGATGGGTAATTATAAAATTTTAATGTTGGAAAAATCTAGAAATTTATAGGGAATTGTTGAAAATTATTCAATTAATGCCCATACTGTCTTTATCTTAAAAATGGTTTAAATGCCCAATATTTATATCAGTCAGTTAAGTGCAAATTTTAAATATTTATATTAGTAATTTTATAGGATCTACAATGGGTAATTGTAAATTTTTAATGTTGGAAAAATCAAGAAAATTATAGGAAATGTTGAAAATTCTGCAATTAATGCCCATATTATGTTGATCTTAAAAATGGTTTAAATGCCCGATATTTATATCAGTCAGTTAAGTGCAAATTTTAAATATTTATATTAGTAATTTTTCAGGATCTACGATGGGTAATTATAAAATTTTAATGTTGGAAAAATCTAGAAATTTATAGGGAAATGTTTATAATTTTTAACAAAACAATTGTGTAACAAAATTGACTACTTCTGTAATATTTGACTGTCAAAATATGCCCTTCGCTTTAGAATTTCCCCACGGCTCCGTCAATGGTTTGTGCTTACTTGGTCATCACCTGCATAGCGAAAGAGAACAAATAAAACACGATGATTATGTAAAATATGCATTATAAGATAGTCAATGTAAGGGATACGTACCTCGAGCAGATGTGACTACCCATCCTGGCCATCCTCGCGATCTGAATCCAGCTCCACATTAGTGTACCATCGCTTGTTGTCTACACACAACCAACACGTCACAGTGATGAGTTGTTTAATGTTTATCGGTGACAAACATGCTCTCTTGTACGTGACAATAGCGTTACCCGCTGAGAACATGCGCTCAGCAGGAGCGCTTGTTGCACATACGGACAATAGCTCCCTTGTAATGGATGCAAGGGGAAGCATTTTGCCCCTATGCTGGCCCACCAAGAAAGTGGGATGAACACTCCCTCATTAGGCACGACCTCTGTTAGGTATTGGTTGAACTCGTCTAGTGCCGACCTTGTTGACATAGGTGCCGGTTAGACTTTTTGCATAGTGCTCTGTAGTCAAGAGTCCAACTCTCTACCTTTTGGGTGCTCAGTTTCAAAGTGCCCACCTGTTGCATGCCTCGGTGAGTCACATGGTTACCTCTCTGTCGTCCTCACGGAGCATTGACCCTTTGTGGAATGGGTCCATCAATGCCTCGTCGGTGATTGCATCATTCACCCACAAGATTTTTGCATACTACGCTAGCTTGCATTACATTGCCTTACAGGCTTGCGCCATGTTAGAACAATCTTCTTCATGCAACCGCCATACGCATGTGAAGAAAATGCCCGCTTTGATTTTTGTGACCACCTTCTCCTTGTGGCTCATGAGGCCGTCTATGAGAAATAATACATTACATATAGTCGGCGCTACTGTCGTTCAAACATGATCGGTGTATACAGCGAACTGCCCAAGGATGCAACAGAATTCTTTCTACAACTCCCTCTCGTCCTTCGACATCTTCGTCGACTTCCCCTTTCAGCCAAAAATTTTCAACACTTCATCAATCACATCACGTTTCTTCACGGAGGCTGATAACATAGCATGTGTTGTTCCAGCGGGTCGGACAGTCCAACACGGCCATGTTAGAATCTTCGACTTCAGGGTCGTCTTCACATGCCTTTGCATACTCCTCTCTTTGTTGCGTAGAGCTCCGAATATTGCGCACTACTGTCCGCACCTTCACAACTACATCACCCAAATATAACAGACGACGTGCTCTGTCATTGTCTTCAGACGCTGAGTATATATCTCCATGCACGTTGTCCTCATCGATGTCATATTGTTCTGTTGTCCTGCTCACATCGCCTTCATCGGGCTCTACTACATGGGTCAAAGGAATGTCGAAGCTTTTAATTGCTGCTTGGACGACAATGTTCAAAATGTGTGCAACACCTAGGACGTGTCGTCTGGGGCTAAATGTCGGGTTGGCGCTCTTTATCTTCTTTGCAACCACTGACAACATCCTCTTATTCGCAGAGGTGTTGTCAATAGTCATAGCATACACCTGCATAAACACATGTCACATATAAAATCACATGTTGAATTACAAAGATAAGTTTGATGTTGAATGATGACCTTTGGTCACAGGAAGAATTCTTCCAAGACCTGGAGAACGATGGGCGCCATGGTGTCCCCATCATGCTTGCTGATGATCTCTCAAATGTAAAGTACTCGCTCTCGGTACACCCATTTCTCGTCCACCTAATGAATAGTGATGCCTTGAAGTCCAGTACAGTTCTCGGCAGTCCACGCGTCTATAGTGAGGGACACTCAGTCCACATTCTCCCATAGCTTCTTCACCTCTTCCTTCATGCGTCCATGCATTTGGATCGTCCACTGCTTCATGACCTTCCCAATGGGAGATCCAAGTCCAACTATGGCGCATAGCGCCATGGCTCCTTGAATACGACATTCTGAACGATACTCCACGGTGAATTTGTCAAACATATGAATTTTGAAATGACATTCTTCATCTCATCAGGCCTTTGCCCTCTTATAGGTCCTTGTCGACTTGGGTCTCCCTATTGTTGGTCGTGCATTGCTTCCGTTATACACGGCTGATCATGGTCAACCACCACCAAGCCCTTAGCTCTGCATGACGAGCATGATGATAAGCTTGGAAATGTCTCCAAAATATGTTGGTGCTCTTGTCAGCTTGATGCTTGATCGGTTTTCTCTTACTGTGCGGATTCTTCTCACAACACAATAAGCATATGTAGTAACCATCACCAATGTGTTCGAAGTAGTCGATGATGACTGAATGGTTCGAACGAGGGTGACTCTGTACGGCACAATATGTTCCCACGTATGTACCTTCAAAACAGTTGGCTCCTACCCTAGCGCAGTCTTGGGGGGGGGGGGGGCACTACCTCTAGGTGGGTTCATGGTTCTGAGAAGCATAATTTGGTTATCAATGATCGGTTTATACATCAACACATGTTGATGCACTATGCTTAAAACTCTAAAGAAGGTATAGTAATTTACAACTACGTGTGCAGATAATATGAGATACAATGAAGATAACACGATAAAGAAATCGAACAATATAAGAAGCAAACTTAATAAGAGCTGAGAGGAAGAAAAAGGAAGAAGGGAAGACACAATAAAAAAAATTCATGAGTGGAAAATAGGGAAGAAGAGTCGAAGAGGGGAAGCAAACGATATAAGAGATAAGATAACCAGGGACACAAAGAGGAGAGGGGAAGAAGATAAAAAGAGAGAAAAAGTTAAAAAATGATGAGAATAAGGGAGAAGAAGAGGGGAAGAGTAGTGTGAAAAAAGAGGCGTGGATAAGAGGGCAGAAGAGTAGAAGAGGGGAAGAAGAAGCAATTAAAGAGATTAGAACACCAGAGAGGAAGAGGGAAGAAGAAGAGAATTGAAAAAAAGAAAGAGGAGAAGAAGATAGAATAAAAAAAATAGCAGCGATGGAATTTTTGAAAAACATAGAAGAAGAAAAGTTAAGAAAGCATGAGAAGAAAGAAGGAGAAAAAGGGAAGAGAATTGAGAAAAGAGAGAGGCGTGGAGAAGAGTGCAGAAGAGTAGAAGAGGGGAAGAAGAAGCAATTAAAGAGATTAGAACACCAGAGAGGAAGAGGAAAGAAGAAGAGAATTGAAAAAAAGAAAGAGGAGAAGAAGATAGAAGAAAAAAAATAGCAGCGATGGAATTTTTGAAAAACATAGAAGAAGAAAAGTTAAGAAAACATGAGAAGAAAGAAGGAGAAAAAGGGACGATTATTTAGAAAAGAGGGAGACGTGGAGAAGAGTGGAGAAGAGTAGAAGAGGGGAAAAAGAAGCAATTAAAGAGATTAGAACACCAGAGAGGAAGATGAGAATAGAGAGGGGAAAAATTAAGAAGGGAAGATAAGAAGCAAGATTGAGAAGAAAAGAGAAGATGAAAAATTAAGAAGACAAGAGAAGACGAAAAATTTAGAAGGAAAGAGAAGAAGAAAATGAAAAATTAACAATTCCCAATTGCATTGAAGAACATTAAAAAAAATCAACATAAAATTATATATACAATGGGAAAAAAGGTTCAAACTAAAAAATAATTTAAAATTAAAATATTAGAATGCAAAGGCTAAATGCATTGAGGAAGATAAAAAAATTATCGCTACAGATACTTTAATTTGAAATCAAATTCTTTAAATACATTCTATAAGGCTGGAAATTTCAACATTCTAACGAACAAGAAGAAGATGAGAATTGGCAGAAGAAGAAGAAGATGATGAGAAATAGCGGAAGAAGAAGAAGTGAATTCTTGGGCGAAGAAGGGGAAGAAAGGGAAGCGTTTGAACTGTGAATAAGGGGGAATATGGGGAGTGGGAGAGGGGAAGAACAGGAAGAAGAACTTACCACCGTCCGTCGTCTGCCGATGCCGCCGTCCACCGTTCACCGACCACCGACCACCGCACCGTCCGCCGTCCACAAAGCCGCCAAAGTTTTTCGAATAAAAAAACAGGTAATTAGGTTATAGATGTTGGATATCAAAATTCAATATCCGACATTGTAAACCGATGTCGTCATCCTATACCTGAGACTAAGGCGGATAACGACATCGAGATGGATATCGATATCGGATATTGTCACTGTAGCAACCGATAACCGATATCTGGATATAAAAAAAAGGATACCAGAAATTCCCTTTCCGGCATCTAATACAACATCTGTCCTGATACCGTTATCCGATACCGGTATCGGGACGGGCGATCACTAGCCTGATGAATGTAACACATTTCTTCTATTCTACAATCTCTCTCATCTCTTTTATACTCTCTATGAATAAAAAAGGAAAGAGCCATTTCCATTATTTAATAGCAGTTTTCTAATCCGAGAGGCATGACGAGAAGAGGCACAATGCCATCTGAGAGCATAAACTTGTTGGGGAAAGAGTTAAGACTACTAGAGGAGGGATACCAAAGTGGTTGTATTATGTCTTCCATGGTGTAATTCCCCCATCCTATCCAATGCCAGATGAATATTGCGGACAAATCAGATGGATGTTCGACCTCAACCTCCTGGACTATCCGAGGCTATTGAAGGTCAAGGCATGTGAAAGAAAGACAGGAAAGCCCTATTTTTCATACTCAGAGGTTTTTCCCTTGAGATCAATGGGAAAATAAATATCAAAGTTTCTACTAGGATATCTAAGAGTCGATATGGATAAAAATGTCAACGTGGATCAAATGAGGAAGGCATGAGTTCTTTCTGTAAGAACCCCGAGATGGGAAAGGAAGATAAAGAGCCATAATTTATTGGAGTGCTCTTTATGTCGTGTTTCAGGTAAATAACTTGGGAGAAACAAGTTTATTACTATTGTGGTCATAAATCTACTTCATGTGATACCTGCAATGTTCCATTGTTTCACTACTATGCTCAAGGATTTTGGCAACATCAAGTCAATGACTCTAGATGAAGCAGTCAGGTTAGTGAAACTCTATGAAGAGAAGGCTTGTGATCATCAAGCTGATTTGGGGGAGCAGACATGATGTAGAAATTTCTCCAAGATGAGGATGCGGAAGAAGCAGAAATTGTGAACAAGGACAAAACAAGAGCAATGATGATCAATGAAATGAAAGAGATAATTAGCCTGATGGAAGAAACAAGAATGCGACCAAAATGATAAGAAAGGAGATAATCTGAATGTGGCCAAGATGGAAGAAAAAGATCCATCAACTTTGCTGATGACATTCATTAAAAATGATGTAGAAGTTTTGATCCAATGAGAATGTCATGGAGTGACAAAAGATGATCTACGGTTTTTTGACATCAGAGCTAAAAACCATGCGAAAAGTAGTAACTCCTAAGTTTTGGACAGTTATTCTTTCTCTTGGCCTGCTGGAAAAGGTGTGTAAAATGGTGGTGGCGAATGGAGGGTTCACAATCTATGATTGTGAAAGTAGACCACAAGTCAAAGATAATAAGACAAGTGAATGATTGTACTTTCTGAAGTTATGAGCAATGAAGATGTGTCATCCAAGTAAAAAGATGAATAAGGACTGATGTAGCATCAGAGATTTTTTTGCTTTAATTTATAGTCACTAAGGTGATTGTAAAGTTACCACATACAACCAACATCTGTATGCATTATGCTCGCTAAACAGATTGACTAGTCCTCTACAGTTGGTCTAGGTAGATTACTGTGGCTCAATCTCACCACATTCCGCTGGTGGATGAAGGTATTTCATGATGATCATTGACGATTTCCCTTGACTAACCTGGGTATCCATTTTTAAGTAGAAGACATTTGTGTTTAGTGTCTTTGTAATGTTTAAAGAATAGAAAGATGTAAAGATATGCTGTTCAAAGAACAATGGAGGAGAGTTATTTTATAAACAATTCAAGGAGTTTTGGAGGAGCATGGAATTAAACAACGTGCTATCCCTTATGCACTTCATCTAAATGCCATAAAGGACATGGTAGATTAATTTATTATCTATATACTAGGAGCCATAATCAATAGCATGAAAATAACATAATAATTCGAGGGAGAAGCTATCAACCCATGTTTATAATCTGAACCGATCTCCCATGTATAGGGTTCTAGGGCCAAGATTGGGACAAACTTTATACAGTTTATGCAGTGGGATATGTAAAATTGAATTGTAATGGATATGTATATAATGATTAACTCACCTTGGTGCTAATTGGATCTACGATTTCCCCGTTCCTAGAGTTTAATGTGTTAAGCTGTCCAATTGCTAGATTTATCCACATGATCATGGACATGTCAAATCTCCTTCATCTTGACAATCCTGTTATTTCTCCACCAACGTCATTACAAAGTTCATGTTGCGTCAGGAATGGATAGGAGCCAAGGGTAGAAGTGTAAAATCTGAAAAGTTGTGGCCTGGATGAGTGTTTTAAGGCCATCCTCTATTCATACTAAGAAGAAAATTTTCATAAAAACCCCTAGATTTTAATTATATCTTCTAACGTCCAAAAGACCATTTGCATGTGACCCTCGATGCCCAAGTATATGTGTGTAGCTAATGACTCCAATGGCATAATTGATAATATTAAATTTAGGGGATTTAATTTGTCATTGGTAATTGAGATTATTCAATAAAAATATATTCAACTGTACTTAGGCATATTTAGCTAGTGATGAGTACGGATCGTCTCCACAGGTAACAATGATTAAGGATTTAATTCTTACTATAGTGATACGAGAAAAGATAAATTCTAGAGTAGAGTAGGCGAGAGAGTAATATCGAGTAATATGTTGTATATAGCTATAACTCAACTTAAATTAGTTAGAAAATAGGATGCCATATTCTCCCCATCGTGCTTGTTGAGGATCTCTCGGATGGCAAGTATCACACCCGATACACCCACTTCTCGTCCACTCAACGAATGGTGATGCCTAGAAGACCAGTACCATTCTCTACAGTCCATGCGTCTATAGTGAGAGACACTTGGTCGACATTATCCCATAGTTTCTTCAACCCTTCCTTCATGCGGCCATGCATTTGGATCATCTACTACTTCATCACCTTAGCATTTAGGGGTCTAAGTCCACCTATGTTGCGTCACGCCATAGCTCTTTGAATGCGATATTGTGAACAATGTTCCAAGGGAATTTGTTAAGAAAATGAAACTCACAATGACATTCTTTGTCTCTTCAAGGGTATGCCCCTTTAAAGGTCCTCGTCGGATTGCCACTCCATGTGGTTGGTCACCTATAGCCTGGGTTGTTAGTGGCTGCTTCTTGTCAACAATGCCCTTTAGCTTCTCATAACGTGAAGGACGACAAGCTTTGAAATGTCTCCAACATACATTAGTGTTCATGGCATGTTGCCGCTTGATCGATTTATGCTTATTGTTAGGGTTCTTCTCTCGACATAGTTAACATGCGTGATACCCATCACCAATAGGTTTGAAGTAGTCTACGATGACTGATCTGATTGATCGTAGATGACTCTGTGCACCACGAGATGTTTCGACATGGGCATCATGATAATCTTCGGTCCCTGCCCCAGAGGTGACTTGGGGCAGGACATTACTTCTACATGTATTCATACTTTTGATAACCATAAGTGGGTTATCGGCATTTTTTTCTACTAGAATACATAAACGAGTTATGATATGTTATGCCAAAAACTCTACACAAACAAGAAATAATGAAAGTTTGAATACAGCCTAACACATAACAAATTCCAAGAGTAAAATAAGAATGATAAAACTAACACCATGGAGGAGAAAAGAAAAACACAAAATAAGAACACAATAAAGAAAAGAAGGAAAAGAACTAGCAGAAGGAGGAGGAGAATGAGAGGAGGAAGAGAAAGGAGAGGAAAGCAGAAGAAAAAGAAGAAGAAGAAGAAGAAGAAGAAGAAAAAGAAGAGGAAGAAGAAGGAGAAGAAAGAAGCATAGGAAGAAGACGAAATAAGAAGGAGAAGAGAGGAGGAAGAAGAAGGAGACGACAAAGGAAGGAGAAGAAGAGAAAGGAAGAAGGACCAGAAGGAGGAGGAGAATGAGAGGAGGAAGAGAAAGGAGAGAAAATAAGAAGAAGAGGAGGAAGAGGAAGGAGGAGAAGAGGGGAGGAAAAAGAGGAAAGAAGGAGAAGAGATGAGGAGGAAGGAGATGACAAAATAAATAGAAGAAGAGAAAGGAAGAAAGAAAAGAATCAGCAGGAGGAGGAGGAGAATGAGAGGAGGAAGATAAAGGAGAGGAAAGAAGAATGAGAAAAGGAGAGGAAAAGAAAGAAGATAACGAAAGAGGAGAGGAAGAGGAAGAAGAGGGAAAAGTAGCAGAAGGAAGGAGAAGAAGAAGCAGAAGGAAGGAGAAGAAGAAGCAAAAGGAAGGAGAAGAAGAAGCAGAAGAAGAAGAAGAAGAAGAAGAAGAAGAAGATGATGATGATGATGATGATGATGATGATGATGATGATGATGAACAAGAAGAGGATGACGGAGGGGAAAAGATGCCGCCATCAGGCGATACCAAAACATGAATCTTCAAAACCAGACCTAGCAATCGGTATCCAATATTCATTCCATGTCGGACATCAAAAGAACTGACATCCAACTTCGAGATCTGGTATAGCCATCCATCCCAAGAGACGGAGACGAATGCTGATATTGAACCAGATGACGGTATCGGATCTTGGTACTATAGCAACCCATATCCAATATCGTCATCTGATACACATATTGGTAAAAACAGATTTCAGAACACTACTTACCGATATCCGATACATCACCCGTCCTGATATCGTCATCTGATATTGGGTACAGGACATGCAAATACTAGTCCAAGGAGATGGAGATAGACGGAAAGAGGGAGATGTAGAGCGAAACAGAAAATGTTTGAAATATTTATAAATAAACAATTAAAATGTTGAATTATGGGATAACAAGTATGTAACAAATATGTCTTCATCCTTTGTAACAAATATGTCGTTCGGCGACAAGAAAAGAATGGGATAACAAGTCTAGTGACAATGATAAAAATATGATGAAATCGTCAAAAATCCTAGGACTCGTGATGAGATAGGAGACGTGACAAACTTTACGTGATGCTCTCATTTGACACTATTTGTCATCTGATAAGCCTAAAAATGCACGTAAATATGTCGTTGATTTGGCGTTAGACTTAGACAATAAAATTTATAATTTCCCATTATCACTAAATATAGAATATAGAGTAAGCAAGGGGTCGAACCACAGGGAGGCAAAAAATAAGAATTTTTATCCAATTTCAATGAATTAATTCAAAGATGAATTAATTTTGCAATTAATAAATCTTAATTATGCTCAATAATGTTTTTAATTAATCAAAATCAAGTAAGACTTAATTTTGATTTTAAATATTTCGGTCAGAAAGCTCAAGATAGAAATATTTCAATTTTAAGATCAGATTAATTCGGATTATTAATTTCCACATTATTATAAAATTTTAAGACAATTTTTATGAATCAAATTGGGAATTAAATAATCCAGAAACGGATTTTGAAATTGGACTTCAAGATGGATGAATTTTAAAATCAAATTTTATTTTTAGGTTTTTTATATATTAAGTTAAATTCCTAAACAATAAAAATCGAAATATAGAGAGAGAAACTAGACAAATTAACCTCGAGAGAGAAAGTGAAGAATTTGGGGAAAAGATGAAATTCGACCCTAAATTAAAATTCTAATGAAGCAGAAATGTTCTAAATTGATGTAGAATTAAGGATCAAAAATCAGATCTTGAATCAGAATCAAAATGCAGTGTAACCTCATTCAAAACCAACTTCTAGGCCATGTACATTTTGCCCATGCCTTGGCGTTTTAGAATCGTTCAAGAAGAAGATTGAAATACAAATCAGAAACTTACAACTTTGAGTGCATAATCAAGAACTGTCGACTTCCAAAGCATCCCTTGTGTCCTTCCTGGCCAAATCCTTGGAGAGAGCTTCAAAAAGTGATTTTCGCCCATTTACAGACCTCCATTTAAAGATCCAACCGTCTGGATTGTAGAGGGAGAAAGGACGAACCTACCCTCAAAATTTCAGCCCAATCGGACATCTAGATCTCCATATATCGTCATTTTACTATCGATTAATCTAGGCCGTTGGATCATCTTGTTTATTTTTTAAAAATTGATTTTTTTGTAATTGGCTGACGCATTCTTTCTCGTTTTCCGCCATCTCAGATCGCGTTCTGACACCTGGTTGTCCGCGTTCGCCGCCCGCAATGATTGAAAAGCAGTTCCTGTATTTTAAATGGCTAAAAAAAATCCACGTCAGCCTTTCTTCCCGTTGAGCCGCAATTTTTGACCTGTCTTACAACAAAAAAAAAGCGGTGAGCTTACCGTTTTTATTTTTTATTGTTTTACGGCGTCGATTTCCGCGTGTACGGGAAAATTGATGCCGTAAAACATCGATTCCAAAAAGAAATGTCAGTTAGCGCGTGCATTAAATGCATGCGCTAACGACTTTGTTTTAATAATAATTTTTTTTAAAAAAAACTTAACATGCACGTGCGTGTCGGTTGCCGCGTGCATTAATGCACGCGGCAACTCGACGCTGCATGCACGCTGCGCACGTGCATGTCGGTGGCGGTGTTTTTTTAATAAAATCACTCTCTCTCTTATTATTTAATAATAATAATTATCCACTCATTCGCCCAAATTTTGGGCGAATGACGTGGATGCCCTTAATATATAAATAAATACATTATAAAATGCCAAATACATTAAATATGCATTATTTAAATATATAAAAATCATTTCTTGGCTATATAATGGTCAAAAAATTATATAAAAATACGGGAAAATTCCAGAGAAATTAGAAAAGCCTTTACCAACCTTTAGCCAAATATTTAAGGCCCTGCAAAAAATATTTCTTCACTAAAATGAGGTTAAATTCCATGTGATAAATGATAAATGATAAGTGATTTATCTTTATTTAAATATGATAACATGCAAATATAGTCATTAAAACACATAAATATAATGTAAACTTTATTAATTAATCATGTTAATTTGCAAGTTATCATCATCCATCCGTCATGTCCTAGCCATTATATCATAGACATGTTGCTCCGTATTTAAAAGATACAAATGAGTGAATTGATTTACTCATGGAAAATGTTTTTTTGTCATCTATTACCATAGACATATGGTCCCTCATGTGCTTGACGCTCCAAGATGGCTTAGGGTATGGTGAACTATCAAACCTTAATCGGTCATCCAAGTTAGTCATATTGAATTCACAAATCATCGTAAAGAGCTTCTCTGATATTCTAGTGTCTTGGCAAATGACTACATCACATCGTATTCCTTGAGTTGTGTTGTCTTATTGATAAGTCCAAAATCAGTCATGTAATAACACATATTTTAACAACATTTTGAGACCATTTCATGTGTATTTTAGCCTATTTTTATGAAATATTGCACGCCATGCATTAAATGAGACAAATGGTAAAAATGATAAATTTTAATATCATTTTATGCATGTTATATGATTGAAATATTTCTTAGTAAAAAAAGACATGTCAGAGTTGTTTAAATTCCTAATGTGCTATTAAATATGTTTACAAAGTGCAAGGGTGAAGCTTGTATTTAATTTGCAGAAAAGACCGAGGGAAATATTATTAAAAATATATATGTATAGGGAGGTTTTATTGGGCCAGCTCTGCAAAAAGGGTGGTTTTGTTGGGCCGGCTATGGAGCAACCCCAAGGACTAGGTCTCTAGCTAGTAGCCAGGCCAGCGAGCGAGGGCCGCGCAAGCCGGCCCAGCTGCCGGCGAGACCGATCGCATAAGGGAGCCCAACACCCCTCAGCAGGGGCCCATGAATGAGCCTGCATAGGAGCAACCCCAAGGACTAGGTCTCAAGCTAGTAGTCAGGCCAGCGAGCGAGGGCCGCGCAAGCCGGCCCAGCTGCCGGCGAGACCGATCGCACAAGGGAGCAACCCCAAGGACTAGGTCTCAAGCTAGTAGCCAGGCCAGTGATTGAAATATTTCTTAGTAAAAATATACATGTCAGAGTTGTTTAAATTCCTAATGTGCTATTTAATATGTTTACAAAGTGCAAGGGTGAAGCTTGTATTTAATTTGCAGAAAAGACCGAGGGAAATATTATTAAAAATATATATGTATAGGGAGGTTTTATTGGGCCAGCTCTGCTAAAAGGATGGTTTCGGTGGGCCGGTTATGGAGCAACTCTAAGGACTAGGTCTTTAGCTAGTAGCCAGGCCAGCGAGCGAGGGCCGCGCAAGCCGGCTCAGCTGCCGGCGAGACCGATCGCACAAGGGAGCCCAACACCCCTCAGCAGGGGACCAAGAATGAGCCTGCACAGGCCAACGTCTGTTCGCATGAGAGAGGTAATGTATCGTTAATTTCACACTTCAGCGTATACTATATACAATGCCATATTTTTAACTTCCCCAATATGGGATGGTGAAATCTCATGCATTCTTAAATTACATCGCATCGGGCCGGGATTTTAGATAAAAACCAGATCGCGGCCCGACGGGCCGCGATTTGAAGAAAATAAGAAGTAAAAGCGAACCGGGCTTCGAGCCAATCAGGCCCGAAGCCCAGCTCATTTCGGGCTTTCTTAAGTAAACGGACGCGATCTTAGCCGTCCGATCGTCTTTAAGAAGATCGAACGGCAGGATCTGTCCCGTTTATTTTTTATACATATTTTCTATATGTTTCAGGCTGACGTGGGTGCGGGACCTGTCGGTGGACGAATATGGAGAAGTGAAGGCGCTGACGGGGAGCTGACGGGGCGATGACGAGGCCGTGGACCTAAATGAAGGCGATCCAACTGCCAAGGGCATTTCGGTCCACCTTTGCCCCTGCCCGGCGACTTCACCGGCCGGAGGCCGCTCTCGGCCGGCGAGGGGGGGACCAACCTTGATCTAACAGCCCAGGGGGATTCCCAGGGCCATCCTTCTCAATCTGAAGGCCCAAGAGACCTCTCCCAGGCCGTTAAGAGGGGCCGAGAGGCCCTAATTTCAGCATCTCTCGTCGCAGGAACGAACAAGAAGGCGGAGGTCCCTTTTGAGCTTGGAAGCAAGACGACGGCGTCATGACAGCGCTGGTAGCGGTGGAGGGCTCTGGAAGGCTTCGGAAAAGGTCGAAGGTTGCCTGATTCTGTGCCAGCAAGGGAGAGAAGAGAGGGGGAAAATGCATACCGATGCTAGGCGGCGGCGATCGGGGTTCTTTGATCCAGGGCAGGGTCTGGTAAATCTGATTCCTTCTCTGTTGACATTTGGATATTTTGATATTTCAAATTGATTCAAGTTTTGTTCAGATTGAATTTAGTCCACGTTGCTCTGAAGATTTTTACCGTAATTTCTCTTGGGCATTTCATCGAACATCTCACGTGTTTGATGAATGTGTCTTGATTAACGTAAGTTCTACTCTACTCAACCTTATAAAAACTTTAAAATAAAATAAAATAAAAAATATTTGCATCTCTTTTGAGCATTCTGCCGAACACCTTGTGGTCTTTCGGCAGAATCACTCGTTTAATATTTTCTCTCTTAACTTCGAACCTCATTCGGGCATTCTGTCGAACACCTCAAGGGCGTTCGACGAAAGACCGTGTTATCTTCAATTCCTCTACAAAAACTAAACGAAAACTTATCAAAATAATATTATAACTAAGCATATTATATATATAACTGTTCTTCTTCCTTCTATCCTCTTATTACTAAGTACTCTTTCTTATTCTTAAGTATTTTATATTTCTTCACCAGCTACCAAATATCTTAATTCTTTCTTACTCTTAGTAGCTATAAAAGATAGATCCATATATCTAATATTCCCACACCTATCTTATTGAAGTATTATCACCTCTACTTATTAATTAGTTATCTCTTCTTATTACTATTATCTTTAGTATTAGCACTAAATCTGATTAACTAATAACTCAACTATTGAATCTACACCTAAAGGCCAATCCCTGTGGAGACGACCTTACTCCCACGTATACACTTGAGTAAGTTTCTACATGTTATAAATTTATTTGATTGTAGGCAAATTAAAAATCACAACGACAAATTAAAAATTAACACCCCAATTTGCCTCCATCAATTATACTGAGGGAATACAGTACTATCTTGACAACTTAATTGTCTTTTTGAACTTCTTACTGAACATGAGATAAGATTATTAGAAATTCTATGAATATGAACTCGTCGGTCATAATCAAAGCACAACCGTTCATCCATAAGACTTCTTTAAATCATGATTGATAGTCTACTATAATACCCACTATCGATTCATACGGATCAACTAGATGAACTATCCCTACTGAGGAGAACCCACTATATATTCATAGTGACTCAATGTGAACGGCTATGGGAGCGACCATACTCATCATATGCGTGAGTCTAGATAATACAATTTGATTAACCAGAATTTGTGTTAAACAAGTCATTTAAAGGTTCTGATTTATGCAATGATATTTATAATAAATTGTTCTTTCTTAGAATACGGTAAGGGTTTAGTCCACAAGGAAAAAGTAATGAGAGAATAAATGCAATTCAAATATTTTTTAAAATAATTTTTGTAGAAGACTTTATATACATTTTTGGCTTTTTAAGTATTTTCTAAATAGGAAAATCAGTGAAATAAAAGGAAACTAGTAAAAAATATTTTAAATAAATGAAATGCGTATTTATTTATTTTAGATAAGTTCTAATAATTAAATGTGAAATTTAGGAATTTTGGGGGACTTTTTAGGGCAAGAAATAAGATTTGATGTTAAAGAGAACCTTTGGCCGCAATTTGCAGACAACACTCCGCTTGCCAAGAGAATTGGACGCCAATGGGTAGTAGACTGAAAACGTTGTAACTTGTACTGTAATAGGGCTTTTTCAATGTATTTTAATGTGTCAGAAAGCTTGATATATAAGAGGGTGTGGTCTTTAAAGAAGAGGGCCAATGGAAGAGGGATAGTTCAGAAACTCAAATGGTTAAATGTACTCTTGATATTTTTTCTTGTTGATTATTGATAACAGATGATGATGACATACAAAAGGAACAAATCATTTCCTAGCTAGGTGTTTAAGTAGAAGATACAAATGAAGCCACTATAAAAAACCAATGGGGAGAATAATTTTCACCGTCAATAACCATTTCTCTTATGAGATTTAAGGACTTGGATAGAGTTTGCAAAGACTTGGAGGAGGTGCATCTGGATCCACAAATATTGATGCTAGAGGAAGGTAAGCCAAAGAGTTTTGGAGAAGCTCACAATAAAGGTTTATGGAGGGAGGAAATGCTAGAAGAGATGGTGGTCATTCTTAATAATCAAACTTTTGAGATTATTACCCTACCCTCTAGGTGTAAAATTCTTGATCTAAAGGGAGTTTCAAGGTTTGTGATGGCCATGCCCTCAAGTTATCTAGGGTTTTTTTTTCCTAGGTTTAGGTTAATTTTTCATTTCTAGTTAGGGTTTCCCCTTGTTCCTCATGGGGCCAATATATAGGACCCCTAGGTTAAGAAGAATGAAGATTCTGTCCTTCGACATAAAGTTTTTGGAACACGAGAGAAGCTAGAGAGAGTGCTTGAAGAAGGCGGCGCCGCCGCCGGCCCGCTCCTCGCCGTCGCCTGCGCGCGCCCATGCAGCCCCCGCGCGAGCCCCTGGCCGCCGCCGCGTGCGCCCCTGAGGCCGTCGCCCCGCGCGCCCTGCGGACGCCGCCGCGCAGCCCCTGAGGCCGCCGTGCGCGCACCCTGCGGCTGATGTCGCGCGCGCCCTGCGGACGCCGCCGCGCAGCCCCTGAGGCCGCCGTGCGCGCACCCTGCGGCTGATGTCGCGCGCGCCCTGAGGCCGCCGCGGGCACACCGCAGCGCGCCGCCGCGCGCCCCTGAAGCCGCCGCCGCGCGACCAAGCCGCGCCGCCTCGAACCCCTATGCCGCCGCCGCGTGCCCCGAGCCGCACCGCCACACACACTGAAGCCGCCGCCGCGCGCCCAACCCGTGCAGCCGCAGCCCCTGATGCCGCTGTCGCGACCGCTGAAGCTGTCCAAGCCACGCGCACCGCTGCCGCCAAGCCCGCCGCCGCGGCCGCCCGAGCCAGCGGCCAGCCGCGACCCAACCGGCGGCCGCGCCGCGCTCGGTCACGGCCCTGCCGCCTACCAGTCGAGGCCACCCCGTCCGGTCCGGCCCAGCCGGGCCTGGGTGGCCCGTCCCTCCGGTCCAGTGCGCCAGCCCTCCCATTGGGTCGACGCCAACTAGCCAGGCCCAAAAGAGCTCAGCTTGCTGGCATGGCTCCCGCACCTCGAGGCGTTGCAAGCCCCGCCCTTGCACGCATCCCGATGCACCGTTTGCACACCCCACACGCTGTTCGAGGCGCCACTGGCCCAGATCGCCTTCTGGGCCAGCCCTCCTAGGACCGCCGCCCAGTTCCGCGGTCCAGACCGCGGTCGACTGCGGCCCAGTCGCGGCTGCCAGCGGCCCAGCCGCGGCCGCCCGCCGGACCACCAGCGGTCGCCGCTGGCCCAGCCCCGGCCGCCGCCGACCCAGTCCGCGGCCGGCCACCATCCCAGCCGCACCCGACCGCCGCCCGCCGCCCGCCGGACCAGCCCGCGCTGGCGGCGCCGCCGCTGTACCGCAACCCGGAAGCCGCCGGGGCCGTTTCAGCTGGCCGCCACTGCCGCCACCCTCGGCAGCCGCTGCCGCCGCCTTCGATCGCCTCCCGCTGCCGCCCTCGGCCGCCGCCCACCGCCGCCCTCGGCCGCCGCCCACCGCCGCCCTCGGCCGCCCGCCGTCGCCCGCCGCCGCCTTCGGCCGCCGCACGCTGCCGCCCTCGGCTACCGCACGTCGCTGCCATCGGCCGCCGCATGCCGCCGCCCTCGGCTACCGCACATCGCTGCCCTCGGCCGCCGCACGCTGCCGCCCCGATCGCCGCACGCCGCCGCCATCGCCGCCGTCGTCCTTGCTGCCCCGCGGCCCTCGTCGTAGTCGCCACTATCATCGACGTATGCCGCGTCACCGTTTTGCCTTGTCCCCAGACGGCCGCCTCCAACCGGCGGCTGCCGCCCGCTGCAGCCCTCGGCCGCCGCCACCACCTTCCTCGGCCGCCGCCCACGGACGCCGCGCGCTGCGCCCCTGTGCCTGGTCGCCGCACGCCGATGTCCTTGGCCCCCGCCCTAGGCCGCCGCACGCCCCGCCGCGCCCGGTCGCTGCACGCCGCCGCCCCTCGTACGCTGTATGCCGCTGCACCGTTTGCCGCCATCTCGTCATCCGGGTGGCGGACCTCCCGCCCTCCCGTCGTTGGGGCCTGCCAACGCCTCGACGAAGACCACGTGGGCGCAGACCATATGGAGATCGGTCATCTTTGGCTTCATCGAATTGAGACCCCTCACAGGACCTTTCCGGGACACCCCAGAGCGGATCCCAGACGATTGTCCCCAAGTAGGGCGAGCGGATCACGCGCCCGCCGTAGGACATCACCGACGTCGTCCTACATCAGTTTGTATACCTACGCTTACATCTTGGTGATCAAAATATTGGGGAAAGACATCAAAATTAAGGTGGATATTTTTTGGGTTTAATCTCATTTTTCAAAAGAAAGTTACCATTTGAAGTTACTAATAGAGAGAAACAACTTTTCCAGAAACTCTAAAGGTTGTTTCTTCCATGATCTTTGAGTTTCATTGTAAATGTGCTTTAAAAAGTTTTAACTAATGCAATATAAATGTGCATAACATATGATTGATGAATGAGATGAATTCTTCCCTCTCCAATTTTCACTCCCTATTGTTTTTTCTATTCTATGTGAGAATCAACAAGGTAGATCCATTTTCCAGCATCTCTCTCTCTCTCAATCTATTGATTCCTCTCTAACAATCTCTCTCTCACACACTCACACTTTAGTACACTCTCTGTCTTATGCAAATTCTCTCTCTTCCTTCCTCTCTTGCCCGCTCTCTTAGTCTCTCTCTTTCTCTCATCGTAACTCTAAGTCTCTCTCTCAATCACTCACTTTCCCTATCTTACTCTAACTCTCTCTCTCTCTCTCTAATACACACTCTCTCTCAATCTCTCACTTTCCCTCTCTTTCTCTAACTCTCTCTCTCTCAATCTCTCACTTTCCCTCTCTTTCTCTTAATCTCTCACTTTCCCTCTCTTTCTCTAATTCTCTCACTTTCCCTCTCTTTCTCTAATTCTCTCTCTCTCAATCTCTCACTTTCCCTCTCTTTCTGTAACTCTCTCTCAATCTCTCACTTTCCCTCTCTCTATCTCTCTTTCTCTCCGCAGATGACCCTTTTGCCATTACATCCAGAGCTGCTGCTGCAGATTGTGAACCTGTGAAGAGAGGTTAGTAGAGGGAGGGAGAGAAAAAGAGCCAGATATAACTTTTTCTTTTATACATTTATCACAATTGCCATCAAGACATCACATCTTGTCATGTCACCCTCCAGACCCCTCGCCGTATGGCACATCATCGTCATCCATGCAACTTGTCATGTCTCCCATCCCATGACAGTCTCCCAAAACCGTCTTCCATGAGATCTGTGTCTTTTGCCATGCCTCTAGTGACAAGAGAGAAGAATGACAAAACAGTTGCTGAACCCTACTTTAGGTATTTTCATGCGCACAGGAATTCAGTTAACTTGTGTGGAATGTTTGAAGAACTATAAAAGAAGAAGAAATTTACTGTCATAAAAAAATATCTGCGAGAGAACTTACTGCAGATATAGATTTGATGTTGGAAGTGAAGTTATAAGGCCATCCTATGCAATTGCAAATGCAAATATAATACACAACTTGGTTTCAAAATGACCAAATTAAGATGGTGGCCTCCAGTACCAGGATGGGAACTGGTTTAAACATAGCCCTGTTTCTTGGCAATATTCATGTTCCCTCATTTTCACTTTACCATATCGTATTGACTCTGGCTACCTTACTTTTCTTAGTCATCTGCCATCATGTACCAGCAGCCCCATATACCCGATATGCAGGCATAAATGACTTTCTAGAAGACCGACAATGGAAAATCCTGACAACAATCACACCAAATAGGGAGCAACATGAATCCACGTAGACCAAACAATTTTGTTTTTTTTTGGGGAAATACAAGTTGCTCACATTAAAATGAGCCAGCCGGCTTTCTACGAGCTAGATGAGCAGATGAAATAAGCAGCCCAAAAAGGAAACACAAGCAGCGCCGAGGCCTGTTTTTAGCAAAAAAAAGTTCATATACATTAAATCATATTTATGAGGGATCAACACAAAATCTTTAAATTTGTGTTAGAAAATAGGTATAATTAAGCGCAGAAAATTGGAAAGAATAGTGGACGAACCAAGATGAATACGATCTCTTGATGGGCCAAGGAGGCTGTAATTCCATTTTTTTTCATTGCACATCGCACCCAACCTTGCAGCTATTTAATAGAGATCCAAATAAATAATAAAGCTATTCCAGATCGAGTAAATTAGAGCATAATTTGATCATACCTCATGATGACGAGTTTTGATAACTTGAAAGAGACGAGACGGATAACCTCTTAGTTTAGAGTTTATGCGGAAAAGAAGAGACTCAGTGCGGGAAATCACTTTGTTGGGTAGGTTATACTGACGAAGAACACTCATGAACTGGAATAAATGAGAGCCGTGTTATTGATGTCACGCCACACTAATAGAAACAGAAATAAGGGATGGAAATGTACAATTTACATCATGGACAAAAACTTAAGAAATACGATTTTTGGAGTAAAATGAAGGAAAAGGCAATAAAGAGTTTGGCTGGTTCAAGAATTGACATACCGTGGGATTTGACTTTGCCTCTGCTCTTGAAAGTCTAATCTGGAAAATGAAAAGAAAATCACAAATCATACTTCAAAAAACTGTTGCATCAGAAATAAGATAATTGAACATCGCAATTCACTATAATAATCTGAAAAATATTGTAGAGGCACCTTCAGAGTTAAAAGGGCTTGCTCCAGTTGCCGTATCTGAATCCACTGCTCGGTAATAATATCCTTCATCTACATTTTTTTGAGAAATCACTCAGATATTCAGAATCAGAAATTGTCGAAAAGCAAATAATACAAGATAGCCACATAATGATACTTTGATCAAACAACATAATGACATCGTTGAAAGGAAAACATGCTTACCTTTTGAACTTGAGAGGAAACATAATTCAGTTTTTTCTCCCCATCGTATGCCTTTGATTCTAAATTTTGAATATCAAATTTATTTTTCCTCGTTTCACTCCAGAGTTTTTGAATCTAGAATTATTATACTGGATGCATTAGTTTAGAACCAGTGTCAATTGATGATAGAAAACTCTATGTAGACTGATTAAAAAGTGAAGTGAGAAGTATAACAAAACCTCCTCTAAGCAATTAGCCTTCTCTTCTGCGGACGATGATGCACATCGTGATTTCTGCAGGAAGGATTGTAATGAGAAAGTTGACTTTATAGAGTGCTGCTACGATCCTAGACATATACTGAGGAGAGCTACACTACAGATTCTGTGGTAACACTTACTTTTCTGCTAAAATTTTCAACAAACCCAAATAATTTACACAAGTTATAACAAGAATCTTGACTTTTTAGCGTTCGAGATCACACATTTCAGGTCAGAAAGGGCCTCCATTTCTTATTGTACTTTTACCTAAATGAGGACCCGTCATCTTTGAAAAATGCTTTCTAGGTTTACGTTCCCCTTTTATGATTCTCACGTTTCTCTGCGTCAGCTACAATGTCTTAATTTTTTCTTATAATCTCAAACTATAGCTTCAATCTAAGATCAACTGAAATAGTTAGTGGTGATTTGTCAATTTTTTTAGCAATGATCCTTTTTTACCATATTTTTAAAAATTTTGAACAACGTTCATGGCAAAGTTTTTCACACTACTTTGAATCATTCACTGGTAAGCATCTACAGTAAGAAAGGCTTTTAAGATTAGTGATTCACCATGACAGAGTGTAACGATATAACCATGCCTAGAAATGAGAGATCTAAACTCGAATTCAAGGTAATTAGAAAAAAAATGTGCACTAAATGATCCTAGTTGCGGCAGAGAATCCGGAGATTGTAAAAGACTCATGGAAAGAACATCATGCAATCATTCTACAATTTAACAACAATAAGTTAGCAAACAACAATACTACTTCTACTTGCCAGAATAATGCTCTCACTCATAAAGCTAGGATTAAAGGCTTTCTTTTTGTACTGGAAAAAAGCCTTAATGTAGAAAATAAAATAAACCAAAAATCACCAATCATGCCCTGCTCCAATTTTTTTTCTTTAGTTTGAAAAGACGAAACCAATCCACTGGAGGTGAACCTAGTCAGCCATAAAACTGGAAGGCGTAGTTCACGCGAAAAAAATTAGGTGATACTAAAATAGAACCTACCGTTGGGTGATGCGAATCAGGCGAAACGTGGCCTTTGGAGCTCATCTCTTTGTTCTTCATATATTTTTCTTGATGATTTAATCGGGATTTCAAATCTTCCACATTCTTTTGAAGCAATAGCTCTGAAAAACGGATGGAATTATCATCCGACCTCTACCAAGAACCGCAGAACAGACGAGGAGACCCCCCCATTCAAAATTGCAGAAGCAATTCTCCGAAAAGAGCGAAAAAGTTGTCGAGCACACCCATAACTGAGCGCACCAAAGGTGATTCCAGAACATGGGTAAATGAAGAACCCAACAAAACAATGAAGTGAAGAGATCGACAATTTTAAAAATAATTCCAGTTGTTCTCTACTCCTAGCTTTAACTTAAGACTCTACCCGGATTGCTACCATCGAGATTTCCGTCAAAGAGTTCTCTTGAAAATCACAGGCAAAAGAAATTCTTACCCAGCCGAGAGATCATCTGCTGTAATTGTTCTAATTCGGAGTAGCCATCGGCCGTTACCGGCGAAGAGGTGGAATCAGGGAGAGACCAGATCGGCGAGAGGAGGAAAACAAAACCCATGAACAACATCGTGAATCTGCTCCATCTTGATCGGCGAACCTGCTGAGAGTACATCGAAACCAGTAAATCGCCGACGACGATTGCATCAAGCTCTTGCAGTCAACTACTCAAGCTAGTAATTTCGTGCAAGAACGATTCTTTTAAACTTTCGAATGAAATAATATACAAGTAAAAGCGAAATAAATGTGCAAAACCTTTTTAAAATGATTAGCGAAGTTCAAAATGTTTATAGTAATTTAAATTATTCGATGAACATAAGTAGACATGGTCGTGCGATTGTGCGAATCCGTGCGACTTGTGTGTTCTGTTCGGATTTCTGAACAGAACAAACTCTAAAACGAACTGCACTTCGCACAGACCCCTGTGCAGTTCGTTTGTTCGAATTGTGCGATTTATTTTTTGAAAAAAGAAAGAAATGAGTGTTTTAGATCCTCCTCCTTGCCGCCCTCTGTCCTCACTCCCTCCCCACTCCCTCCGTCCTCCTCCTTGCCGCCCTCCTTGCCGTCAGTCCGCCCTCCTCTAGGGCTTCCTCAACCCTCGGTCCGCCCTCCATGCCGTCGCTCTCCGCCCTCCTTGCTGTCGGATCACCCTCTACGAGGTAAGAACTCACCCGTTCTCTCCCTCTCCCTCTCCCTCTTCTTCTCCGATTCTCTGTCTCCCCCTCTCTCAATCACTCCCCCTCTCCCTCTCCCTCTCCTTCTCCTTATTCTTCTCTCGTTCACTGACTCTTCCTCACGCTCTCACTGCCCCTATTCTTCTCCATTTTTCGATCTCCCACATTCCCTCTTACTCTCCCCTCTAGGCCTCTCCCTCTCCCTTGCCAATGTCACGGTGTATATTCATCTCCAATTCTCTGCCCCTCACTGTCTCTCATTCATTCTTCCTGCCCCTCTCCCTCTCCCTCTCCATATCCATGTCTCCCCCTCTCACGGTCTCTCTTCTTCAAAAGTACTTTGTCCCACCGTCCTCTCTCAATCTCTCATCCTCTCTCTATCTGTCTCCATGTTTATGTCTCTCCCTGTCCATCTTCCTCTTTTTCTCCAATTCTGCGTTGTCCCTTCTCTCAATCACTCTTCCTCTGCTTCTCCCTCTCCCGTCGCCAATCTCTCTCCCTTTCACGGCGTATATTCATCTCAAATTGTGCAAATTTTGCGTTATTATTTTCGCACATCAAACGAACAGAACAGAGAACAGACCCCTGTGCGGTTCGTTTGTGCGAATTTTTTGTGCGAATTAAACGAACAGAACAGAACACACAAGTCTAAACATAAGTACTTGCTATCCTAATTTATATCTCTTAAGGCATTATGTTATAACTCTCTACTAGGGAAAACAGAAACTCTAAGGTTAAATATCTATCATTGCCTGAGTAATTTGATGCTATATTACATTATATTGCTGGCTCACAATTCCATACCAATATTTTTCACAAATTTGTGAGGCACTCAAGGGTTTTATATTTTATTATTTGTGAAGGGATAAGTTGATAAAAGAAATCATATAAGGAGAATAGACAAATTAAGCTACCTAATTCTGCATTGTCTCTCTTTTGGACAATTAAGTCAACCCCTTTTGAACAACTGGGAGCTTTCAAGCTAATGACTCAGTGAGAGCCCAAGCCTTTACTTCATTAGTGGCAGGAGTCATACCTAATAAAGGCCATTCTCCACTAGGGGGTCTAGGAACTGTTTTGTGTGGAGCGGTCTACATGCAAGGGTCTCTACTAGTAAGCTCAAATTTTACATGGCATAATTTTCCCTGCCAATATTTATAAAGAAAAAAGATTTAAACCTAGCCTAAGTATCAAATGCACTGTGTGAAGTTTTCAAAAAAAATATAAATGAAAGCAAACAAAATTCCAAAACATATGCAATGACCTTCACCATACATCTAGTTGTCTTATTTTTAATATGTATGATATAATGGTAAATCATTGAAAAAAAAATTTTCTTTCTTTTCTCTGATCTTTATGGTTTTTCAAAAAAGTCACACATTTGGTCTATAGGTTTCATATTTTTACTTATTTTTATTGAAACTTTAAGAGATCTAATGACTAAGAATCTAATCAAATATTCGTTAAAGATCTAATGACTCAATTGTTTTATTGCTTTAACTTCCAAAATATCTCCATTTTTCAACTGCACATCGAGCCACAGATGCAGAATGCCCATTTGATCATATGTGAGTTCTTGGTGGTTCACTTTGAGAAGACTTGATGGAAATACCTGTATGGCAGTTCTACAGTTCACTTTGTGTATATATGTGATGGAAATACCTGTGTGGCTGTTCTACATTCAAAACCACTACCAGATGAAGCTCAAGGGCGATAATGTAATGTAGTTCCAAGTGGAAATATATATATTTGATTTCCTTCCCTATATTGGACATGGATTACACTTTTGGCTGCAAAAGGCATGTCAAAGGGTCCAACTTTCTGTATAACTTTAGCATTAATGATAAAAAATACAACTACCTATATGCATATTCTTATTTTATTATGATTTAGTTTATGAAAATATACTTTTACCTAGTTGAATCATTCATAACAGCGATGAAATTGATTCTCATTGATAAGATGATTCTATGAAATTATGTAATTTTTTAAAGGATTTTTTATTAATTTCATGAAATGTCAATTTAAAATGATTAAAATAAGTGGTAAATATAAATATTACATGGCTCTCAGAATAATTTCCATCCCGTAAGAGAGAAGAGGCAGCCATTTATTTATCATTTTTATTTCTTAAGCAACACTTTAAAGTTAACCTTAAAAACAATAAATGTGTTAAAATAAGAGAAAATAAAGACTAATTCCAAATAATTTAGTAAGTCTTATAATTTATCGTTTGGATGAATATCTAAGTTAATTTTATTTTTAAGTATTAAAAGTGGGTTATCAGACCCTTGTTCAACGCAGTTTGACTTATTTTTACTGATATTATTGAAAAAAGTTGCCACGATATTTTGAAGATCTTATAATGAAGAATTTCCAGTCAGGAACCTTCATAATTCTAAAAATATTTGACTTTTGACTATACAATCAATACAATATTATATCCTGAAATATGCGTTCGGACTTAAATTTCAGGAATTAATAGTACAATGTTCAATATCATTCATAAAAAACCAATCAGACTTGATTTGACTGGTCAAATGATGAGGCAAACAAATATAAATTAGTTCATACAAAGAAAATTATTTAAATATTTTAAATCATACAAAAATAATTTTGGAGAACTATTTTTTCCTTTCCTTGAAATTGAAAGAAATCAATTCTATTGTACAAATGAAGTACGAAAATTTTGGAGTCATGTTTGATCTGATTTGGTTTAATTTTCCTAATTTTATAAGATATATTAAAATAATTATAAAGTTTTCTTTCAAAAATTGGAAAATTTGAAATCAATTAAATTTTATTTAAGTTTTTAATGTAAAAACATCTGAAATAAGTATTCTGAAACATAGGCTTCAGTTATGAGAAATTCAATCGGTAGTTATGAAATTTAATAATAATTAGAAAATGAGTAAACAATTTGATGATTGAGACCAATATAAAAGTTTGGTCACATAACCATTGTCCTTCGAGCATTAACAATTGAGGAATATGTGATTGGTCCAAACTAAGGGGTAAAATTTGATATTAAGTCGTTTTTAAGGATAGTTAAGTACCAATCAACAATTTTATTTCCTTACTAGTAGTATTTTAGTAAGGGTTGATCCCTCAGGGAGCTAGGTAGCTAGTTAGGATGAATTTCAATTAGTATTGCAAGTTCAAGATTCATATAAACCTTTTTTGTAATGTTTTTAGTGATTAGGAAGGTTAATGTTCAATTAATAAGGATGATATGAATTTTACCAAGTGTGAAAACATATCCGTAGAAAGATTATATTGAGAATGATTTTTGAGAATTTTTTCAGAATTGTTTATCGTCTCTAGAGAGAGATAAAAAATTCTGAATTTAATTGAGTGAGAAAAGGAGAGGAAGAGAGAGAGCGCACAAGCTTGGGCGCTTCCGCCGCTGTTTGTGCGCTGGGCTTCGCCGCTCCACCGCTGGTCGCGCGCGCGGAGGTCCTCTCACGTGCAATGGACCAAAACAACGATATCTGGAGTTCCAGATATCGGTTTGACACGTGTGAGTAGGCGTTGGAAAGCTTGAGACATTGGCTATCTGCCTAAGGATAGACAAGAAGCTTAAGAGAATTCTAAAAGAATATAGGGTGAGAAGAAGCACGTAACCTTTTTGTCACACCCCAAAGGGCCCAAGGTTGTTGCTCCAGCTCCCTACCAATTGGCTTCAAGATCCAGGATGCTTCTAGAAGACTCCTTGCACCTTCTGAATGAAGGTGGACCCAGGAACAAGCTCAAGAAAGAAAGAAAGTGAAGAAGACAATACTCAATTCTTGGATGCCCTCAAGGAGGGTGAGGGGGGCCCTTTTATAGGGGTACATGTGTTTGTTCCAGCCATTCTTGGTTGTTGGATCATGGATGAATGTCCAGGATTGAGTTCTTGAGGCCTCAATCCAGGTGATCAGACCCCAACCAACCAGATTCCAACTGGCTATAGTTAGTTACAATATACTCTAACCAATGGGAAGGGAAAAGAAAGAGTTTGTTAGAGTTAGTTACAACTCATCCCTAGCCCTTGGATTTGAGCTTCAATGGATGGATGGATGGGTTCCACCTCATGAATCCTGGGCTGAATCTCAACCCTGGGCTCTCCTCCAACCAGGATCTGCCAGCTGGAGTCACCCTCATGTGCCTTGATCAACCTGGAAGCCTCCAAGGACGTTCTAGAAGGTCTCCTTCAAGCTCCTTTATACCAAACCTATCGATTGAGTCAACTCCACTGGTTAGCATGCATCTTTTTCTTCATTTCTCCTTTTGACTTGAAATTTTGTCCCAAGCCTCAAGACTCCTGTCTTGACTTCCCCATAAAATTTTGTAATTTTATGACCATCAAAAGTCAACCTTGACCTAAAGATCCAACACACTTGGGAAATCGTTAGATTCATATCCCACTTGACTACACGAGTTAGAAATATCCCTAAAATCCTCTTAAAGATAAATCCCAAAATGTGTAACTTGTGAAATGCATGTCAAAGCGTTGATGGAATCATTCATTAAGTAGAAAATGTAAGCTTTTTAATCATTGGGAAAGTGAAAAGGCATGATCTCATTACTATGCAAAATAAGCATTTTTGGCAATGTTGTACTTACTTTTAGGATATTTAATATGAATAATGCATGAAAATGACTACCCTTAATTGAGTTTATCAATATGTCATATGCTGATTGTTCGAAGACAAAATGATCCACGATTTACCAGACAATAACTTTTTAAAATTAGTACGTAGTTCGTTTTGTTTTAATACCTTGGTATGCATTTTTTGATAAACGTTCAAAGTAGATTATGCAAAGTTTTATATTAGATCAAACATGTTTAATCATAAAAAGAATTATAGATATGAAGATAACCAATTTCATATGGTTCAAACTATGCAACTCACACATGCACTGGATAACTACCTACATGTAAATGAAGACATGTGATGTTAGACAATCAAGTCAAGGGGCCACATCATTGAGTTAGGACTTGGGATTGTATGACATTTAAATTATAATGTCCTGTGTGTTGTTTATAATTTTGTTGAACACACAACAATTGGTTAGTGAAACTTAAATTCATAGATATATATAGATGCCCAGCATGGACTTATCTATACCATAGATATTTATATCTGAATTAATGGATTATTTATACAGCTTAAATATAGATGAATAAAATTTAATATTTAGAAATAAATAAATTTAAACTCATTGATTAAAAACAATGAATCATTTTATCTTTTACGGCATATAAAGTGAATGTTAAACTTGTAATTATGCTAATTCAAAATTTAAAGAATATTTTATGTCATATTTTTTTCTTTTATATTAAGCACATTTGACCTTTAAATTTATGAAACTTAGTGAATTGACCCTGTCACATTCATAGCCAATATTGGCAGATATAGCTCTAATTCCAAATTACCTGTTCCGTCCTTCTCTTAGTAAAAAAATCTAACTACAAAAAAGAGCCTCATATCTCACCTTCTGAAGAAATCTTGATGCTAGTTTTGAGGAAGAAGGTATAAGGAGATCAATATTTTGACATAGAATTCATGTTGTTAGCAACCTTGGTCTGAAGTTCATCGGTTGGATATTTTTTCTACTACTTTTTTTATACTGGAAATGAAGGTTATTTTCGACATCTATAATGGATCCATAGCCTCTAGAATTATACTGTTTGATGCAGGATAGAAGAAGTTATGATAAGCTCAAATTAAGTAGATTTTTACTGGTTATTTATGGGTTAGTCGTGTGAGGAATTGAGCTATTCAACAATAAAAGTTAACCTCACAGCCTTAGGGTGAGTAAGGTGTCGATCCTCAGAGAGCAGATAAGACAATGGAAATTCTGTTCAATTCAGTTTATAATTTTAGCACTCAACAATCAGCTTCAACAATCAGCTAAATTATCCTCAGAAAAATCCTACAGAGTAGTCTTTAAGAAAACTCACCTCAGCTGAATCTTCAGTGAAGAGTTTCTTCACTGAATGATTCACTCCAGCCCTTTGGGACAAATGCACAAACACCCGGCGGGTGTTCCTGCGCGCGAGCACTGCTGTGCGAGGGTGCGGCCTGCGCGCGGTGCCTACTGCGCGCGGGCTGCTCCCTGCGCACGGGTGTGCTCGCTCGCAGCGTGGCGCCTGCGCACGGCTGCTGCCTGCGAGTGGCGCACCTGCTCGCAGCGCTGCATCTGTGTGCGACTATGGCCGCCGGCGGCTTTGGTCGTGCACAGTTCTACTGCGCGCGGCCTTGGCTGCTGGCAGCCTAGGCTGTGCGCGACTAAGACTGTTGGCAGCCTTGGTCGTGCGCAGCTCTGCTGCTGGCGGCCTGGGCTGCGAGTTGTCTTGACTGCTGGCGGCCTTGGCTGCGGCCTTGGCTACTGGCGGCCTTGGCTGCGGTCTTGGCTGCAAGCTGCCTGAGCTGCGAGCTGCCTTGGCTGCTGGCGGCCTTGGCTGCGGTCTTGGCTGCTGGCGGCTTTGGTTGCTGGCTGCCTTGGCTGTGACCTTGGCTGCTGGCAGCCTTGGCTGCTGGCCTTGGTTGCTTCTGATGGGGTAAATGGTGAACTAGATGCAGTGGGAAAACTGAGGATTTGAATAGGGACGAGAAGGAAAACGACTCAAACAAACTGTAAACTGGAAATCAAACTAGAAGAAGAAACAATATCAGTTGGAATCGTTGGAAGATCACTGGAGTTTTTCTTCCAACCCAAATTAGATTGTCTATAGGGAGAGAAGTACACAGTTACTGAAACTTGAGAATCGCTCCGTCCTTGTGTCACGATCCTTGCGGCAAGGTGGAGGTCGTCTAGCCCAAGTTATTCCTCAGCTTGCTCCTTCTCCCCAGCTCCAATGCTCATCAGCTCCTGGAGGGTGCAGAACTCTTCTTCTCCAAGCCCTGGCCTGTTCAAATGGAAATTCTGGACAACCTAAAATGCTCTCTCAAGAGGCTATTTATAGGTTTCTCTGATTTGTGCTTCTTGGAGATTTTTAGGGCTTTTCTTCCTTCTAATTTTTCGCCAGCTCCTCTTGGTCAAGTGCACTCCTCGTGGTGCTTGATCCATATCTGAACTCATTAATCCATCAAGTGAGATCTAATCCACTTGATTCAGAGGATCAAGTGGGGTTAGTAAGTAGGAAAATAATGTACATGAAATATGACCAATAAGGATTAAATGAATGCAAATGATACTTTGATGCTCAGAAAATCATTAATAATTTATGACATATTGAGAGTCATCAAGTTACAAGGAGGAAGCACACAATGACTTAGGATTCACATCGTCAACATCCTTGGCCTAAAAATCATCACTTGTAGATTTTCCTAATTATTATTTTTATTAAAAAAATTTATTCATAATATTCATAATAGGGATTGGCAGTTGTCATCCGTACGTCACACATCACGGTGATGGCACTATGATGGATGATATGATGGTGACGATGATAAAATATTCATGACGGTGACGTGATGATGAAGGAGGTCCTTGGATGGGTGACGTGACGAACATCAGGAATGCTGTCGGTCACGGATTTGTAAAAAAACATTTTAAAAGGGAAAAAACCTTTAAAAAATTCTCCTTAGATAGTGTGCAACATTGGGAACTCTAAAATATTGGGAAGCTCAATAAGGCGTATTATTTGAATAACATAATTGTGAGGAATTATTATTGGTCACATTAGGTATATTTTTCCCCTAGATATATAGGGAATATTATATGAGAGCCTATGTTGTATTAAATGGATTTTTTTCTCCCTGGAATAATATGATTAATACTGTGCAACATCTTTAATACATTGAGTACTCTAAAATATTGGGAAGTTCATTAAGGAGTATTTTTTTAATCACATAATTGGGAGGAGTTATTATTGGTCACATTAGGTATATTTTTTGAACTAGATGGGTAAATATTTTTTTAAAAAATTCACATGAAGCATTGTGATATTTAAGATCAGATTTTTTACCTCATACTAGTCATCATCATCAGAAAGCCCTTGTCATTATCGCCATCACAAAGTTGAGCATTCTCGGCATGTAACCAACACTTCATAGTGACAAGGAGCACAACGCTTTCAGCAGTAAGACATGCCTTTTGAAGGTGACGACTACATCTCCTGTAGAGAATAAACGGTCTACTAGGGCACTAGTGACACATATAGAAAGAAACTCTTGAGTGAGGGTAGATAGTTGAGGGTAAGTACGTGTGCCTATGCATGCTCACCATCCTAGTTTTGTCTTTGTGTTCTTCCTCTCAGTTACATGGAGATAGGTTTCCAATTCCTTTGTTGGAGTGGATACCCACCATTCCTTCTCTCTAGGGGGGTACCCCCGTCGATAAGTTCAGTGAGCCAATCATCATCCTCATTGTCATTAAATGCAAGATCTCGGTCCCCATGAAGGGGCATTAGTCGTCAAATGAATACCAAAGCATTATGACTGATGCTAGGATTGAGTGATGACCCCTTGTTGAAAGGGTCGAGAATGGTCGTTTTTGTGGCTGCTTGGTTCTTTGATATAATTGACTAATACTTCAATATCCTAATCTTCGTACTCTTACACGCTTGTCAGATCGATGTGATTTGTCCAACAGTCAGCTTTCTTCATGAGACAAAGATTGTAGGCACATCCAATTCTGTATGATAGTATCAATATGTCTCATCAACACCTTCAAAATGCAAAATACTTCCACAACTCTCCCTGTCTTCGACCACTCACATAGTTTGTTGTTCTGTAAAATGGCTTTAGGATGTTGCGGAAGTAAGCCAACATTTCCCGCTCTTCACAAGAGAATCTCAAGTCATTTTCCATTAAGATAAAATCTGTAAAGCCGTGAAATAGATGACATCTCGCTTGTCCAAAGCAGCATGTAACATGTCATACGTACTGTTCCCATCGTGTTAGGCAATCTAATGGGATTTGGTTATGCTTCTTTTGCCCTAGGTCTTTGCATTTCTTCACGTACTGTTTGCGTCCTTGCGTCGATGCTCGGATGCTTGTGACTAAGGATGTCACACAAGCGAACACAACATCCCCAAGACATGGGCAGTACCATGAATGACCATTTATTGATATCATCTGCTTGTCGCTTGAGGCACTGCCTGTGGAGATAGCGCCAACCTACATTAAAAAATGGTGAGTCATGTAATAAAGTAATATATTACATAATTAAGTTTGATGGGTTGTCACCGACCTTCATTCTCAAACCAAAGTCATCCAATGCTTGGAGCATAATTGAACTAATATTCTCACTATCGTGTTTCCCCACAAGGTCGCGTATTGCAAGCACACGTTCAAATAGTTCCCATTGGTTAATCACCCAATCAACCATGATGCCCAGAAGATCACACGAATTCTCACCAGTCCATGCGTCCACTATCAATGAGACCTTAGGGATATTTGCTAATAACTCTATGAGCCTCCCTTTCATGACCCCGTAGAGTTTCTATGTCACAGCCTTTGTTTCCTTCATTCTTGGCAGGTCAACAATCATCTCAGTGGTGTACTTCCGCATGATCTTGAACCCCACACTGACCACGATGACCCAAGAGGAGTCCGTAAGACAAAAAAATTGCGCTATAATCTGCTTCATCTTGTCTAGCATCTTCATCATTGGATGGCCCTGCCATTATGCCTTAGCTATCAAGTGTTGATCAGTAGAAATGCCCTTCAACTTAGCATAGATTCTACCACAATTGAACTGCTACTGCCTCCAGAATATGTTTGTGTATCCATCTTCATGCCTCTTCAATCTATTCCGTAATTGATCTACTTTTTCATCGCGACATAGTACGCACGCCCATATGCCTGACCCAACCACCATGAAATATTTCAATATAGTCGTTTGCCGATGACCATCCAGCCGAGTCAATGTGCAAGTCGCCACGTGGGATTTCTATTCAAGACTATGTAATACACATGTAAGTATGCATAGAGGATGAACGAGTAACTGTTAAGTTAAATAAGTATGCACATAATTATAACACAAAATAAAATTTCAGCAGAAATTAGGTAAAAGAGACGGTGCATCGAGGAATTAAATAGGTGAAAGAAAATAATGCATTGGGTAATTAATTAAGTGAAAGAGAATCTGATCATCTCATTGTGGTTTGGTCATTTCAAATGGCCTGGATCCCAGTCATTGTTTTAGTGGGACATTTATTTCCAACATAGCCATCCTCCATTGAAGACTGAATTACAGTATGCAGAGATTAAGATGGAGATATTAGAAACAATAGAGGAAGAGAGAAAGATGAAGGGAGAAGAAGGCGGAGAAAGAGGAAATGCAGAGATTAAGACGAAGAGAGTAGTAACTTCAGAAAAAGAGAGAAAGATGGAGGGAGAAGAAGGTGGAGAAAGAGGAAGTACAGAGATTTAGATGGAGAGAGTAGAGACTTCAGAGGAAGAGAAAAAGATGTAGGGAGAAGGTGGAGAAAGAGGATGTGCAGAAATTAAGATGGAGAGAGTAAAAACTTCAGAAAAAGAGAGAAAGATGGAGGGAGAATAAGGTGGAGGATTAAGAAGTGCAGAAATTAAGATGTAGAGAGCAGAAACTTCAGAGAAAGAGAGAAAGATGTAGGGAGAAGGTGGAAAAGATAAATGCAGAGATCAAGATGGAGAGAGTAGAAACTTCAGAAAAAGGGAGAAAAATGGAGGGAGAATAAGGTGGAGAATTAGGAAGTGCAGAAATTAAGATGGAGAGAGTAGAAACTTCAGAGAAAGAGATAAAGATGGAGGGAGAAGAAGATGGAGAGGGAAGATGTGCAGATATTAGGATGGAAAGAGTTGGAACTTCAGAGAAAGAGAGAAAGATGGAGGGAGAAGAAGATGTAAAAAAAGAATGTGCAGAGACACAGATGGAGATGCAGCCTATTTTAACCAACATCAATCGTAGAAATAATGTTTCCCATGATATAGAAATCAAGGCATAACAAAAATAAGAGACATATCACTGGATTCAGATCAAATACTTCTGGAATATGCATTTCAATTTTGAGACTTTAAAAAATAGGTTTATTTACTCTGTCTTGATTAAACATTTCAAAGGTAACACACCAACCATTCCACGATTGGAAAATACATGAATCACTCACCAACATAAGACAATGAGTGGAACATCACTAATCAAACCATGAGAAGAAAAGTAACGCGACAGAAATTCCTACAAACATAGCTCAATATTTTAAAATGAACAAAGTCTCTGACTATGATAATGACGTTAAGAGCAAGTTTCTTGAAATTGAAGATAAATTGTCTGAATGAGAATCATCAAATATCATGTCATTATCCTTTCTTCAAAAAATGAAGCGTTAATGAAAGAAGCACCTGATGACGTGATAGAACATCGTCTTTGTGTCTTCTGCTTCCTGTCTTCCTGACTTCTGTTCGTGTCAAACAAAAGAACAAACCGAGCCCAGAGGAGAGAGTTCTACAAAGAGAAAGGGGGAGATTCAATGGAGATGATCTTGCCGTGCAATTGGGAGTGATAGAGACAAGCAAAAGAGAACATGCAAGAGCGGGCGAGAGAGATGGATAGAGAGATCTAGAAATAGAGACAGAGAACAAGCAAGAGCGAGCATGAGAGAATGAGAGAGAGATAGCCAAGAGAGAGGACACTAAGAGCATTGTATTTTCATCACCTGTGACGATGATGCCATCCGGTGATGGGGCGATGCATGCGGTGACGCGTGACAGAAACGTGATGGAATTTTTCAAAATGCTGGCACATGTGACGGGACGGGACATGATGAACTACTCATCACGTCACCGTCCATCAGTATGTGTCATCCGTCCCATCACGTTCGGGGCATCACGTCCGGACGTGTTGTTCCCTTATCCATAACCGTATTATTTGGGTTAAGATTGAAAATAAGATAGCCAACTGGAAGGATCACTTATGAGAGACACTCAAAGAATCTTGATTTCCATATGTCCTTAAATAGTGGTGAAAATGTGACCTTGATGAGGACTAAATCTGCATCAAAATAGAAGGCAAGAAGAGAATCAAGAGATTACGGAAAAAAAATTGAAACATCTTGTTATACATACTTTAATATTTGAGGTATTTTCTTTTGAATTATGTTGAATGATTATTTATTATTGGATATCCTTGTCTACATATTTGGAATATTGGCATTTTTGGGTTAACTAAATATAAAGACCTAAAGTGTATCCTAGTAGGCTTTGGGGATCAACTGGTGAAGGCCATGGGGCTGAAAACGAGGAGACTTGGGGGTGAGTCAAAGGAGGTCAAATAGCTTCATTCCATGAAAAGAGCTTCACCAACCTTTATTTACATTATATCATTCTTATGCCTTATTTACAAGTTTCTTATATATATATATATATATACATATATGTAGATTTATATAATTCATTAGATACAATCTTGAATTAATATACTTAATATTGATTAGATACCATGTCGATATATTAAAAATCCATTCTAGATAGCTTGAATTAAATCCTTGAACTTTGCTTCTCTATGGATGACCCCTCTACTCATCGTGTATATCTTAAAATAGAGGTTTCATTATAAATATTATTGTAAAAGTTGATTACAAAAAATGATAGTAATTAATCTGGTTCATTACATTTAAATTCAACATCTCAATTATGAAAATTTTAATGATGTGGATGTCCAATAGAGATCATCATTATTTAATCTTAGAGATCTGATATACATTATTTAATCTTGAGGATCAGATATCCAAGACTAGATAAGGATAATCTCTATTGATTTCCTTTCTAAATAAAAGGGTAGATCCTTAGAGATCATAGGAGAAAAGAATTGGAAAGAGAGAGGTAGGAGAGATGAGCACATACGAAGAGAATATAGGTCCTTACTTCATTCAACCTGATCCTCAAAAGAAAATCTAGAATCAGAAGTGTATTGAGATAAAGAAAGTACTTAATATAGGGTTTTTAAATAATAATGGTTGGTGAAGAATGTACAGATTTAGAGGAAGGCAGGGAATAGGTAAGGATGGATATTATGTGGCTATCAAGCCAAATCATATCATCATGTTTTATTTAAGTTCATTAGTTAAAAAATTAGTTCATTATTACTCCAATGTGATATTTATAATGAAGTCCACGAATATGTGAAATGATCTAGTGAATTATGATGAGATCATAATACAATCATTGCTATTATTTAAGCATGTATTCTAAATATTCCTATTCAATGCATAGTCGAGCTGGACATTGAATTGTACAGATAGAACACCACTAACTGATCCTACTTGTACGATAAGTATAGCTGATCTTGTGGCTATTAGTGTGGCAACAATAAGGATAGATGGTGGGTGCTTTTTGGAGAAACGGTTCACTGAATTTATCCAAAGAATCTGTGCATGGTATTATACCTAAACGTCAATTAGGTTGATTCATATTCCGGTTGTATAAGTGATCCATTGACCTGAGACACCAATGACATCTCGTGGATGGACGACTACATTTTGACTATGACTTAAGAGCCTCTTATTAAGGGATTCAAAAAAGTCATAGCTCAGATGTAGTTGAAGAAGACGAAGTGGAGATCCAAGAGCAACATGAGCGCATGGATACTTCTAGAGGCCAGCCTTGTGAATGGCTTCAGAAAAATCTTAGAATGAGCAAGTCAAGGATGAAAAAGTTTCCCATGAGGTACATGTGATGTATTGATTTCAAAGATCGATTTGGAATTAAAATCACTTTCACATTTGAAAAAATATGTTTTCCATGATTGAACCAAAGCACAGAATCCAACAGGTAACACATCTAATTTAAAGGTATTTTATATTTGATCATAGAATTTGATCATTAGATAACTTCCTTCTTGAATCATGATAAGGGCCAGCACATTTCCCCCAAGACAATATGATTTAGGAGAACACAAATCAAGATCAATGAAGAAAGAAACTAAAAATGAAATAAAATACCAGGATAAAATTTTATTTGGTGCCAGATACCCTCTGAGTGCAAACTGTTTTAGAGCATCCAAGAATGAAAAAGATAGAAAATTAGAAATGTATACCTAGAGTAAAGGGGTGAGACCATTCCACTTTTCTCCCTAAGGTTTCCTTAATTTTATTTACTTATGTAAATATGTTGGCCAATCCATCCATACAGATGGAAAGAGGATATAATGAAGAACTAGTGCTCAAAATTTGAGCTCAATCCGACAGTTGAATCTTCAGTTATAAAGTTTTGAATCTGTAGCAATCTACGGCATTTAATTCTTTTGGCCATCTTTCTTCATGAAATTTCAAGAAATCTCCCTCTGGTTTTGTGTAATTTTATTTTGGCACTGGTATTAAAAATAATTGGATATATGCCCCCTCTGCTTATCAATCATCTTCATTATCTCTCCTATTTTACCTGAAAAATTGCCAAAATCCCTCTATTCTTAAAAAAAGTAAAAATACCAAAAAAATTAATGAAATTGGATATTTATGCCTGAAAAAACTACAGAGATCAGTTTTAGAGACCTTTTCTTCATGTTTCCGACTGAATTATTTGAAGAAAAAATCAGGAAAAATCATTAAGAGGATTCTAAAGACAAATTTATTTCTTTTTTACTATGATAAGATGCAATTATTATCATTTGAGTGGAAATAGAAATGCAATATGTATGAAAGTAATGCTATAAATTACATGTTATCAATATGTATCAAGGATATCTAGTAAATTTTGGTTTTTATTTAAGAACTCATACATTGTAAGTGATTCCTAATGTTCATGATGTAATGCTTATAACATGTCATTGTATAAAATTCAAGGCCAAGAAATTTTCTAGTAGCATATGTTATTACTTGATTGATCAGGCTATTACTTTTCTTTATTAAAAAGGAAGGCAAGAAGTCCTAAATGGAGTGATTTAATGTTTGAATTCTATCCGATTTGAACACGTTGTTTGAATCGTCGAATCCGGATATGGTATTCAGTTCAGCTCCTGCGATTCTGGGTCAGCCAGCGGTCGTCGGCGGCACCAGCAGCGGCCAACGGACGCCAGCAACCGCATGTGGCGGCCGGCCAGCGACTACCAGCGGCGGCCGGCCAGCGACCGCCAGCGGCTATCCGACCACTGATCTGTCCAGCTCAGATCCGATCCGAACACGATCTGCACATCTATCCGGATCGGATTGTTCGAACAAGATGGCTGTTCAAATCGAATGTTCGAATACAATCTGATTCGAACATGTTGTTTGAATCGGACGGAATCGGATGTTCGAATCCAGTGGCCGCCAGCAGCGCCCAGCTCCGCTCAGTGCCTGCCCAGCACCGGCCAGCAACCACTCAGCGCCGGCCAGCGGCCACCAGCGCTGGCGACCGCCAGAGAGAAAATTGATGTCGGTCGCAAGCGCCGCTGGCGGCCGCTTGCAATTTGTTCGAACTTGTTGGAACAAGTTCAAAAAAAAGGCCGAACGAACATGAACAAACAAAATTGTTCGAGCGAAACTTTTGATCGAACACGAACAAAGGGTCTGTTCGATTGAAAGATTCGAACAGATCAGTTCAAATTGGCAGTTGTTCGTTTGAATCTTTCGAACAAGATTTTAATGATCAGATCCGATTTGATCCCCGGTGCCTAGAACAGACCCTTTGTTCGTGTTCGATTGAAAGTTTCAAACAAATAAATGGGTTTGTTCGTGTTTGGTCGGCCATTTCTTCGAACTGTTCAAACAAGTTCGAACAAATAGCCAGGGGGCACTCGCTAGCGACTTTCTCTTTGGTGATCACTGGCCGACGCTGGCGGCCGCTGGCAGTTGCTGGGCGCAGCTGGTTTGTGCGGGCCAGGGCTGGGGACCGCTGGCCGGCCCTGGCATCTGGTCGTCGGCGCCAGCTGCTGGCTGGTGCTGGCGGCCGCTGGCGGCTGCTGGGCGCAGCTAGATTCAAAAATTCGAGTCAATCCGATTTGAACAACGTGTTCGAATCGGAACGTATTCGAACATACGATCCGAACAGCCATCTTGTTCAAACAATCCAATCCGAACAAACGCACGTCTCGTGTTCGGATCGAATCTGAATTGGACACATCGGTGCTCGGATTAGATAGTTCGAATGCCCCATCCGATTGGATTAGAGAGAGGGAAAGAGAGAGGACACAGATGAGAGAGAGAGGAGACACAAGCGAGGGGACAGAGAGAGGAAAAGAGGAAGAGAATGCGAGATGGAGAGATGATGACTCTAAAATATGTCATCAAATAATCAAGTTCTTAAGTTTAAATTCATTACAATTATCTTGTGAATTCATGCTAAGTTCATGCATATGTATTGTTTTATGAAATCACTAACCCCACTTGATTCTTTGAATCAAGTGGAATATATTTAACATTTTATGGCTAGTGAACATTCAGAAACAGGTTAAGAAGATCAAGGAAGAGAGGAGGATCAAGAGAAGTGGGCAAAAATTTGAAGTGGCAAAAATTACGAAAATGCCCCTGGGCATGACTTAAGAGAAAACCTATAAATACTCTCTTGAGAGAGGAGTTTAGGTTGTTCAGAATTTTCTCTAAGGAAACTAAGGCTTGGAGAAGAGGATTTCTGCACCCTCCAGGAGCTGATGAGCTTTTGGAGTTGGAGAGGAAGAACAGGCTGAAGATAGCTTGGATTGAAGAACCACGCCTCGCCGCAAGGACGTGACACCCGACGTGGGGAAATCTCAAGCTTCAGCCCTGTAATCCCTCTCTTCTCAGACAATTTTGGTTGGGTTGGAAGAGTCACAAGATCTTCCAATATTTTCCAACTGAGGATTGTTTCGTTTTAGATTTGATTTCAGTTGAACTTTGTTTCTTTCTTGTTCTGATCATCCTCCCCAAACATCCCTTTGATATAGCAGAACCACTGCGCGCAGCAGCACCGCTGCGCGCAGCAACGCCGCCGCGCGCAGCACCGCAGCACCGCCGCAACGCCGCCAAGCAGCAGCCGCCGCGCAGCCACGCCGCGCGCGACAGCGCCGCTGCACGCAAACACCTTGCGCGCAGGTACCCTGCACGCAAGGTGTTTGATCCTTTGCCCCCAAGGGCAAAGGTACTGTCTACAGAGAACTTCTCTGTAGACAGCCTCTATTAAGTTAAATCTTTAACTTAATCAGAGCAATAACAGTTAAATCTTTCGACTAAACTAGGAATTAAAGAGGAATTCTGTGATTTTCCTGAGGATCATTTAACAGAGTTTAATATTTATTTTAAATTGATAAGTGACATATCTATTGAATAAAGAAGGAAATTTCTGCTGTTTTCTCCTGCTCCCTGTGGATCGACCCTCACTCGCCTTACGCCGTGAGGTTTATAAATTTGTTGCATAAGCTCTGAACCTCACACGTCTGAACTGCTAAATAACCAGTAAAAAACACAAAATCTGAGCTTATCAAGAGAGAAAGAGAGGGAGAGGGAGAGCGACAGATGCGAGAGAAAGAGTGAGAGAGAGGGAGAGGAGAGAAATGGAGAGGGGAGAAAGAGAGAGACAGAGGGAGAGGGACAGAATGGGGGAGGGAAAGGGAGAAAGAGAGGAGAGAGAGAAGGTAGGGACAGAGAAGGGGAGAGGGGACGGGAGAAAGAGAGTGAGGGGTAGGAGGGAAAGAGGGAGAGAGAGAAACGGAGGAGACAGGAGAGAGAGAGGAGAGTGGGAGAGAGAGAGAGAGAAGCAAAGAGAGGGAGAGAGAAGGAGAGAGAAGGAGAGCGAGAGAGGAGAGAGGGGGAGAGAGAGAGAGGTAGAGCAAGGGAGGCGGAGAGAGAACTAAGAGAGAGTGAAGAAGAGGGTTGAGACAGAGCAGTGAAGTTGTTTTTTTTTTTGCGAGGTAAGCGAAAGAAGGGATTTGACAAAATGGCCAAAAATTCCTTTCTGAGTTCCCATCAAGTGGGGCTTCTCCATCTCCCCTTCTCGAGCAAGAGCCCATCGTCGTGCATGTAGAAGACGAGAGAATGGCCTTATTTCACCTTTTCCTCCGGTGGATGAGAGAGAGAGAGAGAGAGAGAGAGAGAGAGAGAGAGAGAGAGAGAGAGAGAGAGAGAGAGAGAGAGAGAGAGAGAGAGAGAGAGAGAGAGCAAAAAGGGGAAGTGTGAAGTTGAGGTCAGAGAGGGGATACAGAGCAGTGAAGTCGTCGAATTTTTTGCGCCGAGATCAGGCGCAGGAGGGGGGAATCTTGGAGATCCCCTGCCGATGGAGCTCGGTCAGCACGCTGTCCAAAGACGGCGGCTTCAGCCCCAACGGCAACGGTAACCAGGGCTTCGCCAGAACATCCCCGATGGCCGCATCGATGCTCTCCTTAGACTGCAGACACAACATAATCAGATCAAAGCTCGAGACTTTCAACGGAAAAACTCCAAGCAGAACTCACAGGATGGGGGTTGGCTTGAGCGTGAGGCCTCGCCGGCGGAGGAGGGCCTCCCTCTTGCTTGTAAATCGAGTGTGGAGGGATGCCCGGGACAGGGGGTACCATAAATCTCTACAGGGACCAAAGAAACTCAACTAAGCTGAAACTATCGCAAAAACGAGAGTAGAAAGACTCAGGAAGAAGACGCTACCGCCGGCGGAATCGGCTGCGGGAAGCACGGCGTTCCCTGGGTAAACGTGTTAGGAACCCAGCCCTCTCTCAATCCCTGTGCAATGCGTCGTATCAGTCTCAATCGCCGTAGATTAGAGCTATGAAGGCATCTCAAAGAAGAGGTTTACCCGACGATAATGGGGGTGATGCCAGTAAGAAGTATCGTGGGGAGGCGGCGGGGGGGGAGTCCACGGCGGTGGCGTTGGCCGAGGGGGAACAGCGTGCTTGGGCCAGACGTGGACCGCGGAATGGTCGACGGTGGGGTGACCCCAGACGTGTAGAGGCGGCCGGAAGGCTTGGGCGGGAGGGGGGAAACCTAAGGTCGGCGCCGGCCATGGCGCTGCCTCTCTCTTGTTCGCCGCCCCGGCCGGCGGCGCTGGATACATCTGGCGGCGCTGGCTCCAGCTCGCCGCCTCCGCCTCCCTCGCTAACATATGCTTCCGATGCGATCGATATTTCTGATCGGAAAAGATAACAACTTTGAGGAATCTCTCGTGAAGGGTCGAGTTGCGTTTTCGGAATTTACCTGAAGATGACTCGCGATGTTGTGCCGAGTGAGATAATCGATGCCCATCAATTCCAAAATCCGAGACGGTACCGCCTTGTCGACGCCAAGTTGCTCCACCGCTTGAACGAACCTCCGGTGCAGGTCCGGCGTCCAATCGACCTGGTAGATTCCCGATCAGAGTGGAGAAGTTTGGAAAAATGCAGGCGAAATTTAGTACTAACCTTCATCTTCCGTTTCACTTGTGGGTCCTTGGATTGGGAACTATTGGACTTGCGAGCCTTATCCGATTCCGGCGAGGAGGAGCTGCCCGCAGACGCCGATAGATTATCTTCATTTGGAGCTCCGCCGTCGCTGTTTAGCTTATTGACCTCTTCGTTATCTCTCTTCTCGCCGTCGTCTGATTTCTCTAAATCCTGGTCTCCCGTGCTCCTTGAAGCGGTCGACGTCCCCGAGAACTCGGCGAGCATCTCTGTCGGGTCCAGTTCCAAATCCGGCAAGGCCTCGCCGTCGTCGAAGCCCACGAACAAGTCATCGAAGTCGATGCTTTCCAGCAAGTCGCCGGTCGAAAAGTCGCCGGAGAAGTTGTCAGCGCCACCGCTGGCCAGCGCTGAGAAGTCGGTCCCCGTGTCCCCCCCTCTATCGCCATCGTTCGTGCTCCTCAAAGGCGAGATTGCAAGCATCCCAATGATAACGTTGAAGATGAGGACTGACGGCGAAGGAGACGTTGAAGATGATGATCGGATTATCAGGCCTGTCGGGAAAGATCGAAGGTTTTCATGGGCGACTTGGAGCTGCTGCTGCCGGGCTATGTCCGGCGAGTTTCATCGGCCGGCAAATCTGACGGGCGGAGAGTCAGGGCTGGTCTTGAATGCAATAAATCTATTCAGCAGGTTTTGGAGTCTTCCCCTCTTGCCATCTCCACCACAACTTCAATTCAGATTTCTTCGATTTTCTTTCTATCTTTTGTTTGAACGTGCCCCACCCCTTGCACCTCCCTCTGTTTTTTTATTCCCCTCCCTTCTACTATGTGGACGTCTATTTTTCTAGCCCAAGCAAAATCATCGACGCAGTGGCTCGTGAGAGAGAGAGGAGGGTGGCGCATACGACAGCGTTGGAAAGCATACTGTCTCGAGAAGAGCAAGTTAAGGGAAAAAGAAGAGAGATAGATAGATAGAGAGAGAGAGAGAGGGGGGAGATTACAGTGGGAGTGGTAGAATATCCTTGTCCTTTCCTATAATAGCAGACTTGTCACTTTCTCTCCCTCGTTTTCAAGCTCCAATCTTACAGCGACTGGTGGCTTTTGGATCAGGATGAAGACCCTCTTCCTCGACAGTGAATCCTCATCCAGCGTTGTTAACATCTCCGGCTTGGTAAATATCTCCAAATTCACAGAGGGTGAGGGTCACTTGCCTTCCCTTCTATCCTCCAAATGAACTTCCCATTAAGGGACCCTCGACCAACATTATCATAGCCTCTCTGACCAACTATCGCTCCCTCTTCATCTCTCTCTCTCTCTCTCTCACTATAACTCTCAACGCGTATACATCAATCTTTCCGTGCCTTTCTTTATGTTTATATTTTTTACAAGTGGTCTCGGTTGCCAAGCCGTCACGATGTTGTCATACTACCCAGGTCCGAACACGACTGTTTTTACCCCCCCAGGCCCCAACCCCTCTTCAATCTCTCTCTCTCTCTCTCTCTCTCTCTCTCTCTCTCTCTCTCTCTCTGTAGGGATCGGGGATTCGGACAGATCGTTCGAACACCGATCTGTCCGAACACCGATCTGATCAGGCATTCGAACGAACGAATCCGAACGCCGATCTGTCCAGTGTCCACTTCAGACTGTTCGAACAAGATGCCTGTTCGGATCGAATGTTCGAATAAGACCCGATTGTTTGAATCGGATCGAATCGAATGTTCGAATCCGGGCGCCCAGCAGCCGGCCAGCCCCAGCCAGCGACCGCCAGCGGCCAGCCAACACCAGCCTAGCGCCGGCCAGCAGCTGCCAGCTCCGGCAAAGCGGCCGCCCAGCTCCGGCCATCTCCGGCCAGCGGACGCCCAGCACCGGCCAGCTCCGGCCAGCAGCCGCCAGCGCCGCCCAGCGCGGGCCAGCGGCCCCCAGCCCCGGCCAGCGGACGCCAGCGACCGCCAGCGGCTGCCAGCCGCGGCCAGCGGTCGCCAGCGGCGGGCAGCGGACGCCTGCGGCCGCCAGCGACCGCCAGTGGCCGCCAGTGAGAGTCGCTGGGGCCGCTGGCCATTTGTTCGAAATTGTTCGAACAATGTCGAAAAAATGGCAATCGAACACGAACGAACCAAATTGTTCGAATAGGCATTTGTTCGTTCGAATCTGTTGATCAAGATTCGAACGATCCGATCCGATACCCGATGCCTATCTCTCTGTCGCTCCCTCTCTCTCTCTCTCTCTCTGTAGCTCTCTCTGTCTCTCTCCCTCTCTCTATCTATCTATCTATCTATCTATCCATCTATCTATCTATCTATCTATCTCTCTCTTTCTCTCTCTCTTTCTGTCACTGTCTTCTCTCTCTTTCTCTCTCTCTCTCTTCCTCTTTCTCTCTCTCGTTCTTTCTGTCACTCTCTTTCTCTCTCGCTCTCTCTCTTTCTCTTTCTCTCACTCAGTCTCTCGCTCTTTCCGTCACTCTCTTTCTTTCTCTTTCTCTCTCTGTCTCACTCTCTCTTTCTATCTCTCTCTGTCTCTGTCTCTCTCTCTCTCTCTGTCTCTCTCTCTCTTTCTGTCTCTCTCTCTCTCCCTCTCTCTCTTTCTCTCACTCTCCCTCTCTCTCTTTCTCTTTCTCTCACTCTCCCTCTCTCTCCACCTCTTTCCCTTTTTCTCTCTTTCTTTCTCTTTCTCTCCCCTCTCTCTCTCTCTCTGTGGGAAGGGAGATGCAGGCAGGCAGATGTCCGGGTAGAGTGATGGACTGATCTGCGACATAAGTATAATGTTATTCATCTCCCCCTTCCACCGCCCTCAGTTATTCAATTCTGTCAGTCGCCGACGCGCCGCGAACGTGAAGCCTATTGTGAAACAATTGCGTTTGTATGGAGAGGGCAACTTAATTAAGAGACGATCCCCTGTAATTCCCACTTGCCTAAGAAGGGATCTCACGTCGAGCCCGTCAGGCAATGGCGCAAGTATTACGGAAATAAATATCTCTTCTGATTATAAGTTTCCATGGCAACAGCACTGACTTTGCTGAATTGTTGTTCACCTGGGGAAAGAAACGGTGGAACAGGAATTGACATGCTTTCAAAGCAGTTGTGGTCTTATTTAATTTCCTGATGATCCGCTGTCCCTCCGGGCCGACATGGAGCAGCAACAAAATTAGTAGAGACGGGGCGTTGGGGCCTCGTGGAGTCGCATGGCCTGGACGGTTTTTTTAATAGCTTCTGCCCCTACGTCTAGATTAATGTCCAGGAAATTTCACTCTGGCGTTTCAAAAATTTCTGCGGTTAAAATATTTAAAATGTTTGAAAATCTATCTGCCTTAATCTGATAGTGTCAAATTCTCTCTCTGTCGCTCGTTCTCTGTCTTTGTCTCTAACTCTCTCGCTCTTTCTCACGCTCACCCTCTCTCTCCTCCTCTTTCTCTGTCTTTGTCTCTAACTCTCTCGCTCTTTCTCCCGCTCACCCTCTCTCTCCTCCTCTCTCTCTCTCTCTCTCTCCGTCTCTCTCTTTCACCCGTTCACACTCTCTCTTCCTCTCTCTCTCTCTCCCGCTTACCCTCTATCTCTCACCCGTTCATCCTCTCTCTTTCACTCCCTCACCCTCTATCTCTCACCCGTTCATCCTCTCTCTCACCCGCTTACCCTCTATCTTGCACCCGTTCATCCTCTCTCTCTCTCTCTCTCTCTCTCTTTCACCCGCTTACCCTCTATCTCTCACCTGTTCATCCTCTCTCTCTTTCCCCCCCGCACCCTCTCTCTCTCACCCGCTCGCCCCCTCTATCTCTCACCTGTTCATCCTCTCTCTCTCACCCGCTCGCCCCCTCTATTCCTCTCTCTCGCTCACCCTCTCTCTCTCTCTCTCTCTCTCTCTCTCACCCGATCACTCTCTCTCTCACCTGCTCACCCTCTCTCTTCCTCTCTGTTTCTCTCTCCCTCTCTCTCTCTCTATCCTTTCACTCTCCCCTCTTTCATACATACATAGACTCTCTGTCCTCTCTCCCTATCTATCTATCTATCTATCTATCTATCCATCTCTCTAATATATCTATATTTCTCTATATAATATAGGATATTTATAATCTATAATAGATCTCTCTATAGTTGAAATTGACTCCAGGGTAGATGACTTTGGATAAACCCGGAGGATCAGATTGAGACCTCTTTGTGGAGTTGAAAATTGTACATCCTAAGCCGTTTCTAGAAGAATGCGTCGGATCAAAATAGCTGTTTTTCTAAATACTTCTATCTTTCTCTCCATGAATTAAAACTGGACTTCGGGTTAGATTAATCTAGATGAGATAATGTAATCTGGTACACTGATATTTTATTTAGACGGTTCACTATCGAGGGATTAAAATATGGACATCTGCGCAGGCGAACGGATAGGTGCGAAGGATCAGTTCATCTTTGTAACTAAAATAAAACTGGCATTAGTTTGGTGGATGGGACGGGCCCTCGTTATGGTTCGGAGCGAGATTTATGGTAAAAACCAGGACGAAGGGCCCGGGTTTTGGTATTTAACTAATATCGTCGCATTTATAAATGGATAGTGCGTGGATTACTAAATTGGAGGCGAGAGGAAGCCGTATTATCTTACTCTAGACAGGAAAGATGGAAGGGTCAACGGCGATGAACGAAGAAGAGTGACCCCAAATTAGATCCAGGATTTGTCGTCTGTACAACTGTCAACGTCTCTCGTGGGAGATCAACCCCATTCCTTTTTTTTTCATTTCAGTATTGTCCCGAAGGATTTATTTCTCATGTTTAGAAATATTTTGAGAGGAGGCCATGGCGTGTGATCAACTGAGCTGCGGTGTTCTTCGGGCAACAAGTCCACCTCCAGAGCCCACGAGAAACCCTGCAAATCTGCCTTCGCATCTGGGCGAAATTTGCGGTTGGCCAGTAAATGATGGCCCATGTCGATGCTCTCTCTCTATCTCTCTCTCTCCGTCACGCTCCCTCCCTCTCTCTCCCCATCTGTCACTCGTTCTCTGTCTCTCTCTCTCTCTATCTCTCTATCTTCCCCCCCTCTCTTTCCCTATCTCTATCTCTCTCTATCTCTCTATCTCTATCTTTAGCTATCGATATATCAATTAGTATCTCGCTCACAGTCTCTCTTACTCTCTGTCTCCTTCTCTCTCTCTCTCTCTCTCTCTCTCTCTCTTTCTCTCCCCCTCTCCCTCTCTCTCTTTCTCCCTCATATATATTTCCCTCACCCACAGTCCTCTCTCCCTCTCACACATACACTTTGTCCTCTCTTTTAATCTCTCTCTCACACAAAAACAGACACTCTGTCTTCCCTCCCTATCTTTCTCTCCCTCTCTAAATATATACATAATGTACAATATATCTCTCTGTTGCTGGTCCATGTCGATGCTCTCTCTCTCTCTCTCTCTCTCTCTCTCTCTCTCTTTCTCTATCTCTCTCCACATAACTATCTTTCTATCTCTCTCTTTCCATCTATTTAGCTCTATCTCTGACTATCTCGCTTTGTATCAATAACTCTATCCATATATCTCTTTCTCTATCTCTGTCTATCTTTCGCTGTCTCTATTTCTCTATCTATCTCTATCTTTCTCTCTAACTATACATCTATCTATCTCTATCATTCTATCTATCTACATCTGTCTAGCTCTCCCTATCCATCTATATCTCTCTAGCTCTCTCTAACTATCTATTTATATCTCTCTTACTCTCTCTTACTACGTATATTTCTATATATCTCTCCAATTATCTCTCTCTCTATCTATCTATATCTCTCTAGCTCTCTCTAACTATCTATTTTTCTATATCAGTCTATCTTTACCTCTCTCTATCTGTTCTCTCTCTGTGCGATTTTCAGCAAAGAATATTCCGTAACATAGTCCAGGCCCATGGGGACTAAAATCGAAGAAACACTGCAAGATTTGCAATCCGAACATGACTGTAAACACAGGATACGTTGTCATGTTTTAAATCTCCAGCCTCTGCAAGTAAAAGAATTTCTTCGTAAATAACTCTATCTTAGTGAAACGGATGCTAGAATGGGTTCGATATGCTAGAATGGCGTCGGGATTGTATCGATCCCATTTCAGATTTCTCGAATGTTCCGACGGCGAGGATCATGATCTGATCGAAGAGAACTGGACGATCCTAGAGAGAGGGAGAGAGAAATATTTAATCTTGATGAACCCAAACCAAATGATCTTTCATCAGTAGACACTGCTCGGTCGAAAATCTCAAACGACCAAGGGCACCAAATCATGATGTGATAGACTTTCCGATCAGAACAACTATTCCTGATATGAACATCCAAGTCGGGACCGATCCTAAATTTTACAATTGGGCGTATTCTGCCTTAAACCCAGCCCATGATCTTTAAGGAGGAGAAGCGAATAACCCGCTGAAATTGTGACGGGTTAGCTCATCTACCTTATCTCTCTGTCTAAGCATCTAGCCCCTGGGTCCACTCGATTTGCATTCATTAACAAAAAACCAAGAGCTAAGTCTGTCGCCTTGCCCTTTCTTACCCAAGCCCATCATTCCCTCTCCTACACGATTCGAGATACACACCGGGAGACGATGCCACCTAGTCGAACAAATTATTCGCCTTCAGAGGGGACTGCGATGTTGGACCAGCTATACTGGGCCGTGGTCTCACCAGAGAAGACCCAAATAGCTAAAATCCTACAGCCATATTCCGATTCTATCTTCCATCGTAGTATTATGGCTTAACCCCATCATATAACCCCGTATTGTGCTTGACGTCTTTCAGAGAATCGGCGAACCGGGTCTGCTCGGGCCGGGCTTCGACCAACATCTTCACTACCATGCGCATGGACGGCCGGTTCATGGGCAGGTTGCTGGTGCAGAGAAGTGCGATGTTGAGGACGCGCAAGATCTCGTCGTAGAAGCAGGCGTCGAGCTTCGGATCAACGACATGGCCGACCCCTTTAGTGTCCAATGTCCCGCACACCCACCTCACCAAGTCCTTTCCCCCGTAATCCTGGTCCACCGGCGGCTTCCCCGTAACCAGCTCCAGCAGCACCACTCCGAAGCTGTATAAATCGCTCTTCTCATTCACCCGCAACGTATACGCGTACTCTGCAAAATTCAGGAAAAAAACCCAGTTAAGCGAGATCCAGAAGAAACCCAGAATAGCCACGGCTGATCAGAGTGAGTATTATTAAAAAAAGATTGGTTTTTTATGAGAAAATGCGGACCTGGGGCGATGTATCCGCAAGAACCGGCGATAATCGACATGGACTTGACACCCTTCTCCAGCGGCTCGATCGCCTTGGCGACGCCGAAGTCGGCCACCTTAGCCCCGAACTCTGCGTCTAAGAGAATATTGCTCGACTTCACGTCTCTGTGGACGATCGGAGGCACGCAGTCGTGGTGAAGATACGATAGCCCCTCCGCCGCGTCCATGGCGATCTTGTACCTCATAGGCCAACTCAAAGATCCCGCCTTTGGCCCATGCAGAAGCTCCCCCAGTCCTCCGTTGGGCATGTACTCGTAGACTAGAAGCCGTGATTCCTTGTAAGCGCAGCAACACCATAACTTGACGATATTCTTGTGCCGGATCTTGCCCAGTGTAGCGATCTCCGCCTCGAAGGCATCCCCCGCTGCGGAGTTCTGAGGGTTGCACCAGAGCTTCTTCACGGCCACGGTCTCGCCGTTGCTTAAGACGGCTCTGTACACCTTACCTGAAGCTCCCGACCCGATAACGTTATCCTCGTCGAGGCAGTAGAGAATCTCGTGCTCGCTGAAACCGACCTTGTGGAACGAAGTCAGCGTCCATCTGCACTTATCACCCTCATCTTTCGCCGATCCTATCTTCTTGTATCGATAGTAGAACCAGCCCAAGCCGGCGAGGAGAATAAACCCGGCGAGAATGAAGAACGACCGGAGAAGCCAGAGATAGCCCTGGCTCTTCCTGGAGCTTCCTTTAGAGGAGCAGAGCCCCGGCAAGTCGCCGCAGAGGCTAGGGTTTCCGAGGAAGCTCGCTTTAAACGCCTCGTTCTCGAAGAACGGGGGAAGATCGCCGGAGAGGAGGTTGTTAGAGAGGTTGAATTTGTTCAGCTTCAGGTTCTGCAGCTCCGGAGGAACTCGCCCCTTGAAGCTGTTGTTGGAGAGATCGAGATAGTTGAGCAAAGGAAGAGAACCCAGCTCCGGCGGGATCTCGCCGGAGAAGGCGTTGCCGGCGAGATTAAGCTCCGTCAGACGCTTCCACGCTTGAATTCCGTCGGGGATCTCGCCGGAGAGAGAGTTTCTCTCAAGATCAATCTTCTGCAATTCTGCCAAGTTAATAAAAGAGGCAGGCAAGGAGCCTGTTAGACGATTACCATCCGCGGACAGCTCATACAAGGAAGCCAGAGTCCCGATCTCGGTCGGGATTTCGCCGGAGAACTCGTTCCCGGAGAGTATAAGATTCGAGAGGTTGGTGGCGCCGGCGATGGCGGGAGGAATACGGCCACTGAATTTGTTTCCAGCGAGGTCCAGCAAGTAAACATGAGGCAGTCCCCACAAGCTACGAGGAACCTCGCCGGAGAGAAGATTATTCCCTAGACGAACTCGTTGCAGGCTTCGGCAACTTCCCAGAGCTTCCGGAACGGCCCCGGAGAAGTTGTTATCGATCAGCATCAGCTCCTCTAGCAAACCCTGCTCGCACAAGCTCCGAGGAATCTCCCCGGTGAATAGATTATCCGACAGGTCGACAACAGCGAGCGGAGACTTGATCCCGAACTCCGCAGGCAACGACCCATTCAAACGATTACTGAAGAGCCTGATCTCGGAGAGCTTTCCCGCCCTCGTAACGCTATCGGGTAATCCTCCGATCAACCGATTCTCGTAAAAGTTGAAGCTCTCGAGCAGCGGGAGGTCGAAGAAGCCGGAGGGAATGGTTCCTTCCAGGCGATTCATAGACGCGTCGATCCGGCGTAGCGAGGAAATCTTCGACAGACCTTCGGGAATCTCCCCGGAGAGAGAGTTCTTGTAGAGCTCTATCTGAACGACTCTAGTAAGCCCCGCGAGAGACGAAGGGATGGCGCCTTCGAGATCGTTACGAGAGACGTCGAAGTTGAGGAGACTCCGAAGTCGCCCCAGAGACGGAGGAATACTTCCGATGAGGTTGCACCCGGCGAGCCAGAGAACACGGAGCGAGACGAGGTCACCGAGTTCAGGAGGGATCGGCCCCGGCGTGAAAGGATTGTAGGATAAGTTGAGCTGCCGGAGAGAGGGGACGCGGCCGAGGAAGCCGGGAATAGTGCCGGAGAGGAGATTGGCGACGAGAGAGAGGTTCTCGAGGTTGGGAAAGCGGCCGAAGGACGGGGGGATGGCGCCGGAGAAGTTGTTTCCGGTGAGGTCGAGGTGGCGGAGGAGGGGGAGGTAGGCCAAGGACGAAGGCAGAGGCCCGACGAGAAGGTTTTCGGAGAGGTCGAGGTGCGCCAAGGCGGGGCATGGAGTTAACGCGGCGTCGGGGAGGGTGGAGTTGATGAAGTTTCTCGCTAGAGAGATGAAGGAAAGGTTGGGTATGCGGCAGAGAAGAGGATGAAATGGACCTTGGAGATCTTGCCCGACTATCTCGATTGCGGTGACTTCGCCGGCGGCGGAGCAGGACACGCCGGACCAGTTGCAGGGAGTCTCGTCATCCGCTTTCCAGTCGGAGAGCGCGCCGAGGGGGTCGTCCAGCCCCGCGCGGAACTTCAGAAGAAAGAGACCGTCCTGGTTGACGGAAGCTACTGTCTGAAAGACGAAGAGCAGGAACGGAAGAGCTCGGAGAAGGCGCATGGCGGCGAGGTTGATGGCGGCTCCGCTGCAGTGGCGGGGAAGGAGAAGGTGGTGGGTCGTATGAATTCAGTGGGACCTTCCAAAATATAGCGGAAATCAAGCCGTTCCCTTGATTTCCTTCTGTGGAAGCCTTATTTTTCTAATCTCTTTCCGTTAAACGCTCGCTCTGTTTTCTCTATCGCCGGGCCCTCGGACGAACGGACGCAAGACGGAAGAGAAACGAGGATGGCAGACTGGCGAGGCCTCAAATCAGTGGACTCTTAGGGAGACTCTATGCAGGCTACTATGCGCCTGCGAGTTTATAAAACGGAGCGCAGATTGCACGGCCACTGACGATTCAGACAGAACCCACCGTCGCGTCAATGGCCCCCCTGTCTCCTCCCCAAGAACGACAAGTTAGATTTGTGAAGTTTAGTTTTCTATCCTTGATAACATTCTCTCGCTGTATCTGTACCGCCGACGAGAGTAAAGGGCGAACCAGAGGAAGCGCTGGTGCGCGATAAATGCCTGTGGGGAAGCTGCGGTCCCGATATCCAACGTCTCTTCTGTGCTCTGAGACTGGCCATGCGCGTAGCCGTAAGCAAGCTCCACGAGAGAGCGTCATCTACGTCGCGCCACAGTCCGCGGTCAATGAAAGCGACGCGTCAGATTCAATGGTGCCGACAGCCACGAATATTTTATCCTCCTCTCAGTTACTAAACGTTTTATCTGATATTTTATCTTCGTGTTATCCGCTTATCATTCTTTCCGGCAGAGCTACAAGCGGGTTTCGGTCGACGTCGAAAACGATGATGTTTGATCTCCGCTTTGAGATGGGGAGATTTGGCTTTCAGCGCTAGGCCTCGTAGCCCGCTTTATCCCTTGCGTATGTCTCTATAGACTCTATTTATCTCTGAGACGATATCTTCGGATTTATCTTTCCCGTGAGTTCTGTTGGGTGTGAAGGCGAATGATTTCGATTTCGAATGCATGCGTATCGCCGTAGAATCGTAGGGTTTCACGGCGACGCCGATGAACAGAAAGATGCTTTTCCGCCAACCAACACTGAATGAATGAGTGAATGCTATTTCAGACTGCCCACGTTGTTCTTTCTCCTCACCTTCGAGGCGCGCATTAAAAACCAGGACCACGTCCCACCGCTCCCCGGTGCAACTCCAGGACATGTCCCGCTGGAACTTAGGAGAACCTCTTTCCGTCCTTTGCAAGATTTCAATTAGTTTTAAGCTTAACTTGATGCTGATCCGCGTTCTTCTTGGGTTTTTGGAATCTTCTCCGGGCAGAGATCGACCGAGTGAAGAGCCAGTGAGCTTATTGCGCCTGCAATGATACGAAGGTTGCGTCACGTCGAGCATCAGAGATCTTACTCTTGCCGGAAGTTTGCACGCCGTTCGATTAGGCAAGAATCCATCAAACGATTCTAAATCTCGATGCGTGACGAGCTGCCGAACCGCTGTCGACTGCAGCGAAATCGATGATAAAAGATTCGTACTTGGTGCAAGTTAATGCGGCAACTGGTAAGAAATAAGAAAGATTAATGTCGTTGACAGCATCGGACCGCCGCCCAAGGCCGACGGAGTAATTAACCGCAGAGAAGAGCCCAGGGAAATCAATTCTCTCTGTATTCAATTACGTCGGATTGATGATAGCCTCAGCGTGCCTTCATCCTGGGGAAGATCAATCATTTTTGTGGGCCTTAGCCCATTTTCAAGCGAAGAAAAAGGTTCTAGCCCGAATTGTATCTTCCCTCTACAGGTGAAAGCTTACGGTTTGCTTGCGGGCATGGATAATTTAGAGGCTTGAGCGTTCGGGGTTCCTCATTTTCGGCTTTGTCTGTTTCTGTCGGGTACAAGATTGAACGCTCCTAAAAGAGAGATAGATAGATAGGTAGATAGATATATGGATACCAAAAAAGAAAAAGATAGAGAGATAGATGGACATCAAGAAAGAAGAAGATAGTGAGATGGATCGATTGATGTGAACAAGTAAACGTTTGTTCCCTTGGTCCATCGCACACGTTTCTCGTTCATCTCTGTTACTTGCACGCGAACCAGGCTCTCTTTTACATAAAACGAACGGCTCGCCCGAAACCGCTCTTCCCTAACTTAAGCCAATAAAATTGGAGCCCCAAAGAGATTAACGAAGGCGGAGAAGAAGATGAAGAACAAGGAGCAGCCCTTGTTACAGGACGACGAAAATTACCAATCCAACGTACAACGGGCCATCAGCCAAACTTTCAGAAGCGTCGCCCACCTCGCTAATCTCCTTCCCACCGGCACAGTCCTCGCTTTCCAGCTCCTCTCGCCGATATTCACGAACCAAGGCCATTGCGATGGCGTCAGCCGCGCCATGACCGGAGCTCTGCTGGCCTTCTGCGGCGCGTCATGTCTTCTTCTCAGCTTCACCGATAGCTTCAGAGACGCCAAGGGAAATGTATGTTACGGCTTAGCCACGCCGAAGGCCATCTGGGTAATCGACGGCGCCGCCGGGCCTCCGCCGGAAGAGGCGGCGGCGTATAAACTAAAATTCATTGACTTCTTGCATGCGTTCATGTCCTTGTGCGTCTTCGCCGCCGTCGCTCTCTTCGATCAGAATGTTGTCAAGTGTTTCTACCCGATTCCTTCCAAGCAGGACGAAGAGATTCTGAGATCGCTCCCTGTTGGTATTGGGGTCATCTCGAGCATGTTCTTTGTGGTCTTTCCTACTACCCGCCATGGAATAGGCTCCCCGGTCTCGTCTAAATGATCATTCTCCCTTAAAAAATTCATTAGCCTCCCTTGACTCTGCCTTTACAAAGTCGTCGGTAATTAAATTTCATCGTCGAAGTCGACGCTGCGACAGACTGACATCTTTTCGTGTTCTTGCGGTGGTCTGCCCAAGATGGGTATCAAAATCAAACTGTGTCAGTCCCTGATTAAATCGAGAGTACCGTGATAGAGAATCTATTGAAAGTCATCATTTTTGCGTCTCTTAAGACGCTATTGAATATAAACTCTGATATTTTTCTTATTTTCGGTGTTGCCACCCTGTTGCTAGAAGAAGGATCGAAACCATTACACGATTGAAGGAATGATCAATTTTGGTATTTCTCGGCCGCAAAACCTTGGTTTCGCTCAATCTCTCTCGATATTTACCTCTTATTTCACCGACATATGTCGTTCATGCGGACACATGTCGTGCTTTCTGGAAACAGTCAAATTAGAAATACTTGATTGAGCGATTTATATTTTTTCCATCGATCAAGGATATAGGTTATTATGAAAATTTTGTTGAATATAGTTGGTAGACTTAGTGCTCGCCCAACCAATATCCGTCCGTCATCCAGTATCGGACAACCGATATCCGATATCGGATATTGGATATTAGTCGATATCCGTCTAGAAGGGGTTAGACGGATATCGGTATCGGATATGGGGGGGTGAGGACGAATACGGTATCCGATACCAGATATCAGTTTTCCAATATCCGGATTTTGGAGACTGATACCGGATGCCATATATCGGTTTTCGATATCCGGACATCGGTTTTCGGTATCCAGATATCGGAACCGATTTCAGTCGATAAAAGTAAACTATGATTCACATTCCACCTGTAAGTTTTAATCGCATTGTATGGTTTTTGATTTAAGATCAATGCCCATTAATATATAGTGTGCAATTTTTTTTTCTTACATATGGGATAACAAGATTCAAAGTTAATGTAAACTCTGAATCCCACTATCCCACATGGGAGATTTTAGAAACTTTTCTCTGTATATATTAAATAAGGGCGATAAATTATTTAGTATTAAAATAATATCTATATCTATTATTGCTACATTTAAGAGCATTATATATGTATATTAAGTTATTATTTAATCAGTACGCCGTCCAATAAATAGAAAGACAAATTTCTATATCTTTCCATATGGGATAAAGGGATTCCGAGTTTAACACAAAACCCGAAACCTTCTATCTCATATGGAAAAAATTAAAAATCTGGAACTGTATATAATAGTTGGGATCTATTATCTTACAGAAAGCTCTTCCAGTTCACCCATGCCCACGTACGTGTAATGCGGGTTATCTAATCAATTAAATTATTTTAATTATAATTCGATGCGGATATCGGTTTTCATTATCCGCATCCGATATCCGATATCGTCATCTGCCCTGTTGAGACGCAGTCAGATGCCGACATCGAGATCAATATCGGTATCGGATATCGGCGATGTAGCAATCGATATCTGATACCAATATCCGGTATCCGAATATCGAAAAAAATGGATACCGGGAAATGCCTTTCCGGTATCCGATACAGCATCCGTCACGATACCGGCATCCGGTACCAGTATCGGGAGGGGCGAACCCTATGGTAGTTCACATTCCCGGTCTACAGCTAGCACTTCATTTCTAGAGTTTCTTTTTACGATTTTTAGGGTTTTCACTCAAAAATTGTCTTGATCCGACTGCTCAGTTGGGCCAGATGGGGATCCCATATATCTTACGCCTTAGAAATCTGACAACAAAGAATTGTATAAAGAACATGTCATAATGGGAATCCATTGCATCAGCCAACTTTATTTGCTATTGAAATGATGTGACCTTCCAGAAGAAAGAAAGTTGGAGATTGGCAAATATGATTTCTATACTGACTATATAAAGGCAAAAAAATAAAGTATGGCTACGAAATTTTAAATGCATGCATAGCCAAGGCCTACTCTTTACACCCGTTGGTGTTTTGCTACCTTTTATGCAGCCCATTATTTTATATATACTGTATACTTATTACGCAAATTACACAGCTAGTTCTAAAATATGATATTGATAAATACTACGTGAATATTGAATGACATGAAAGGTTGTATCATTTATAGTAATCAGATAGATCTCATTTAAATTACTTTATAGTTTATTATTTAGGAAATATTCAATATTAATTATTTAAATTCTTAATATAACAAATATGTAAACTAATTAATGGATTGTTTTATAGACAATAGCTGTGAAATGACATTCTGATCCATAAAATCGAATTTAAAACTCATAATTTATAATTAATAAACATCTCACACGTGAGGAGGATGGGGGAGCGGGTGGAGATGAATCGTCGATAGGAACAAACATCTCACGACTATCTAGGGACGGTTCATTCATTGGCGTGGAGACGCGTTTGCCTGAACGCAGATGCATGCAAATGTAATGATGAATCGACGACGTCTACAATGGCAGAATAGGTAGGCTGACACAGGTTAGACTCTGACACCAACTTGATGTAGGACAACTAATGCAGGATGACTATGGTGACGGGAAAAAGGACGACAGGTAGTGAGGGGTGTAAGATGACTGTGGAGAGTGGGAAATGGAAGATGGGATGTTAGATTGGGGATTGGTTAGAGGGGATGGATATAAATAATAGTCCACAAATTTTATGGTCAATTTTGAAGGCTTAAATCCGATGAAAAAGTAGTGGTGCAGCCCCTTTCCTCGTCGAGGGTGGGAGTACTGTCTTCAACCACCGCGAAGATGCCAAGCACTTAAATCAATACCTTGAATTCACGCTCGTGAGAAAGTTCAAGAAAAGACCTAATCCACTAGTCATTGAAAATCCCAGAAAATTCAAAACAAATCCGACGGCGGTGGATGAACTCTCGAGGAATATTGACGAAGAACATGGGACACCAAAGAGTTTAGGAATACCTCAGCACCAGATGATGCGTGACGAGGTTGCTGGGAATTCTCGACACATTGTTGGCAGAACGATTGACGTGCGCTTCGATAAGATTTCACAGATCCAACTGCGCGGCCAGGGGTCAAGGGGGAGTCATCCGCTTACGGGGTTTAGGGCAGCACCCCAAAATCTAAACGGTATGTGCCATACAAGTAGCTGCGAGGGCGTCCGGGGCACAGACAGCTCGCGCGGATGGTGCCTGTGCGGGCGGTCGGCATGGCGACCTGCGTGGGCGGTGCCTATCAGGCAACCGGCGTGGTGCCCTGCACGGGCAGTGTCCGCGCGGCGCTAGCAGCCGGGCGTGGTGACAGTCACTAGCGCTGGCGTGTGTAGGCGGCTGGCGCTGGCAGCCGGCGTGCGGCGTGCGTGGGTGGCTGGCGCTAGCGGCCGGTGCGCTGCGTGCACGGGAAGTGGGGCGCTCGCAGCTGGGTGGGCGCTGGCAGCCGGCGTGCGGCTGGGCGCGCACGATGGACGGTGGTGGCTGGGGTGAGTGTTTATCAGAGCAGAGTTTCCCCGTCGACGGTGGTGGCAGTGTCAACGATCCGACGGGCTAGGTTTAGGGCAAGTCCTCCAAGAAGAAAAACTCAATTATTGAAATTAAATTTGCCCAATGTTTCTTACAACATTGGCCTATACATATGGGCCTTGAAGGAAAGAAAAAATACAAAAAATAAAAATAAAAATAAAAACAACGATGGGTGACGTGGTATCGTGTCACGTCAAAGGGTAGTTCTTGATCTGGCATTGACGACGTATCACGATGCATGGTGGAGCGTGCGTAGGTGGAGACGTGACTGATGCTGGTGCGTCGACTTGGTCGTTGTTCGGCCGGTCCTGTAGTTGTTGATGACGTTGACGCGTGATGGAGCGTGTGTAGGTGGAGAAGTGCCAGAAGCCAGTGCGTTGACTTGCTTGGGCAACGACGGCGGTGCGTCTGGAGAAGTTGTGTTGTCGTCCTCACCACCACTCGGATACCCTAACATGCGAGTCAACGAGTGCTAAGTCCAGTGGGCGACGAGGGACTTGGCCATAGACAATCTCAAAGGGGGCTCAACCCGGTGGTACGGTTCACCAAGGAGTTCTATACAAACTCGGCGCATGGGATGATCAAATCCCAAGTCACGAGGTGTTCGCCAACTTGGAAACGTAGCAGGTTGTCCAAGTTTCAATTGACAACCTCCATTTGCCCGTTGGTTTGCGGATGGTAGGCAGTCAAAAATTTGAGCCTCGTGCCGAGGAGACTCCACAAAGTCATCCAGAAGTACCCATACGTCTTGGTCAGACACGATCGAAGCTAGCAGGCCATGGAGGCGCACAATTTCTCAAAAGAATAATTGTGCGACCTTCGTGGCATCGAAGGTCTTCATGCAGGGCATGAACTGCGCCATCTTTGATAACTTGTCGATGATGACCATGATGGAGTTATTCCATCGTGCAGTCTGGGGTAATCCTAGGATGAAGTCCATGCTGACGTCGTCCTAGAGATGCTTAGGCATCGGCAGTGGGGTGTACAACCCATCGCTCTTCTTGATTGGCTTGGCTAAGGCACGTACGCGGCATTGGGCAACAATGTTGCTGGCGTCGTGCTTCAACGACGGCCAGTAGAATTAGTATTCTACGACGGATATGGTCTTGACACGTCCAAAGTGATCGTTTAGACCTCCGATGTGACATTCCCACGTGAGGAAGTCAAGCAGTGATGTGCGTGGCATGCAAAGTCTATTCTGGTAGAACAGATAATCGTCGGTGATGATGTAGACCCGGTAGTCACGGGAAGGTCCTTGTTGAGTTCTAGCGCTGATCGGCCCAAAATTGGGGCAACTATTAGGTCCTTCCCAGATGGTCTCGAATCTGAGGATTTTCACCCTCATCATGTTGAGCATGTTGGCTCTCCAGCTAAGGGTATCAGCGATGACGTTATCCTTGCCCTTCTTGTGCTTGATGACGAAGGAGTAATACTGTAAATACTCGACCCATCTCGCTTGACGGTCACTCAACTTCTGCTGAGAGTGCAGGTATTTGAGTGCCTCGTGATCCGAGAAGAGCACGAACTCCTTGGATAGGAGGTAGTGCTGCCACTGCCTTAGTGTCTGGACGACTCGATAGAACTCCTTGTCGTATGTAGAGTAGTGGAGTCTAGCATCGTTCAGCTTCTCGCTGAAGAACCAATTCTGACGCCTAAGGCGTCACAAGTAACCTTGAACACCTTCTAGAAGTCGGGTAGGCGGAGGACGTGCGCTTGGGTCATCAAGAGTTTCACGTGCTGGAATGCTCCTTCTGCAGTCTGCGTCCAAGTGAATGGCTCCACCTTGAGGCAATCAATGATGGGAGCCATGACAGAACTGAAGTTCTGTACAAAGCGTTGATAGAAAGTAGCAAGACTGATGAAGCTCCATACGTCGTGGAGACTAGCCAGTAACGGCCACGATGTAATGACCCAGACCTTTTCCGAATCCACAGCAACGCCCTGGGCAAACACAATGAACCCGAGGACGGTAACTTTCGAAGTGAGGAAGCTACACTTCTTAGGGTGTGCGTACAACTGTTTGCGCCGAAATACGGTGCAAACCTGCTAGTGGTGGTCAAGGTGCTCCTCTCTCGAGCGGCTGTAGATGAGGATGTCATCGAAGCAGACGACGACAAACCTCCTGATAAATGTGCACAACACCTCATTCATGAGGCGCTGGAAGATACTCAGCATGTTGGAAAGGCCAAATGGCATGACTCTCCACTCATACAACCCGTCCTTTATTTTAAAGGCGGTCTTCAATTCGTCATTGGGACAAATCTGAACCTGATGTAGCCACTGAGTAGGTCTATCTTCAAGAAGATAGTGGGGTCGACCATGATGTCGAAGAGGTCCTGGACACGAGGAATGAGAAAACTGATGCAAGAGAACGTCATGGACGAAGTGCTGCCATCACCGAGGGGGATGGACTTGGTGTCAAGGGTGACGGTGTCGGACGTCAGCTCGAGGTAGTTGTCCGACACGGGGGTTCTACGATGAAGACCTATGATGCAATGCAACGGGCGTGTTTGTCTAGTACATGTGACTGCCGACAAGCAATAAGGTGCCGACTTTCGGGACGTCGATGGAGTCGCCCTGAAACAGTTGGTAGACCTCTTGAACCTCGTCAGGGTGGGACAAGGGTAGGATGTCGAACGGGAAAGTTCCCGCCGGGTAGTGCTCGCACGGACGGGCGATCCCGACTCATACGAAACAGGGAAGACGCTCAAGATGTGGTGTGTTTTCGCTCAACCTTTCACGCTGGTAAGCCAAAAATAGGGGTAAATTTCACTAATTTTTATCCCTTGTCGTTGTCAAATTCAGCTTATACAATTAAATTTATAAAACCCTAAGTTAAGATGTATAGTGATAAGTATAAGGTATCATCCAAGGGAAGCTAGTAAGTTTATTAAATTGATGATCTAATTGAATAATTTTATTCTAATTAAAGTTAATTTGATCTTCAATGAAGATCAAATCACCCTAATTAGATGAGAAATCTAGAAAGGGAGGTAGGAGAGATGAGAGGAGTAGATGAAATAAGGGGCTCTAAGTTGAATTAATTGATCCAATTGAAAGGATCAAAGAATTCAATTAGAGAGATTAAGAATAAAATTTAGAAGTGTTTTGGTTGGTTCTTTAGGTTTGACAATTCAGCAATAACTACTCTATTGGATAATGAAATAGAAAATTTAATATCCTAGAATGTTAACCTTTTTATAAGTTTGTTTTATAGTTTTCTTTTATATGCACTTGGAATAGCTAGGAAATCTCTCAATTTCTCCTCTCAATCCTAGTCAGGGCTTGTACATTCCTCTCAAGTAAAGCGATTAAGAAGTTCAGACAGGGATCAAGAAGAAAGATTAAGAAATTCAACTAACAACATCCAAAATACACCAAAAGTTCAAATGCAAAGAAGGAAAACGTACCAAATAGGTTGATCCAAGCAGGAGCTCCTCTTTGTCTTGCAGCTGTGATAGAGCACCATCAAGAATGAGCGCCCCCTCTCAAAATTTAGCTTTTATAGTTAGGTTACGTGGTAAAAATCACCATTTTACCCCCATTAAGTAATTAATTTTTATCTATCAATGTAGGATTGATCTGAATAGTCCAACATAAAGATAGAAAGAGGGGATCAAGAGGCGCAAATCCATAGGAAAATCATCTCAATCGGACTTCAGGATCAAAAGTTATTAATAAATGAATTTTAAACCAATTTAAGCTATTGGATTTAAATTCATTTATTTATTCATTTCTTTTTTTTTAACACGCCATGACGCGTCGCTCTCTCATTGGTGGGTGCATTTTGAATTCTCCTTTTTGCAAAAAAGTCCTATTAAAAGCCTGGAATTGCTGCTGGACGCCGCCAAAAAGTAATTGTGTATATGCCCCTTGCGCATTCTCTGTCATCTGATTTATCATAAAAACCATAAAAAAATACTAAGTAATTTCAATAGAACCCTGTAACTGTTTAAATAATAGCTTTTGCTGTTTTTGAGGGCTTAATTGCAACTAAAATTTACGCAAAGCCCCTAGAAGAGTAAACATTGTTTTAAAACTCATTTTCTCATTATAAATATATCATTTTCTTCTTTAAAAATTCATTTCTCACTTAAATAAATCTCAAAAAATCCAATTAAATCTTAAATAAATCCTAGAAATTCCAAAAAATTCACGAAAATTTTGTACATCCCATAATAATTAAGCTGGAAATTAAAATTTAAACATTCTATTTTCATTTAAAGTAATTATTTCAAGCTCAAATAAATCCCATAAAATTCATAAAATTAACAGAAAATTAGGAAAAAATCAGAAATCACTTGGGAACATTAAATTTATGCAAATATATGATAACAACGTTATTCTATGCTCTTTAAATGCATAAAATTGTGCTAATAGCATGAAATAAAGACTGAATTTATGGTGTTATCATATATTCCCCTACTTAGACGTTGCTAGTCCCGTAGCAACATCTAGGTATTATATCTTTTCATCCTGTAGGTCAAAGAAACAAGTGTTGGAATAGGTAAATGCATCAATCTCAAGCTGAGATAAAACACTAAATGGCATTTTGAGCTTTGACCTTTTCAGGAATGCGGGTTCCTCTCTCATTGGTTTGTATGACTACGTAGATGAAAAGGGAGTGTGCTTGTCGCTAGGTATGAGACTATACTCCTATGGTAATCTTGCTTCACTCATTTGATACTGGCCTCACATCTCTCGCAAGCAAGATCACTTTCTCCAGGGGTGGCTGCCACCTAGTACTTGTCTCTCCATTAGCTTTTCTCCTACCCAAGAATAGAAGAAGCCATTTCCTCCTCCTTCTGAGCACAGAATATGGAAGATAACAAGAAGAATATATGGCGAACTTGTAAGATCGTGATACGAAAGATGGAAACCTTGTGAAGGGGTTAGGGTAAGCGTTAACAATGAGATAGATTTATGGTCAAATGGGTGTGGTGCTACCTAAGATAACCTACTCCCAAGATTTTTCAGAAGAAATGGGGGAGATAGAAAAGATGGGACCAATATGATGATACAAAGATAGAGAACAATATGACCATGAATGAAATATTAACACAAGAAATTTGCACAAGTCAAACCCCCTTTTGTCTTTTTCTTTTTCTTATTATTATTTTTTTTGTTCTCAAATGTTTTCTGTACGCACCTGTATATTTTTTCTTTCTGCTTCTTCTTCTCTTTTTTTTATCACACCTAGCATGAGTGTCATAACACTTTCCATCCTCTAAATGGTTTCCAAACATCTTATCACACCTAGCATGAGTGTCATAACAATCACATTGGTCTAGAGAGAAGGTACAGAAGAATAAGATTTAGATAATGGAGAGAATCTGATGGCGAGGATGCCAACGCATCGACATTGACGCGTCACCACCAACCGAAGTCAACGCCGTCGCTACAGACACGCCACCACCCTCATCGGACAAAGTCAACACTCCGGCATCACGCACGTCTCCACGCACGCACGCCCCTTCACGCATCATGACAGGTCGCCAATGGCATATCAACAACTGCCCCTTGACGTGACACCAAGCATGTCTTTTGTCTTAAAATTTCTTGTCTTTAATTTTTCATCGTTAAGTTGTATTTTCTCTTTCCACCAAGGCCTATATGTATAGGCCATTGTATCAAGAAATTGTTAGCTAGTTATTATTCAAGAATTGAGTTTATTGTTAA